>NC_084467.1:49324090-49938863 GCF_027409185.1 Cynocephalus volans | reverse complement strand
CAAAAAATTTCAGAGAAGCGAAGAAACTTGGTGAAGATCACTTGGTCAGCAGAACAGAGACATGAGTCCAGATCTCCCAAGTTGAAAGCCTATGCCTTCTTCCCACACTATTCTGCCTCCTACCAATGTGTTAAGAGGACTCATTCATTGTAAGAAAGGGTAATCTACTGTACATGCAGCTTCTGAGGGGCTGGGAAACCATTCAGGAGGGTCCTGGGTCCAGAGGCCAGGTCATCACAACCACCATCATTCAGGAGATTATTATGAAGGAGAGGAAAGAATACAAGCTATCTCTAGGGATCTTGGCCAGAGTAACTGGCAGATGGTTCCTTGTACCAATGAAGGGAACCGATAGGAGAAGCAGGTTTGGGAGCTGTAAACACATTCCAGCTCAAATGATTTCCCTGGGGTCCATGAATGTGCTACTTTACTTGCTTGGAGAAAATGATCTTTCCCCAACCTTCCCTCCACTCTGACCTTGTAGTCCAAATGGCAAGTGAGATCACTTGCATGACCCTGCCTTTCTAGCAGTAATGATTGGCCAGGTGTGGGCATCTGATCCAAAGTGGGAGTGCCCAGCCCTACATCCAGCCAGGTGCACCAGGTACACTTGTGCAGCGTGTACCCTGTACAAGCTTCTCTAGCAAAGATGATAAGTGGGGGCTGGAATCCAGCCCATGCTCTGCTGGGCAAGCTGTGCATCTGTGGAGCTGCAGACACCCAGAAGATGGTGCCTTCTTTCAACTTCCACAGAGGTGCCGCAGTGACCGGTCCAGCGGTGAATAGGAGGTGGAAGAGAAAGAGAGCCATCAGAATCAAAGCTCTTTATTCCAACCAACCCTCCCCTTTCTGGGCTCAGTAGTTTGGTTTCTCCTTCAGTTCTGTGATTGTCCCTATATTCTTCTGATTTAAATCCCCTTTTTTTGCTTAAGCAAGTTCAAGTTGGGTTTTGCTCCTAACCAATACAGTCTTGAACAATAAAAGACAGTTCATGTGTTGAGATTTGGAGAGGAGGGGATAGGCATAAAAGACAGGAGAGGCCTAATTGGAAGAATGTGGTAACCAATTTGATGGGAGTCATGTGAGAGAAGGGGTGTCCTAGGGGAAGTCCCAGGCTTTGAGTTTGAGAGGCTGAAAAGAAATGGTGGTGTCTTTAGCAGAAGAGGCAATCCAGAAGATAAACTATATCAGGGTGGAGGGAGGGAAAACACACTCTTCCATTTATCCATTCATTCATGGAACAATTACTCTCCATGTCCTGTCTAGGCACTGGGAGCTCAGCAGTGGATAAGATGAGTTCAGATTTGGATAGAATCTGTGGGTCGTCGCTGACTTGCCTGCTCATCAGTGAGCACCCCTCCTGGGCCATGCACTGTATATAGAACTGAGCACAAATCCAGGCCGTGGTGTCCAGCAGGCAGCTGCAGAGAGGATTGAGCTGGCATTTCTGTTGCGAGTATCATCCCCATGGGGATAATTTTGGAAGTTGTGGGAGAGAGCGCTTGGAGATTAGAAGTCTCGTTCCACAAGCCTATCCATCATGCCTCGGCTTCATCTGCGGGCTGGGAACACAATGTTTCTTTGGCCATTGTGGCTGAAAGGCAGACACAGAAAGAAAATGAGTCTAGGAGCCCAGTCTAGGACCAGCTTGGGTACACATGTCAGCCCTAACAGGTAACCATATGTATGATCCTATATGGGTTGGCTAGCCTCTCAGAGCCTCAGTTTCCTCAGCTACAGAGTGAGGATATGAATGCTTACCCCAGTGTGAAGGATAAAAAAGAATGTTTGTAAAAGTGTGTTCATTCAACCACAAACAGGTACTGAACACCTATATGTGCCAGGTGCTAGGCTAAGGACTGCAGTGGGAGCCAGTATTAGAGCTTTCCTAGGGAGGGATATATGAATCTTTCCTGCTACTGTAGCTGGTTCTGATTCCCCTACAGCAGCTGATCTCTCTCTGCTCACCACCAATCAACACCAATCTGCTCCTTCCTCAGCCCATATGAAAAGCAATATTTTTTTTGCAATTAGTAAAGAAAGAGAAAAACGCACGCTGTACTGTCCTCTGGAGAGCTGGTTTCCAGAGCGGCAGAAAAAAGGACCCACGTGAACCATGCTGTTCTTGGCAGCTGCTGCTCCTCACAGCCAGAGGCTTAAAGCTTTATTTGTGGTTTGAGTTACAAGCAAGAGCTAAAACCCCAGAAAAGGCGGGGGAAGGGAGAAAACATTTTAAAAGTTGAGAAAATTGCCCTGTGTTCTCAAGTTCAGGCAATTTGTCCAAACACCTGAGCTCTGTAGAATCCTAGTGGTTTGACTATGGTTTTATATTCTAGGGCTCTAGGCCCAGTGTCGAGGGTGGGGGATATTTTTTCATACATTAAGAAAATCACAAAATCACTTTTTACAAGATATTAATGAGTACCTTTAGGTTTCAATGGTGACATTGTTGGAGGTTTTGAAAAAAATCCAGGTTCAGGTTTGGGGTTGGTTTTATTTTGAAGGTTGGTACATAAAGCATTTCACAGTCATTAAACAGGGCATTTGGTTGTTGCCCCCAGGATCCCAAGTGGAGGACACTAAACATTTTAAGGCTAGAAGAGCCCTTAAAGATCTTCAAGTTCAACTCTTTCCTTACACTGATGATAAAAACAAGACCCAGAAAAGATATAAAACATTTCCTAAGTAACATGCATGTTTGCGGTAGAAACAAGTCTAGACCCCAGGACCTGGACTCTGAAGATCTTTCCAGCAGCCTATAAAGCAACCCGGAGGTGACATTCCACCTCAGAAACCACGGCTGGCCTCCCCCTCATGTTGACATTTCTGCGGCTGTGACTTTGAAAGTTGCCTTTTATGGTTCTGGCTTTGGAAGAGCAAACACTGTTATCAGTAAAACAACACAGGTGCCTTGTAGAGTTGGGTCCAGGTGGAGCCAGGCAGGAAGGGAGACCCCTCCGCATAGGCAGACATGACCCAATCACCTGTCTGAGTTCAGAAGGGTGCAAGGACTCTCCTTGGGGAGTGGGACAAGAGGCTACTGTGGTGGTTAAGGGCTTGGCTTTGGGGTCAGACAAGATGAGCTCCAGTCCCAGAGACTCTACTTGCTAACTGTGCACCTCAACAAACTGTGTGACCGAACCTCAGTTTCCTCAGCTATCAAACAGGGATAACGATGGCTCAGTCACGTGAGCTACATGTGCCTAGTGGCTTTTGTATTGGACAATGCAGATATAGAATTATCACAGAAAATTTCATTGGGCAATGCTGGTAGAGGCACTGGGTCATTGGTTCTTGTCATTGGTTCTGGATCTCACCCACCACAGCTACGTGAAAATACAGGACTGGTCCAGGTGAGGTGTCCAGCTCTAAGGGCTCAAATTCATGGCACAGAATCAGGGTTTCTGGCTCCCCTCTCTTCCTTGGTCCTCTCGAACACTGCAAGGATTTGGCTTCAAGGTGTGGAGTCTGGGTGCCCTTCTCATGCTTCCATGAGCAGATCCCAGGGTAGGAGGATGTGTGGACGAGGGGCAAAGGCCGAGCATCGCTTCCTGCAAATGCCACTGTTCGGAGTCCAAAAACCCTGGGCTTGAGTCCTGCCTCGCCCGCTCAGTGTGAGTGGCTCTAGGTCAGTCATGGAACATCTCAGAGCCTCAGTTTCATGTCTGTGCTTTTTCTGCCTGCCAGTCACATACTGGGAAGGGATACAAGGTCGTGAAGGTAGAAGCACTTTGTAATCTGTAAAGGGCACGTTAAGAATGGGAAACTCCTAAAGGTAGGGGCTGGCTTTCTTCTTGCTCTGCCCCTTTCCCCACCAAAAGTGTATTTAGATGGAGGCAGGTAACCGCCTTTGAATCTACATAAAAAGCTGTGTTATTTGGAAACATTCTCCAGTAGTCTGGAGATGAGAAGAATCTGGTATCCCAGAGACATCCTGGAAAAGTCTCCTAAAGGAGGAAAGGAAAGGGGAGGAGAGAAAGGGGAAACATTCTATGAACACCTATTATATTCAGATACTGTGACAGTCTCTTTCATATATGAAGAGTGATGATGGTGGTGGTGGTGGTGGTGGCTAATGGTATTGAGTACTTTCTGTGCGATAGGTGCAGTTCTGAGTCCTTTACATGTATTATTCCCATTTTTACAGATGAAGAAACTGAGATAGTTCAGACCCCAAACACACACACACACACACAAAAAAAAGAATGAATGAAAGAAACTGAAGATCTTTGAAAGTAAAATAAGTTACCAAGGTCACCCTAAACTAAGCTAAGATTTTAATCCCTGCATTTAGAGTCCCAGGGTTATGTGCGTAACCATCTCTCTGCATGGCTTCCATAGTCTGCACGTTAAACTGAGGCTCAGAAATATTAGGTTACTTGCATAGGGTGACACAGAAGAGAGAGAGGAGGTTCATTGAGTTTTTTGCTTATTTTTTCTTCAAAAATATTTCCTTCTCTGGCTACCTTTTTGAGTGGTACAAAGGCATTACTGGGTTTGAGTCTAAATCTAGCTTCCTATCCTTTCCTCACTTGAGTCCTACTTTCCTCTTTGGATCAGACAGAAGAAATCTACTGCCTTGTTCACAGGGAAACCTCTGAGACACCAAAGCCCATTACCCCAACTTCCTCACCTCTTCTCTTCCTCAGAAAAAAAAAAAAAATACAGGTCCTTGAGTCTTTGCAAGGATGACAACATCATTTTCTGCAGTGTTTCAGTTCTGCTCTCTTGGATAAGTTCCAGTGTGACTATGACAATCTGAAAATATGGAACCAGGCCTTAACTCTACAGTCCAGCTGCAGCTGTGCCACAGAGAAAGTGCTATGTCACCTTAGGTATTGACACACTGTGCTCCTAGTGATACCACCTAAGTTCACATTTGCTCTTTGGGCAGCTAACACCACACTGCTGACTCACAACTCTTTTGTGTCCCAATTTCCTGTCATTGTCCTTTCCTCTACTTGGCCTGACTTCTTGAGGCCTCTCTTGATCACATTATGCTGGGATTCCTGAGGGCTTCCCTCAGCAGTTACCCTGGGGGAGCCCACAGGCTAGTGTTGGTCCATACGCTCTAAGGCCTTCAAAGCCCCTAAAGATAGCTGGATCCGGCAGGAGGCTGGGAGAGCCAGCAGACAGAGGACTCTTTCCTAGAGTCAGATCCCGTCCACAATGACTGGAAAACTCCTGTTCCCTGGATCCCGGGCTGCTGTGGCCCTGACCGAGGCTCACTTTCAGAAGAGTTTGGGAGCTGCCATGCATTCACACGTGCTTCCGTTTTCAGGTGGTGGTTTGCAGTTCAGGCTTTGGAGCCAGGTAGGCCTGGATTCAAAGCCACTTACCAGCTTTGTGACTTCTGGCCACATCTCCACATCTTTAGGCCTCAATTTCTCTCTGTAAAATGGGGCCCTCCTGGTACTTATTCATGGTGATGTTGAACAGATGAAAAGAGAAAGTGTGGATAAATGGCTTCCCTTGGTGCCCTGGTGCAGAAGGAGAGTCCCACATTGGTGACGACTTCTTCAGGGCTTTGTTCTTCTCCAAGTCAAGCATTTATTCAGCGAGCGTTCACCAAGAGTTTGCCAGGACAGCTGGCCCGGGCAGCGGCGAGAACACAGATGCTAATAAAAGCCTGAGCGCAGGCTTGGGCGCTGGTGGATTAAGATGCTTCAGAGGACCCGCTACAGGCTTTACGGGGACTATGCCTTGTCCTGGACTGTGGGGCTCCCCACCCACTTCACCCCCCACCCCCAACACCGCACCAGCTCCTGGGCCATTTCTGAGTTTAAAGATTCTCGGATTACTCCCAAGGTGACCTTGGGCAAATCCTGTAACTCATCTCAGCCTCTGGCACACATTTCCTCTAAAGCAGAGATAATAATACCATCATGCCAAGTTTTTGTAGTAGATTAACCAATGATGAATGTGAAGTGTTCAGCCGAGCCTGCATGCGGTCAGTGCTCCCGAACTTCCAGCTCCATCTCCCACCACTCCTTCTGCCCACCAGCCCTCCATTACTATGTGCCAAGCATGGGTGCTGGTGGTCAAAAGGCTAAAAGACGCTGGACCTGCCTATAGCGAGTTTAAAGTTTAGTGGGAAAAATAAACATTTGAACATCTGCCCCAAATAGAGAATGCTAAGAGCTGTGACGGAAGTATGTCTGAAGGGTTATGGCACACCAGGAAAAGCTGATCACTTTGCTGGGTTGGTCCTCAGTTTCCTCATCTGTCAAATGAGTGTAATCTGTCGCTATCTCCCAAGAGATGACTCAAGTGAGTGAATGAATACAAAACCGCATGTGGGGAAGGTTAGCTCTACACTGGTGCTTCCATTTACTTATCTGTTTCCCTCTATACAGGACCACCTTAAGGGAAGGCCTATGTCTTACTCATGCCTCTGTCCCCAGCACACTGGCATAGAATGGTACCCAGCCAACATCAGCTGAATAAATGATGGAAGAATTTAGTGTTCAATTTTATCCCTCCAGAGCCCAGAGAGGTACAACCACTTTACAAATGGATAAAAACTGTGTACAGAGTTCAATGCGCTGCCTGGCAATCAGTGGCCCGGCAGGCACCTTCAAACCTGCTCGGATGACCTTTCTGCTGGATTCCACAGCACAAGCCACTCTAGCTCGGGTGGGGTGACACTGCTCTGCTGGATGTGACTCACCCTTCCCCATGGGACACTGAGCCAACCCATTAGCCTGTCACAATGAGTCACATGCTGAGGGGGACTTCGGACCAGAGGAGAGAACAGAGCTGTCCTGTCAGACAGGTGTATCCAGGGATTCCTCAGGCCAGCCAAACATGCAGCCTGGGAAATCCCTCATGAGGGTACATATGGGGTGGGTACAGGAAGGTCACACTGGATCCACGCCCCTCTCCCACAAGAGTGTCCACAGGACAACACCTCTCCAGTCACTGTGGCTGGTGGACTCAGAAGCATCCCTTCTCCTCCATTCCCAGTGTCTACACTCTAATTACCAGCTCCAACCATCTTTTGTCTTGACTGGGCTCCCAGCCTCCACCCTGTTACCCTTTTTTCTAAAGAAGTTAAGTAACTTGCCATAGTCACATATTATGAGTATGATGTTCTTATGTTTAAAAAATCTTTAATAGCTCCCTAGTTCCTGGGAAATAAAGCCAAAAACTCCAACTCAGCATATAAGGCCCTCTTGATTAAACCACAGCTTGCCTTTTCAGTCTTCCTCTCTATACTCACTGGAATCTCTCACTTTAGCCCAGCACATGTGTTGCTATTCCTTGGAGATGCCATGTACTTTTTCTTCTCCTTGCCCTTGCTAATGTGCTTTCTTTCATCTTGAGCGCCCTTCTCCTCGCTTACCCATCCTCTAAATCTGAGCTCAAAAGCTACCTCACTTAGGAAGCCTTCCCTGATCTTTTCAGCCCCAAACGATAATTCTTATTATTAATCACTTATTTTGTGCAAGTCATTTTGATCAGTGCTTTACATGCTTCATCTAATCTGACACTTCCAACCATCTTATAGGAAAATGAATATTAACCCTATTTTATAGATGTCTTATAGATGTGGAAACTGAGACTCATACACACATATTCCTTTAAGTATTGTTAGTCTCATTTTACAGAAGCAGAAACAGAGGAACAGATAGGCTAAATAACTTGACAAATCCATTGGAAAAAAATGCGGTAGATCTACATGGAATCACCTTAAAAATATACCATTAAATGAAAAAACAAAAAATGAAGAGCCAAACAGTTTGCATCATGTACTTTCGAGGAAAATAAAAATATGTAAAAGCACGTGAGCTTATTTATACTGAGAATGTTTCAAAGACACACAAGAAACTGCCTTTGGAGAGGGGATGAAAGAGGGATTAGGAGGACTGGGAACTAGAAGTTTGAGGGAGACTTACTTTTTATCATCTAATATTTTGTGTTTGCATTTTTTTTTTAGTTATTTGCATGCAATGTTTTTTCAGGAATAAAATTAATTATTTAAAATATGGATCTATACAAATTTTTGAAGATCATACATCCTGAGAAGAATTTGGCAGGCGAGAATTCTACCACTGAACCACCAATGCCTGCTCTGAGAAGAATTTGGACTTGGGCTTTTCTGACTCCAGGGACTGTTCCATTATGACCAACTCATTCTGACATATCTGGAGAAAATTTTGATACATGGTATTATGATGATTATGGTCAATTGTATATGACTTAAAACTCACAATAATCATAAGGTTTAATTAATTCTCTGGCATGTAACAGAAGCCCAGAGGGAGGTGATCTCAGACTGAAACAGCACTCTATGGCACAGAGACCCAGGCCCCTTCTGTCTTATTGCTCGGCCATCCCTAACATGTGGTTACCACCTTCTGGTCCAAGATGGCTGTTCCATTCAGTAAGAATGAGGAAGAGCAGGACAAAGGGCATGGCCCCTGCATTTAAGAACACTTCCAGAAGTCACACACACCTCTTCTGCTTACATCCCATGGATCAGAACTTGGTTCCATGGTAACACCTGGTTGTAATGGAGGCCAGATACTGCAGACTTCATGTCCAGCAGCAACATGCCCAGCTAAAACTCAGGGGTTCTACTGTTGATGAGGAAGGGGAGAACAGCTATTTGGGGGACAACCAGACTCCCTCTGCCACAGATATAATTGCTTTGCTTTCAGAATTTATCTGCCCTGCTCTCTAAAACTGGTTTGTGATTGGATATGTCTCATGTTTCTGACATACTCTTGGGCCTTCTGTAGAGAATATTAGTACACACTGAAGGAGGACAATTAACTGCTCATTGAAGACCTGCTTTCTAAAGCGCACCATCCATGGGCTTTCTCTAAGGAAAGATCCAAATATGAAATCTTGGGCAAATGAATGTCCCTCCCTAAGTCATGTGACCTTGGGCAAGTCATTTACCACTGTAAGCCCATTCTCTATCAGTTAAATGCTGATAAGCATAATACATACATCACAAGGTTGCTTGGTGGCTTACATGGCATCTTGAGAAACATGAAAACTTAATTTTGATAACAAAGTTTATTTAACCCAGTATATCTAAAATATTACCATTTCAACATGTAATCAATGTAAATTATTAATGAGATAGTTTACACTCTATTTTTCATACTAAGACTTTGAAATTCAGTGTGTATTTTACACTTACAACATATCTCAATTTGGACCAGTCATATTTTATGTATTCAGTAGCCACAGATGGCTACCGAGTTGGACAGGGCAAGTTGAGACTAATTTAAGTGCCCTGGCTGGGTAACTCACTAGCACCCTATACTTGAAAATGAAGAAACAATCCTTTCTGGGGCAAATGTCTGTTTGCTTGGCTTATCCACAAGCAATTCCTTGAGGAGACAAAATGAGTGGTACCCCCAGGGCCTAACATAGTACCCAGCACAGAGCAGACACTCAATAAATTCTTGTTAAGCAAATATTATTCATTTCTCTATCCCCAAACCTCAGCCCAGTGCTTGACCCTCAGTAGGCATTTAATAAAGACTTACTAAATTAATGAAGTAATGACTCAGTATTTTAATGGTAAGTCAATTTGCAATTTGACAGCAGGTGAAAACCAGGCCGTTTATTGCAGAGGAGACAATGGTACCTTTCTAACCCTCAAAGTCACACCTGCCTTTAAGTCAAATTTCCTTCACCACCTCCTTCACTGCCCCCTTTCACCCAAACAGAACTGGAGCCAGATGGGAAGCCATGGGCCTTCACATTCCGGTAGAAGCACACAGTGCCTGGCCTGCAATGATAAGCAAGCATATTGAGTTCCCATAAACAAATAAAATTGACTCCCAGCTAAGGCCTAATTTCTTTGTTTCATTCTATTTTTTTCACTCAAGATGGACTCAGAATAAGTCAAGGTGAGAGGTTCTGGAAAGTTGCCAGCCACTGTTCTACTGAAATCTAGGAAACTTTACAATAGTACCAGTAGTAATCATAACCATCAGATATTTCACCCTCAGCAGCACCACTTCAATGACCTGAAACAACCTGTGCCTCTCCACACACATTTATTTTCTCTCTGTTAAAAGGTGGTGATAGCAGAGACTTATCCGGCCATGTTATTGTGAGGACCTTATGAACACAGGGCTCCTCAAACATGCCGGCGCTCCGTTCGTGGCAATTGCACCAATCCCACAGCAACCTGGCACAGCTCTCCTGAAGAGTACTTGCAAAGTGACACTTAGCATCATTTGTGCCTTGGCAATGGCCATGGGCAGGATAATTTTCTTAGAGTTGTGTCGACCTTCCTCCCCCCTCCTGTGGACCACTAAAACACAACACTATTTAGAAAGATCTGGGCCGAGTCATCTCTTTGGAGCCTGGTGGCAGGCCAAGAGGTTGATCACAAAGGCTGCATTCAGCTGCAACAACAGCAGCCTGATGGGCAGAGGCCTTGTCCCAAACATTCTTGACTAGGATTCTGGGGGGAAGGTGTTACCAGCCTCCAAATATTTGTTGCTCTATTTCCATAGCAACCTCAGCGGCCATAGTGAAACCCTGAAACTTCACATCAAAACCTGGGAGGTGCTGCAAAGTCAGGCCTGTCTGGGAGGAGGCTTTCTCCTGGACCTTTTCCTCCCCTCGAAATGAAGATTTTTCCAGGCACCTTTCAAAGGGCATTAAAGAGAAGCTATTATGCTGGCTGCACCCAGCCCATTGCCTGCTCTGAGGAAAGATGGATGTGCAAAGACTGTTGCCAATTGCCCGTGACAAGTTTTAAGAGACTTAAACCAAAACGAGCAGCCTGCTTGTTGTCTGCATAGCTTTCACAGCAGGGTGTACTGATGCTGGCTTTGGCACAGGACAGTAACACCTCCTACTACCTGTGCAACCTTGGGGAAGTCACTTCCTGTCACTGAGCCCTTTGCTCAGCAAAAAATTCAATTCAGCCCAATTCAGTAAACTCTTAGTGATGCCTATTCTGAGCTAGATGCTGAGATGACAGAGCTGAAAATACCTGGCTGCCGCCCTCAGGGAGCTCGTCTAGCCTACCAGGCAGAGCTGTATTAAACATGAAGCTGGATCATGCCCACTGCATGGCACCCAGTGGGACCAGTTGTACTATAAAAGTTTATTTACCTCCTACCTCAGACTGGGCTATTCTAAAAAAAGCCCTGAAAGATGAATAAGAGCCCATGTACTTTCATAACATTGTTATTGGAACCAAGATAAATTTACCAATTTGGACAGAACTGGGAAGGAACTTATCTTTTACTAATATTATACATTATGTCTTCATTGCGACATGTTTTCACAATCCATACCTCATTGGATTTTCTTAACTATCTGCTGAATTCAGAAGGACAAGAACGGTTGTTCCATCCAGATTGAAGATTTTGAGGAACAAAGGTAAAGTGATTTTACTAAGTCACAGGGAAAACTAGAGGCAGAGCTGGGATTCAAACATACTTTTTCCAACTTATTCTTTCAGTAGATATGTCTTGAGCAGCTACTAGTTGCCAGCATTGTTCTAGATACCTTGGGTTAAAGGCAGTGAACAAAATAAATTTGCATTAAGGAGCATAAGCTCTAGGGGAAGGAAGCAGACTATTAATAAACAAAAAAATACACGAGGAAGTGATAAGCACTGTGGAGAAAAAATCAGCAGAGTGGAGAAATAGTGATGCAGGATACTATTTTATATAAAGCCATCTGGGAAGTCCTTTCCAAGGAGACTGGGAGAAGTGAAGAGCCGTGTGGGGGCCATGGTGGATGAGTGTCCAGGTAGGAGGAAGCACAAGGCTAAGGCCCTGGGGTGGGAACATGCTGGCATGCTGGGGAACAGCCGGAAGGCCAGCGTGACTGCAGCAGAGAGGGATGGGGACATTGGCAGGAGATGAAGCCAAGAAGTGAGTGGTCCTGCTCATGAGGACCTCGTAAGGGGTGGAATGAACGTGGGATTTTACCCTGAATGAGGTGGGAGCCATCGGATGGCTCTGGGCAAAGGAGTGGCCATGATGTGACTTAGCATGTTAAAGGATCCCTCTGGCTGCCACATGAGCGACAGTCTGCAGGCAGCAAGGATGGAAACCAGGAGGCCAGTCAGGAGGCTGCTGCAACAACCCGGGGAAGGAGGGTGGCTACAGCAGGGGATGGGAAGTGTCAGAGTCTGGACCTCTTTCTTAGAAAGAGGCTTCAGGACTTGCTGATGGGCTGATGGTGGGGCATGAGCAAGAACTGTCAATGTGGACTCCGGGGCAGAGTAACCGGAACCAAGTTGTCATTTCCAGATGTGGGAAACACTGGGGGAGGAGCAGGTTGGGGGCTGTTTGTGTTTTAAGAGCTTTGCTTAAGTATGTTACATTTTGATGCATATTGGAGATCCCATGGAGAAGGCAGGGAACGTGGAGATATTCATTTGTCATTCTTCAGAACCATATTATGGAAGGCCACAGGCCTGCTCTGCAATCCCCAAGGGAGTGAATGGGGGTGAGAAGAGGGCAAGTCCTTGGAGCATTCCAATGGCTAGAGAGACAAGAGCAAAATGACCCAGCAAGAAAGCTCGAAGGAGGGACCTGTCAAGGTAGGAAGAAAACCCAGAGCCTCCCGCCCTGAAAGACAAGTGAAGCAACCCAGAGGGTCCAGTAAGTGATAGGTTAGACTGAGGACCGAGAATTGACCTTCAAATTTGGGAAAAGATGGTCCTTAGTGACCTTGACAATATCTGTTTCAGTGAGGAGCTAAGGGCAGCAGCCTGACTGAGTGGGTTCTCTGATAAACAGGTGAGGCAGGGGAGAAGGGGGCCTAGTATAGGAGCAATGCCCTTGACTCAATGAGAGGTGTAGGGTCAATTTCAATCCCTGGAGTGTCTTCTACTTTAATGATATGGCCCCGCAATTAATAAAATTATACATCTGGGGATAATTTTAAACTGCTTTCAAATGCAAATATTTCTTTCAATTACATACAGTAGGTTTCCCAGGAGGTGGCAAAAAAAAAAAAAAAAAAAAATTGCCTGATGGGTCTTGCAGAACCTCCCTTAGTAAGCACAATGAGTTGGCCCCTCGTCCTCCTGATATACACACTTCTAATTGCAGGATACTTACGTGGCGGGTTCCCGCAGTATATACGAACACTCCACAGGTTGAGATTGTGTTCTAGTCCCTTCTGCAACCCCATGCCTAGTAAATGTCTGGCACTTGTGTCTTCACAATCATTTGAAAAAGGAAGGAGAAGGAATAAAAAGAAGACGAGAATTAGATCTTCCTGCCTTCCTGAACCTTTCGACGAGGCATGAGCCTGATATTATCTTGTAAAAATACCTTCCCAACAGTAGGGCGAGTAAACAATTTCCTTCTTTTCTTTTTAAATTGTGAAAGACAAGGGGGAGAGGAGGAAAGAAATGAAGATTTATTGAGTGCCCCCGGGCACTAGGCACTCTGCTAGTCAGTCACATGAATTATCTCTTTTACAGATAACCAACACAAATAAGAAAAAAAGGTCATTTTGCACACCAAGAGTCACCAGCACCACCACTAGGTTAAATTGTCATGTAATGGAATGGGATTCTTCATACAGTAGTGAGCTTCCCATCAATAGTAAGCAGAACCTGGATAATGTCTATGGGGAATCCCAGCATATAATGGTCATCAGACTTTATCACCTTATGGTCCCGTCCAATCCTGGGATTCAATAAGTCCAAATTATATCATCCTATAGCTGTATAATAGATGCCTTGAGATTTCTCATCATTGACATATAAGCACATACAATGTGTTCTACCAGGAGGCATGATAGTATGCTGAGGTCAGACTGACAGGGACAAAATCTGGCTCTGCTACTTATGAACTATACTATTTGCCTCAGTTTCCTCATCTGTAAAATGAGAATAATAACAGGATATACTTCACTCTAACATCCATTTAAAGGGCTTAGTACAGCACATGGCGCATAGTATGTGCTCAGTAAATGTTAGTTATATTGATTTAGTTCAACCAGCTCTTATAGAGTGCACCACACACTCTTACATATTAAGCCCAACCGACTCCAACCAGAAAGATTGAGCCCTTGGGGACTGAGTTACTTTGATGAGGGTACTAGCAGCCCTGGCCAAACTGGCCCCCTTCCTGCTCCACAAATGTACCCATCTGCCCTAGCGGGGCAACGTGCAGAAATGTTTATGGCAACCTCATTTGTTTTCCTTTCTGTGACTGCCGCCTTCTAAAGGCCAAGAACCACTGAAATTAAACCAAGGCAGGGGCCAGGGGAGCAGACGGGGCCTGGGCCAGGGCCAGGAGTAATGAAGTGGAAAATGTTCACACCACAGGCAGTATTACAATGCACCTGTACAAATAGAATGAGGCTTGCCCACCCCCTTTCTCCTGGGGGCCCAACTACCTTGCCAGCTTCTCTTTATGGCTTCACTCTCTGCCTTGCCTGATCAATGCTAAAGGCTGCAACGAAGATAAGAAACAAAGACATCCATAGTGGAGCCATTAGAGAAGGCACAGAATGGGAGAGAAGTGGAAAAAGAGATACCCTTAGTCCAAATGGTTCCTGAAAGTTCTGGGGAGTTCTCTGAAGGCCCGGTTGCCTAGTACAGGGAGAAATGCCACACTGTTAAGTATAGATAGTATAATGTTAAGCATAGAGGGCCAACTATGTGCCAGAATTCCGGAGGGCACTTTCACATCCCCTTGCCCATTTCACCCATCTAGTACAGTTTTGCTCCATTTTACAGATAAGGAAACTCAAGCCCAAGGAAACAAAGCTAGCAGGTGACTGAATCAAGATGTGAATCCAAGTATCACCATGACTTTTTATAGTGAAATTACTCAAAACCAAAGTGTTTAGTGACTTTCTCAAAGCCATGCAGTTGTTGAGTAAAAACCCAGAGGTCCCAGGCTCTTGGCGTGGCAGTCAACATCGCACGAGGCAACGTGTGTTGGAAGGAGACTTAGAGACATCTAGGCCAGGCTGTCCTTGAACAGCTGGGCAGTGAACACGAGGGACCCAGCTTCCCCAGACAGAGGCATGGGGTCACACCACTACCATGATGGAAGGCAGAGGGAAGACAGAACAAAGACCAACCCTTGACCAGTGTTGTATAGTTTCTGAAGCAGTGTGACTCTGGGTGAGTCTCTCAGTCTCATTGATGCTGTCTCTTCATTTCTGAAATGGGAATTCTGTGAGCGGTAGGCGAGGTGGTGTTTCTAATGTCCAAAGATCTGTTGCTTTTCACCTTTTTCAGGGCCAACCTACAGTCACTCCACTCCCAACTCTGATTGTTGGTACATCCAGAAGCTTCTTCGCCAGCATAGGGAAAAAGTAAAGGTCATTGCCCATAACATATAACCAGGGGGCTCACCTCCCATCACCATCTTCTCTTACATCAGTGGTTAGGATCATTAAGAGAGCAAACAGATGTTAAAATGTATCCCACAGAGCATCTGACATATAGTAGGCTCTCAGTAAATGCTAACACCCTTGACAAATTATGAACTCTTTACAGACCAAAACACATGCTGCTTTTTAATGCTCCAGCGTATAGCACCATGTAGCTCATAGTAGATGCTCAATGAATTTCTGTCAGTTGGGTCTTTCAAGCACTTTTGGGAGCTTCTTTCGTCGTGCCCCCTTACTCTCACACTCACGGTTCAGTCAAGTCCGGGCTTCTCTAAATGCCAGGTGCCAGATGCACAGATCCAGAGACAAAGTTGACACAGTTCTTCAAGGAGGTGCTTAGTTGCTTCAAAGAGTTCAACTTCACCTAATTCGATATTAGAAATAAACTACTTTTGCCATTCTTCATTGTTTTTTTTTTTTTTAAAAAAAAGATGACCGGTAAGGGGATCTTAACCCTTGACTTGGTGTTGTCAGCACCACGCTCAGCCAGTGAGCGAACCGGCCATCCGTATATGGGATCCGAACCCGGGGCCTTGGTGTTATCAGCACCGCACTCTCCCGAGTGAGCCACGGGCCGGCCCATGCCATTATTCATTGTTGATGTTTTAGTTGTTGCTATGAACTTTTATAATTATTGTTGTTTTAATCAAAGAGGAAGTCTAAATTTTGCAATGTATAAAAATCAGGATAGCCCTGTTTTTATAGAACTGTTTGTACTGACTACACTTTTCTGTATTCAATAAACTTTCCTTGGTCTCTCACTATATACCAGGCAGGATAAGAAACTCACTGAAGCAGACATTGAAATAAGTACTTTTTATACACTGTGATTCCTGAAACCATGGAAACATGTACAGGGGGGAGAGATGAACTCGGTGCAGGAGTGGGGAGTCAGCTTCCGTGTTGTCCTAAAGGGGGTAACCTGAGCTGGGTTTGAGTTCTGTCATGGGACAGTCGCTCAATAGGCCATATGGCCCTGGCTGCATCTCCTGAGCAGTTGAGTGGCCTGCATCTTCAGGTTAAAAAGGTCCAACCATTCATGGTCGTTTCTCTCCAGTTAGTAGTTAGATTCACTCTTATTATGGGCATCTATCAGACACTGTTTGGTGTTATTATTTAATGTTGTCACATGAATATTGTGTATAACAGGAGCACCATAGTTATTTGTTGACCCAGCTGAACTGAATAATGAAGTCTAATCCTGCAACTGGAAGAATGAAAGCTTCTTAAGACTAGAGGCAAGTCTTAAAAGCTTAGTCTCTATGTATGCATTTTGATTTCTATGAGTGTACCCCACAGCAGCTAACTCCTACTTGTCGATCAGACTCGGGCTGTCATTGTCTCCCCAGGAAGTCTTCCCCAACCCCACGGCTGGGCCACCCTCTGGGCTCCACTGCAATCCAAGCCTTCACCATCCCCAGCACCCACTTCTCTATTCTCTGGTCTCCCCTCCTAGGCTGGTCTTCCTAGCAGAGAGTGAGAATTAGTCATGCATACCTTCCCGCATGCTGGCACACGGTCTTCAGGAGAGACACATTGAGTGAATGTACAAATGAGTACACAGTTTCCTCTAATAGAGCTGAATTTTCCCAAATTGATTTTACTACCTCAGACAGGGACATGTTGGAGTAAGCCAGGGTTCTAGAAGAACATTCATACCAGAAGAGCAGGACGGTGCCAAATGGTAAAAAAGGACCCTTTCTATTTTTCGTGGATTTCTCTCCCCTTTGGGATTCTTCCTGAAACTTGAAAGTAACTCTTTTTAAGGAGAGCCCAGCAAGTGATTTCAAGAGTACCAAGGTAGGCCATGTGTTTGCTGCGAGAAGCTGGTCCAATCCACTCTCCCTGGCTGGGTCGAGGTGCTGTGATTGGGTATGCCCTGGGATTGGATTACTGTGCAGGATGAGAAGCAACCCAGCTCCAGGGGGAAAGGCAGCTGTGGACCCCCAGACCCAAATGCTGCTTGCCTTGCCCCCAGCATCATTACCAAAGATTGATATTATTGTATTATAAATCTTTTGTTAGATTATTTTGTACCATAAAAACCAGAAGATTCCCTGTTCTCAGAGGAGAGCCCACTCAATTCAGCTAATATTCAGTCTACTCCACTAAGACAAAAACAGAACTCGAAAACACCACGGAAAAATCACAGGGTGCTTACCTAAAATACAGAAGAGTTTTCTATTTGAAAATGGAATCATCACAGCCTTATTTTAAATGGCAAGCAACCCCACAACTTTGAAACATTTGGATTTCAAAAATGTGATACTCTTAAGAAACACCAGGCACAATTGTCTAAAATATCCCACAGTTGTACGATACAATTTCTGGCAAACAGATAAAAAAAAAAAATCTACCATTCCTTGCTGAATGTACAGAAATTTAAATCATTCTTACTTTCAATACTTCAACAAGTAATGATCTGATTTTTCTTTGTTCACATACAAACCACATGTGCTGAATATTTTTCTACTTTTCTTAAAATCAGAATACTAGACCCCAAAGTAACATCAATAAACGGTGCAGACATAGGGTTTTATCTGGCAGCGGCTACATGGAGCAGTGTTGAGAAGGATTCTGAGTCCGTATTTGGATTCAGCCAGAAGGCATGCAGTGAGTGATTCAGAATGTTTGTCATGGATGTGCGAATAGAGAATGGGAGCACACAGTCACGTATTTGCCATCCCCGACCCCGTTCCTAAGTCTCAATATACAGATGATAAAACTGAGGCCCAGAGAGCTGAACTGACTAGTCTAAAGTCACAGAGTGAATTTCTTTTCAAAGGACTTGCAATCATATAATTATTGGCCATTTTAATGAGCTAGAGAAATACTGAAGTTCAATCTATAGGGCTTAGGAAAGTTATCCAGCCTAGGTATGAAGGGACTCAGGCAGTGGATACTCCACATGTCACCTGGATCCATATCCACCCAGCACCTGAGAAAGCAGAACCATTAAATAGAACCATATCACCCACTGGACAGCCCTTTTTAGCTGTCTTCAAAGTTCAGTGAATAGAAACCACCAGTATCTTCTCCTGTCATATGCCTGATGCCAATGGAACCCACCACACTCCAAGTTCTGGAAACTCCTCCATGAGTATCAGTCTGGGACATCGATGTCATCAGCAAGGGGATGGGACTTTCTAACGTTGAGCCCATGTACAGCGAGGTGTGTCCCTCACCAACTGCATAGCTAGAGGTCCTCTCTCTGTGCCTGTGTGGTGGATCTGATGTCCTCTTCTATAGAAAATGCTTCCCTAGTCATTCAGGCTTTCTCTGAGACCACTCTCTAGTGCCCCAGCTGGATGAGTCCCCTTCTTTGTACTCCCTTAATCTGCTGTGGGTCCTTAACCATGACATCCATCACATCTTCTTATGACCAGCCACTAGAAACAGTGAGCTTCGCAAGGGTCAAGGGAATGTCTTCTTCAATATTAGAGCTACAGAAGGTGAGCACAAAGTCCGACTTAGAGTAAGTGTTTCATTAAGTCTTTGTTGTATGAATGAATGAAAGGATGGATGAATAATGTCATCTGTCAGTTTACCAGCACACTGTGGCTTTATCTCTCTCAGAACTATTATAACCCAGTTTCTCCTAAGGCAGATTTTTCCCAAATCATATTCTGTGAAATGCTAGCAATCTATGAGACAGCTGTTGTCCTGAAGAATAAATAAATAAAAAGTAAAAAATAAGAAATAATTTTGGAATACTATTTCTAAAGTGTAATTTAACACATATACATAGGAAGTATGTGTGCATGTGCGTATGTGTGTTCATGTATGTTTGTGTGCATTCCTTATCATGACAGCATACGACGCATGATGCTCTAGTAAAAGAAAAATAAAATGAAGATGTGGCACACTCTGCATTAGCAGGCCTGTTGGTCTCGTGAGAGATTCCTGATTGACTAATCTGGAACATTCCATGATAAAATGATGAACAGGCAGCGCACGTATATTGATTTTTGGATGATTGTCGATCTATGTTGCATATATTATCATAAGAGCACTGTGTAGTTCTGATATTATTCAATGGAATCAAAACGTGATCATTTCTTGCAAAAATTAAATCATCATAAAAACCTTTTATTTCTGTCTATTTTAATGCAAATATACATTATATTTGTAAGTTCCTTTTGGTATCCCATTAACATACTGTTTTCCTTAGATTTCTTACATAAATAAGTATGAGAAGTTCTATCCTTACATAATCATTGAATTACTTCTGCCTCAACTTGCTGGTGCCCTTGGGGAAACAGATTTGGAAGTGGAGGGAAGAGTGGATGGGGAGTTGTAGGTAATAAAATGAGGGTCCACAAAAGTTAAAATTTAAAAAAACATGAAGCTCTTATAAACCTGACTATTAACCAAGGTGGTAGGGGAGTTGTAAAACATATATGGATAAACAGAAATGAATTTGTAAAGGATAGAAATTCTTGGGTGAGATTTTAAAACAGAAACCAGTGGTTTGTCCATATAAAAGACAGTCACATAAAATGTCACAGAAAGTTTAAAATAACAAGGAGGCAACAGTATGTCAGATAAATATAAAGAGAAAACAGAAGTTAATGTTAGACAAAATAGATTGGGGGGAAAGGAAACAATAATCGCTTCATATTGATAAAACTTACAATCCCAAGTGAGGAGGTAACAAAAATGAGCTTACTAAAATTAAAAAACTGAAAACAATTTTGAAAAATAGCAAAATAAAATGGAGATTTCAGATATTCACCTAAGCTTTACATAGACAACATTAATTTTAAATAAGAAAATGGAATGAATAATATTTTTACTAAAAAGTTTTTTTTTTTTTTTTTTTTTAATGAACCCTCAACACCAAAAAAAGAGTTATGGGAAATAAAAAAGAAACTATAAAGACTAAAATTAATTAATTTGAAAGCAGAAATAGAATATCCTGTGACTTAACATATAAATCCAAAGACTGTTACTTTGGGTTGAAAATAAAATATCTTTACCAACCTGTGACAAATCCGTTCAAGAAAAAAGAAACAAACTAACAAGCAGAAGGAACATAATACATACAGAAGATACAAATGTGTAAAGAATATTATACACAGCTATGTGCTGAAACTTTCGAAAATGTTTTATTAATTTGGGTAATTTGTAGGAAAATATAAATTACAAAACTGGTTCAAAAAGAAATATATAGATATAGATTTAGATATAGATATAGATATACACACATATGGCGATAACCAAGGCACAATTCAAGAGGACTGTCTCCGGTGTCACCCTCTCCCTCGGCCTCACAACCTCCAGGACTTATATGGTGAATCATATTATACTTTAAGGAAAGAGATTTCTATGCTGCCTAAAGTGTTCTACAACATGGAGAAATATGAAAAGTTATCCATGCATTTTATAAAGCTATCATAAATCTTTACGTTAAAATGTGACAGATAATATCCAAAAAGGATAATTATAGATTAACTTCACATATTAATGTTTGTGAAAATTCTAAATAAAATGATACCGAATTGAATTCCATAGTACATTGGAGAGAATAATCCACCATGACTAAGTAGGGTTAATCCTAGGAATGCGATGATTCTGAAGATCATCTTGATGACTAAAGGGAGAAAATACAAACTTGATTTGGACAAATGATAATAATGTAGAACTACCCTGACAAATTTTAAAATTACAAATTTTAATAATTATAGTCTCATGACAAATCATGAGACTATAATTATTCAAATAGTGTAATACCAATATAAGAAAACATAGGCAAATGAATGGAATATAACACACAGAAGAAAAAAAGCCCCTTTTTACATTCAAATAGAACGTGTAATAATGATGGCATCACAAATCAATGGATAAGAAAAAGAGAAGAGAGGAGATGTGGGACAGGAGAGGAGGAGGACAGCTGTCTTGAGATATCTTAAGCTCATTGGCTGCAAGAGGAATCCTTCTCCCAACTGAGTCCTCAAAGGCAGAATCAGAACGAATGGGGACCAGGGAGGGAGACTTCTGCTCAGTAAATAGAAAAGCACAGCAGCAGCCTTCAGGGAGTGCAAGCAGGACCCAAGCCTAATGTGTGGACACCAGTGCAAAATGAAAATGTGGGACTCCTGGTTCAGAATTACTAAGCATTCCAAGCAGCAGCACATTACACCAGACACGATTGTGCGACCACATAGGTCACACCGTCCTGGGTGCGAGTTTCCCATCACGGGAGACAGGACTAGAGAAAGTACCGGTGTGGACATTGTCAAGTTGTTTCAAGCAGAAGACTGAAAAATAGACTAAATGTTTCATTCTAAGATAATCAATGATAACCATTCCCCTCACTCTCACATCAAAATTAAGAGGTAGGACATAGACACACCCTTGGGCCACCATTTTGAGACTTATCTCCTTCTCCATTGAATTGCCTAGAACTGTGCCGGTTATACAGAGCTTGCCTACTATATGTTCCTGAAGCGTAAAGCATTACCTTGCATCAAATAATTTTCCTGTTTCTCAGCATTTCTACACACTGTAGCTTGTTTGTCCATGATAGAAAAGCTTTATTTTGTCCACTCTACCTGAAAGGGAAGTCAGACTCAGGTAAGTTCTGATGTGCCCAAGTCACACAGCTGGTGAACTGGCCATGTGGGGCTCAAAGTCTTGTGATCCCAAGTCAGTTCTGTGCAAGGTCTCCTGCTAGGCCCTGAGGACTCCACAGCTCCTGGCATGAGGAGCTCTCAGTTTGGAGGGGAAGACTGCCACGTTAACAAGTCCCACCATACTGTAAGAGGAGTAAGATAATGGGGTGGGTGCAAAGAACAGAAGTGGTGCAGAATGCTGAACTCTATCTAAGGGCTGAGGGAGACTTCACAGAACAAGAAGCTGCTAGTGGGCTTTAGAGTTTCTCATTACACAGCAGAATTAAACAGACACCCAAAAAATACATGTTCCCCCTGGGTTCTCAAGGGAATTTTTCTGGCTAACAAGCTCCGTGAACAGTTGATTTAATCCCACCTGTGGTAATCTCATGCCACAGGGAACCATTTGTAGAGACCCATTTTCCTAGCAAGCAATAGAGACCTGGGAACCCAGGTTAGGAAGGTGCCAGGAGTCAAGAGCAGCTAGGAGCCCAGGGATAGCGTGCACCCTAGAAGTGCTTTGTAAGCATTGGACATATGTAACGCATCTTGTCTGGGCCTCACAGTCACCTGGCAGGGTCAGTGGGGCAGGATCCTATTCATGGTTCACAGGTAGCAATCACACTGAGCATGTCCAAGGCCTGTGCTGGGTACACCCGTAGCGGGTTTCAGAACCAGGATCAGAACACATGTGGCTTCCCTCCTATCCAAGAGGGCTCTGTCTACTTGCCCCTTCCTAACAGCCAAACAGGCCTCATCATTCTCAGGTAACTGTCTTCATCTTTGAAGTTCAGTTCAGCTCCAGAGCAAACATGACTGACATTGTCTGCTGCCTGCCTGCTAATCATAATAACATACCTGAGATGTCACTTGGGGAACTCTAACTCCACAACAGATTTCTATCAAATATTTGGCCAACAAGGAGTTGATTGCTGTAATCAGATATACACTGCTGTATGTCAGATAGAGCAGTATTATGAAAATAATAAAAATAGCCATGATAGCATTTATTATATTATTAAAAGCAATGTGGATATGGAGATTGATAGCTGCATTCTAGCTTCGGCATTACCACTTACTGGTGATAAGTGGGTGCCTTGGGTAACTCTTAGCCTCAGTTTCCCTTTATGGCTAATGGGCATGAGGTTACCTACATTATAGAGTTGTTATAAGAATGAAACAACATACTAGATGTGGAAGTATTTCTTTAATAATATGCTACAGACATGTTGGCTTTTATTACGGTTAGCAATATTATTCCATGGTACTCAGAGGAAATTTTTGTGCCATTATAACTCCAAATCCTCATAACTTGAATGGGATCCACATTACTTCTAGGAAACAAACAATCATATTAAGGTGGGATGAATTTAAAAGTAAATCACTCCAGGACATGTAGACTGATAGGACCTCAGTTGGGACCAGAATCCCCCTTCATCATCACAGATGAACCACATATACACATAGCCAAAGCCTAAATTATATTTTGCAAAGGAAATATCATGAAATCTGAGAGGCAAGCTGCCAACATCCCATAGTAGAGGCTGGTCCCTCTATTGCTATGGTGGGAACCAGGATATGCATAAAACACCATAATTTAAGGCATAAAGCATTAAGACCATTAACTTGACACAGGTAGAGTGTTAGGAGGTGGGAAGAAGACAAAGACAACCATTATCTGGAGGAGAGAACCAGAGAAGTCTTCTTGAAAGATTAGCTTTTGAGTTGGGCTTTGGAATGCACACAGATGACCAGTTTGGTGCAGTGGGAAGAGCAATCGGCCAGTTGTTGACCCTGTTCAAACAACAGCCTCTACCTTTGAGTCTAACTTTCCTTATCATGGTTGGTTGGATAAAGCTACCAACTCAGAAGGATTGCTATTTAGATAAATTAGTAAACAAATGTTTGGTCACCTGTAGACACAAAAAACTTTAGTTTCCACCCAGTGCTCCTGCCCTTGAGTGAATTTAAATTATATTTCTAAAAATTAAAGGTAATGAAACACTCCATATGGGCCCAACTGAGTGCTGAGAGCTATTAGAGTATCACAGAATTACAGTATTCCTTAAAGTCTAAGATTCCATTCTTTTTAAGAAATGCCACTATTTAGGTTGGGGGGGTGGGGCAGGGAATTACATCATATGTGCATATCACTTGTAAGATCCATATAGATTTCAGCAGAATTAAATTAGAAAAAAGTATGTTTTTGAATTTGAGGATATCTCAAGACATGGCCTCTACCCTCAAAAAGTAAGCAGTCCAATTGTCAAGGTAAGACTACCTGGATGAAAAAGAGAAAAAACAAACAAGCAAAAACAACCCAAGCAAGTACATGGCTAAATACTGCAGACTGACTATTGGGGGGTCTCAGTGAGTCTTTCCGTTTCTGCAGAGCACTTGGAGATCTGCAAAAGGGGGGCCTTTCTCTTGTATTGCTTACAGCCCACAACTGTAGGCTGTAAGTTCATTCTTGACCAGGCTTAAAGATTCCTGTAGACATCCACCATTATGTAGCCTGCAGAACTGAAAGCGTACATTCAAATCAAAGCAACTCAACCTCAACAACATTTCCTGAGCATCTATTCAACGCACACTATTGTGCTGAGTGCTGTGGGAAGACCCAGCGCCTTGCTTATCTGTACTGTCCCCCCAGCCCCTGGGACAGCACACAGTGCACAGTTGATGTGACTATTGTTTTCCAAAATGAGTTGAACTGATCCTGTTCTCCAAGTGAAGTTCGAATTCTCACACTAACGACATAGAACCAGTCGATCATCGGGTGGAGGGTCTGCATCAGTGCTTCTCAAGTGTCCATGGTGAAGGACTAGGTTTTTATTTCCAAACTGTGGCCAACTGACACTTTTGTAAAATGCAAAAATCACATGCTTGGATGCCATGGTGATATCAAATTGCTATAAAATGTTTCAATGTTTGCTTTCAATTTCTGAACTTATCTGGGCAAGGATCTATGATGGTTTGCAGACTGATACCAGTATGCAGACCACACTTGGAGTAGCACCAATCTACGTGATTCCAAAACCTTCATTTTCTAGAAATTTCAGAATGACTGGGAAAATTAATCAATTGGCAAGTTTTGTAGAGCACCTAATAATAATATTTATTATTTTTCAAGTACTTCCTATGTGAAAGGCACCATCAATGATTAGGAACTAGTCTAATAATATCTTCTCATTGAAGAGATTGATGTTGTGTTGGGGAGACTTACCAGAGCACCCCTCAGTTCTTTTTGTCCATAGCCTGAATGAAGGGAGGTGTCACTGGCAGAAAAAGAAAAACAAACAAACAAACAAAATAACACAGGGGCTCTGGAAGTCAGGCAACTCTGGGTATAATCCTCGCACCTCTATTTACCATCTGTATGAATTAGGGCAAATGACCTCCACCTCTCAAAGCCTCAGTTTCCTTATCTGGACATATGAGGACCTCCAGGACTTGTGATCATTGCTTTAGATGGATGGCGGCTTGCTCTGGTTTCAGTGTAGTCAAATGAGGCAGTCGAGTGGCTTGTCATGGGCTCAAGTAAGAAATGCCAGCAGAGAGAAAAGTTCTAATGAGACCCTTAGAGTAATAAAAGGCCACAAAGCCACTCTAATGAAGAGCAGCTGAGGGATGAGAGACGTTTGGTAGGGAAGAGGAACAATTCAGAGGGACAATCGAGCTGCCTTCACTTCAAAAAAGCTGTTACATGGGAATGAGAAGGGACCTCTTCTGGGTGGTCCCAAAGCTGAGAATCACAGCCAGTATGAAAAAATCAGAAAGAGACAGATTTCTGCTCAAAGGAAGAAGTTTCTGGCAGCCGGAGTCTTCCAAAGATGGAAGGGTCTGGCTTGACTGGAGTGAGCTGGTCCTAGCGTGTGAAGCCTGTGTCCACTTGTCAAGGGAGCCTGGAGGGGGTGACCCTAGCATGAGATCAAAGATTGGGCTAGATGGTCTCCAGGTGTTTTCTGGACCTATCTTTACAACTCTAAAAATTCATGAAGCAATTTCTCACTGTGGGAAGAGCTTCCTAGGCCTTATGTTTAGTTTGGGCATATAAGTAGGAACAGCTTGGAAGACGTCAGTCAGTCAATCAGAACTACTAAAAATGGCATGTGAGTGCTGAAAAGTGGTCTTAATATCCGTTTTACTTGTCTAGTATATGAAACGTCTTCACACATTGCCTCACCCACAACTCTGGGAGGTAAGTATTACTACCCCAATTTACAGAGATGAAGTCAAGGCTCAGAGAAGGTCTTAGTTCAGCAAAGAATTCGCACCCAGTAAATTAGAGACCTAAGGCTCAAATCCAATCCTCTGATTCTCAATAACAAGCTCTTCCCACTGCCCAATCCCCCAGCTTCCTCCCATCCCTTTCTGAAACTCAGTGTCCTTATCCCCACCCCAACAATCCCTACGCCAACACTTAAGCTCCTTGTGAAGGTCAGAGGTGGCAAGTTACTTAAAAATTCCTTGAACAGTTGGAACGATGTCTTTCCTTCCTTCCTTCCTTCCTCCTTTTCTCCTTCTCTCCCTCCCTCTCTCTTCTTTCCTTTCTTCCTTAAATGTTTACTGAGCAGATTTAATGTTCCAGACACTATGACAATCAGCTGTGATTGTCATGGAATAACACACAGTCTTCACCTTCAGGGAGCTTCCAGTCTGTCTGGGGGATACAGACATGTTCAAGAACAAATCACAAGTGTTTCAACAGAAAAATAGAAAGTGTACATAGCAAAGATTGTTCAGAGGTAGGGTTGATTGACTCGGGTTGAGCAGTGGGATGGTTAGAGGAGTCTTCCCAGAGAAGGTGATGTCTGAACTAGGTTTGGAAGGAAGACGTGCAGTTCACCAGGCAGATGGTGTTGGGAAGGTCTCAGCAGGGAGAGAGAGGGATTCCAGGGAAAGAAAGAAACAGTTACTAAGCCATGGAGATTTGGAATAGCATGTTGTATTCAGGGGCTTGGAAGTATGAGTAGTGCGGTAGAACTGGGGTGTCAAGTAAGGACCAGCAGTGAGGAGAGATGGGCTAGGGAAGTCAGCAGGGGTCACCAGGAAGACTCAATGCCAGATTAAGGAGCTTTGATTTTAGCCTGAGTGCAGTGTGGAGTTTCTAACTCGGTTTAATCTGAGGAGAGACTAGTCAAGGTTTTGGAACTAGTACTCAGCCATCAGAGTATAGAATGGATAAGATGGGAGAGCCTGGTTATTCTCTGTTCTCCTCTTCCATGTCCCTAGATCCATTCTCAGCTTTTTTCTGCTCTGCTCTGTGCCCCAGCAGGCTGACCCTTGCAGACTGCATCTTCTGGGCTCTCTTGAACCAAGCTTCTAGGTTCAACCAATGGGAAGTACCCAGAGGGAGAAGGTGGGCAGAGAGAGCATTGTGTGATTTCTTCCCTGTCCCCTCCCTGCTTCCACACAGCCCCCTGGGCAGCCCCTCCCCAGTTCTCACTGGGTTCAATACCTCTATTTCTCTCCCTTGTCCCTTCAGTCATAGAGGTGATAACAGCTTTCGGTCTCTGGGTGCCTCAATATCCCCAGCTCATTCCATTAACCCTACCCCTCCCTCTCTATGTAGTCCTTTATTAAAATCTCTTCATCTGAACCAGGTGAGGTGAATTCTGCTCCTGATAGTCAGAGTCAAGGTTAGATAGAGGCCTGGAGAGAGGCAGGCCATTGCAGCAATCTGAGAGAAGGATGCTGAGGTAGTATGGGGGGTGAAGAAGAGGCAACAGAGTGGAGAAACGTTCCAAAGGGAAAGCAACAGGTCTTGACATCCGCCTGTGCAGGGCCTCCAGGAAAGAAAAGAGCCTGATAGTTTTCTGACTTGATGGGACACTCCCCAAAATGAAAGACTAGGGAGGAGAAGCAGGTTCCAGTGGACTGATGAGATCAAACTTCATCAGCTGAGTTTGAGGTGCCTATGGGAACATCAGGAGATGTCTAGGAGGCAGGTGGATAAAAGGGTCTGGCCTAAAGATTTAGCCAAGGCATCAGCACTACAGAACTAATTGTTAAGGTTCCATGGACAACAGAGAAATACACTAAATTTGCCACAAGCTCATCCTATTGGTTCTGTGTTAATAATCGATATAAAAAGAAGTGAAGTAAAGTTATGATGACCCAAGATCTCACAGAAGACTCTGTTCAGAAGCTGCCTGCCTTGTACCTTAATTAATTGCCCCCTCTTAAAGATGTAGGGTTTGTTTTTCAAATCTTCAATTTTCCCTGGTATTCCATTTAGTCATTCCTATTTTTCACCACCAGATTGTTTGCTGGGGAAAAGAACAAAAACAGCAACAGATGTCTTTGTTTCGGGGTTTTGCAAAACTCTCTGGTTAAGATAACACGTTCAATTAAAGAAATTATATCATCCAAATACCATATGCCTACAAGCCCTCGATTGCAAAAATCACCTGCTTTCAGAAATTGTTTGAAGAGTCCTCTAATTACACTCAAAAGCTCAGTTGGGTACCTAAACAGCTCCCTTCTCTTGTGTCATCTGGATATGGAAAGCTTCAGTTCAAAAGCTTGTCAAGAGGGGCATCCTGGAGACATTCACCACCAATTCCTCGGTCCTCACGTGTGCGCACGTGCGCACACACACACACCTGCATGTGTGTAGCTCGTGCTATTCATTGTCTATAAGGGCCTGGCACATTTTAGTACTTAGCAAATAATTTTAGGATAAACTAATTCATTTCTTTTTTCCTTCCTTCCTCCCGTTCTCTTTGTTTCTTCTACAGCTCCACATTTTCTGAAAGACTTCAGTGCCACATGGTTGCTAAGCACTGAGACCACAAAGACAATTAAGCAGTTCCCTGTCCTCAGGACACCCACAGTCTAGAGGGGAGATGGCCAAGTAAAAGAAGAATTCTAAACCCAGGAAGAATAGGAGCTTTATAAGAGGAAGAACCACCCTCATTCTCTTTGTAGCCCCCTTTTTGCACAGTGCCAGGAACTCAGACATTCAGTAAATGTTTGTTGAATGAAAGGTCTGTTGAATGAAGTATGCTCAACCCAGACGAGCAAGCACCACACTGCAGCACAGGGAAAATCATGCTAAAATTCTGAGTGGGAGTGAGCAGGGAAGGATTCATTGAGCAGGTACAATATGTATTGAGTGCTGAAAAAGGATGGGAAAGGTGGGAGGGCAGGGCCTGCTGGGGGAAGCACTGCCACCAAAGCAGAGGCATGACAGTACACATGAAGCGACTGCCAACATTGATCAATCCCATTGGGCACATACTAGGTGAGAGGAGGACATAATATCTGATCCCTGGTGTAGGGGTCTTCAATGCCTGCTTTGAAGAGTCTGGACTTTGTGAGACATTGAGGAATCACTGCAGGCTGTGACAAATATCAAGTGGCATCTAGTTCAGCTCAAATCCACTGCAATCAATTCACCCCATCCTGTTCTGTGGGTCAAAGTCTGACCTTCCCTATTTGACTTTAAGCAATTTGAGGGTAGGAATTTGGATTCAATATTTACAAAATGCTCTTCTGGATACTGTATCCTATTTGCCCATCCAGATCCACTCTTTACACTTCTCCATCCAGCTCTGGACCCCAGGAGGATGACCTTACAGAGGACATCAGTGGGCTCCTTTCTTCAGCTCTCAGTTGGATTTGGCTAATCAGAGCCACTAGAAGGAACCAGAAACTGAGAGGAGAGTGAGGTTGGGGTATTTCTTCTCCAGGCTCCTTTTCTGTCAGGTTCTGTCAGTTAGCTGCTTTCCTCTCTGCATGGCTGCCTCCTCCTGTTCCATGACTGCTCCTTCCCCTCACCCCTGCAGGCCTGGGGATGGCAACAGCTCCCTTCTGTGCCAGCCCTAGGATCCAGCACCATCCTTCCTTACTTCTCTAACCCTGCCTGTGACTCTTTAGATAATTGTTCTCCCTGAATTACCCACTTTGAGTGCTTAGGACTCTTACACAACCTCCTACCATATGTCAAGGACATTCTGAGGAGCTTTCCATACATTTTCCATGTAATCCTCCCAAATGAAGTTTGAGGTAAATATTAGTATTACCACTGACAGATTTAAAAAATATCTGAAGTTCATAAATTGTAGCTATCTGGTAAAGACTATCTTCTACAACTTGGAATCCCCCCCCCATTTAAACTAGTTCCTAGCACATGACAGCTCGACGGAATGTATGGGTGAATACAAGATTGCACATGCTAAATACTAATGTGAGGGCTTTTGAAATTCAGCGGTAGTAGGAATGGCTTTGGAGTCAGAAAAAGCAGAATGAAAATCTTATCTACACTACTGACCGGTTCTCTGAGCTTTAATACCTTATGTGGAAATTTGGATAACAATTCCTACTACATATGGTGGTAGTAGGATTAAACAAGATAATATTCACACAGTGCCCAGGATAGAACAGGTGCTTCATAAATGACAGGCTTATTTTACACATGCTCTGATTAGTACTCAGAGCTATGCTGAAACCCCACATGAACAGATAGCCTCAGTGAAATACTCTTTTCTTCTCTTGCAAATTACTGCTCCAAAACATACATACATACAAACATGTATACAATTCCTCATAAATTGCCAGCGCTTGAAGCTTCCGGTTTAGACTGTTCCTGTTTCTTTACGTGGCCATCTGAAAAGCTCCATGCTGGAGACTGTGCCCGTGGAAGGGATGGGGCAAAAGCGAGAAAGACAGAAAATGACATATGTGAAAGCTGCCTTGTGCCAGGCACTTTCATTTCCCCTATCTCATCTAACTTTCACAAGAGCTTACAAAAGAGACAGAATTCTTGTCTTCACTGATGAACTTGGAGAAATTCAGAGAAGTTAAGCACCTTGCTCAAGGTCATGCAACCAGTAAGGAGTGTAATCAGGACTTGAACTCAGGTCTTGTGGTTCCCCGGTCATTCGCAACTCTCCCAGGGCCTCACTGAAGAGTATGAGCCAACCCCTGCAGCCAGACAGCCTATTCTCTTTGCTGGAGGCTTATGTTTTCCTTTTTAAGCTCAAACTTCTTCAACTGGAAGCAGCAAAACATTCCAAGACACGTGATAGTTACTCACTTAGGAGTAGCCACAGCTCTTTCCTAGTAGGTTTTGCCAGCTCCTCTAATCGTTTCTGGGGAAGAGGCAAAGTCCATATTAGTGAGCCCCAATAATGAACATCATGGTAACAAAGCAGGGAGAAAGCACAGACAATAGGAGGAAGTGTTGAAAGATTCCCTTTCATCTTCCAGCGGTGGTTTGAGGCTGCACATGGCTACTCCTGGGAACAGAATCCAAGGGCAAAGGTTCCCCATGATGAGGAGCCCACATTTTGTGAGTACATAGTTACTCTTCCTTCCATTTTTTAAAAATATTTTTCTAACCAGGTCTCTGGAATTGAATATAAACACTGCCAGTGTTGTTTCATCCTTTCCAAAACAGCATTCCACTGTCCAGCCTCTATCTAACACCCCTGTTGAGAATTTTAGTATCTAGATAAATGGGCCCGTGCTTTTGAAATCTTGGGGAAATGAGGTGTGACATAACAAAACACATGGCACTGTCCTGGTTCTGTTTCATCTCCAGAGCAACTCTGGGAGAGCAAGTCTGAGGGGGAAATGGGACGGAAACTCTGATTTGCTTCTCACTGACCACGGAGCCTCAGCTGTGCTGAGAAAATGAGGCAATGTGAAGAAAGCAAATTCGGGCTAAAAGCCCTGCTTTTGAATCCTGGCTCCTGCATTTATGAGCAAGTGACTCAACCCATCTGATTCTCCATTTCTTTAGCAATGCAATGGGGACAATAATATCCACCCCTCAGAGCTGCGATGAGAACTCAAAAAGTACTCTGTCCTACGGTTTGGCATCCCTGATCTTTTCTGGGATTGGGCTGGAGCTGGTCGACAGGTGTGGCAACCCCCCACCCCTGCGGCCACTATCTCTAAGCAGGAAAAGGAGCCTTCAGCATGAGCCCCTTGAAGAAGCTGGATATTGACCAGAGGGCTGCTCACATTGAGCCCTGGGGATCTGCAGCTTACTCACAGGCTGAGGCTTAACAACTCGGGCTACGTAAGTTCCACCAATTCAATAGGTCCATCACTTTCTTCTTCACTTCTACTTGTTGTTTGGTCTTGGAAGAGAATTGCCACACGGGAAGCCCAGGCAGAGAGGAATGTGGTGGGAGGAAACCAGTGGGAGACAGGAGCTGGGAGACCAGTCTGCTAAAGGGGCTGCTTGAGCCAATCTTATCAAAAGATCCTTGTAGAAGGATTACTGAGCAATGCAAGAACCAGACAGTAGTATAGTAACCAGGTGGACAAAGAGAAAACAGGGCCCCAATTATCCTAGAAAAGATCAAAGAGCAGTTTATTTGTTTATGTAACAAATATTTTTCAGCACCATCTACAAGCCAGATACCATACTAAGTAAAGATGGTATATAGATATTGGAAATACGTCTCTGCATGAGACTCAAATGATCCCATTTTTCCTAGTGTTCATATTCTCACCAATCTGGAATCAACTACTTAACAGTTGTGTATCCACCAGTATGTAACTCCACCTCATGCAGCCTCAATTTTCTCATCTGTGCAAGAAGAATACCCATCACCAAGGCTGACACTGTAGGTGTTCCTTGAGGGCTGACAATTCTTTGAATATTTGTCTAACATTTATTTAGAAGAGACAGGGTGTATGGGGTAAGGGAAGACCTGAAGGGGCGGGCCACGCAGGTCTGCCATGGGGAGTTGTCTACATTAAAGTATATGAAGCGGGGCTCCCTGCAGGTGGGCGATGCGCGCCTCCCAGCGTGCATGTGTGCCAGGACTGCAGCATCCCATCGCCGGCTCCACTCGCGCAGCAAAACCAAGTCCTGTGATCATCTCAACCCACCCACCACAGAAGATAGTTTAGGCACTTGTGAGGCCCACTCCTCAACCCAGGCAGCTTATCTCTTTCTTCCAGTCACATACAAAGCTCTGTCTCAGAGAAGCTCTTAAAATACGTCTCTCATTTCCAGTGATGCTTAATTCCCCTCGGATGCTGGTGAACTGAGTTACCACTCAACAGGCCAGACCTCACTGCAATCCAGCTCGGTTCACTTCCAGGGTTTGAAGGGTTCAGTGCAAAAGAATATATAAAACACCTGGCATGTGGGACCCACTCAGCATGAGATAGTCTTCATAATCTCTATCATGCTCACCACAAAGTTGTTTGAGAGGCAAACAAAGTGAAGTAGAGGAGGGATCCTGGGCAATGTTCAGTAGATTCCAGTATTACTATTGTCAATTTTAGCAACAGCAGTATCAACAAAAGGCCAACAAATCAGTAAACTAGACAGCTAAGGGTCTGAAACTGTATAGCCAACTAAGGAAAACTAACAGTCAAGGGAAATCAGAAACCTTTTATAGTTTGCAAAGCTCTGGACACAGGCAGACCCTTCTACTCTGCTCCTCCCCACAGATTCAAGAGGAAACCCATCCCCTCCCCCATTCTCCCCTACCTTCCCAGCCCCCACCCCAGCTTTTGCCACCCAGTCAACGTTCTTTTCTGAGCCCCTATAATTTGGAGGCTTTTAGGGCCATATCCTGCCATCAATTTGGGGGCTGACTTCAATGAACACTCTGTGCAGGGCAGGAGAGGGGCAGGATGCAGCTTTCTCCTGGCGGGCCCTGATACAATAGGGTTTTCTACTGAGATCAATGGATTAATTGCAAATGCTCGGGTTGGGGCCATAAGGAGATGCATTGTTTTCCCACAGTCGGCTGGCCAGCAGGGCTGGGCTTGCCAAACTTCATTTTTGAAAAGTCGGGGAAAACAATTTTGTAAAAGGGGGTGGGGGTGGAGGGGTACGGGAGAGTAATTTTGCTCATCTCACTAAAGGTCAATAATGATTACAGTGAAAATTCAGAAGGCACATTTGTTCTCCAACTGAGGCCCTGTCTGGAAAATTCCATCCAGAAACAATTTGCTGTGTCTCTTCCAGCCCACCCTACTACCCCATCCTCTAGCTCCTGCCTCCACATCAGAAACTCTCTCCCCTGGAAACAGTCTCAAAGCTTGAGAAGGAACAGTAAGCAGGGAATTCTCTCCTTTACCCTTGGGAAGTTGAGGTGGGCACAGCGGCCTCATTCCTGTCTCCCCGGAGATGTGGGAATGTTTACCTGGTGGTGGAAACGGCATGGGCACAGGGGAATTCAAGTCCTAGTTCTAACATTTAGTAGCTGTTAAACTCAGGAAAACTCAATTCTCTGAGCATCCACAGTGTAATCTGTGAAATGGAGATAGTAATTTGGACCTCTTGGGACTACGGTGAAGATTAAATAAGATGGGAGGTGCAGTTTAAACACAAGGCTAAATACAGCCTGAAGCAAGAGGTTCTGATCACGGAGTTCTCCCGTGTGGAAACCCTCCACAGCTCACCATTCACACACCGTCAAGGCCACATCCATGGTGATGACATTCAAAGTTCTCTGATTCCTGTCTCCCTCCTCCCTGCCCAGACGTATTCCCCACTCCTTCCTACCTCACTGCCCTTCTCTGTGCATAACCTGTCCTTTCTCCATCCTAGCCATGGTTCTAACTTCGGACTCAACTCTGGGATGCACACGTGGATACCCGACCCTACCCGTCCTGAAACTAAGCTTAGCTGTCAGCTTCTCCAAAAAGTTTTATTCTATCTGCTACAATGAATTGATTCTCTTCTCTAACTTAGCACCTTGCTCCTACCCTGCCTTCAAAACTCCATACTCTGCTTAGCTGTCGTTCTCTGTCTTCCATTGATTCGTTAAGCACGTAGATGCAGAGTAATAGTTCCAGCTCTGGGGTCAAAACCACCTGAGTTAGAAACTCAGCTCCACTTCCTGCTAGTTATGGGATCTTGGCCTAGCTGTGCCTCAGTTTCCTCATTTTAAAAATGGGAATAATAATTGTGACTACAACTTCAGAGGTTTATTGTAAGGCTAAATGAGATAATATACATAAAAATCTTCAAAGAATGCTTGGTATATGGTAGGTGCTCAGTAGATACTGGATAGAATTATTATTAAATACCAAGTCTGTTTCAGGGCCTAGGGATACAGTTGTGAATAAGATGTGCTTTCCTTCAACAAATATTTCTTAAGTGGCCTCTGTGTGCCAAGAATTTCTACTACTTCTAGGGGGAAAGAGAAAGAAGTAGAGAAAGATATATAAATAGAATTTAGATAAACAACAAAAATACCATCTTGCAAAAAGTGCTGTGTTGCCAATTACAATAGATTGAAGTGATGGAGTGTTGTTAAAGGGCTGCTTTGGACAGGAGGCCGGGGAAAGCCTCTCGGAGGAGGTGACGTTTAGGCTGCAGTTGCATCATGCCCTAGAGGGGTTGTCAGTGGTGGGGGCACATCAGCCGCTGCAACTTGATTTAGTGCTCCAGAGGAAAGGGGACTTATCTGTTCATCTCTGTCCCTGCTTGCATCTAGCTAGGTAATCAGCACCCAGTATACGCTCAATGAATGGAGAACTGAATTTGAACCATTCGCTGTCACTTCCTGTAAAGGTGAATGAGGGCTCCCAGGAAGTAATGGTTTAGGGGCTGGTTAGGGACGTAGGGATCCTGGTGTGAATGGAATTGGGTAATGTATTGATTGGACAGCAGACACCTTTGTACTCCCCTGAAGGAGTTGAAAAACACGAGTGCCACAGCTTTGGGGTCTGCCTCTGAGCCTCACTTTCTCCTTCTGTACCATGGAGCCAATGATAACTCCTCTTATAAACACCATATGAGAAGATGTAGGTAAAGTGACCACACAAAGTAGGAGCTCCATGAATATTGAACCCCTCCCCACATCAGAGACCCCTGAGGCTGAGAACTGCATTTCCGGACTCATCACTACACTAAAACTCTACAGGAAAATGTGATTTTTATAATATTCCAGTGACCACTTGTTCATCTGCCAGTCAAATGCCATAAAATGTTTTTCAAGGGAAATAAAATAGTAGGAAAAGGAAGGATTTAAAAAAGAATTCCTCTCTTCTCCCTGCCCTCAAAAAAAAAAAAAAAAAACAGGCTTCCAGAACATCAAACACTCCTCAAAGAATCAACAATATTTTTTGATGATGGAAGTATGAATAATCAAACATATGGATTACATTTCCTTAAATTATGCAGCACCTAAAAACCAGAAGGGGAGGGAGGGTACTGGTCAAAATGGGTTTTTTTACATTTTATTAAAACCTCAAGGTCTGAGGGGTACTTTCATGACTATCACATAGACACACACACGTTTTCCCTGTCCAACTGTTAAGAATAAAAATGAACACATTAAGCATTTCTTTTCCTGCTCAAAGCCTTGTCTTTGCTTTGGCCAGCTCTAACTACTCAGCATGGCCTCATTCATAGAAATTAATGGATCTCAAGTTGGTTTGAATCCCAGGCTCTGCTAACTTACCAGTTGTGTGACCTTGAGTAAGTCCCTTAAATTCTCTGAGCTTGGGTTCCTCTGTTGTAAATAGGGATAGTAGTCCATACTTCACAGGTGGTGGTGAGGACCAAATGGAATGAGAAATGTGAACATACCTTAGAGACTGTACAATGTCAGGTGGATGACAGGGATGACAGTGACTCCGGGAAGCTATCCCTGCCTTGTCAGAGATTCTGGCAGCGGTTAAAGAGCCTGGCTGTCCACTTCCAAACTCCTGCTTTGCTCATTATAAGCTGTGTGTTCCTGGGCAGATAACTAAGCCACTCCATGCCTATTTACCTATTTGCAAAATGGGATGATACTAATAATAGACACACACACACACACACACACACACACACACACACACACACACACACACACACACAAATTCCCCTGTCCATAATATGTCATACAGTGGTGATGAGGATTAAATCAGTAAACATTTATAAAGCACTTGGGATAATGCCATTGTTTGTCTTGAAAGAGAGAACATGAGAGGAATGGAGGAAGAGAGGAAGAAGGGAGGGAGGGAGGAAGGAAGGAAGGAAAAGGAAGACAGAAAAGAAGGCCAGAGGGAGGGAGCGAGGGAGGAAACACCCCACTAGAGATCTCCCGGGCTGGAAATTTGCCATTTAGTCCTTGGTGTTAAGTATTATATTGTCTAGGAGTGCTTCTGAAAAATGCAAATATTCTTAAAAGGCATGACACAGCAATTCATATTTGATGTGTATTTACTGAGCACATACTGTACGCCAGGCAGTTTGTTGTGTCATTTAATCCTTTGGAAAATATCTGACTCCTTGGCGGGTGGGGATGGGGGAAGGTGACAAATGGAACAGAGAGGAAAAGGGGAGACAAAGGTAGAGAAAGAGACAGAAGAGCCGCTTCCCCTACTGTGGCTTTGGCATTAGACAGACTTGAGTCCATATGTCAGCCAGTTACTAACTCTGTGACCTTGGAAAGGCATTCACCACTCCAAGTTTTACCTTTGAAATATTGGGAAAATGACAATAAGGCTGTTGTGGGGATAAAGTGAGAGACAGTACGTAAAACATCTAGTTTTTCTTTTCCTCAACTTTACATTTTTGTCTCATGCCTCCCATGACTTCTGTGCACTGGGTGGAAAGGAAATGCTAATGGCAGCATCTAGGGGATTAGAGTCAGAACTCTCAGAATGGGACATCAGTTTGTCACTTTCTCTGTTCACTAAAAAGGCAATCTTTGTGGAGTCTGTGCTCTGCTAACTCATACGAAGCACACTTCCTCCCCATGACATCCCCGATAGATTTCAGCCAGCAGTAACCAAGTGACTAACTCTTCCTCTAGCGGCACAGAGCCAGACCTGGTGTTTGACTTCTCCCCAGCCTCCAAGTCAGAGATGATTCTTGCCAGATACTGGTCCTCAGAGGAAATGGGAGAGAAATTCAGCTCTGGCTTCGGCAATTCAACCAATAAAGGAGGCAGGGGAAAAGCTGAGTGAGAAAGACAGACTACAAAGCCCTCTTCCTGGATTCTGGCAGATGCCCGAGAAAGAAGCAGTGAGTGAGAAATTCTGGAGTCCAAAGGCTGCAGCCGGAGGTCTGTGCCAAGAAGACAGCGGGTGCCGGAGAGGTGGGTGGCTCCTGAGGCAGCTTCATCCGGATGGGGGACAGCTCATTGTGAGTCAGGGGCTGGGTCTCTGTTCCAAGGGTCTCTGCAGGCCACATCCATTCAGATGGGCCTCCCACAAAGGAGCTTTTCCCTGCAGAGACTCAGGTGGCCTTTAGTGGGCTGGTGTGTCATCAGTAAGCAATGCATGGAGATGACAGAAAATCCTCTGATCCAAGCTCAGTCCTGCATAAAAACAGAATGAAAACAGTCAAGAACGCAGGTACCAGGTCTGTGTCCAAGGTTGTGGGCTGCCGAATTCCCCTGCTGAAAATGACAACAGCTATCATTTACTGAGAGCTCACCAGGTCATGTCACTATGCTGTGAGCCAGCTCCAAAGCCCTTATTTGCAACTACTAAGCTTGACAATCTCCAGAGAGTATAGTAAAACTGGGAGAATGTTAGGGAAGCCAGTTCTCCTCTTATCTCCTCAGTTTCCCCACTGAAAAATGGGGATATATATGTCTGCATTCTGAGTTATTTTGTGAACTGCAGCACAGTGATCTATAACCCAGATTTTTGAGTCAGAATGATAATGATCTGGGTTCGAGCCCCAGCTCTGCCTCTGATTTGCTGTGTGACCTTGGTCAAGTTTCTTAGCCTCTCTGAGCTTCAGTTTCCTCATCTATTATGTGGATCATAAGAGAACCAACTTCAAAGGATTATGACAAGGATTACATGAGATAATGTATAAACCCGCTCCCTCATTTGTAAACCAGATAAAATAGTATTCTCATTGTAAAGAGTAAATAACATTAAAAAATGGCCTCACTCGTACTCAGAATCTCTCACTCAGTAGGTTCTCAATGAATAGTGGTTGTTATTATTATTTTTTAATGAAATGAGTCATTATATGTAAAGTTACTGGTAAATTTTAAGGTGCTGTTTTTGACAAAATGCACTGTTTACTATACTTAAGCAAGACGCTAAATGTGGCAGTTAATATTTTGATTATAACTGCAATTTTCCTCATATGCTAGAATCTCAGGATGAGGTGAGGGGGTAAAAAACTCACTTGATCTCTCTGAATTCTTTTTCATGAGAAGGTTAGGTTTCATTGGGGTTTTCAATCTCACACACCTGGATTCAAAGGGTCCAGGAAGGTGGAAAAGGTAGTAAGAGAAGGTTACCTAGGGGTATTTTCAGTATTCCAAAAGGTATAGGGAATTGTATACTTGTCAATAATGTGACCTCCACAGACCTCCTGGAATACCAAATTTCTTTGCTTTAGGCTGACATCGTAGTGACTTGTTATGGCACCACTAGTTAACCATGGGAATTATACCACAGGGATACCAGGAGAAAATTAAATTAAAGAGAACACTTTTTGGACAAGAGGATGAAGTCCTTAGTCCAGAGTTGCAAATGCTTGGTGAACCGGGGCATTCTTCTCCTCTCCTGATGCTGGCAACACTGAGAATCACTCCTGAGCCCTCTTGGGAGAGAGAAGAGTCACAAAATACCCCCTCCCCTGCCGTGCTCCAGCTGCCCTTGTTATCCAGGGAATCCACACCCATATTTATGGTGGCAACAGACTCAAACAGCTCGAAGAAGCCTTGGATGAAAATCAAACTTCTCATCCTGGAAGTGGCAAAGAAGCAAGTTTCTGTTTCCCAGCCCACTTTGACTGGATGTTTGATTAATGTATTCAACCTAAATTTTGAGAAGGTAGCAAAGAATCACTGACAGTCTTTCATGCACTTGTTCATTCACTCCACAAACATGCACTAAACTCTTCTTCTCTGTCCCTAGGTTCTATGCTGGGTGTTGGGGACACTGAGTCACTGGCATAAAGAGTATTCCATCTATCAGGGACACAGACAAAGATACAGATGGTAGAAGATGCCACTTTAATGGTGGTAGGCACAGGTCACTGAGCTCACAGGTATCTGACCCTCCCTGAAGGAGTGATGAGGAGGCCCGAGAGACAAGGTGTGAGGGTTTGTGAAGCAGAGAAAATGAGGAATTGCATCCCGGTGGCAGGAACAGCATGTGGAAGGGCGTGAAGGCACAGGGATCTAAATGAAGTTTTGTATGGCTTGAGCATAAAATGAGATTTGGAGAGGGCTGAGCAATGAGGCAGCATTCAGATGATAAAGGACTTCGAAAATGCCCTGCTCATAAGCTAGGATTTTACCCTTGGAGCTATCAAAGAATCTTAATCAGGGGAACAGCACGATCATATTCTGCAAGTTCCATTTGTGACATTCCCTGGTTTGACCCTAGGCAGATTTTACCAATAATGTTCAGGAAGGTCTCTGCCATCCAAGAGCTTTCATCTATCCCAGGAAATTTGATGACAATAATTATTAAAATAATAACAAATCTCATGTTATGGTTACATTGAAATTTCCTCCTAACCGTGAAGTCTGAGAAGACAGAGACAGGACTTTTTACCAGTTATTTTTTCAGCACCAAGCACAATGCCAAACACACGGCAGCTTTTCCTCCATAAACATGTAGGGAGTGAATGAATGGATGGATGAAAGTATGTTTCCACTGCTTGGTTGGCCAAGCTCTTTCATTCTCATTTAAATCTCTCAAAACTCATGTGAAATAGGTATCCGCCATCCACCACTACCCCCTCTTCATTTTACAGATAGAAAAATGTGGGTCAGAGAAGAAAGAAACTTCCCAGGGTGATGCAGGGACAGTGTAGACAGTATGTGTTGCAAGTGCCATGAAAGGCCTGGTAATTAGTTTAGAATTCAGAGAAGAAAGTACTCACCACTAGCTGGGGTGGCCAGGGAGGCAGCCTTGAACTAAGCCTTAAAGACCCAGCATGTGCTCTTGGGCCCCCTTTTCCCAACTCAATATTCCTTGATGCTGAGGTTTTACCTTAATAATTGGTGGTATTTAGTGAGCACTTACTGTGTCAGGCACTGTGCTGAGTATGTCCCATGAATTATTATTTCATAGTTTTTGCATGAAAATTAGAATAGAAAATACTGTTACCAGGTCTGCCTAATGGATGAGGAAACTGAGATTGGAGGTATTATGTAATTTGACCAGTTTTCCACAACTAGCAAGCAAGGAGCTAGGACTGAAGTCCAGGTCTGTTTGACTACAAAATACTTTTCTTTCAAATGCAGGGCCATAAGTGATAACCTGCCTTGCAAAGGATCATCTGTGGGCACAGAAATATGGAGAAAACAAGTATGAACACCTTTTCTACCACCATGCCATTCCCACTCCATGGGGTTTGTATGAAATTGCCCCAAGAGGATGGCCTGCATTCACTACATAAGCATTAAATAATGCAGAGAGCATTGGGTTAGAAGTTGAGGTATCCGGCCAATAATGTCAATATATTCCTTTTAAACTGTGGACCTTGGTAAGCCAGTTAACCTCTCTGGGCTTCAGCGTTCTTGCTGTATAAGGAAGTAATTATTAAACACTAAAATCATTTTAAACCTGAGTCTCCATGATTCATCCAGACTTTTTTTTTTAAAGTCTAGTTGAGGCTTTTCTAGAAGATCTTGCTTACATATTATTTTACAAGACTCACCTAGCCCACATTTTAGCAGTCTCATATTTCTCCTTGAGGGAATCTTGACAGGTTTCTATTTGATGACCAATGCTATATTAAAAATCAAAGAGGAGAGTAGTTGCTTTTCTACCCTGGTCACAAATGAAATAATAATGAAAATATTTCTCCTTTGTCTAAAGACATCTGACTTGAGCACAACATTTTCACTCAGTTTCCTGTACATCCTCTGGCTGCAGGGACATGACGATGTTTCCTGTATGGAGGGGTCAGCCCCGTGGCATAGCAGTTCAAGGAAACCCTTCCTAGGCCTCGGTTTCCTCCACTGTAAAATGGGGATTTTCACAATGCTTGCCCTGCCTACTGCACAATACTGTTATGTGCATACAATTAAATAATAAATGAAGAAGACACTGGGCAAATACAAAGTGATGAAGAAGATTGTTATTTCCAGAGAAACAGAAACAATAGGATGCATGTATATATAGAGAGAGAGAAAGAGAGAGTTATTATAAGGAACTGGCTCATGAGATGAGGGAGGGGGTAAGTTGCAAGATCTGAAAGATAAGTTGGCAAGGTGAAGATTCAGGAGAGCCAACAGTTTAGTTCCAGTTAAAGTCCAAAGGACTAAGAACCAGGAGAGCCGATGGTGTAGATCACATTCGAAGCTGGCAGGCTTGAGACTCAGGAAGAGCCATTGTTCTAGTTTGAATTTGCAGGCAGGAAAAAAACAGATGCCCCAGTTCAAATACCTTCAAGCAGGAAGACTTTCCTCTTATTCAGGGGAGGGTCAGCACTTTTGTTCTATTCAGGCCTTCAGTTGATTGGATGAGACCCACCCACATTAGGGAGGACAATCTGTTTTACTCAGTCTACCAATTTAAGTGTTAATCTCATCCAAAAACACTCTCACAGAAACACTCAGAATAATGTTTCACCAAATATCTGGGCAGCCCATGTCCCAATCAAGTTGACACACAAAATTAACCAACACAATGACGAAAATGTACACTCAATGAGGGAACCAGATTTTTGTCTATTTTGTTTCCTACAGTGACCCCAGTGCCTAGAATAAAAACCTAGCACAGAGTAGGGGCTCAAAATATGTTGAACAAATAAATGAATGAATGAGGAAGAGGAAAATTTAAGGCCAGTGAAGGAAGAAATCCTATACATATCTGTTTGCCAGGAACACTTTCATCATTTATTCAATCGACAATTACATATTTAACTCTTAAGCAATAGAATCCTTACATCAATTTTATGAGTTAGGCATGATTATTCTCATTTTTCTAGACAAAGAATCTGAGGTTCAGGGAAGTTAAGTATTCAACAGTTGTGTTATTTCCATTGCACAATTTTCCAGGTTTCTTTTCCTATCTCACCACTCACCACAATGTGTAATTATGTAACTGTTTGTTTATTTAATTTTATTCTTGCCTTCTGGGTTGAATGGGGTCCCCCAAAAGATGTGTTCACATGGAACCTGTGAATGTACCCTATTTGGAAAAAGGTATTTGTAGATACAGTTAATGATCTCAGAATGAGATCAACCTGGATTAGAGTGGGCCCCAAATTCGATGACAAATGTCCTTATAAAAAAAAATAGAAAGGGAGAAAATGCACAGTAGAGAAGGTGATATCAAGACAGAGGTAGAGATTGGAGTGATTCATCTACAAGTCAAGGAATGCCAAGGAGTGCTGGTAGCCACCAGAAGCAAGGAGAGAAGCATGGAACAGATTTTCCCTCACAGCGTCCAAAAGGAACCAACCCTGCCAACACTTTGATATCAGACTTCTGGCTTTAGAACTGTGAGACAATAAGTTTCTGTTGCTTTAAGCCACTCAGTTGTGGCCATTTGTTATGGCAGTCACAGGAAACTAATATGCTCTCCCCCTCCATCCCACCCCCAAATTTGACTGCAAGTGCCACAAGGACAGTAATAAATTCAATTTTGTTCACTATTTTACATCCAGTGTCTAGAAATGTCGGGATGAAAGTAGGAGCTTGGCAAATATTTGTTGCACAAATGAAAGCATGACTAACCAGATTTCAGATGCCTGCCGCCAAAAAAGGCTCCAAGTAGGAGCGAGGGCTACCTGGGTTCTCTGTTCTCCTACTCTATCATCGCAACTTTCTGTAAGGTCCATTGTGTTTCTGGAGGCTTTGCCCAGTGGGGAGGAAAGGCTGGGGGAGTGAGTGTGTGAGGGTGTCCACCCCCCAGTTTATAAAATGAGCATGTGGCCTCCTCCGCAGGAGCCTTTGGAGGCTGGCACCATCTTTACCCACCAACAAGGGACAACATTATATGAAGGAGGGGTCAGTGGGGTGTCCTACCCTGCCATGCCTGAGGGGCAATGGCTCTTCCCAGAACTCGAGGCCCCAATCCAGCTGGGCCACAGCATCCAGTCTTCTGCATCCTGTTTCCCCTCCTCCTCTCCTGTTCTGCCGCCTTTCTGCCACTTCTTCCTGTTTCTCTAGAAGCTACATAAAAGTTCCTTTTGCTGTCCCAGTCACTGGATCCCTCTGCTAAAGAAAAATGGGTCAGGACAAGCCCAGACATGCCCATGTGGTGGGCTGCAGGGGGCAGAAGGTAGACATTGCTGTCTTGAGGCTAGGAGCTCAGGAGCCTGGGCTGGATCATGTCCCACTCTACCTGACACTCACTGGGTGCCGTGGACAGAGCCCTGCTCCTCTGCCAGCTCATCACTAAGACCCTCATCATCCATTTAACCAGTCTTTACTCAGGACCTCCCCTGGCCTGTGCATTTCCTGCATGTCAGCAAGTTAGGAAGAGGCTCAAAACCCAGGAGGGAAACACCCATGTACCCTTTCTCAGCAGCAAAACTGGGTTGAGATCATTGGCCATATATCACCTACATGGCAAGTTACTTAACCCTTTAAGTATCAGTTTCCTCTTCTACAAATTGTGGTAATAAGATTTACCCAGAGTTTGAAAAGAGGACAAACAAGATGTGTACTAAAGCATCTAAGATAGTGTCTAATATGTAAGAGGTGCTCAAAACATCACTTTACCTGCCTTATTACTCTCTTTTCCAAAACAGATAATAGATCTTTGCATTCATTCATTCAATTCATTAAATGACATATTAAAGTGCCTAACATAGAGCTGGGACCAGTAAGTGCTTAATTGATGGCAGTGCTATTTTTCATTCATTGAGCAATTATAGCAAAATATATATATCTAGAATGCTATAGATATAACATCTATATCATTATAATACCCAGGAGGTTCTCTGATCACTTATCATCAGAGAATCAACGAGCTGTAAGAAAGTTTCAAGAACATATTCTTCAAATGAGGAAACAGAAGTTCAGAGAAGGCAAGGGATTTGCCTGAGGCCACACAGCTAGTAAGCTCAGAGTTAAGACTACACTTGTAGCCTGCTGTTTATTCACCTGATGACTCACTGAGCCTCAGGCAATGGTGATAAGAGCCTTTCAAACAACTAACCTCCAATGGTGCCTACAGCACCCAGAGCAGTACTGGCCATTCTGGAGGCCCTAAAGATCCTTGAATGCTCACCAGAAAGGTGGGTGGATGGAAGAAATTATAAGGCAAGCATTTAGGAAGCAGTTCCTTTCCAAATCAAGTGCATTCCTGCTGCTGCACTCTAACACTCATACCCTAAAAATTGTTATGTAATGTGCTCTGAATTCTGGGCTGGCCGGGCCGGGCGGGGCCGGGCCATTTGGATGGAGTTTCCCAAAGGCCGGGGACAGGACAGTGCTTCTAGCAGTACCGCAGGTAGCCCTGACCTCAAGCTGGAGCCTCAGCCTCCAAGGCCACCCGGCGGGCTTCTGAGGCTCCAGAGCAGGGCCTCGGACTGAGGAACCTTGACCTTGCTGGAGGATGGATCTGTTTACGGTGTGGCAAATTTCTAAATCTTAGCTGTGGGATGGCATTTACTCCTCGCAGAAAAAGAGCAAGGGGCCCAGAAGGTTCCAATTGATTCTAAAGTATAACCAGCTGCTGGAATACTGCAGGGCTGATTAGGGAAGTTCACATCCAGGTTGCGGTTTCCAGTTGATGGAGCCCTCTCTTGCCCCTCGCCCCTACTCAGTGCTGTCAGAGAAACCCCCAAAATTGAAATCGTTGCATCCATTCATGTGGAGCTGGAAACCAGGCAGAGACAGGAAGAGGATCTAGAAACAATAGCTTCCATCTCTTGAGTACTTACTTACTATGTGCCTGACGTTGGTAGATGCTTTATAAATATTATTTCCAATCCTTACTATCGTATAGCAGCACCAGCATTCCCAGATTTACAAATGAGAAAAAAAGAGATGCACAGAATAATAATTATTTTTATCATTATTTTTCTATCTAACAGTTACTGAATGCTTACTATGTGATATACATTCCTTAAGCACATTACATATCATCCTCCAATTTTATCACTCCAACCCTATAATCCAGATATTATTGTCCCCATTTTTAAGATGAGGAAACTGAAGCTTAAGGAAGTTAAATTTCTCAATGTGTCCGTCAGCTTAAGGGGCCCAGCAAATGCTGTTAGTGCCTAAGCTGGGATACAAATCCAGGTCTTTCTGACTATAAATTAGTAATAATAATAATAACAGCAACCATTTGTTGAGAGCTTAGTATGTGCCACATACTGTGCTAAGTTTTTTTAAACATGTTACCTCATTGAATTCTCATGACAATCCTATGCTCTATGTCATATTTTCTCACTTCTACAAATAAAGAAACTGAGGCTTAGTAATTAAGAGAAGCAGAATTCAAATGCAGGTTCGCCTGACCCTAGAGGGCTAGTTTTTAACCACTGTGCTTTCTGCCTCGTCAAGGGTCACGAGGGCCCACATCACTTGGTTTGAATTTCCAATTTTTCCATTCTTTGGTATAATTTTATCATATTATGGAAAACTGGGAGCTCGCCTCAAACTCAGCACCAGGCTTCATGGTGACTCTTCTGTCATTTTTTCCTATATCAGCCTTCAAAAGCCACTGTAAAAATAGATTTGCAGTTTGAAACTTGCCATGTAAGCTATAAACAGACCATTAGTTTAAACAAGTGTTGATTTTGTAGACTATTAAAGATGAAATGAGGTTGATATTTACTAAGTTACAGGAACATGAAGTTTATGATTTTTAAATTGCTTTGAGGAGGCTTACTAGAATTTTCCCTTACATAAAGTCAGAATGAATAGCACCTTTGACAATGTATACATTCTTAAATAGAGGTCCACTTGGCCTCAGAGATATCCTTTAAAGCAAGATGAAATTAACACATCTGAAAGGGAATGTAATGACTAATTGCATATCTTATCAATCAAGCCACTGATACTAAACACCTACTGAAGTGTCTGTGTCCACTGGACATTCTCCAGGAGCTTCCCATGTGATTAGACTTGCTTATTAAATTTGCATGAATATATGACATGAGTAGTGGTATATTTGTGTGATCATTCATTCAATTGCAAGTGTTAATTAAATGCCTTTATTTGCCAGGCACACAAGGGTCCTTCAGAACCTCAAGAGAGGACATCTAGAGGGGAAGCCAAGCAAGAATTGCCACATAAAGGTCACCATCAATGCCACAGGAGCAAATGGAGATCTCTAATCCAGGCTGGGTACAGTAGAGATCAGGAAAGAGTTCTGGGTTAAAGTGTTATCTAAGGTGATTGTATTCATCCTTTTCTGTTGCTTATACCAAAATACCTGAAACTTGGTAATTTGTAAAGAAATGAAATTTATGTCTTATAGTTTGGGAGACTTGGAAGTCCATGATCCAGGGGTCACATCTGGTGAGGGCCTTATTCTTGGTGGGGGCTCTCTACAGTGATGCAGGGTGTCACATGGTGAGAATGGGCTGAGCAAGAGAGTTAACCTTCTCATTTTCTCTCCCTTTAAAGCCATCAGAATCATGCCTATTACTCCAGGGCACAGTCCTCACAATCTAATCACCTCTTAAAGGCCCCACCTTTCAAATACCATAATCAGATTTCCCACCCTCTTAACACTGCTACAATGGGGGTCATTTCCACTACATGAACTTTGGCGGTACACATTTAACTCATAGCACTGATGAATAAAGGATAAAGTGGAGTTAATCTGAAGAGAATAAGCAGGCATTGCAGGTGGAGGGAAGGGCTTTACAAGGTCTCGAGGGAAGAGAAGCAGTATTTACTAAGTGCAGAGGAGAATGGGACAGATGGCACTGTGAAAGTGTAGAGAAGGGAGGTCCATGTGAATTGGGTGGTCAGGAGAGATTTATTGGAATAGTAGAGCCTGGAATGCTGAGATTATGGGCAGGGGTGGAGGATGAGGAGGTGTGAGGGAATTGTGCATAAGTAAAGGCATGAAGGGCGGAAGTCATGTTCAAGGGTCATACCGAAGAGAAGATCCAGCATGCTGAAAGGGGCAAAGCACACACACACCATTATCATCCTCATCATGGCTAACACTTACTCAGCACTTACAGAACACCTGGCTCTTGCTGGGAGACAGTTCTCCGTGGGCGCCTCACATTTCTGCATGTTTTGTGAGCAGATGACTGACTGTCTTTGTCCCAGACTATCTTTTCAAGGATATTTGTACAGAAACAGAGGGAAAGAGTGTCCCCCTCTAAAGCAGTGGGAAATTCGGCTTACAGATCAATTAAAAACTTTGGGTTCCTTGAGCTCAGGTTTCCTCTTTATAATGCAACCCATGAATGTCAGGTGTCATCTAGTCCTCTTCTCATTGCCCCTTGGGAACTGGGGCTCAGGGAGTGGGTGTAAGACAACACTGATACTCTGGCTACGACTATTGCTGTGAGTGGTAAAATCCTTTGTCTCTGACCTATCAGCCATGAAACAAAGCCAGGCTAACGTACTAGTTTGAGATCCTACTAGTAAGATCTCAGACCCCTCACAGTTTTTGAAAGAACTGTCTGTCCTAAGTGCTATTCCAGTATGAACTTATTGAATTCTCTCAAAGATCCTATGATATGGAAATGATTACCATCCCTATTTGGCAGGAAAAATAGAATAAAACAGCCCCAAAAGTAGGTTGGTATTAGGTCATAAAGATTCTTGTGTTCCAGGATGAGGGTTTTGAACTTTATCTATTCAGCAGTCATGGAAGGATCTTGAACAGGAGAGCAATACAGGGAAAACAGCATGTTCAAAAATCTTCTCTGGCCATAGTCTGTTAGAAGGATTGGGCTGAGAGGAAATCCTGTTAGGAAATGGGCTAGCAAATATTAGGAGACAGAACCAAGATTCAGGACAAGCTTGAAGGATGGGCTCCATGCACCCACAGTGGAATTTCACATGCCTAAATGTCAGGCACTGGAAGAGACACCACCACACCAGTGGCTCCAGGAAATGGTTGGGGGACGTGACTTAGCAGTGCAGTCCTTGAGAAGGGAGCCAAAGGCTTCCAGGGGCAGGCAACCTGGGGTGAGTCAGCAGGGACTGTGTCTGCCAAAAGGGCCGCTATGAACCTTGGCTGCATAAGGCCAGTGCGGGCTGGGAGGCCACAATGCATCTCCGGCCAGATATCCACACAGCCACTTATTTTCAGTTGTGTGCCCCACACTTCATGTTACAGGGCACACTCAGCTCCTGGCTGAGGCTCCCCCAAATCGATACCAAACTCACAGGTCTGGCCACCTGCCCTCAGACAAAAGCAAACCACTCAAAAGTCAAATGTTGCTGTAAATGTAAGTCAGCTTTTATCCAGGAGTACCAGTGACCTGAGGAGAGATGTTAGGCTAACCCATCTGTCCAGTAAACCCGAAGGAGAATGGCCAGATTAAAGCCATCTCAAAGACTCAGGTTTACTAAGGCGTTGTTAAAGACGGGACTGAGGGAATGGAATGTGAGAAAATGAAAAGCAGGAGGGAAGGACACGCGAGCGACGAGGGGTCCGTGTCTATGAGTCAGGTACGAGGTCTCGCTCTCGTCTGGTTTCTACTCCTGTCATTATCTCAGGGTCTGAGTAGTATGTGCAAGTCTGCAGCTTTAGGCTGGCTGGTAAACAACTTTACATTCATGCATATAATGTCTTCTTGCCCTGTAACCAAAGTTCAAAATATCAAATAACCATGGGAAAAGAGGGAACTCAGAGAAATGCATGCCAAGAAAAAAAACTGTCTTTTTAAAATCTTTTAGAGCCCATGTGGGTTCATGTTTTAGATCCCAGCATGGCTTCAGTCCTGCTCACTCCGACATTCAGCTACAGCTGATGTTTATTGAACACCTGTCTATGTCAGGCTCTGTATCAGCTCCTCATACTTATGTTTTGATCTAAACCCCCAACAGACCTACAGGGTATTGTGACCCTCCAGTTTTACATATAAGGAAACTAAGGCTCAGAGAAACTTGCCTAAACTTTCCTAGCTAATAAGTGGCAAACTGGGATTCAAACGTAGGTCTAGTGTAATCCTGAAGACTGTGCTCTTCAGCATCAGGCTAGCTGCTACTTTCTGAAGGACGCTGTCAAAATGGAACAAGTTCAGGGAAAATGCTCAAAGATGAGAAGGTAACTAGGAACCATGGCACTAGTCGGAGGGCTAGAGATGCTCATGAATGAGGAACCAAGCCACCCAGACAGCATGCCAGCTGTTCCCCCTGTCCAGAGGCTGTCTCATAGAATCCGTGTACACACCTCTCTCAGTCTGTTTTCTACCACTTGTAACAGAATACCTGAAACTGGGTGACTTATAAAGAAACAGAATGTTTGGAAGTTTTGAAGGCTGGAAAGTCAACGGTCTAGGGGCCACATCTGGTGAGGACCTTCCTGGCAGGGACTCTCTACAGAGTCCCAAGGCTATGCCGAACATCACATGGTGAGGTGGCTAAAGCATGCTAACATGCTCTTTTCCTCTCCTTATAAAGTCACCAATTTACCCTCATGATAACCCATTAATCCATTAACCCTTTAATTCATGAAAGAGTTAATCCATCCATGAGGACATAGCACTCATGATCCAATCACCTCTTAAAGGCTCTACCTTTCAAATGCCAAAGTCAGATTTCCTACCCTCTTAATACTATTACAATAGGAATTACATTTCAACACAGGATTTCGAGGGGACATTCAAACCATAGCAACACCTGGGTGATTGCTAAGGGACATAAGAACCGATAAATAGATAAAAACCTTCTTAGTGGAATTTCCTCCCTCTATCTCTCCACCTGGAAAATCCCTGTGCATCCTTTAAAAGCATACCCATGTGCCCCCCACCTGAAGTCTTCCCTGATTGCTCTTGTGGGTCTCTTCCATGCTCCCACAAGCCTCTGGACTTCCTTCCATCTACTCTTTCTACCTGGTAGGGTGTTCATGGCCTCCTACCCTGGGAGTGCCTCAAGGACAGAGACTGTGTTCAACTTACATTCCCAGGGACTCTCAAGTGCCTTGCCCAGAAGATAGGTGTTGAATGAAAACAACCAGAGGATCTACTGGTAAATGACAAAGCAAGCCATGACCTCTAAGAGACACAGGATCATGAAATGGACCCAAGAGCACTGATCTGCAAGGAGTCTGGGAAAACATGTGTCCAAGAGAAAGGCCTGGACAGCGCATCCCTAGCCCTGGCCAAGGGAGTGGATATTCTGGAGGGCAGCTGCCACCAGTGACATTCAGGCCTGGAGGGGTTGAGGACAGGAAGGAACCATCCACTTTAGGCAGTCAATGTTCCAGCCTCTTAACATCCTGCTCCTCAATGGGACATTCCAGATGGCAAAAAAGAACAGCTGCCCAGTCATGGACTGGTGTTTCTCCAGTGCCTGTGGGGCCAGTATGCCAGGGATTCCTTCCCTTGCCTCTGTATGCCAACTCCAAGAATGAAAAGGTAACATAGAAGAGAAGAAAATAAGTGAATAAATCAGATCTCCAAACCTTTATAAAACTCCTACTACATGCCTGGCATTGAGAGAGAAGTACCAAGATAAATACCGAGAGTGACGAGGCTGGGAGTTAAGCCTGTATTAGAAGAAATTCTAGCTCCATTCCCTATGAGCTGTAGGTGGTTGTCCAAATGACTTCACCTCTCAGAGCTTCAGTTTCCTCTCTGTAAGAGGGTTGTCACATGAGGCCACCCTCTGTGGATTGGAGTGAAGATTAAATGAAACGACCCATGTAAGTATTTAGCAGGTAAATAACAGGTATGCTCTAGATGTGAATTCTTTCCCCCCTTGCCCACCTGCAGCAGAAACATGAGAGAAAGCACAGAACTGAGAGGCAGACAGGTAGGTGCAATGAGCTGGGTTACCTAATTGACCCCTTAACCTCTCTGATCGCTCTGAGGTGATGGTGGCGACTGTGCTTTGTAAACTGCAAAGCACTGTACTCACATAAGGGGTTGTGGTTCTTGTTATTATCTCTGTCATTAAGAATACAAAACTTCATGTCTAAAGAGAGGTCCATAAACACAAAAATCGGTTGGAAGTGCTGTAGAATTGGGACAGGTGTTCAGAGCTTCAGGTATCAACAAGAAGAGGTTGTGGTGCATGTTCGCTGGGGGGATTGGAAAAGGTGTCTTTCCCAGGGGAGAACTCGCTCAATGAGAAGAGCCTGGACAGACTGACTCCGCCCTCTCAGGAGTATTCCCTGGCTCCCACAACCCCTGCACCTCCCTGTCTTGATGCACACTTCCCTGAATTGCAACTGTCAATCTGTGTTTCTGTTTCCTCACAAGCCATGAGGTTGGGGCTACCTTCCTCCATCGCTGTATTCCAACTGCCTCATGCAAGGCCCAGCACACAGTGAATGCCGAATAAATGCATTTAAGGAAGGGACAGATGGGGAGGGCATGAAACCAAACTAAAAATCCTATTTGAACCAAAGCAAAACCCCAGGAAGGTTTTCTGAGCCACCAAAGACATAAGGGCTCCCATAGAGCATTTCTCCACAGGAAGCAATAGGTCCTGATGCCATGAGGGTTTGGTCCTCCAGATCTCAGCAGCACCAGGCCCAAGAGATCTGAGCAGTCTGGCCAGCTTGGCCTTCTGTAAGCCAGACAAGTGCCATCTTGTGGAAGTGTTGGCTGTCCCCATCCCCTTCCTTCATCCCAGCACTGGCTGCCTCGCCCCTGACGTTCTGTTCACTTATAGGGGCACCTGAAGTCTGAACAGAGCTGCTCGGTAGCCTTCTTCTTCATGAAAGTGCACCTTGAACCTTCTAATTAAGCATCTCTGCACACCTGTGAAGCCATCATTACCTCCCAGCCCTGTCTGCCTCCCCCTTTGTCATGAGCCAAAGGCACCTTTTTCGTGTGCATTTCTTTTTCTGCTCTGGGTCAAAGAGAAGGAGTCTGGTTTTCCGGACTTTGTGGCTTCTCATCCTACTCAGAGCCTTGTTTACCTGTTTCATAGTGTACTTAGGAAGAGTAATTATTGCTCCTGGGAGCTTTGAAGGTCGAAGTGCTCTGGGGCAATAGAGGTGTCGAATGTGGTGATTAGCATTAATAATAATTATTATTAGCAGCAGGATTTAGCTCTTTCACAAGGGGGAAATAGCCCTGCAACTATTTCCCAGCTGCTGAGGCTCCCTCCATTGCTAAGTTTTGCTATTAAAGGGGGCAATGCCATTACAGAATGTGGTGTGGTTGGGAGTTGGGCTGCAGGCCTCCTGTAATGATCACAGGCCAACTGTGGCCAAAGGCAAAGAGAGAGTGCTGGTAAGCATCCACTGTGCGCCTAGTATTTGAGTATTTCTTGAGAAGCCTGATCTGGCCCCTGCCTCCCTCATTTTTAGCCATTCTCTTCCTAATTCTCTATATCAGGACACACTGGTCCTCTCTAAATTCTTCCAGTGTGCTCTTTTCACCCCCAGGACTGCTGCTCATGTTAATCCCTCTACCTAGAACCCCCTCACCCCTCCTCCCCATGACACTTCACTGATATCAGTGCATCCTTTGGTCTCTGTTGTGTGCTGCTGGATGCTCCATACTCCTTTCTTGTAGCACAAATACTTATTCAGTTTCCTCCTTCCTTGCTACACTGGGTGGTATCAAGCATGGGTCATAGTTCATCCATGAGCCAACTCACTTTACTCCATTCTCTATACTAAGTTTGACAAAGTAAGTAGGTGCTTATTCTGTATATTACACCTAGCCAGACTTAAACTGAGCAAGGACTGGCATGATCTCCCAAGTGCAATCAGTGCAAAGGTCACCTCTTATGGAGCTGAAGCATCCTTGAGGAACCAGAAGCCTACAGAAGTATCCCCTTCACACATCTTTTATTGTTTAAATTCCATTGCTGTGAATAAAAGTGGGTGTACCCATGTCTGTGCTTTCTCTACCCCTTGGCCACAGGGGGTGAGCCTGAATGAGATGGGCCAGTGGTAATACCCACCCTTAGACACACTGATTTGTCCAAGGTATGCACATAACCCAAGCCAGGCCAATCACAGGGCTTCCATGGGATTTTTCTACCTTAAGCTGTAGGAAGAAACTCTTTCCTCTCTGATCACAAGCTGTAAAAGTGGAAGCCTGAACTGTGCATACATCATTATATACTTTTCTACATATAAGTTAAATTTCACAAATTTACAATAACTACAAAAGTTGGAAGTCAAGACTGAGCTTTGGCAATCATAATGCCCATCACATGTAGGAAGCTCATGAAGAACAGAGAATGGTGCCCATAGGAGGTAACAGATAGGGAGGGCATCTGGCAGTGCTGGAGAACTGGCTCTAACCATTGCCAAGCCTCACTCCACCCCACCCTTCTCATCGTTTAACTGAGCAAATAAAGTCCCCTTTTCGGCTTAAGCCAGACTGAGTTCTGAATTCAGGCTTCTTTCACTTGAACTGACTAACCACCAAGAAATAAATGTATTCCATATTTTATTTATGCCCACTTTGTTCCACAAAGGATTTAAAGCTAATATTCTTCATTTGTCATACACTTTCTGATTTATGATTTATTACTTTATTCAAGGTAATCTCTCAATCTAGTTTTCTGAAGTAAGCAAAGCAAGTCTGATTCATCCATTTTACAGATAATGTAACTGAGGCCCAAAAGAAGTAAAGGGACTTGGGTCACCCAGCTAGTAAATGGCAGATCATGGACTGGAACCTAGATTTCCTTATTTTTCTCTCTGTTCTGATCATACCTCATAGTTATAAGCACTAAGGGAGAGGCAGGGTGGCTGCTTGGGTTCGTAAGATTCCCACAGCTTCCTACTGTGGGTAACTATGCCCCTTTAAGAAGCACATCTTTATAGTACAATAACACCTGCTAGGAATATTCCTAAGAAGCAATGGAAGTTAGAGGCATCACAAAGTTCTAGGGCTTTGTCCAGGTGGAAATAAAATATATATAATGTCAAAGAGATGCTAAGATCTTGACTTGTTTCTGAGAAGGACGGGGTATTCTGAGCCCACTGGAAGGAAATGTTGGGTGCTTTTAGTGAGGAAGGCTCTACTGGTATTGAGAAGAGGCAGACTAGGAGATAGAAGGAGGGGGCTGGAAAAGGCTCTGTTCATTAGCTGAGATGTAAAGGGAAGATGGGAATTTGGAAACCACCGCTGGAAATGTAGACAGACCCAAGTTCCATTGTGGCTTGAACCAGCTACTAGTTAACATTGTGGACAAGTCACTGCATCTCTTTATTTCTCTGTTTTTTCATTTGTAAAATGAGGATAATAATACTGTCTTTCAAAATACGTGCATGTAGATCATGCATATAATAAAAGCACCCAGTAGTGCCTGGCACATAGGAGGGTACTTCAAAAAGTTCACAGAAAGATTAATATTATCTTTTAATTCTATTTTTCCATGAACCTTTTGAACTACCTTCATAGTGATTGGTCAATAAATTTTTCTTTCTCTTTGCTTCTTTTCCTTCATAGAAGTAATGTTCACACTTTTTCCTCCACAATGAGAATCCGGCAGAAAACACCTGTGTGCCCCAAGGCAGATTAGTATGCGGTGCACTGTGATTCTGCAATTGGACCCTTCACCGTCTGGCCCCAAGTGCTCTCCCCAGCCTTAATGCCCCTTCCCCTCTTCCTCCTCCCATGCTTCTTCACACCATCTGGACGATTTGTCCTTCTTTGGCCAAATCTCACCCTCCCAACTCCACCTGCACCTTGGTGCATTCCCAAGCAGAATGTTTTCCATACAGTTTAAGGTGACTCTTTTAGGGCACTTAGGCTTGCCCTGAAAGAGATTCTAATGGCATCCTTTCTGCAAAGAGTATTAACTCTTCCAACAGAGAAAAGTGAGAGAGCAGAAAAGAAGGGTGAGGGAGGATCTCCAGGGTGGAAAAAAGAATAGAGGAAATAGGATAGACTTACTATTTCAAGGGCTTTCCCCAAGAAATATATTAATAGCCATGGGAAAAGAGTAGATTCCATTAACATCATATTTAGCAATTGCTATACAAAAGTTCTCTGTTTTTGCAATCTTCCACCACACACCCCTTTTTCCTATAGTCAAAATGCTATATAGCCTTCAAGACTCAGCTCAAATTATTTTTGACATATTAATTCATGTATTTGACTAGTATCAACTGAATTCCAGCTATATGCCAAACACTGTGCTGGGTGCTGGGCACATAGTGGTGAATAAGACAAGTGTCATCTGCTGTAGTGAAACGTAGAGGCTTGCCCTGGTTCCCCCTTAAAGATGATATTTGTCCCCCTTTCTGCACCTATAACTACTGTTGCTGCTGTTACAATAATTGTGTTTATGTCTCTCTTCCTTTTTTAAAAGGCTGTTAATCAGCCTGACCAACTTGTCTCAGTTTGCTCAGGACTTTCCTGGTTTTAGCACCAAAAGTACCATGTCCTGAGAAACATCTCATCCCAGGAAAATTGGGACACCTCACCCTACTATAGAGTCAATGTCACAACAACAAAAATATTCTTCGAAAAAAAGTATTCAATCATTCATTCCTCGAATATTTATTGCACACCTAATTCTTATATTGTAATAGTCAGTTGCCTTTATTTGATGTTATATCTGTCCTACTATACTGGGAGCCCTTTAGGATTGAGGCCCATGTCTTTTCCAACCTTGCATTGCTAGGTGCTAGCATAGTATCTTCTCATAAAAGTCACTTAATTTTATGCAAATCACTGTGTTTTCTTGAGAAATATTGTAAGTTTGTGCAAAACAATTGTAAAGTATGTGTTTCTATAATTTTTAAACAAAGATCTCTATCTACTGAGTAGTTTGGAGTGTTCAGCAGGTAATAAAGTTTACTAACAATCCTCCTTCCCTCATAGTCTGCCTCTAGTCCCTCAGCACATGGGGCATCTCTCACTAGCTGGGACAGTTTAAAGGCTGAAAACTGAACATACGTAGGTACCAGGGTCATCCAATCCTAGTTATGTCTTCAGACAATCCTGGTTTTGTCTTTTTTTTTTTCTCTCTTTTTTGGTGGCTGGCCAGTAGGGGGGATCTGAACCTTTGAACTTGTTAACAACACTGCACTTTAACCAACCTGCTAACCAGCCAGCCCTGACAATTCTGGTTTTTAAAGTTCTTCTGTTAACAGTGTTGAAATATAAATCTCTGTAGCCTTCACCCACTAATAGTGATTCTTCTAACTAGAGACACAAAAAACCAAAGCCAGCCTCCTACAGCTGGTAGCCCTTTGAGAATTAATAGAGCATTCTCATGCTCTTACCTTTCACCCCACCCCACCACCTATATACACACCAGAGATTTTTTACCCATTAACAGTTCTCTTAACTGTGGCCAGAGTGATAAGATTTTAGGATCCTGGTCACTGTCATCTGAATATTTCCCACTTTTACCTCCCTGTTAAAGTGCCTGAATCTGAACAGTTCTCTAGATTGATCTGAATAGTAGAGTAGGACTCTCCCACCCTGTTCCTATGTTAGTAAACTCCTTATAATATGGCCTAAGATCTCAAACACCATTTGTTGTTGTTGTACTGGGCTATATAATCAGGTACCCGGCACATTTTAAGCACTGGGTAAGTGATTGCTGGCTGGCTGGATGGATGGATGCATCTACAGATTCACTATGTGCATGAAGCAAGATAATGATTGTTGAAACCACAATCATAAGAAATAAGAACACTGTATTTGGTTGAATAGTGTCCCACCAAAATTCATGTACACCTGGAATGTCAGAATGTTACTTTGTTTGGAAACAGAGGCATTGCAGATGTAATTAAATAAGTTAAGATGAGGTCCTACTGGATTAGGGTAGGCCCTAATCCAATGACTGATGTCCTTATAAGTGGAGAAGATAGAGGAGACATACGTGCAGTGGGAAGACAGTGAAGACACACAGGAAGAACACCATGTAAACATGTAGGCAGAAATTAGAGTGCTGCAGCTGCAAGCCAAGAAATAAATGCCAAGGATTGCCAAAAACCACCAGAAGCTAGGAAGAAACAAGGAAGGATCCTCTCCTAGAGCCTTAAGAGAGAGAGCCTGGCTCTGCTGACACTTTGATTTCAGACTTCTGGCCTCCAGAACCGTGAGAGAATAAATTGCTTCCTTCTAAGCCACCTGACTTGTGGTAATTTTTTATGGCAGCCCCAGGAAACCAATACAGACATAGTAAACGTTTCATTCTTCCTATTCTATATTTACCTTGAAAGGATGTCATGAGATTATTGGAAGAATATTCAATGAAGTTAGAAGACCTGAGTTCAAATCAAGATTTTACTAGTCACTAGTTGTGTGACCCTAAAAAGTAACCTCCCTTCTTTGATCCTCAGTTTGATCACTAGCAAAACAAGATTACAAATATGTAAGGGGTCTCCTAAAAGTTCATGGAAAGCTTTATAATATCTTTTAATTCTATTTTTTTTTATGAACTTTTTGAAGTACCCTTGTATAACACATAAGATTAATATAAGGACTAAGAGTGATAAGGGGAAAATGTTTTACCAACCATGCAAAAAGATTTTTTTTCATTTTTTTCTCTCTTTTCTTCTTGAGTAGGTTTTCTACAGGTTTGTCTATTTTACTTTTCCCCCCAAAGAACCAGCTGATGAATTTACTTATGAATTCTACTAGTTTATTGATTTTCTAATTCACTTTTTATCCTTTTGGGTTTTTTTTATTGTCCTGCTTTCCTTGGTATTGTTTTGCTGCTCATTTTCTAAAGTCTTAGGTTAGACATTTGGTTGCTTTCTTTTCATTTATTCTTATTTTTAAGTGCAAGCATAAAGGCTATGAATTTACCTCAGACTATGGTTTTGGCTGCCTTATATACATTTTCAGATTTGGTGTTCTTCTTTTCTTTTCTTCTTTTTTTCCCCCTAAATAGTTCACAATGGTATATTTTTGGAAATTTCTTACTTGAGTTATTATTGGTATTATTAAATACTCTTAGCACTGCATATTGGCCCTATTGATCCAGGAGCACCTGCTGTTGTTGTCATTATGCTGAAACCAGAGAATTACAATTTTTTTGTACACAGCTTTCTCTCTGATATCTTTTAAGATAAGTACATCATGGCTGAAAATAGGAATTTTTATCTTCTCATCATGAAAGCATCATCCACAGAATATTAGCAGCTTTCTGGATTCAGACATTTGTCATAGGTAAATTGCCAGAATGTTCTCCTATCTTCCCCCAATTCCACCAGTAACTAAAGAAATTAATAACCCTGCTGAAAGGGGACATGTTACCAGCATTACTCAATGACCCTGGCCTTTGTTATTGAATTATATTCCCAGGATTACAGTCCAAATGTTGATCAGTCTTTCTCCAAGTCTTAACACAAGGACCAATTTCTCTCTGAAAACTTCACAAACCACCTCAACACAGAGGAGTCTCTCCTTTTTCATATCATATACTATGCCCAAAAGTCTAGGACTTAGCTCTGAATCCCAAACTAGACTGTAAGCTTCTTGAGAGTAAGACCATGTCTTGTACTTGTTTTTATCCTTCCTTATACCTCCTAGCATCTCACTTGTTGAATTAAGTAATATCAAACAATAAATACTATGATTGTTTAATTACAATTTTTATGAGACATTTCCTGAGAGAAAATGTAACTGTGAAATTTAGGGTCAGAGATTTTAAAGCAGGAAAGTGGTAAAATCAAGAGCCTTTGAAAACACTCTAAAAAGTTTGAGGCTAAAAACTTGGTATGCTTTGACAAGAAGGAATGTCCCAAACTTTAAGGAACTACATTCTTGGACACTGTGAAGAAGCGAAAATGGCTTATTTATACTTGTCTAGTGAGAGCTGTTTGTGGGCTCATGTTCTGCCAAGTATGGTGGTGATGGCAGTGGGGACTACAATGATCCAAACAATAATGTTACACATATGTAAAACACTTTACAAATCATAAAACTTTCTCATGTGTGAGCTCATTTGATGTTCAAGTCAAACCTGTGAGGAAGGAAAGCTAGGGATTATTATCCTCATTTTGGAAAATAGGCGTTTGGGGTTTAGAAAAAATTGGCTAATCTGCCCAAGGTCATAAAGCCAGTAGTTGGTTGCAATAGAATTAAGGCCAGATCTTCTGATTCCCAGTCCTATATCTTTAGGCTACAGCTACTACAAATTGATTTGGGGACTTTCGAGGTCAATTTCTGCACTCAGGCACCAGCTTCAGTGACTAGATGTTCAAAGTAATAGCCTTTGCATCTTCAGAGTGTTCGGATGCTCAGAGATACCAGAGGAAAAAGACAGTCCCTGCCCTTGTGGAGCTCAGAGACATGTAACCTGATAATTATAATGCAGATAACAAATTATATTTGCTGCAAGTGCTATGGGAGAATTAAGATAGAAGAATAAGGATAATAATACGTAACATTTATTGAGCACTTACTATGTGATGGTTTCTGTCCTAAATACTTTGCATATAAAGTGGGTAACATATATCACACTGCCTGGTTCATAGCAAGAGCTTAAGAATTGGCAGTCATTTTTATTATTACATTTTTAAAAAATAAAATCAGGGATTGTTTTCTGAAAAGAAGGAAGAATATTTAAAATTGAAATTATCCAGAGCAACATGGTAGAGGAGCAACTAATCATCCAGGGAAATAAGAGCCAAGGGGAGATGTCGGGTCTTAAAAACTGATTAAGGGCTTGCAGACAGGGAGGGAAGAACATTCCAGGCAGAGCAAGAGCACTTGCAAAGACCTGGGGCCTGAGCAGCAGGAAAGGCAGAGGCAAGGAGGAGAGGCACTGCCCTTTGTGCAGCCAGAGACAGCACACAGAAGAGGGAACAGGAGGCAATCTCCAGCTAGAAAGCAGCGGAGAGGTGCTATACTCCCTGTGCGTACCTGACCCAGGCACCCAGGGTGAGACACAGATTTTCCAAGGCTATTTGTTTGTAGGTTACATTTTTCCTGAACATAATCCAAATCTTTGTTTTCACAAACCATAGTTTCCAATAAAAATAAAAAATAGACTTACTGGTCCAAGGGCTTTCCCTGAGAAATATCCTAATGGCTGTGAGCCAAGATGGGTTCCACCAAGCACCGGACACAGAGAACAACAGAGCAGCAGGCCGGAATAGGCTTCAGAAACTGCAAGAAAGTGGGAATCTGAAGTCATTCCCAGGGAGATTTTTTTTTTTTTTTTTTTTTAAAAGATGACCGGTAAGGGGATCTTAACCCTTGACTTGGTGTTGTGAGCACCATGCTCAGCCAGTGAGCGAACCGGCCATCCGTATATGGGATCCGAACCCGGGGCCTTGGTGTTCTCAGCACCGCACTCTCCCGAGTGAGCCACGGGCCGGCCCCCCAGGGAGATTTTTAAATACAAGTGACATGCCCTGTTGGTTCTGCTCCAACAAGACCCTCCTACTTGAGGTTCCCAGAATACAGCCTACAGTGTGAAACCTCTGTCCTGAACGGACCCCTTCCTCCTCTCCATATTTGGCATGGCCCTGTGCTTCCTGTAAGACTAGACTGGATTCCTCCCTGTGAGCCTTTCCTGGCAGTGGTGTCCCCCAACCCTGGCTCGACACCAGCAGGATAGGTGGCTTTGACTTCAGTGCTCCTACAGAGCCATGGGCCCATTCTACTTGCAATCATCTCACTGACATGTGATTACAGCACCCCTCTTCACCTCTCGCCCGGTGTCCTCCCTACCCGTCTGTGATCCAGTGGTGAACCAAGGGTGGGAAGGTGAGGAGCAGTCAAACTGAGTACAGGTAATAAGGATGTGCATTATCTGTCACAAACTTAAAATCAAATTTAACGAGTCAGTCTTTTTTATTTTTATTTTTTTAATTGTCACCACGTGCAGGCAATTCTGAACAATGTCGGGGATAAAATATTCTCCTGCACCAGGGCAAATGTCTCCCCTCCCACCTTAGTATGCCACTTCTGTGGATACTTTCCAATTCCTTCTAAGAAAAGACCATACTATCAGTGATAGAATGGAATGCTGGGCAGAACCTTCCTTCAGTTGCTCACTAAGGCCTACTGCATGCTGCGTACCATGCTGGCCATTTTACAAGCAGCATCTCCACTCTTCCCAACCACTGCAGGCATATGCATCTATGCACCTCTATTTGGTTATTGTCAGATGGAGAAACTGATTCTTGAAGTCATTCAATGATTTGTGCAGGGTCTTACCACACGGAAGCAGGAGGGGAAAATCTAACCCAGATGTGTGTAGGCCAGACTGTGCTCATTCTCCTGTGGTCACCACCTCCCCCACTGTGACCCCTTAGGCCTATGTCTAGAACAGCATGTCTACTCAGTACCAGGGGCTAGAACTGCAAGCCACACATCCTTTCCTTAAGAAGTTCACAGCCTACTGGAGAAAGGAACTCATGCAACTCAGCATGACTCAGCTTAGCATGTGACAAGGAGCTTTAGGAGTAAAACACGCCAAACCCCCACTACCACTGCCTTAAGATCCAAGGGGGAAGGAGAGTTGGCAAGAGAAGTAGTTAGCACTGGTTGAACTTATATCAGATGCTGATTTGGATACTACACACATCTCCTGCTGCTTGAGTCTTACCACAAACACCTCTGAGGTGGGGCTCATTGTTCTGAGTTCTCAGATAGTGCTCAGAGAGGTTAAGTGACTCACCCAGCATCTCACAGCAACTGGTAGCTGGTAGAGCAGGGATTTGAGCAGAGGCCTCACTGACTCAGAAGCCCATGTTCTGGCCACAGCAGCACCCTGATGAGGGGGTAGTGAGCATGTCCACCCATGAGGTCTTCTCGGGAACTAGGGAATATAATAACAACCAAAAGGATAAGGATGAGGAAAATAATAATTCCTCATTTTTCTTTTGGTGTTTTACAATTTACAAGATGCTTTCTCATCCATTATCTCATTGAATCACTATGAATTTGGCAAGGCAAGGATTATCTCCATTTACAGATGAAAAAATAGAAGCTTTAGCAAAGTTATGTGATTTTCTTTCATACTAGTTAGTTGCAGAGACTCTGGAGTGACTTTACTACACTTACCCCATCATTACCACATGTAATAAACAGGTACATTTGCACAGTATCTGAGTCTTAAAACAACCCAAGGAGGCAGGCAGGGCAAGGTAATTTGGGAGGGAGGCAGACAAAGAAATGAACTGAGAGAGGGTAAGGGACATACCCAGGTGGTGGATCTGGGACTAGAACTCAGGTCCTAGAATAACACACACTTTTCCTCTCTATCATATCACATGGAACAAGCCATTCACTTATTCATTCAGCACCAAACTGAGGCAGGGTTGTGAATCACTTGGGAGAAGGTCTGTCCCTAAAAGGCTCTCCTCCCTTTAACTGCTCTCAGATCCCTCACTTAATGCCACCACCAAATCTTAATGTTAAAACGCAACTCTCTCAGACACTCAAGTCTGCTTTGCCAATGAAAGGCAAAGAGTGATCAAATAGTCAACCCCACTCCCAACATAATTGCATCTTAAATAATCCTGGGTTATATATTTCTCCTTTCTTCCAACGCTTTTTTAAAGCTCCCCACCAGTTCTAAAGAAAAGTATAAAATTGCTCCTCTGCAAATGAATATCAAGGTTTCTGCTACAAGATGCTATAAGTACAAGAAATAAAACAAGCAAAGTAAAGGCTGAATGACTTACAAAGCAAGAATATCAGTTATGCACTGTCCAAAATTGGTTTGATTTCTGAAAAACAAGTTTCCATCTTCATTGTTTCAGAGATAACATAGGCACACAGTCAGCATCGCAGAAAGACAAGGCTGTGTAGTGGGAAAATGCTGAGCCTGGGAACCATTAAGGAGAGAGAACGGAGGCCCAGAGAGGTTAAGTAACATACCAAAAGTCACATAGCTTTCTGCAGAATGGAAAATGAAGGCAGAATCTGAATCCAGGGCATTCTGCCTTCACACTGGTTCCCTGCCGCTTGGAATAAATTGTATATTTATCCACCCTCAAGGCTGAGTAAGAACAAAGCCAAGAGGTTGCAACTATGCCTACGAGCCTAGAACCCTGGCTGTCCCTTAACTGTCCTGGGTCCTATAATCATTATAGCATAATGAGTGCTCCATGCATGAGGAAGCTCCAAGGCAAAAGAACTTCCAGATCATCCCCTTTGATTTTTCCTTATTATATTAGATAATGTCATTCCTCCACCCAAATTTCTGTGGGATTCCTTTTTACTGTTTGGGGGATAGGGTGGGAAAGTGGCAGGTCTCTGGTGTGCCTTTAATGGCCGGTGCCAACAGCTATTCTTGGGAGGACTGACAGGTGCTCGAGCTCCCTGGCCTTGGGTGGGGATGCCTCTGAAGTGCGATCCACACTGCAGAGTTCCCCAGCAGGATCAAGCTGAAGCTGCCCTCAACGAGTGTCACTTAGTGCCATCCCCCAAATTAGAGTAAAAGTAACTTTTACATTTTAGTTAAAACAACCTTAGAATGGATTTAGCAGGTTTCTTTTTGAGGAATAAACACCAAAATGCCACCTATTTTACACTCAAAAACTCGTTCTAACTTTGTCATATTTTGATCATTTAAACTCATTTTAAAGATCATATTCTTCTTATATTTTGCTCCACAAGCCCTCATTTTGCTGGTGAATAAAAACAATAAAAGTCAGATCCAGGTATTCAGCCCAACTTACTGGCTGACAGCCTATGCTTTACTCATTCATTCATTCACAACTGGGTTGAAATTAAAACAAGCTGCCACAGCTGATCTTATCACACCTACCAAATTACCATCTGACCCCAGCAGCTGCTGTGGGGAACAACCTGGAACCCCTCCCCCACCCCAGGCACTGCCTGGGCTGTCACTTCAGCCTCTTCTTCTAATGTGCCCTGCTTGTTCACATTTCAGGGCCTTCGTACTTGCTGTTCCATCTGCATGGAATATGCTTCCTCCAGATCTTCACCTGGCTCCCTCCCTCACTGCATCCCGGGCCCTCCCAAATGCCACTTCTTCAAAGAGCCTTTCCTGACTTCATTATCTAAAATGATCTGTCCATCCCCCACCCCATATGTCTTTTTATAGTCTTGATCTTTCTTCACAATATCTATTACTATCTGAATTGATATGTTTATTATTTACTTATTTATTGTCTTTCTCTTCTGGTAGAATATAAACTCCACAAGAGGAGATATTTTGTCTGCTTAGTTCACTGTTACATCCATGGTGCTCAGAATAGCATCTGGGGGACAGCAGGCACTTGATACTTTTTTTGAATAAATAAAGAATGAAGGAGTAAAACTTCTCCTTCCCAGCCTCTTCTTTATAAAATAAAATCTTTCCAGAAAAAGATCGCAAAGGTTTAGAAACTGGGAGATCTACAGCTTCAATCACATTGTCTCTATGTTACCTATGGATCTAGGAAGTCTCTACCTCAAAAACCTGCAGTGGCTCTCTGTTGCTTCAACAGAGGACAGTTGTTTATGAGGGCTTACAGCCTGGGCGAAGACTCACAGCTATTAAAATAAAATTGTCTGACAGTAATATTCTGCATGTATGTATGCGTGCATGTGTTTATTTCATGCTCATTTACTGAGCTCTTGCTGTACAGAAAACTGTGAAGATGTGGTTCCACTCCAGCCACCCCTATTTTGATAATGGTAGTGGTGAGATGCCCAAGAGCATTACAGGTAATTAAGAGAGAGAGAGAGATTGTAAACAACAGTAAAGTGTTAGCAAATGCCAGGAGATAATTCTACATGGGCAGGTGCGCAAGAGGAACCAGTCTCCTATATGTGTATATAGGTAGGAGTACAGAAAAGCTTCCTAGAGGAAGCTGCATTTCAGCCAAATCTTGATGTACAGGAGCTCACCAGGTGTGGGGATGGGGGTGGGGGGTTAGGGCATTCCAGGCAGAGGAACATCCTGAGCAAAGGCCTGGAAGGATGTTACATTCTGGGAACTAGAGGTGATAAAGTCAGTCTGAAGTGTGGACCCTGATTTAGGATGTGGCGAGAGATCAGGCAGAGAGGTAAGCAGCATGTTTAGACAAGAGACACCAAACTTAGAGTCAGACAGACCTCAGCTGACCATGTCACTAGCAAGTCTGTATTGTCTGGGCTGAAATTCCTTGGAAGTAAATAAATAACTAGGAGGAGGGGGGCAAAGATCAGCTCTCCAGCGGGGTTGGTGGAAGTGTGCAGCAGGAACCAGAAGCTCTGGAGAGACTTGCTTTGTTTAAAAACAGAATACTTTACTAAAAACATTGTTTCCTTGCTTTGATTTGTTTTAAAATCAAGGTATTTAATTTATTTTGAGTTTGAAACCCATTAGAAGAAGGTGTGAGATTTTTGTGTTTACCGAGGGTAGGGTGGCTCGGATTATAAAAGAGGCAGAGAAACCCTGGCCGAGGCGATTTTTAAGTCCCCTTTGATTCTTGCCTCCAGTTCTAAGTGAATGACATTTGGGCATAAGGGAAAAAGCAGAGAGGTGCAGTGACCCTGAATTGTAGTCAAACCCAAATTCCAACTTAGTCTCTGCCATTGACGCCCTGGGCAACTTAACGAACTTCTTAGACTGTCATCTTCCTGTTCTATAATATGACACTTTTCTCACAGGCTTATTGTAAGGTTTACTTTGAAATAATGGATCTACAAGCAACTGGCATGTAGTAGGTGCTCAATAAATACCAGCTGAGGATAAAATCCTTGTCTGTTCCTTCTATCATAATAGCTTCCCCTTGAATACCTACCATGTTCTGGGTGTTCTTATAGGCTATCTCATTCATAAGGAGAAATTAATGATTTAATACTCTGTCATCAGTTGAGTTCATTGTACTGCCCAAGATGGTTTTGACCCTCAGAATACAGCCATGATGAATGATGGGAACTTAGGGTATGCTGCCAGGTTTAAAATCTCCTAAAATTTAAAGCTGCTTTTTACTACTTTGGAAACCTACCTACTGCAGTTTTTATTTGCAACCATTATGCTTTTTTCCCCTTTACTTTCTACATTTAACTAAAGGCTTCAAATGCAAAAGCCAAACTTGAAATGGTCATAACATTTAAGCAGTGAATGTAACGATGGCTTACACTTGCATCTCAGGAAGATCTATATTCTATATTTAATAGCTTTAGCCATTTACAGCAAGAATTATCACAGGGATCCCAAAGAGGGAGAGTAAGAGAGGGAGATTTCTGGGCCTTTGACTAAAGATGCCATAGTCATAAGCTGTTTTGGAAATGATTAAGTGATAAATACAGTAAATTCACCCTCACTTCTGGGAACCCCAGTGCAGACAGTAATTCTCAGAGGCAGAGGCAATTATTATTATTAAAAGGTCTAAACCTTAAGTATGTGCAATTTCAGCCTATTTAACTGGAAGAGCACTTAGTACAGGGAAGAAGGAACTCAGGTGTGTGGAGCACTTACTAGACACCAAGTGCTCTATCATCTGAAACACCGAACCTCAAAGCATTTGTAACTGGACCCCAAAAAATGCAGGAAGAGGGAAACTAACAATGTTGAACACCTTCTGTGCGCAAGGTACCTTGTTATATAAATTATAATAAAGTGTATGCAATGCTTAATCATTTGTAAGGAATGCCAGTAAACTCTGAAAGAAGACCCTGACCTTTTTCGAGGAGGTGGCTGCATGGTGGTATTCCTGGCTGCATCTGCATTGCCTAGCATAGTACCTGACACATCCTGTAGCAATTAGGAACACGGAGTGGGCAGCCAGATTTTGTGGATTCTAATTCTACTTAGTAGCTGTACGACTTTAGATAAGTAACTTAACCTCTTTGTACCTCAATTTCCTACTTGTGAAATAGGATACTAGTGATACCTCTCTCATAGGGTAACTGTAGAAATAAACGAGCTAATAAGTGTAAAGTACTTAAGACTGCGCTGGCAAGTAGGAAGAGTTGTGCACATCAGCACTTGTGGACTTGGCAGATGCTGGGAAGCATGTCCTATCCTCGCCACCACCCTGGGATGTAAAGTGTAATGAAACTCCCTTTTGCAAGTGGGGAAACTGAAGAAAGTACACCTGCCCGGGTCATCCAGTTCTTAATTGGCCTAACTAGGATTCCTACTTAGGCCTGCCTAACAATAACAGCAAAACAGCATTTAATTAGTTTTTTAAATGTTCTAGGCCTTTACAGATAGGTATGCGTTTACTTCTCACAACAATTATATGAGGTAAGTGTTGCTAAGCCCCATTTTACAGATGCAGAAACTGAGACTGAGAGAGGTTAAGTAATTTTATCAAGGGCCATACAGTTAGCAAATGTCAGGAGTGGATTTGAACCCAGGCCAAAGAACCTGACTGTCCCCTGCACACAAGACCACTGGTCCCTGGAACTTAAAATTCAGCGGGCAGTCCTTCAGACCTAGCATGCATTCCTAGCCTCTGCTGCGATGGGGTATTGAGACTGGGGCTTTGGGGATGCAGGTGAGTTCAACCGCACTGAAGCAGGGACGTGATCCCCGTCGCTCGCGTCCTGCGCGGGGCGGGACCGCCAGGAGGAGCTAGGGCGGGATGCACCGGACGCGCTTGCATCCAGGGAACCCCGGCGGTAGCCCCGCCTGCGCCGACGCCTGGGCTCGGCGCCTGCCGCCCTCCCCAGCCCATCGCCCGCGCGTCCCCAGCCTCACTGGTTGCCTGCGATTACTCAGAATCGCCCCCACTTGGTTGGCCGAGTGACAAGGATCAGCAGTAGCTGTCCGAGCGGAAAGCACTCCACGCCTGGAGTCCGGAAATCTCTGTTCTCCTCCCGTTTTGCCTGTCGCTCTCAGTGGGATTCGCCCGGGCCTCAGTTTGCCCATCTGTGCCCATGGCCATCAAGAATGATTTTGCACAATTGAGCGAAGGATGTGACAACAGCCTGAAATTTTTTTGAAGTCTACTTTCCGTTAAAATAATTCTGAGAGTTTTATAGTCTTCTACATTATTGTTTTAATAAGAATTTATGCTTTTTAATTTAAAACGGAGTAAAACTGTCGCCCAGGAAAATTAGCCTGTGGTTTATCCTGTGGTTCGGGTCCTCCAGTTTGACACACACGGAAGCTCTGGATCATCCCTTTCCGTCCCCATTGGTCTGTTAATCTGTGACTCGTTGTGCGTATGTTGTATCCTTCCCCATTAGTACTTTTACAATCGCGCTGATGATAGGTGGAGGGAGAAAAGCCTGGGGTTTGCAACTACACATATTTGGTTAGTATTTCTCGTTCTGCCATACTTTTTTTTTTTTTTTTTTTTTTGCTGTGGGACCCTGGTCAAGCCGTTTAAACTTGCCTGGCCTTCGTCTCCCGTCTATAAAATGGGAAGGATGAGCACTCCCTGCACGGTTGCCGGGAAGGTTCGGGCTGCAGTTCGTCTAGGGCCTGCCCGGTGCTGGGTGATCAGTGGATGCGGAAGCTAATGAGTGGGCACTCCGACCGTGTGAGCCTGGCTTTCTTCCCCTGCTCCTTCTTTCGCCCCACTCCCCGCCCCTGCGAGGGTAGGGGCGCGGCGGCGCCGAGCCTCCGAGGCATGCGCAGCGGCGGCCGCACCTCTCCCGCCTCCCCCGCTGCCCGCGCTGCGGGCGGGACCTGCGGCGACCTGCAGGCGGAAGGCCCGGGCTTTATTTACACAGAGAGCAGCAGTGGAGGCTGGCCTTGTATGGACGAAAGGCTGGCGGGCCACTGGGGGAAGCAATGAGAGGCGGTCTTCGCCTTATAGGAATCTGTGAATAAATAAATAAATACGTGAATGAAAGAATGCACTGAAATTCCACCCTAGGATCACAGAAATACGATCCAAAGGCGACCTTCGGAACCCACCTCTACGCCCCGTCCCATTTGATAGACAGGCAAACTGAGGCTCCAGTGATTCTCCAGTTATTGGCAGGCTGGGCCTCCTGCCTCCCAGACAGGCCTTGCCTTCCTAGGGGGACTGCCTGCGGGGCGCGCCTTCGGGGCTGGGAGTGAGATCTGGATGCTAAAACAAAGGAGGGAAAGGGAACCTCGCTTTATCGAGCACCTACTATGTGCCAGGCGCCTTTCCTATGTTATTTCACTGACTTTCATTCCCACGACGTTTGGGGGTAGGTATTCCCATTTTTCGTCTGGGGAAATTCTGGGTCAGACAGCCGAAGTCACTTGCCCCAGAACACAAAAGCCGGTGGGTGGAACAGCCTGGATTCAAACACAGCTATGTCTTAGGCTCCTGCCACCCAGTGGCGCTACCCCGGCAGGCACGGGGGTAAGACAGGAAAGGAGCCGTCGCGACGGCAGGAGAGCTCGGCTGGGCTTCTGGGCGCCGCCCCTTCGCTCGGTTTCCTTCACCTGCCCACAGGATGGCCAGAGCCCGCTCCAGTTCTACCCGTCAGCTCATTCGCTGTCGCCCCGCCCGCTCGCCTGATTTAGAGCCGGAAGTCGCACGTCTGGCGACCGCTGACCCAGAGCCCCTGGTCGGGTCATTGCCAAACCGGCGTCGCCCTGGAGGGCACAGAGTTTCTCCTGCCTCTGCCCGAGTCCCGGCACTGCGTCCGGTCCCGGAGCAATGAAAACTTGCTCAGCTCCCCCTTTCCCGGCAGGGCCCCGCCCACGGCCACCCCGCGGCGGCCCCAAACAGGTTTCTTCACTTTCCCTGGCCCAGCTCCTGCCGGAGGCGAGGAAGGAAAGCTGGTTACTCAATGTGTCTGAGGACAGTTCTGGTTCTCATGCGACCTATCCACCAGCCAGTTTGCCAGGTGGACCCAGCTCAAGCCATCCCGTGCATACAGTGGCTCGCGCACCTAGGACCACCCAGCAAATCCTTACGGTTCGTCACGCGACACGTAGGCTCTGTACTCAGCCCGTCAGCGCCAGGTCAGATGGGGAAAGTAAGCTGGGTGAAACGGGCCACCCCAGACGTCTGGGTCCATCCCGCGGTGAGGAGGTGCTGCAGGCCGGTGTCAGGCTTGCTCCCAGGCCGAACATTGACACACTGACCTCTCGCTGGGCCCCCATCACGCAGGCGCCCTACGATTCTGGAGGACTTTTCCTGGAAGCCCTGGCTCCTTGGCTTTAGACCTCCTGACCCAGAAGACAGCTTGGGCAGAAAATCCAGGCAAGAACCTGGGGATACCACCATGACCCAGACACAGTCGCTGCCCTCAGGAGTCCCAACCTACTGAAGAATTAGACAGGTAACAGGTCATTTTAATATTAGTCAATGAGCCATCTCCCAGAATGCATCTGAGAGAAACCCTAAGTTGGTGGGGTAAGGGGTCAGGAGGCATCAGGAAAGACTCTCCGACTTCAAACACGGCCCTTTTCCTTCCATCTTTCCGCATACATTTCTGGAGTTCCTGCATCATGCTAAGAGCTCAGGGGGCGCAGTTGGTGGTTTTCAAGGGAGAGCAAGTCATGGCGCCCTGGTGTGGCAGTTCAAACACCAGGGCTTTGGCCACAGCCACTTGTTCTGTGCCTGCGGGTGATGCACGTAATCTCTCTGACCCTCAGTTTCTTTAGGTGTAAAATAGGGATAATAAAATACCTACTTTATAGAACAAAGCCTGGCCCAAGGTAGGCATTCACAAATGTAATCTATTGTATTATTTTGTCGTGGTTCACACCCTTCTGATCCTCACGACAACCCTATGTCATTGGCAGCACAGATAACCGCATACCCATTTTACAGATGAGGAAGCAGAGCCAATCAAATTAATCCAATGTTCTATATCTGGTAAGTTTTCAATACCAGGACCCTGAGAAAGAGTGACCTCCTGAAATGGGGGTGTATTATGGCCTTCACCTGCTCTCCCTGAAACCTGAGATCACTGGTTGAGGCTGAACTGTCTGGGGTACTTCCTCTGACCTAAATCCTGTGGGCTATACCCAAACACCAGCCACAAGACACAAACAGCCACACCTCACCATTTTGCCCCAACTTGTACTTCATGCCAGGGAATGTCTCCTTCAGGAGCTACATGTAAAAAGAGGGAAAATATATGATAACTAGACACCTACTATGTGCCATACACTACATGAGGCATGCTTGTGTGGGTAAGGAAAGGAGGAAATAGAGGAGGAGGAAAGAATCAAATCAATCCAACCACTCTCCATAATGAAACTTTACACAAGCACGTATAACCCTAAGTGTTCTTTCTAAAATGCAAATATGATCATGTTACTCCAACTCCCTTGCTTAAAATCTTTCAGTGGACTCCGACTGCCTTCACAACAACATCAACACTGAAGAAAGGCATACTCAGGTAGCCACATCATCATATCTGCTGTGCCCTCTTACCTCCTGGCCTTTGCACATGCAATTTCTCCTTCCTGGAATGCCCTTCCCAGCTCCCTGCTTCCTTTCCTTCTTACACTTGATTAAATCCTATTCACCTTTCAACCCTCAGCTTTTAAATGTCACCTCCCCCAGGAAGCCTTCCTTGTCCATTCAGACAGGGCTAGGCCCCTGCTAGCCTCTGCACTACACACTCTATTTAATAGTATCTGTTTAACCATCTGTCCCACTAGATGGTGAGCTCCTTAGAGACAGGGACTGTGTCCTGTTCCTGTGTCCTCAGCACCAAGCATCTTGTGGCTCATTGCAAGCATTTAGTAGATGTTTAATGGATGAATGAGAAAAGGTTGAGCATAAAGTTACCCCCGTTTAACAAAGGAGAAAAACCAAGTCTCAAAGACTGCAAAACTGCCTACCTAAGTTCAGGCAGCTGGTTAGTGGGTGAGTTAAGCCAGAGATAAATCCCTCTAAATCCACTCAATCTTGTTTCATTGTTTCACTAATACTGAAGATGATACAACTTTCATCTAAGTTCTTTCATTGAAGTCGTTCTTATCACTGTCTTTCAATATTGCACAGAGACAGGACCTCGGTCCTAATAATGTAGTAACTATAAATACCAATTATCAGGTCTATAGTTAGTCCCAGGTACTGGTTTTAGATGCCTGAGACTATATACCTCATGACATTTTAGAGAGGCTACCACTGTGATGTCTTTTTAATAGATGAGGAAGCTGGTTCAGAAAAGTTAGGCTACTTGCCCAAGATTCCATAGCCTTCAAACCCAAGTCAGTCTCCAACTCCTAAGGTCAGGTTCTTTCCACCTCCCCATGCAGTCTCCTGACCATGGCTTATGTGGCCATACACCCCAACTGGGCCCCAGTTGTCCCTCTGATGGGATACACATGAGACCCTATAAACCTTTAAGGGTCCTCTGGGCTTGGCCCAAATGTCATGCTAATGCTGGCATTTTTCTCTGGTTATTCTTCCTTTCTCCCCTTGGGTTCCAGCATTTGTACTGGCCCCACCTCTGGGGAAAAGACCTAGCATGTGAAGCCTTCATTGTTCCAAGTAAGTGGCCCCCTTGAGAACTGGGCAAGTAGGGGCAGATCCTCGCTTCCACAGGTCTCTCAACAAACAAACTATTTAGCAATTACACACACCCTTCACAGGAGCTCCCACAGTCTTTCTGGACTCAAGGAACTGCTCCCAACTCTAGGGTTGCCCCAAGAACTTCCTTAAGGTGCTTGCATTGATTTATTCATTTAATAAATATATGAGCACCTATTACATTCCCGATATCATTCTTTTAGCTAACAGTGTTTCCTTTGGAGCCCTGGAACTTCTTCAACTACATCATATGAGAAAGTTCCTCTGAATAGTCCTATACTGGACTAGAAGTTCCATGAGGGAAGGGGCTACCTCTGTTTTCTTTCTCACACTATATGCATTACCTAGCTCTATGTTTGACACATTGTAGACCCTCCTTAAAAATCTGCTGAACGACTGAATAGCTAAATATTAAATGATCTGATCATCTCCTAAAAGTTGCTTCTAATCCTCCAATAAAAGAATCATGACATTTAGAGTCAAAAAGGACCACAGAGAGAGAGAAAAAAACCCCAAAAAACCCTAAAAAAACTACACTAATTCCCTCATTTTATAGAAAGGGAGACCTGGAGAGCAGAGAGAGAGTTTAGGGCAGAGCCCGGAGTCAATTGAGGCCTCCTGACTCTGGTCTGAGTACCTTCTCTGCATTGGGACCCTGCTACAAAACCATAAACATGTTTTCATTTCATTCTCACAACAGCTATCTGGGCTCAGGAGCAGGGGAGGGGAGCATTACCATTGCCAAATGGCAGAAGAGAAAACGGAGGGTCAGAGAAGTGAAGTGGAGGAAGTGAAGTGGAGTGATGGCCTAAGGTCACAAAGCTGGAATCTCACGATTTCTCCACCATAGTCCATGCTAAGAACTCATTCAGTCCAAGTCTTCCTTCCCACTGCTCCCCACTTTTACAAGCCTTAAAAGAGAGGTGAAAGGACAGGCCCTGGAGTTGCAAAGAACCTCCTGTTTAATATTTATTCCACTTCTGGAAGTTTGGGTCAAGCCATCTGCCTAGTGTAAAAAATTAAGTTTGTCCACACATTCAGAATTGCCATCTACTCTTAAAGGGGGCTGGTGGTCCAATGCTTGTCTCAGAGGCCAAATATTCTCAAATGACACTGAGGACATCTTTTACTTTTTATGGTAGCACCTGATGAGTAGGGCCCAGGGGTCTTTGAGAGACTATTAGAGCCCATCTCAAATCCCAGAAGTCCCTCTGGACTCTGCGTGCACCAGGTCTCTCTGACTCCAGGCTCATCCAGGCCACAGGTCCCTGCCTTCCTTGTGGTGGCCAGTACTGCCTCAGCAGCCAAATACTATGGTGATTGGGGGTGGGGGGGTAGGAGGTGCCTAGAAAGGAGAACAGGTACCTTAGGAAAAATTGAAGGAAAAAGGCTAACAAACAAGCGTAGCCATGTTGTACCCTCCTGACAATCATACTCAAGTGACCTGGAGTGAAGATTTTTATCTCTGGAGCAAAGCAGCTTAGTTACTCAGGAATGAAAAGATAAAGCATTTCTTTTACTAAAAGGGGTTTGAGGGGAGCAGGATCAATATGCCAGCATCCTGTTTCATGAATTAGAGATAATTTACAACATTACTAAAAGATAGAATATCCCACTAATAACTTTAAAATGTCAGTGTGGCCCATTGTTTGGACAGCACTGGGCAAGAACGCACTCTGCTCCCCGCCAGCTGAGTGACTTTGAGCAACTCACCCGGCCTTGTTGAGTCTGTCTCCCAAGCTGAACAGTGGCACTAATGGTGCCTCCTTGGCAAGGGTTTATGAGAATTAAATGATGTCACAGATGTAAAGCACCTAGCACCATGCCTGGCACATAGTGGGTACTAAACAAACATTAGTTCCTTTTTTTTGTTTTAAAAGAATGGTGTATGAAGTATGCTTTAGAAATCAAATAGCCATGGAAAAACCCGGAGCCCCCAGTGAAGTAAAGTTCCACCAGGGCTAAACAGACCCATTTCCCAATAGCTTATTCAAGGACCAGCCCTCACACCATGTGACTGGCCTCCCACACAGTGGGTCTGAATGCTTCCTTTTCTGTTCTCCTTCAGCCAGGCCTCACCAGCAGAAATGCACTTAGACACTCAAAACGCAATCATGACAACTCACCCAGCAGGATTTCCACAGCCTGTTGGCATGTGCACAGATACTGAAAATGCACGTAACGCAATGCAGCCGATAAAACATGGGGCTGCCTTCCGTGAAATGGCACAGCAGAGGGGAAAGAGTAGGCCCTTTGGAGCTGGATGGATGTGAGGTCAGAGCTGCTTCCTTCTTTAATAGTGGTGTGATCTTGAGCAACTCAGCTTTTGGTCTTGTAAGAATCAAATAAGAAAATGTTTGGAAAATAATGGTCTGGTATGCTACAGGTGCTTAAAGATAGTTATTGAATAAATGCCAAGAATTTGAAATTGGAAGAGAGAGGTAGAATCTAGCCCTGAGCTCACCTTTATGGTGTTTTACCTCTTCTGTTTCTAACCTCCTTGGGGGCTGTTTGCCTCTGTCACTAAAACCTTGACCTTAGCTGGCCATGCTCCGTTATTGATTTGTCTTTGTTTTGCCTCAACAAACTTGACAGCAGACAGAGTGTGAATGCCATTTGTCCCTTCTGTGTCCACCCACCTCCATCCCAAATGTCCAGTACATACCTGGGAATGACAGGTCCTCAGCAAAGGCTCAGAGAAGACAACTGGATTTATTTTCACCTTAAACCTCTTTCCATGGCCCTAACTCCTATCCCCCTTCTCCTGCCTCTTTCAGCCTGGTTGGGTGAGATGGCCAGTAGTGAGCAGGAAGGGTAGGGACAAAGAAGGGTGCAGGAGAGCCACTCCAGATTTGGCCTAGATATTTTGGAATGGGAAGCAAACAATAAAAGTGCTGCAAAAAGAGAAACTCTCCCCCTCCTCCCCTCCTCATTTATCTGTCAGTGTCAGGTGGAGGAGGAAGGTAAAGCAAAGCTATTTGGATCAGAGACAGATTGGAATTTGAGAATCATATAAGCAACTACTTTGCATAATGTAGAGAGCTTTCACCAGCTTTGTCCTATTTCACCTGTACACCCTCTCGGTGAAGGAGATCCTGCTAGTCCATGCTATGGACAGTAAAACCAAGGTTAAGAGAAGTGTAGCCATGTGCCTGAGATCACACAAGAGGGAAATATCAGATCTGGGGCTCAAAACTGAGTCTTTCTATTCCCAATCCCAGCTTCCTTTTGTTGTGTAGGCCATTTCTCCACAGGACAAAGAAGAAGAATTCTGAATCATTGGTCAATCTCTGCCTCTGCTCTGACAATCCATATACACCCAGACAACCTAAGCAGTATATGCACAGGGCTGTTCACTTTGCAATCATTCATCAAAATGTACTCTTATGACTTGTGCACTTTTCTGTATATATTTCATGCTTCTTTAAAAAAAAAAAAGCGTAATATACAATTTAGAAATCTACTTGAAAATCACTTTTCTCAAAAGGCTTTCTCTAATTTTTATTTTTAATATACAGATCAGGTCATGTTACACACCCCCCCCCACCCCCAAAGTCTTTCTGTGGCTCTCCATGGCTCTCTTAATGGGTTACAGCATCCCATTCAATCTGATCCCTTGTCTGCCTCTCCAGCCCCCTACTTAATGCAGAACCCATAGAGGCCAGGCTTTCTTCCCTATGTTCCTTTTTCCGAGAACTCTTCCCCCTTTTGGCCTGGCCAGCTTCTACTCCCTCAACCTTCAGGCCTCATGTGAGACAGGAAACACTCTCTGACTACCACCCTTCCAGTGTTGTAACCCAGACCTGCTCATGCCCCTCAGCATCAGGAGCCTACTACCTTCAGCACAATACCTACCATGCTGAACTGGAAATGCCTGTTTCTCTGTTCCTCTCATCAGTCTGTGAACTCCTTCAAGGCAGGGACTGTGTTTTGTCATTTCTATTTCCCACCACCCAGCATAGCAGGGGCTCAGTGAATGTTTCCGGATCAAAAAAATGAATGAACCAGCTCCCTACCCACCTTCAGGCAGGCTTTGCTTTACTATCTCTTTACTTGAAATGCTGCTTGCTCAGCTGTGTGTGTTCTGTCCCTTTCTCTAATCTAAAATTCCTGAAGGGCGCTATAGTAGGTTAAATTGTGTATCCCAAAAAGATATGTACAAGTCCAAATTCTCAATACTTGTGACTGTGACCTTATCTGGAAATAGGGTCTTTGCGAATGTAATTAAGTTAAGGATCTCAAGATGAGATCATTTTAGATGGGCCCTAAATCCAATGACTGGTGTCCTTATCAGAGAAAGGAGAGGAAGATCTGAGACCCAGAGATGCACAGAAGGGAAGGCCATGTGAAGACAGAGGCAGTAATTGGAGTTATGCTGCCGCAAACCAAGCTACACCAGGAGTCACCAGAAGCAGGGAGAAGCAAAGGTGGATTCTCTCTTAGGGCCCTCCAAGGGCGCACAGCCCTGCCCACATCATGATTTAAATTTCTTGACATCTAATTCATAGCCACATGGATGAACTTAGAGAAAATTACGTTAAGTGAAATAAGCCAGGCACACAAAGAGAAATACTTTATGTCCTCACTCATATATGGGAGCTAAAATAAATAAATAAACAAAAAAAGAAAGAAAGATACAACAATCACAATAATTTCTTGAACTTTCAAAAGAAGAGAATGGAACTGAGGCCACAAGAGGTGGGAAAGAGGAGTGGGGGCACTTAGCAAGAAATTGGTAAAAGGCTTATTTCACGGAGGAGGAAACTGAGGCTCATAAGGTGAGGTAAACTGTTTGAGATGTCACAGCAAGTAGGCAGTGGTGCTGGACGGGAGCCCCGACTGCCAGCATTGTTTTCCACTCCACTCAACTGCCAGGGTTTATGACGTGAATAGAATCAGGACAGGGAGGGTGAAGGGAAGGCAGAGAAAGGGTGGAGGAGAGTGATTCAGTACGAGCAGACGTGGTGCTTTTGTTTTCATAGTCTGGCAACAATCAGGTATCACACGTCTAACTTTCGATTTGTTTTTGTTATGCTGGGGCTAAATTTAAACCTTGACTCATCTTTATCTGTGATCAATACATATCCATATGAGCAAAATTAATCACATTGTAAAACTGCCATGGGAATTCTAAACAACCCTGCAACCACAGCACAAAGCGCAGTCATGAAAGCAGGCACGTCACTGTCACAGGTGAAACAGCCTTGGTCCTGAAGGCATGTGTGTGAAGGGAGAGGGCCCCTAAGTGGCCACCTAACTCTCCTCCTCATCACCCTGGTTCGGGTAAGGTCAATGCTGGTCAGTGAGCCATGCAGGCCTGGAATCACCGGGAGCATCTACACAGGGTCTCCCCTGCCATTTTATAAAGGGGTCACGCACATTCATACATTCACCAAATTTTTACTGAGCACCTACTATGCACCAGGCTCTGTGTACACAGCAGAAAACAAAACAACATCCGCACTTGTAGAGTTTACATTCTACTAGGGGGAGAGAGACAATACAAAAGTACATGAAGAAATGATAATACATCACTAATAAGTAGAAGAAGAAAAAGAAAATGGAGGATTGGTAGTGTTTGGGGGCATTATTTTACAGAAGGTCCTCAAGGAAGGCCTTTCTGAGAAGGTGACATGTAGGGGAGGCCTGAGGAAGTGAGAGAATGAAGTCTGCACAGGGCTGAAGGAAGGGAGAACTGCACATGTAAACAACCCAAAGCCAGAATGTGTATGGAAGGTTCCAGTAACAGCCAGGAGGCCTTTTAGGCTGGACAGACTGAGTGAGAGAGAAAGTGCTATGAGGTGAGGTCAGAAAACACAGAGACTTGTGGGCCATGGGAAGGACCACAGGCGACTTAGGCCTATGAGAAGCCACTGGAGAGACTGGCACAGAGGATCAGCAAGGTCTGGTTTGGGTCCTGGAAGGATGGCCCTTTGTGGAGAATAAAACAGAGACTAAGAGAGTAAATTTCTAATGTTCTCATCATAAAAAAAATGTTAAATATTTCAGGCAATGGATATGTTAATTAACTTAATCTAATCATTCCACATTTTATTCAAAAATCACAGCACCACTTTGTAGCCCATCAGTATATACAACTGTAATGTAATTATCAGTATATATAATTTAAAAGATAAAAATAAAGGGGCTGATTGGAGGTGAGGAGGTCTGTTAGAAAGGTGCTGCGACAGTCAGGGGACAGAAGATGGTGGCCTGGATGGGGAGATTCAATCTCAGGAGATTGGAGCTGAACAAAAAGGAGAAAGAGAGTATAAGGGAGGGGAGGGGAAGAAAGAAAAGGGGTGGGAAGGAGGAAAAAAAATAGAATGTGAGAGAAAAGAATGTGTTTTACATATCAAATAAGAACTCAGAGTTCTTGTTCCATTATTGAATGTAAGACACTAGGATGGGAAAAATGGAAGAATCAGCAGCCTTTGCTGGATCCTTTTATGTGCTGTGCTAGATCTTCCTATGTCCCATCTCAGCCTATAACAATCATTTGAAGTAGGGATAATGAGCCTGTATTGTAGAGATGAGGAATCTAAGACTCAGAAAAGTTAAGTTATTTCTCCAAGGTCACACAGCCAATATGGCAGTGCTGGAATCAGAATTGAGGCATTAAGCCTGTTCTCTCCAAACCTTATCCTGGCTGGGTACAGAGAAATGTATAGATGTAGTTCCTGCCTTCAAAAACCTCCCTGACTTACAAGAACTCCATAAGGTCAGAACTGTTATTATCCTATTTTTGAAATAAAAAAACTGTTGGCCAGAGAGGTTAAGTGACTTGCCTAAGTCATAGCAGCTAGTAAGAAGCAGAGCCAAGATTCAACCCTGGTCTGGCTCCAAATATCTTAACCACTACCCTGTATCATTTTATAATGTAGTTGTTCTGAGCTTTAGTAAAATATATTTTAAACCTTATTTTTGGATAGTGGTAGGTATGAAAGGAATGAAGTCATCTAAGTTCACTACTACTCTAAGACTTCCTTAAACATACACACACTACATTTATTGACATATATACCTACCTATATAGATAAGGACACACCCATAAAGTACGTGAATACACAACATTCCAAGGTCAATAACTTCCTATGTTATCCTCTGTTATCTGGGTCTCTGGAATTCAAATCATTTGCCCAATTATGATGAATTGCCAAAGCCATCCTGTCCATTCCCAACAAGTATACAACTATAGTCTTCAAATTACTTCTTAAAAATTAACTGGAAAACTGTTAATTTCCTTCAAAAACTCAGGGAAGGGGTGGAGGTTGGAAGGCTGAAATCTCAAATATTCATGCTTCAGCAATAGAGAACTCCATAAAACACCAATTCCTAATGCCTTGCTTGTTATCTAGAAATACAGACTCAGCCCCACTGGTCAATAATTCAATTCCAAGCATCAGAAAGAAAAAATCTCCTGTTGAGAGGTGCTGTGGTATAAGGAAATTTGTGGAGAATAAATTTGTCTTCTGATAGTCCTGAGTTCTAAACCTGTTGCCATCCCTTCCTCGCTATCTGACCCCAAACAGGTGACTGGGTTCTCTTATAAACAAAAATATAATAACATAATACCGACATCTGAGCAATCGTGAGGATTATAAAAGGCCCATTAAATAAAATGTCAAGCACACAGTTGATCTTAGGAAATCTTCAGCTTCCCTCCCCCTTTCAGTAAAGAGGCCGATGGAGAGCAAAGTTCAGAGTCTTGACCTTTCCCCTACAGCGTAGAGTCTATAACTTCCAACCAATAGAAGCTATAATTACTATCTTTGGTCACCACAGGAAGACGTTTTAAAAAAAAAAAAGATGTTTTCCGCATTCAGGCAGGCCCAGGCTTCATTACCACGTTGCTAGGTGTTGTTAAGCCACCCACCTAGCCGCAGAGTGGGCAGCAATTAATGTAATTAGCACAGTGATGAGTGTCCTCAGCAATGATAAACAGCTCAACCCTGCAGAACTTGACAAACCTGCTGCTCCTTGACCTGCAGGCTCCTGACCCTGAATGTCCACTTGGGGAATGAATGGTGTAGTGTAGTTTAGTGGAAAGAGACTGGGCTTTGAGTCAGATGGAACCAGATGTAAAACCCATCTTTGTTCATTCCTAGCTGTGTGACTTAGGGCAAATCACCTCACCTCTCTGAGCCTTAGTTTCTTCATCTGTAAAGTGGGGTTAATAATATCCTCACAGAGTTGTTATAGTTATCTTTAGCATCATCAACATCATCACAGAAAGACCCAAATCAGGCAGGTGTTGAGAGCAAAGGCTAGAGAGCTGAAGCAGCTCATTTCTTTTTCTCTGGCTAAATTCAGAGCATAATGCACTGACTTAAGCAGCTTTAGGGAAATGACTGGAGTTGGGACACAAAGAGTATTGATACCCAGAAAAAAACGGAGAGGAAGTACTCCTTATTTGATTAATTATTTAAGATAATGATATAAATAATTACCACAAGGGTTATCAGCATTACTGCCGCTTACATTAAACGTAAGCACACTAGCAATCTGGCAGTTGGTAATAAAAGCATGAAACCTGCTTGTAACTTTGGATCTAGCAATCCCATCTTGAGAATTAATACCCTCGCAGGGCCGACCCGTGGCTCACTCGGGAGAGTGTGGCGCTGGGAGCGCAGTGGCGCTGGGAGCGGCGAGGCCGCAGGTTTGGATCCTATATAGGGATGGCCGGTGCGCTCACTGGCTGAGTGTGGTGCGAGCCAGGGTTACGATCCCCTTACCCGTCACACACACAAAAAAAATCCTCGCAAAAGAAGTCAAATAATCCAGAGAGAGGTGTGTGTGCGCGCGCGCATGCAGGTGAGGTTATCAATAATCATTAAGAATTCATTAATTCATCCAGCTAACAGTTGCTGAGTGCCTACTGGTATTCAATAAAGATCTTGAATTTGAGGACATACACTCATGCAATTAGGATTCACTGAAATGAAGGCTCTGAAAAGGTCTGTAGAAGCAGAGTGAATCAAGAGGAGGGAGGGACCAGTAGGGGAACTGCTAAGCAAAACTGAAGCACCATCTCTGACAGGAACAAGAGAGTAAGCCACATAGATTCTTGGAAATATGCATCTGAAGGATGTTAAATGAAAAGAAACAAAGAAAAAAAGAAATAGTCTCAGGACTCAGAGAACATTAGAGCTAGAAATGACCTCAGAGAACATCCAGGTCAACAGTTCTCAGCCCTTTCCCTGGAGACCTTGTGCCAAGTGAAGCTCACATAGCCTAACAACCTAGGCAGAGAAAAATTAAGTTCTGGCTAATACTAATAGAAATTCCCATCTGCTAGTTGTCACTCCATCGTTTTCTCTCCCATCTGAGAAAGCCCTTCAGTATACCAGGGAGTGAGGCTGAAGCTAGCAAAAGAATAACCTTGAAACGATTCTAATTTATTTAATAAAATGGGGGTTGGGAGTCAATACTGCAGTTGAAAACCAGTGATCTGACCTCAGTCTTCACTGATGGAGAAACTGAGGCCCCAAGTAACCTATTTACCTGTCATAATAGAATATACTTCTTATTTAGTTGGTATTTGTTGAATGAATATTCGTGAATGAACAAGCAAATGAGATGATGTGACCAAGGTTATCCAAAGTGTATGTGGCTGGTACCGTAAACTGATTAAAACTTAGGGATTAAGAGTGAACTTAGACCACAGTACATAGAAATGCTTGTTCATTATGTTTCATTTCTTTAATTTGCTCAATTGTAGCATAAGAAATCAAACAATGACCCAGCAGACATGGTGGGGTTAAGTTCAGTGGGAAGGGTGGAGAGTTGATGAGAAGAGCTAGAGTCCTCAGGATATGCAAGGTACCAGTGCCTGTCTCCAGTGTTTGGAAGACACTCCTGAGGCTGCCCATACAGTGACACTTCAACTGGTGGTCTAGGAACAAAGGTTCTTTTAACAAAATCAGCCAAGTGCAGACCCCAAAGGGTAAAGTCCGAACACCTGATTATTGGTGGTGGCTCTTTCCTGCCTGGGACCTGTCCTGTCTTTCCTCTGCCTAGAATGCCCCCTCACACCCTCCTCCTGCCAGTTTCAGCGTTTATATCTTTTATATTATATCTCCTCTTCAGAGAGGCCCTTTCTGATTATCCTCTTTAAGAAGGTCCCCACTTCTTCAAAACCGGAAGGATAGTTAGAGATCTTCTAGATCCATAGGTCCATCATTTCTAACTCCCGTCAGATAACATTTACATGTTCAATTTGTTCAACCAACTACACCACAGGGAAAACACAGTTTCAGGCTATAGGCAGTTTCTACCCAGTTCTTTTCACTCATAACATTTATTGCTTATTGTGATTTTATATTAATTTGTTGACTTATTATCTCTACATAGCAACTGGTAATTACAGTTAATAATTATTAGGCATTTACTGTGTCAAATACTATTCTAAGTACTTTACATATAATTTATTTAACATTCACAACAACTTTCTGAAATAGATTCTATTATGAGCGTCAGTTTACAGATGAGTAAACTGAGGCCCAGAGGAATTTGGCTGAGTTCACATAGTGAGTAGAGGACAGAGCCAAATATCAGACGCAGGTGATCTGGCTCCAGAGGTTGAACATGTGAGCTGTATGCAATACAGAAGCACCATGAGGGCAGATTCCATGCCTTTTTTGCTCACCACTTCATCCCCAGCACCTTACATAGTTCCTGGCATGGAACAGGGGCTCAATAAATATTTGTTGGAAGGAAGGAAGGGAGGGAGGAAGGAAGAGGGACGAATAGAGGACAGCTGAAGAGGAGGGTATGCTGCTTTCCTGGGTGAAGTATGGCTCTAACCTAATGAGCAGTCCCTGCCTCACTTGGGAACAACAGAGATGCAGGAGATATAGCCAAGTGAGATACTGTCCCTGTCCCAGAGGAGTGCCTCCATCCTCACCTCATGGTGATCCAGTGATTTTGATATCTTCGGATGAGTATGGGAACCATTCCCCTCAGCAAGTCCAAAATAAGGACTACGAAATGAGGTTCAAGTGCAATGCAACCATTCTGCTCTGGGACACCTGTGCTGGGCCCTCAGAGCACAAAGATGAATGTGACAGAGCCCTCTCAAGCTCACAGGCTAGTGAGGAAGAGGAAGCCTGAAACCAAAGAGGGGAGGGGCAGTAGCCTGGTCAGGCTGGGGAGGAAGGGAGGGTCAGAGGGAGGGACTCATGTCTCTTACTAAATGCCACCTCTGGGAGCCACTGCTTATTCTGGTCATAAAGCCTGGGACTTTATTGATAGCTGCAACCCATCATCTGAAAATGGGGAGTACTCTGATGTAATACATGATACTGTAGTACGTTTACTGTCAAACAAGATAAGACTGATAACTAGAGGAATGACAGCAGTATGTACCAGTGTAACATGCAAGTTGCTTGATTCTTCCCAGGATGTTAAAGGATTGTCCCACCAAGGAGCAGCAGATGAGCAGAAAGTCCACTAACACATTTGAATGCAGTTGCCGCAGAGGAAAAGAGCACTGGAAATACTGAACATAATGCCCTTCTACCCTGAATCATCCTGCTAGGCTGTTTCCCTGCATGCTTTTTCTTGGAAGAGCTTATTGCATGGTGCTCTCCTGTCTTTGAGCATTTGCCCTTGTCTCCATAACTCAGCAGCCTCATCCCTTCCTTATGCCTTCCATCAAGCGACCTTCACCAGTTTTACTAAGGTAAAGTCTTATATTTGCTGTAGCACATATGTATGTGTGTATTTACTTACTCAAAATTCAACAGGTCTTTTTAGCTCTATTATTAATTTTTGGCTTTTTTTTTACAGTTGGCCAGTACAGGGATCTGAACCCGTGACCTTGGTGTTATAAGGCTGCCCTCTAACCAACTGAGCTAACTGGCCAGCCCTAGCTCTATTATTTTTATTTGGATATTTAGAATTTTACCTTAGCATTGTGTTTACAATATTGTACAAGTTTTCGTAGTCTGTCCCAGCCCTATTTTTGCAAAAGCCCTGTTATTTTTAATATACAATTCTGCAGAACACAAACTATTTCAGGAACATATATTTGATATCATAACAGAAATGCCTGTATCAGTTCACTAAAGGCTTTTCCAGAAACTATTATAGCATTCCTTACATAAGTTCGTTGAAGTAAATGTCAATCACCACATTCAGTTCTTAGATGAGGAAAATGAGGCTCAGAGATGTTAAATGACTTATCCAATGGAGATGAGCTAAGACTTGAATCCAAGTCTTCTACTCCAAGTCTATTTACTCAGTTTTCATTTTACCCACGGCACTTAGCATGGTTCCTAGCACATGGTAGACAATTGATCAGTAAGTTATTTGGGGAAAAATTAATACTGTCCCTAGATCATTCATCTACCTAATAATATGATTCATGATTGTCATTTTGAAAAATAAAGAAACATTGAGGAAAGGAAGAAGGAACCTAAATTTTTTGAGCTCCTACTGTGAGACCATAATGACACTAGATGCTTTTTAAAGACACACACACACACACACACACACACACACACACACACACACACACACACACACACACACACTGTGTGAGATAGCTTTTGTTATTCCATTTTACAGATAAGAAACTGGTACTTAGCCATTTAAGGAAGTTGCCAAAGATTATATGTGAATACTTCAAAAATTTTGTAGAAAAATAGAATTAAAAGATAATATGAATATTTCCATGAAGGGAATGAGTCGAGATTTGAACCTAAGTCTTCTTGATTTCAAAGCCCACACTTTTCTGCTATATCAGTGGAGAATGCCTACCACTTGTAGAATAAGAGAAGACTTTCTGTGGTACATGGACAAATCTACTTATTTTAATGACTTTGTATTTATATTTACAGTTGTCTAAATGTTATGGCAATTAATGCTTATCACCTATTTATAATAGTATCTAATCCAATATAATAATATCCATATCCATTTTTCATCTCCTATAAAAATATCTTTGGGTTTTAAAGAAGTGAGTCCATTTAAAGAAAAAATATTGAATAAATTGATTTTAGTACATGTAAGTAGATATAGAAAAATATAAAAAGTTACAGTTAAATGACTGAAACTTGAGAAACGTGACTCTTAATCCTAACAAATAAATTCCTTAATAAAACATTTTCCGTGTGTGTAATTGATTCCTATCAGCTATATTGGCAGATATTTTCTAAATTACTTAGAATAAAAAGGAAATTGGAACAGTCCTGATTCCCTGGCCAGTGTTTTAAGAAATTTAACATGCTACTCTTTATTTCAACATTCTGTGTCACCTGGCATTTTTTCACAGGACTCAACTAGTTGCTCTAAGAAATGCTTGGTTTCTCTTAGGACAGAGGAAGCAGGAAAAGAAGACAACTTCATATATTTTTTAAAGAGAGTAATGGAAGTTTTCAGAGCCTACTGAATACTCACCAATGATCCACATGCTTGATGTTTATGTTTTGCGGAGAAGCAAAGTTAAAGGTCCCAGTCCCACTCAAGACAGCTGGGTTTCCATTCCATCTTTGGCTACTGACTTACTACTATGTCACTCAAGGAAGTCATAGCTGGGGCTGTGTCCCCATTGGTTAAGTGAAGGAGTTTTGATTTCCATTACCATTTTCCAGTGTGAGACACACCCAACTGAGAATGACTATAATTGGCAAAAGAAGCTATCCCTGAAGTTAGGAGGCACCTACCTGCCTACCATGGGCACCAGAGCCCTTCAAGGTCTGAAAGTCTGTGATTTCATGCTTCCAGTTCCTGGGATTGCAGATAGCCACACAAGTAGCAGTAATATACACAAAAGCCCATTAAACAGTCTCTGGATTATGCTTTGTATGTCACACCACAGGCAGTAAAAGCCAAGCTTCTGTAAACTCTGACCTGCCCTACTAGGCAATGAGTATGATGGCTAATTAAATGTCCATGTTAATATCACCGTGCTCATTATAATTGCAGGTTTGGAACTGGTATTTTTAAGAAATGCATAATGCAACTTTGGAATATATTGAACATGATTTAAACTATCCCTAGTAAATATTCTCTTTTCCTTGTTCTATTAGGTTTTTTTGTTGTTGCTTCATTTTTAACTAAGAAAGCAATTTATGCTTATTGTAGTAGATTCCTACACAGCAAATATTCACTCCCTTCTTCTGCAACCTCCATTACTTCCCAGCTCCACTGAGATTGAACTTGGCCATGTGACGTGCTTCAACCAATAGACTGTGGGCAGAAATGACAACCCGCCAGTTCCAAGCCGAGGCCTGAAAAAACTTCAAGTGCCTCCATTTACTCCCACCTCTGCCCTGAGAAAAACATGTCCCTGGTAGATTCTGCCTCTCCGGCAAAGGTTCTAGAATGAGACACATGGAGCAGACCTGAATTTCACCCTCAGCCCTATTTCTCCAGGTTGCAAACTATACACTTGCAACACTGCACTGAAGTCAGCAGTTCCAGGAAAAGCCATCAGTACTGCTTAGAAAATTGCAGGAGTGGTAGGTGCAATGGAGAGGGAAGGCTGAATGAAGCCTTAGGAGGGCTAAGCCACGTCACCTGACCTGCAGACCAGTGAGCAGAAAATAAAATGCTTAACGTTGAATAACAGCACACAGATTTTGTGATGGTTTGTTTCACAAGAGCTGATTAATCCACCTATTGTGGCAAGTAAAAATTTACAGAAATCACCCAGTTCTTAAAGTAAATAAAATCTCTCTAATCCCACCACCCAACTAAGGTAGTTAACAATAACCATTTGGAGTGTAACTTTCTACTCCTTTCTGTGGTTTTTCCAAGGATTAAATGAGCAAATGCATGTTAAAAAAAACACTTAGCACAGTGCTGGGCATATGTAGGAAGCACTCATTAAACATTTACTGTTTTTACTAATATGCTCACGCAAACAAATATACTCAGATAAAGGTGTTTTAATTTATGCAGAAATGAGACCATGCTGTGCACATTACTCTACAACATGCTCTCTTCACCTAATGCTATATCACGGGCATTTCTCCTAGTCAACTCATCTCTCTAAGAACAATTAATTAATTCATCATTTAAAATGGCTACATGATATTTCATGGTTTGAATATCCCATAATGTATTTTACCTATTTCCATTTTATAAAGAAACTACAACTCTGAGAGCTGAAGGTCTTTGTCAAAATATCTGCTGGCCCTCCCTATCAAGGTTTCTCTTCTTCCCGTTTCAGGTTTGGCTTTGTGATGCACTTTGGCCAATGAAATGTAAGTGGAAGTGACCCATGGGCAAAGCTTTAAGAGCCACCCCGTGGTGACACCTCTTTCTCTGTCCTATGACACATGCCAGCAATATCTTAGACAGGGAGCTGCTCCTTCAGCCTTGGTCTCCAAGTAAAGAGCTATGGCCTAAAGCAGGATGGAAATGTAACATGCACATGACATAAACTCATGTTATTTTTAAGACTCTGAGATGTTGGGGGGCTGTACTCGCCACAAGATGATTTAGAGAATGCTAATATAGTGTTTCCAGACTTTCAGGTGTTTGGGTGTTCATGGCAAATACTCATCATCACTGATTTGGCCAAACACCAACATGCTAGTCAATAAAGAGGTAAGATGATAGAATAATCGGGAACAATCACCTCCCTAACTTCATTTTAGAAAATTATCAGTAGCCCTCTCCCCATCTGCCAAATCTCTAGGTAAAAGACATGACAGTGTTACAGAAAAGATAAGTCTATGTGGCCCAGCAGGTTGAGGACCATTCATTGCATATAGGAAACCTTCTAGGTATACCAGTATTATGAGAATTTTGACCTAATTTCTCCAGGTTGCAAACTACATTCACACTAACGCACAACACTATGCTAAAGTCAGTAGTTCCAAAAGAGCCATCATTGCGACTTAGAAAATTACAGGGAAGTCAGGAACAATGCAGAAGAAAGTAGACTGAAGGGGACCTTAGGAAGGCTAATTCTGGCTTCACTGTGAATCAGCTCTGGACTTCGGTTTTCTCAGAGGACTGCTGTGAGGATCCAAAGAGGGACAGCAGGTGCAGTCACAACTAATAAGAAAAAACATCTATTTTGATTTTTTAAATTGCAAGTGTAATACATGTTTATGTTAGAAAATTTTAAAACAAACATAAGGAGAAAAGTGGAATTTACCCAACTGTTACAACTGTCGATGTCTTAATGGTTAATCAGCCATATTTCCTCCCAGGTAAATGTGCACACATATTATGCTTGCACATAGCACAAGGCCCTCTGAATGCATTTATTAAGTAAACGCATACATATATTACAAGGCCCTCCTCTCATGCTCATCCTCTCCATTCTCCCTTTCTGGCTTACCTTTTCATCCCCCAAACACGCCCCATGTTAGTTCACTAAAGCCTTTGTACATGCACTCCCTCTTCCTAGAATACTCTTTCTCCACTGTCTCCTCTTCCTCTGGCTACTCCTAGTCATCCTGGAGGTCTTAGTTTCTTCATCACCTTCTTAGAGGACAATTCTCTGATCCCTACCTTTGTCAGATGCCCCTTCTGATGTGCCCAGAGCATCTTGTTCTTTCTTTCTCATAGCATTATCATACTAGACTAGTCTTACCTCTTTATTATCTATTTTCCTTGCCATACCCCAACTGTAGGCAGGCACATTAGCTTTTGTTCATCAATGATCACAAGTGGCTGACCTATAGTAAATGCTCAAAACTTGTTGAATAAATGAATAAAATATCTAACAATATGTATTACCTATATTTCTTCTGAAATTCCCCAAACACCTGGCATTTCTCAATAAATACCCACTGAAAGATTAAATATGGAAGAGGATATCAGACACGGTAACAAGCCTCATTAAGTTTATAAATTAGATGGGAGAAAACATTAATAAAAGGAAGCCTCAGTATGTAATTAAGTGCTATGTTCTTTTCTTCTGCCTCCTCCACAAATTCTCTTCAAACTGGAAATGGCAGAACAAACTCTCCAACTTCAGTTCTGCATTTATTCCCTCACTGAGGCTATCCTACAGCACCAACTGGAATTTGAAGCTTTAACAGATACACTCCAAAATTTCAGCGGCTCGACACAATAAAGACAATTTCTCATTCAGTCAAAGTCCATTGATAATATTTATGGGCAGTGGGCCACCTTCCACATGGTCATTTAGAGATCCTTCTATCAGAGGCTCTGTCCTTTGCTGTGTCCCTGGAATCCCTTATATTTAACCAGGAGATGGAGAGAGACAGTTTTATGAGCCAGGCCTGCAAGGAACACATGTCACATTCATCCCCTTTGCGCTGGCTAAAACTCAGCCACATCTGTTTATAAAAGAGGCTGGGAAAGGTAGTCTAGCTGTACACAGAGGAGAAGGAAAAGGGGTTTGGTGAACATTTTGTAGTTCTTCTGCCATAGACGGCAAGGAGGTACCCAGTCTTCATGAGTGATTGCAAGTACAGGTAATTTTGATTTATGGATACTGAAAACACTCGTGACTTTGAGACAAGAACGTTTATCTAACTAACATTAGACATGAGAAAGTATCATCCCAGGTTTACAAATTTTGAGAGTAAAATAGGGTCGATTCCAGAATTGAGAAACCACTAGTGTTGGTGACCACTCTCAGGCAAATTCTAAACAAGATTATTCAACATAGCTTTTATTAACTATGAAAATAAAGTGATGAGTACTAAAAGTACTATGGGCTCACTAGGAATCATCATTCACTAATCTAGCATAGTATCTAGCACACAGCAGACAATAAATGTGTTGAGTGGAGGAACTTCAATTCTATTTTCTAGGCAACTAACCTATTAATAAATAACTCTAATCTCAGAAAGTTCTTTCTTAAACACAGCAGAATTTTCTTCTCTAATTTCTAATCATTACCCTAGCTCTGACCTCAAAACCTACAGAATAAGTCAACTCCCCACAGTATAGTTTCACAACTATTTGGAGACTCCTGTCTATGCTCTCATGGTCTTCCCCTCACTCTCCACACCCTGCTCCCCCCAGGTAAATAATCCCAGCCTTCAATTCATCTCCATGGGACAAGATTTCAGGCCTCTCACCATTCAGCTGTCTTTCCAGCAGATCTCCATGGTTGGCCAAGGTTGCTTTTTAAGTTTCATGCCCACAATATTCCCAATGATGTCCAACCAGCAGTATTTGGCAGAATTATTACTCCTGGATTTGGGCAACATGTCCTTACTCTGTGACTAGAAGTATTTAAGTACTGAAGATGCCACAAAAGGAATTTCTGTATTGGGAGAAGGGTAGGACTTGGAAGATGGCCTCTAAGACTCTTGCGACTTTATGATGCTGTAAGTTTTGTGGAAGTCCTGAGTGCAGAAAAGGCATCACCATCAGGGTGATGGTGTGTACAACAATTATACATTCCTCCTTGATGAAAATCTACTTGATCTAAGAGTACTTCCATAGGACTCTGTTGTATAACAAAGATCTACTGTGCACCCTCTCTGTGCCAAGGACCATGCTAGATGCTGTGGATAAAGTGGGGACCAAAAGATATATTCTTTCTGCCCTCTTGATGCTTGGCCTCTGGTGGGCAAAACAGACCTTAAAAAAATAGAAATTAAAAAAGAACAAAAATATACAACTGCACAAAGAAGTATGGAATAACAAATTAAAATAAATTCCATTATTAGGAGATCACCATTTCCCTGGCCTCAGTTTTCCATAAGGGGACATTTGTTAGAGTAACCCTCCTGTCCTCTCTCTCCATCCCTTGTTTACTCCAAATGGAAAGAGGAGTGAGTTATCTGATTGCTGATTTCAGAAGAAAGACTCAAGCATGTCCATCTCAGCAACTTGCTCTCTCTCTTGAGAGACAATTCATCCAAAGGATGTATATACTCACTGTCCCTTTGGAAAAGGCCTTCACCTGCCAATCTCTTCCAGGGCCTAACAGGTAAGTTTAACTCAGGGGGGAAGCATGAGAAAATCCACTGTGGCCTCCTATCTGCCATGCTCTCCAATCCAGTCTGTATCTACTATCAAGCCAACATTTCCATCCCCATTCATCTTATTCCTGTGTCTAACTTTCAGTAGGTTCTGAACTGATGAAGGAAAGAAAGGGGTGTTATTCATCACCCTCCTCAATTCCCAGTAACTATAAAGAAAAATTATAGGGACTTATGAGAGTATAAGAAGAGAATCTAATTTTGATGGGGGGAGGGTGCCAGATGGAAATCACAGAAAGCCTCTTTGACTGTCCTTTAAGCTAACATCCAAAGGAAGATAGAAATTGGCCAAGGAACAGGGAAGAGGTGGGAAGGCTCATATAAAGGTTCTTAGGTAACAAATAGTTGATCTTGTTTGAGGGCCAGTGTGGGAGTCATTAGGGCTGGTCACCAAATACTTTCAGCCCTCTATCTTCCAGGCAAATAGGATTGCACTTCCTGGTCCCTATATAAGTAGGTGGGGCCACGAGACTAGTTTTAGCCATGAACTGTGAAAAGTAACATGCCATTTTTAGCTAAAGACACTTAATTTTATGCAAAGACCCTTCAAAGCTCTCTTTCCCTCTACCATGAGATCTGTAATGATCTTGAAAGTGGGTGCTTCATCAGTCTGGGTCTCAAAGGAAGATGATGTGATCAGAGTCTCTTCCAACCCTTGATGCCCATGTAGCAGGAGCAAGGAATAAAATTGTTTGTCTTAAGTCATTGAGGCTTGGGAATTATTTTTTTTCTATACATAATTTAGGCTATCCTGACTGATACAGCCACAGCCAGTGCGGTGGGAGAAAAGTAAGTGAGGGGAGAAGTACCAACTACTTTAGGCTAATAGAATGCCCTTAAGGAGGTGTCAGCAGGGGAGTTTGACATATTCCAAATATTATGAATTAAAACAAAGTACTATTGCTAGTTGACTATTAAAACACCCCCTTAATTCCATTATGGAAAAGGCTACTTAAAAAAAAAATCCATCGACAAGCATTTATTGAGCACCTTCTATCCTTCTATGGCCAGGCACTATATTAAGTATTGGAGATAAGACACACTTCCTGGATTTGGAGTTAGGGATTTAAGAAAACATTTACAAGATCATGTGATAAACATTCTCTACGTCAGGTATGTACCCAGTGCGGTGTGAGCCAGAGAAGATAATTACTATTTGAAGGTGAGGTGGGAGATGGGGTGAGGGAGAGCTTCAGAGGGAATGATTATGTGAGCTGGGTCTTGAAGGGTGAATAGGAGTTTGCCAGGTGGCATTTTGATTAAGGATAAAAGTAAATGGAAAGACAGGAAAATGTTACAGAAATGAAAAAATGTTTGGAGTGTCTAGGACTCAGAGGAATGGAGGGAATGTGGAGTGCAGGGTGTGGTAAACTGCATTACTATTCACAAATACTTGCTGCCCCTCCCCACTGACATCAGGCTTGGCCATGTGAACTGCTCTCAGCAGAGGCTTTAGGAGCCATGCTCTTCCCTCTGTGCCATGACAATCAGAGATGTTAGCCAGGGTCCTGGAGCAAACATAATATGTGTGAAGCAGAGATACAGGCAACTTATGGTGGACATGTAGTATAAGTGAGAAACAGCTCTGTGCTTGTAATCCAGTAAGATTTTTGGATTGCTACCACAATATAACCTAGACTACACAGAGGTGTGCATTTTCAGCTGACTTCCATATAGTAGGATTGTACTTTCCTGCACTCTATAAGTAAGGCATGATCATGTGACTAGCTTTGGTCAATAATACATAAACACAATAATGTGTATTATTTCTAGAAGGAAGCTTTTAAAGCCAATGTGAATTCACTGTGCTTTCCTTCCCCTGCCAAAGTGATTGAGATGATTGTGTAAGCATGTATCAAGAAGAAACCTTCTTCAAAACAGGATTCTGAGTTAGCACATTGAGCAGAGCCCCCATGACCTTGAATATGTAGTATGAGCAAGAAATAAAGTTTCTTTGTTAAGCCACTGAGATTTTATGATTTTTTATTATAACAGCATAACGCGTCTATCCTGACTGATACAAAAATTGGCACCTAGACATGGGGTAATGTAATAACAATAACAAACAACAACCATAAAACTAAACATTCATTTAGAGGGCATTAAGAACACTGTTATCAGAAGCTGAAAGGATAGTGATCTACTTGGTAAACCTATCACCTGTGATCATTTAGAAGGCAGATCATGAACCTAATGAACTAAAGCAAGAGATTGTAAAACAGAATGTTAGTAACATGTGTTGGTGGCTGTTGGATGCATTTGGAAAGTTATTACAAGTTATTCTGAGATGAGCTCAGAAAAAATTTGGCCAGTTTGCAAGGAGGAATGAAAGGGAGTAGAGACAATCTACAAATTCAGGGATTTGCAGAGTTAGAAGAAGCAATTGTTTCTCAATCTCGACTAGTAAAATATAAAATCAAGAAGTGTCTTCAGCAAGAAAGCCTCTTGAAAAAAAATCAGCCTTGAAGTAAGAATCAAGTCAAAGGGTATGAACCTATTGTTAAAACCTCAGGGTAAATTAAGATGTTATCCAGCATATGCTCTCAATTGGACAAAATTACTCTGGGAAATGGAGGAAAAGTGTGACTCTACCACCAAAGCCCAATAAGCCTAAAACACTCAAAACCAAGCTTAGAGTAAGAGAGCAAGTGAAGGAGAGAGAAAAACAGATCAGGGGCACAAGAGCAAGAAAGCAAAAAAGATGACAAACCATAGACGTATGTCTAGAAAAGAACTGTGGCTGTGGTTTTTGGCACATGGAACACCTGGTATCAAATAGATAAGAAACCTACACTTTTGTGAGAGTTGTATTATCAAAAGAGCATCAGCCTGGATTATAGGAGACTGAATTCAAAGTTTTAGAAGCTAATTTATTTAAAAGCATATTTTCTAATGTCTGCTTTAGATGTAGAAAATGAAAACTCTCTGAGAGCAAATCCAGGAGTCATGGAAAACAACAGACAGGGCAGCTACACTCAAGAGGCTGAATCAGGGACTAACTGGGACAGTGGATAGGAAGGTCCTCAAAATGTCTCTCAGTGGACCCATGTCTACTGTGATCTCCCATTCCTTCCTTTCCAAATGGAGTGTCCATTACAATCATCCTGTCTCTGCCCCACTGTACATATGGAAGGCACGCAGGGTAGATATCTTGCCTTCAGACGAGGAGACACGTCTGAACCTGATGCGGAGGCTACTACAAAGCACCCAGAAAGCCTGGAAAGTGAGCTTGATACTGTGACTAGATAGGTCTTTAAGGATGTCTCTCTGAGGAAAGAGTGAGGGAATTCTCTGTTGGGAGAAGAGTAAACCAAACATTTAGTGAACAGAAAGGGAGATTGTCAAAGTCATTACTGTTGTTCCCCAAATATTCCGGAAGAGCCCTTTGAGACATCTGGTTGAATTACAGAGATTTAAAGTTATGCATGGCCATGTGACCGGCTTTGAACAATGACATATCAGCAGAAGTGACGTGTGCCACTTCCAGGCGCATGCTCTGACAGCCTGTGAATGATTGCTGTGCTCTTGCTCCCCAGCCAAGACAGTTGACAGTAGCACGTGTCAAGATGAAACCTACTTCAGCCTGAGTCCTATAGTGACCCCTGTGACCTGAGTTCCCCTGAAGACCTGTAATGGTCATGCAACAAGAACAAGAAATCAACTATCACTGGGCTAAGCCACAGAGAAGGTAGGGTTGCTGGTTAGGGATGCTCGTTAGGGCAGCATAATGCAGCCCTTCCTTACTGGAAACTGGGAGTGAAAGAATAGGCTGGAGAGAGCAGAAGCTAGATTGTGAAAGGTCCCTTCTCCCAGGCAAAGGAGTCCAAACTTCTCCTGGTCATAAGGGGAAGCCAATGAAGGCTTCCAAGCAGGGGCGTTAACATGAACAGATTTGTTATTTTTTGGATGAAATATGCTATTTCTCAACATAAGGAGAAAATCAGCCTACTAAACCACATAAGGCAGAGAGGAACGCACAGAACCCTCAGGCAGAAGACATATATTTATACAAAATCCTAAGTCTTGAAATTTCTAAATACAGGAGCTCTGAAAGAAGATACAATAAGAGGTTCAAGCAGGAAAATTTCTTGTATGCCACAAGCGCCATTTCCTTTGCAGTCAACTAATATTTCACAAGAAAGTTTGTCAGAGTAAAGAAAATACAACCAGGGAGTGCAACCCAGATCAGAGATCAAACTCCAGCTGCCTGTGTGACCTAAGCAAGATATTTAACTTCTCTGGGCCTATTTCCTCATATGTTAAATCCAGTCAATAATATATGCCTCTCAAAATGGTTGTGGGGGGAAAACAACATACTTAAATTGCGTGGGAAAACACCTGGCAGATAGTGTTTAATACGTGGTTTATGTTTATTACTGTTACAAAAAAATTATTTAGAACACCAGTTCCCTGATTACAATAGAAAATGATTCAGGGCAACAGACAGAGGAGACTATTCCCCCCTTGAGAGAAGTAGCTGATCTTGTCATCACTCTATCCCTTCCCCAACCCCACCCCAGCTCGGTGGCTGGCTCACTGTAGTAGCCATTCAGTTACTCTCGGCTGCATCAGTGAAAGCGAGGTGAGCGCCTGGAGCGAAGAGAAGTTGGCGGATTTCCCACTGATACCAGCTGCTGTTGGTTTCTGTACTCTAAAAGCCACAAATACCTACAGGCTGGGGGCTATGAACCCAAGGCTGAATTCCCCCCCGGTGCAGATGCAGCAAAGCCCGAACTAGAACCTAAGAACTTAAACTTGCTGCAGATCCAACCTCAGACCCGGCCCTAGACAGAAGGGTTGGGAAAGAACTGAATTCCAACCCTTTCCTCCCTCACCCCCTCACTCCGCTCCTCCCCTCACTGCTCCTCGCAGGAACGGACACCGGTCCTGCCAAATCACACTCCTATATGCTGGCATTCCATCGAGGCTCGGGGAAACTTCGAGGAAGGGCAGGGAAGGGGGCTGTTTGGTGACCACCTTCCTAGTTCTGGAGGCAACGACGCTACACTAACTCCTGGGAGGCCACTGAGATGGATCTCACCGGCCCCACTGACAGATGAGGGAACTGAAGATAGAGCAGTTCCGTGATTTGCTCACTTCACACCGTGACAGCCTGGCCGCGAGAGAACCACCATTCCCGACTTCGGTATTCTTTCCACCATACACTTTTGTCACTAAGGGGTGGGGGGCGGGGGGAGGATAAAATAACAACTGCAGGAAAAGAACCACTGATATGAGTCTAGCGCTTCCTAGAGGCTGCGCAGGATATGGGCCCACCACCCGGCAGGGACTGGAGAGATGTTTAGGTCCTGGCTCTACTGACTCCTGGTTCTACTGAGTGACTTCTGGAGAGGGTCGTCGCTCTCGGGAATTGTTTTCTCGACGCAAATCAGGGAGGAGCGTGTGCGTAGCGTGTGTGGTGCGGAGGTGGTGAGGTGGGGTGGTCGATCACACGAGTTCCCCGAGTTTTGGATCCCCTAAATGCGCGTTCTCATCTGGACGCTGAGTTATGCCCTACCTCCAGCCCTATAAAAACCGCCCCTCCACCGCAAAGCTGCGAACCCCCGTACCCTTTCCCCCATGGTCCCGGAGGGAAAAGGGGCTGCAGCGGGAACTCAGCTGAGCGCCCCTTTCGAGCAATGCAAATCACTCGGCTTCTAGGTGCAGCCACACAACGGCGCCGACCGTAGCTCATGAACTTGACCAAGAGACAAACTTCTGCGCGTTCTCAACGTGGGGGGCCGACTCTCGCGGCACCGCCCAAAACTTAAGCCCACTTTCGCTCAAACCCACGAGGGACTTCGCAGAGCCACCTTAAGGGCGGTGCTCCCGCCCCCCGGAAGTGCGGGGGGGTTCTCTCAGGCTCGCGTCCCCGCGCGGCGGAGCAACGCCAGTGGATGACTTCGAGCCCCCCCAAACGGGGAAATACCACCTCACTCCGCCCTGGGTCCCAAAAAACTGGCCCGGTTCCCCAGCCTTCCTGATCCCCACATCCCCTGCCTCTCCATCCGGAGCCCTGAACTTGAGTCCGCCTCTGTCAGACGCTGCGTGCGTCTGCCCGCTCGCGGCAGCCACCGTCACTAGACGGTCAAACCCCAAGACGTCAGCCCACAATGCACCGGGCGGGCCGGGAAAGACTGACCGGGGAGGGGACGGGGAAGAGAGGGGCGAGCGGCGCGCGGGAGCGGGAGCGGGAGCGCGGGGAGGAGGGAAAAGAAGGGCCCAACTGTAGGAGGGCAGCGGAGCATTACCTCATCCCGTGAGCCTCCGCGGCCCGGGAGAAGAATCTTCTGGGGTGGAGTCTCCATGGCGACGGGCGGGCCCGCCCCCCTGAGAGCGACGCGAGCCAATGGCAAGGCCTTGGGGTGACATCATGGGCTATTTTTAGGGGTTGACTGGTAGCAGATAAGTGTTGAGCTCTGGCTGGATAAGGGCTCAGAGTTGCACTGAGTGTGGCTGAAGCAGCGAGGCGGGAGCGGAGGTGCGCGCACTCAGAGCCACAGACAGACACAGTCAGCCAGCCGGGACGGCAGTAGAGTCCGAACTGTAAATCTTTTCTTTTCCATTTTTTTACCCACTGCCCAGAGCTAGCGCCTCTGGCTCTCGGGCTGGTGTTTTGGGGAGCTCCCGGAGAGTCCCTTCTCCAGCTGCCCCGGGAAGAGAGCCCCGCTGCCCGGGAGGTGCTGACAGCCGCGGAGAGTAGCGGGGAAGTCGGCGAGCGGCTGCAGCGGCAGAGAACTTTCCCAGTCGGGAGGACCGGAGACAAGTGGCCCCGGGTCCCGGAGCGAACTTTTGCAAACCTTTCCTGTACCTAAGGCTGCCGCGGCGGCGGTCGGGAAAAGAAGGCGGCAGAGAGAGAGGAGAGGAGGGACGTACGCTCATCTTCGCTCGCACCGGTTTTGAACTTGGGCGAGCGTGAGCCGCGGCTGCCTGGCGCCCCCCTCCCCCTCGCAGCGGAGGAGGGGACAGTCGTCGGAGTCGGGGCGGCTGAGACCCGCCGCCGGCCGGCCTCTGCGGGGTCCGCGCTGACGCGCGCCGCTGGGAGAACCACTGTCGCCGGGAAGCTCCGAGGGACCGCTGTGTCCGAAGAGCGCTCAGTGAGTGACCGTGACTTTTCAAAGCCGGGCAGCGCGCGCGAGCGGACAAGTAAGAGTGCAGGCGGCATCTTAACCCCGCGCTCCCTGGAGCAAGCCGGTGAGGAGGGCGCACGGGGGAGGACAGCCCGCGGGTGCGCGCTCTCTTAGAGAAACTTTCCTTGCCGAGGGCTCCGGGAGGAGCGGGTGTCCCCCGCTTGCCAGCGCGCTGTTGCGGCCCCGAAACTTCTACGCGGAGCCCAAACTAACCCGACGTGAACTGACGGACTGTTCTATGACTGCAAAGATGGAAACGACCTTCTACGATGATGCCCTCAACGCCTCGTTCCTCCAGTCCGAGAGCGGCGCCTACGGCTATAGTAACCCCAAGATCCTGAAACAGAGCATGACCCTGAACCTGGCCGACCCGGTGGGCAGCCTGAAGCCGCACCTCCGCGCCAAGAACTCGGACCTCCTCACCTCTCCCGACGTGGGGCTGCTCAAGCTGGCGTCGCCCGAGCTGGAGCGCCTGATAATCCAGTCCAGCAACGGGCACATCACCACCACGCCGACCCCCACCCAGTTTCTGTGCCCCAAGAACGTGACGGATGAGCAGGAGGGCTTCGCCGAGGGCTTCGTGCGCGCCCTGGCCGAACTGCACAGCCAGAACACACTGCCCAGCGTCACGTCGGCGGCGCAGCCGGTCAACGGGGCGAGCATGGTGGCTCCCGCGGTGGCCTCGGTGGCGGGTGGTGGCGGTAGCGGCGGCTTCGGCGCCGGCCTGCACAGCGAGCCGCCGGTCTACGCCAACCTCAGCAACTTCAACCCGGGCGCGCTGAGCAGCGGTGGCGGGGCGCCCTCCTACGGCGCGGCCGGCCTGGCCTTTCCCGCGCAGCCCCAGCAGCAACAGCAGCAGCCGCCCCAGCAGCCGCACCACCTGCCCCAGCAGATCCCGGTGCAGCACCCACGGCTGCAGGCCCTGAAGGAGGAGCCGCAGACGGTGCCCGAGATGCCCGGTGAGACGCCGCCCCTGTCCCCCATCGACATGGAGTCCCAGGAGCGGATCAAGGCGGAGAGGAAGCGCATGAGGAACCGCATCGCTGCCTCCAAGTGCCGGAAAAGGAAGCTGGAGAGGATCGCCCGGCTGGAGGAAAAAGTGAAAACCTTGAAAGCGCAGAACTCGGAGCTGGCGTCCACGGCCAACATGCTCAGGGAACAGGTGGCCCAGCTTAAACAGAAAGTCATGAACCACGTTAACAGTGGGTGCCAACTCATGCTAACGCAGCAGTTGCAAACATTTTGAGGAGAGACTGTCGGGGGCTGAGGGGTAACGGAGGAAAAAAAAAAAAAAAAACAGAGACAGACTTGAGAACTTGACAAGTTGCAACAGAGAAGAAAGAAGTGTCCGAGGACTAAAGCCAAGGGTATCCAAGTTGGACTGGGTTGCGTCCTGACGGCGCCCCCAGTGTGCACGAGTGGGAAGGACTTGGCGCGCCCTCCCTTGGCGCAGAGCCAGGGAGCGGCGGCCTGCGGGCTGCCCCGCTTTGCGGACGGGCTGTCCCCGCGCGGGCAGAACGCTAGACTTTTCTTTAACATTGACCAAGAACTGCATGGACCTAACATTCGATCTCATTCAGTATTAAAAGGGGGGAGGGGGAGGGGGTTACAAACCGCAATAGAGACTGTAGATTGCTTCTGTAGTACTCCTTAAGAACACAAAGCGGGGGAGGGCTGGGGAGGGGAGGTGGGAGGGAGGTTTGTGAGAGCGAGGCTGACCCTACAGAGGAACTCTTTCTGGCCTGCCTTCGTTAACTGTGTATGTACATATATATATTTTTTAATTTGATGAAAGCTGATTACTGTCAATAAACAGCTTCATGCCTTTGTAAGTTATTTCATGTTTGTTTGTTTGGGAGTCCTGCCCAGTGTTGTTTGTAAATAAGAGATTTGGAGCACTCTGAGTTTACCATTTGTAATAAAGTATATAATTTTTTTATGTTTTGTTTCTGAAAATTCCAGAAAGGATATTTAAGAAAATACAATAAAATATTGAAAAAGTACCCCCAACCTCTTTTCTGCCTTATCTATAGATAATAGATATCTAGCTGAGGTTGAAAAAGTTAAGAATGTTCATTAGAATCACTCTCAGTGCTTCTTACTATCAAGTAGTAAAAATGATTATTAGATTTTAGAAGTAAATGTACCTGATGCTATCATTAGGTTATACTCTTCAGCCCCCCAACTATATAGAATTGCTTACCAAAGGAAGATGGAGGAAGCGGGGTTGCATTGGAGAGGGGCAGCCCACTGGGAAATCAAACACTTCAAAGTTTGGGATTGTGTCAAGTGGCATGTGCTGTGACCATTTATAATGTTCGTAGAAATTTAACAATAGATGCTTATTCTCAAAGCAGGAACTGGAGGCAGATTTTACAAAAGATGTATCTTTCCAATTTGGAATCTTCACTTTAACAATTCCTAGATAAATAAAGATGGCCTTTGCTTATGAATATTTATGACAGCATTCTTGTCAATAAATGTATTGAAATACCAATAGCAGGTCTTGAATTCCTTTCCCTTTACTACTTTTTTCTTCGTAAACTATATATGAAGATTTTCTTTTCAGTTGCTGGGGTTAACATTACCGCAACCTGAAGTTGGTAATTAAGAAGCAAACAATTTAGGGAGAGTAAAACTCAAAGTTGTGAACTGGATGAAACATTCTGATTTCAGTAAATGCCCCCTGCTTCTCTGACTTTGTCTCTATGTCTCTCTCTCTCTAATCCCCCCCTCATCTCCACCCCCCAAATTTACCTGTGCCTAAGTAAATTACCAGTATAGCGGTTTACCATTTGGGGTTCATCTATAGTTTATTTCTTAATTTGTTTATAAATAATCAACCTTTCTTAACTACTTATAGAATCAGTCTCAAAAGATGGTAATCTAAATACTATGGAAAAGATTTTCAAGAGAAAACATGAACAGCAACACAATGATTACATGTGTAAATCAGACCTGAACTCTGGGGAGATGGCAAACTTAAATTCTGTCTATAGAAATAACTTACGAGATCAACAAGGCAGTACTCAACAAGGGAACAATTTTTTTTTTTTTTTTTTTTGTCGTTTTTTCGTGACCGGCACTCAGCCAGTGAGTGCACTGGTCAGTCCTATATAGGATCCGAACCCGCGGCGGGAGCGTTGCCGTGCTCCCAGCGCAGCACTCTACCAAGTGCGCCACGGGTTCGGCCCAACAAGGGAACAATTTTTGCTTGGTTGCTTTTCATCCCAAGAGCTACTGTGATTATCAAGCAGTAAAAGCAATTTGATATCCAGGAATATTTCACAAACCACTAATTGAAGCAGGGCTGTTTGCTCATTAGCAGTGCTCTAGTACCCAACAGGTCTGGGAATGCTAATATCCTGCCTGTGGCTGTAAATCCAAATACACAAAGAGTTTCTCTTTAGGAGTACATCTAGGAGTGGAAGAGATTGGACAGGCTTGTTAGCTATCAGATATACTCCGTTGTAATAACACTTGAACAAAGGGTTACTGGGAGCAGAGCCGAGTTTGCCAAACAGTGAATTTGCCGATGTCAGCAACCCGGAAGGTGAGTTGATTTTGACCATATGTAGGAATAGTCAGCAGAGGGACAATAAAGCACTTTGGGGTGGAGCTCTGTGGAAGCTAAACAAGAGCCAACTAGAAAAAATAAGCAGGCTGGGGAATTAATTACCTGCAAAGGTAGACTAAGCCCAGACAACAGTGTGGCACAGAAAAACTACACTGCTCCCAGTTTGCTCTAGATTTCAGTGTTTAAAGAAAAAAAAAAAAAAAAAGCCTGAAACTGTGGCCTATCCCCCCACTTGATTGCTTAAACTAACATTCTAAATGTATATCCCTGAAATCCTAACCATTCTAACCAAAATAAATGGAAAAAAAAATTATGGTGGGAGAAATTAACCAATGTTCTCCTGTAAACTTTGGAAGCAGAAAATCAACTAATTACTTGTAGAAACTTAACGGTTAATTTTATATGTATGGACCTTCGATGTGTTCTTGTTTGGGTAACACCAATAGTTGAAGAGGATGAAGCTAGTGGAACATAATGCCATTAATCTTCTCTTAATTTGTTATATATATATGATATATATGTGTGCATATACACACACACACATACATATATAAATTCAGTCAGGGATTCTTAACCCTCCGTGTGTTCATTGGGGCGGAGTTCATGAACTCAATAAAATTGCCTACAAAATTGTGTATGTGTGTGCGTGTGCATGCTCACACACTGTCTCCTGGAGAAAGAGATCATTAGCTTTTATTTGGCCTTCCCAGAGTTCCATGACTCAAAAAAGGTTAATAAACTGTGAACTGAATGGCTACATGCCCACTATCAGAAACATATCTTTGTATGAATCTGAATCCCATGCCCTTTCACCCCTCCATGCTTCTGCTTGCATCTCTCTGCCTGGAATACCTTTCCTTCTGGTTCAACTGATGAATTCCACCCATTCTTCAAGGCTTGTGAGGAAGTGGCGCCTTCTCTGTGAAGCATTACTTGCTAATTCCATCTTCAAGAGATATGAATAATTCCCTATTGAGCATCATCATAACATCTTGTCAAAACCCTATGATAGCAGTTACCAAAATGTATCAGCACTGTGAACCTCTGTTTCTCCTGGCCAGAACCCTATCCTATTCTTCAGTGAATTCCCAGACTCTTAGTACAGTGCCTGGAACATAGTAGATGTTCATAAAATAAATGTTTGATAACCGAATGCACAAGTGAACTTAAACCCTCCTCCAACATAATTGCAGACCTCAATTTCTTCTAGAAAAATATGCACTTCATCTATTTCCAGGTGCATGACTCCAGATGGATTGAAGACCTCCCCAGAAAAGTCAAACCTGGCCAATTACCGAGTTCTAAAGCCTAGTTCTCAACGAGTATTCTTAGAAGAATTGAGCTGTTAACATATTCATACTCCCAGCCACACAGAGAGTACCTTCCTGCCTCTACTAATGCAAGTGGGCATCTTCTTATATGAAATGGGTCTGCCAGAAACATTGGGCTTGGAGGTGGAGATGGGGAAGGATAGTATGTGTGTCATTAGACAAGCACACAAAAAAAATAGTTCCAGATGTAGCTTTATTAAAAACAACCAACTTCATTGGTAATGACAGAGGGGACTTTCTGTTTGTAAAGTTAGATGTATTTCAGGGGTCCAGAAGTTAGTGCCCAATGTTTGCTAGCTGAGACAGGAACATGCTAAGCCATCTGTTCCCCTTGTCCTTTTATTGGTAGAGAAGTGCATCAGTTGAACCAAGGAAAAAGACAATGCCTTCTAGTCTGCCCTTCCGTTTGCCTCCACCACCCACTTGTACAGGGGTCAAGTGGAATCTCATGGAAGAAGGGAAGAGGGTTAGAAGCTGGGGTGGCTCCAGAACATGAACCTCCCTTTCCTCAGTCTGGAGCCTAGCCCTTGGCTAGGACTTGTTATTTGGTCTTGGACTTTTGGACATCCCAAAGAAGGGCACTCCTTTGGCCTGGGTTTGAGACCCTATGCTAGGCTGTGGGGATTCAATGACGAGCAAGACATAATCCCTCTTCTCAAGGAATTTACATTCTTGTAGGGAGAAGTGCAGAGGTGAAGCAGAAACTGTTCTAATGACATGAGACATATGCAATAAGAAAGAGGTGCCAGATGGTGGGAGAAAGAGCCATTATGAGGAAAGACTTTATGGGAGAGGTGACATTTGAGCTGATCCATTGGGACTCATCAGGCAGAAGAGGTTGGGGGAGGAACCTGAGTGCAAAGGCACAGCAGCATGAGAAACATGGTGTGTTTAGGGACCTGCAAACTGCTTTGAGAGGCTGGAAAAGAAGATGTGAGAAGAAAAGTGAAGGAAGATGAAGCAGGAAAGCTTAAGGGGCAGGTTGTAAATAAGGTCTATTCCCTATTATCCTACAGGTGATGGAGAAATGTAGACGGATCTGAAGCAGAAGAGGAACACAGACACCTTCAGCTTAAGAAAGACTCATGCTGGCAACAACTGCGATGATGCACTAGTGAGGAGGAGGCTAGGTAAAGAGACAAATGCCAAAGAGAGGCTTTTAGTTTGATTTGGAATGCCTGTGGTATTTAAAGTAGTCCTAGAGTTGGGGGAGTAATGGTAAGAAGATGGGTTGGTCCAAGCTACGTCATACCACATTTCTTTTTATGCAAAGTTAGGCCTAAAGAGGGAAATCAGGAAGCTCACTTTTTACCTATGCTACTAGTCCCATACTTAACGTTTCCTTTCCACTGTGTCAGTTTGACATCCTGAAGGATAGTTATCTTACAAAATGGTCCAGAGCCCACCTGTTCAGTGTCAGAAAGCTCAAATAAATAGATGTGAGAGGAAGAGGCATATGACCACCTAGGCCAGGGAACAGCACAGAGTTGGTCCTCACTGCTACAAGACCCAAACCTGATTTTATCTAGTCACCCAGAATTGTTTAAGCTCAGGAAGACTAACTGACCTACACAAACTAAACTATACAAACTGATGTATAAACAGAGACCAATATTTTTATTTACACTGGGGGAGCTGTGTCATAACACCTAATATTCACATGACACTCATTTTATTCAACAATATTGAGTGCCTATTTTGTTCCAGGCACTAAGAATGAAGTGGAGGGTGAAGTTGACAGGATGTCCCCCTCATGGAGCTTATAACCTAGCAAGAGAGACAGTAGATAAGGGAACACACAATTAAATGCATGATTATATACTTTGACAAGCACAGTGAAGAAGAACTGGGCATTATGAAAGAGAAAAACAATCTAAACTGGGATGGGGGCAAAGAAGGCCTTTCTGGAGAAATACATGAGTGGAGAATTCATAGATGTGTAAGAGTTCACCAGGTGAAGAACAGGAGAGTAAGGGAAGGGAATCCCAGGTGAAGAGTCGGCGTGAGGGGAGGCCTGGGAAAGACTGGTGTACCCAGGAGTTATGAGAAGGTCTGAGGCCCTGGAGTGGAGAGAGCACAGGGAGAGTGACGAGCAATGAGATTTGCACTCACCAATTCATATTCTTGTAGTTTCCAGAGTGCTTTCACCTCTTTATCTTATTTTATTTTCACCACTATTCTGGGGATGCTCATTGATAGTGGCATGTATCACAGGAATGGAAGCCAAGGCTCCCAGTGAGTTTTAGTGCCTCTGTCAAGGCCATGAGTCCAATATCAGATGGGCCCACAATTTGGTGCTCAGGCATCAAAAACCATATCCTCTGAAGTTCCAGGAACCACATACCCTGGTGACCTTGGATCCCTTACCCAGTGCTCACCCCTATTTCTACATCAAGGACGTTGAGGAACTGAATTAGTCATTGGAAGGTTCTTTGATGTGCACAGCATCTGAGCAAAGGTAATCAGATAGCCTCCTGGGATGACTTGGTCCATGCTCCAGCGATGTCAAATGAACTCTCCTTGCCCTGCTGCAAACTCCCCCCCCCCCCCTGGAGGGAACAGAATACTTAGTGCTGAGAAGCCCTGACAGTTTCTTGCTAAATAAACTTCCTTCATGTATATCCACTAAAAAACATTGCGTGATGCTTGACTCATTATTGTTTCAGAAAATTGGGTCACCAGATTTGATTAGGTAACTGCCTCCATAGGTTATAGGTACTCACTGGCCACCTGGACAAAATTTGGATGTTTCCCAAATCTCCTCAAGACTAGTAAAGCTCCTACTGATGGCTAATCTCTTCCAAGGATGTATTTATTCATCCTAGGTTCATGCTTAAAGGGGGAACTTTGCCTGACCTTATCTTAATTCTTGGAAGAAGGTCTGTGGGTACCTGAGCTGTTATATAAGTGGCAATTCTACCAGTTAGGATGCTTACAGGTGCCAGTAACAGAAGACACAATTTAAATAAGAAGTCCAGATATGAAACAGATCCAGGGATTGCTAATATAGTGGTTCAATGACATCATCATGGGTCTAGGTGCTTTTCATCTTTTTATTTCACCATTTTCAGTGTGTCAAGGAAGTTCTTTATGTGTATTCGAGATACCTGTAGCAGTTTCTGGCATTGCAGGTAAACACAGTAATCATTAGCAATGCGGGAATGTTTAATTTCATCTTTTTCTTTTTATTAGCAAGAGAAACTTTCCTAGAAGCTCCCCACCTCCATCCTAGTAGACTCCCCCTCTTGTCCCATTAACTAGTAGCAGGTCACATGCCTATCTTCAAACTCATCCCTGATAGGGGCATGAGCCACCATGATTGGTTGCACTGCCCTATCTCCTGCCTCCTTGAAGTTGGGTGAGAGGCCTTCTGACTTGTATTGGCCAATGAAATGAGAGCAGTAGTGACATGTATCACATCCAGAAGGAAGCCTTAAGAGCTAGTGTAAGATTCAATAAGTTACCTTTTCCTTCCCCTGGCAACTATGGAAGCACAGGGATGGAGTGTCCATCAACCTGGGTCCCTAAATGATGGTGATATAGAGTCCTCCCCACCCTCAGCATGCCTACAGTGAACATTTAGCAAGAGAAAGAAAGAAAACATGAATTTGTTGTTTTAAGACACAGATTGGAGGGTTGCTTGTCATTGCAGCATTACCTAGCTTATCCTGACTCCAGTAGGAACCAACAGCAGAGGAACCAGCAACATCTGCCACAAGTATAGTAAAAACTGACACATATAATATTTGCAATAGATTCTATTTACTAAGTTTCTACTACATAGCAGGCACTGTGCTAGGACTTACAAGGTAAATGTTAAGGCTGTATTTTATACATGAGAAAACGTAGGTTCAGACTTTGCTCAAGTTCATGGAATAAGTGACTGGTGGAAGCCTGAGCTGAATCCAGGTTTTTCTGACTTCAAAGAGCTTGCTTTGTCCACACACAACCTTTCTCCCAAGTAGTACTGCCATGTAAATTTCAACCTCAATCGAACCTCACAAGATCTATGCCACAGAGGTACTGTTATCCTTCCATTTTATATATGAGGAAGCTGAGACTTACAGAAAAAAAAACAAACTTGCCAAACTTCACAGAGCTGGGAGGAAGCCAGAGCCTCTGCCCTTTCCACCATTCATTATTACCCTTCTGAACACATGAAGAATCAAGGTATTCTTAGAGAAAGGACTGAAGTATTATGAGTCAGAGGTGCACAGATTTTGGGGTCTAGGTTAAATCCAGCCTCTGCCACTCATAGCTGAGGAGCATGGAGCAAGCCCCTTAATATTGCTAACCCTCAATCCCTTCCTTTGTAAAAATGAGGCCAACCATGGCTACCACGGACGGCTGTTGGGAGGATCATATATGTAAACCACCTGTATATAGCAGAAAAGCAATAATTAGCCACTTTTCACTGTACACTTGTGGATTTAAGAAGAAACGATCAGGAATACACACACACACACACACACACACACACACACACACACACACACACACACGCACACACGCACACCACCCTAGCTGAAATAAAAACGTTTCCCATTAAGATTCAACGAGGTCTCACAGGGCCTGCTTCTTGGTCATATAAGGGCTGGCAGGTCCTCTCTGCAGGCAGGAGGAAAGTTTTGTTTCCCCAGCTGCACTCACAAGGGAATACTCTGCAGGCACCGCATTGTGAACCTGTTTGGCTTGGCTCAGAGGCCTGTCAGCACATTCAGGAAGTGAAGTCAGAAAAAGGCAGGATTTCAAACAGAGCCAGCTGCACACAAATGCCCAGGCAGTGAAATGCCTTATCCAAGCAGGGTGCCTATCAGCCTGGATTGCCCTGGGTGCTGTCAGGGAAGCCTCTGAGAACAGCTCTGTGCCAGAAAAGGAAGAAGTGAATTGCCAGCACCCAGGCAAGGGCCATGGCTTCCCAGAAGGACCATGCAGGGATCATCCCAGCCAGCCCACTGCCTTGGTCAGGGGAATGACTAAATCTGGACTCCTGAGCTTGCTGGCTGGAGGGGGTATGTTTATCTCCATGGAGCATTGAAGTCATGGGGTGGAGTAAGGAGGGGACAAGAGGGAAAGGATAGCAGAATGAAGAGAGGATATGGAATCCTGAGAAAGCAACCTGCTACCACTGTCCGCCTACAATTGATAATACGAATCCATGTTTCCATGCCCAGGCAACAGTACAGTGGCTAAGACCTGAATCCTAATCCCAACTCCCAGCTGTGAGTGGGAAGATATTTAACTTCTCTAAGCCTCAGTTTCATTAGCTATGAAATGGGGATAATAATATCTATTCCCATTGGATTGTTGTAAAGATTAAATAAGCTAATACATGTAAAAGGGCTTAGCCTGGTGGTGGCAAATTATAAATGTATCAGTTATTATTCTACAGTTGCAAGTGACAAAAAACTCAGTTTAAGCCAAAAGGAATTTTATTGACATATATCATTGGAAGCCATTGGTAGAGGCAGCTCTAGACCTGGCTATATGCAGGGCTCAAGTGGTATTATCAGGCTTTGATGTCTCTCCATCACTCACCTTGCTATGGGAAGAGTTAGCTTCATCCCTTGTCTCCATGTGGTAGTGTCCGTCAGCTCCCAGCTCTCTGTCCATAGGAGTACATAAGATACTATAGCAGTTCCTCACATCCTCTTAGAATTGTTTCATTGGTCAAATTGGGTCTCATATCCACCTCTGAACTAATCATTATGGCTGAGAGATGGGATGGTATATACTAACTGGCCTAAGTGTAGACTAAGTGCCCACCTCTGAAGACAGGATTATGGGGTCCTAGCAAAACCACATGCCCAGAGAGTGAAGGAGGAGATCTTCAAAGAAAAATCAGGATCTAGGAGGGAGTAGATGCTGGGGAGTCAGGCAGAAAATGTCAGCTACCAGAGCCCATCCATTTTGTGACTATTGTTATTATTATCAAACTTTATGGACCTAGGTAGAGGGCATCTACTGCCCTTCTGAAACTGGATCAGAATTCATGATCTACTCTTTGGTCTCTTTTAATGAGTTGGGAATACATCATCAAGAACATACTTCTCTGGATAGAAAAACGCCTGAGGTGGGGCGGGGGTGGTGGTGGTGTATTAAATGACATAACATATGTAAAAAAATCTGTAAAAAAAAAAAAAGTTATTTATTAATGCTAGTTGCAATTATGTTTATTGCACAACAATTGGTTCATCCAGGCTGATTAAAGCAGACAGTTGAAGATTCTCCAGGCACGATTTTGAAACGTCAAGAAGCCCACCCAGTGCACCTATTTCCAGTCTGTCTCCCTCCACGCACCTGCTCATTTAACTGCTTCAGCATTTTCACAATTTCATTTGCTGAAGTAGTAAAAGTGGAAGAGAGAATGAGATAGACTTTTGTCATGGCTGAATTCTGAGAAGGAGAATCCAATGTTCAATGACATGTTCTCTTTTTTCTCCTCACAGTGAGTCAAAGATCTTAACAACTGGGAACCAGGACTGAGAAAGACCTCTGAAGTTTTCTAGTAAAGAGAACTGGTTATAAGCATAAGAATTGTTGCTAGTATGAAATACCAGGGAAGGCTGATGAGTGGCCGCTGTGTGGCTTAAGATATTTCTTGGAGAAAATATGGTGACCAATTCCTGGCATAAGATCCTTAAAACGTTTCCATTTTAGGATACTCATATGGGATTGAATGAGCCCCACTCTCCTGGAAGGCAGTGTTACTCTTGTCATTCATCCCATGTTAATTGAGTGACTCCTTTGTGCCAGGCACCCACTAAATACTGGAGGTGAGAAGCTACAAAAGACATAGATCCTATTATCAAAAGTTGGTGGTATTCAATATATTAATTGCTGTGAATGAGGTAAATACAATATATCTTGGCAACCAAGTACCCACCTAAGGGAGTTCGGCAATGGCTTCACTGAGGAGGTGATTTGGAATTGTATCTTAAGAAGGATAAGAGTTTGACAATAAAATGGGGTGGTGGTGTTCCAGTGAGAGGGGACAGGGGGGACTGAGGTAAGCAGGACTCAGAGGGCCCATCAGTCAAACATCAGCCATCCATGGACAAAATGGACGGAGTTCCTCCCCACTTGTTGTCAGGTAAGGAAAAGAGACATTGAACAGATTATTACAATGACTGTATCCAGCTCAGCCCTTTGCAAAGGGCTGCAGAGAAGATGAACAAGCTGTATCACTGAAGATATTCTGAAGGCACTACCAGAGAATTCAGTGGGGCTGAGGAGGTACTTGAGTCAGCCTGATCATTAGAGAAGGCCTCCCCGAGGAAGTGACTTTTAAGCTGAGATCTGAAGGAATTAGGCATATGAGGGTCGGTGGGGATAGCATTCCTGTCTTCGTCAAGAGTATGTGTTAGAAGTAGCTAGAAGACCAGTGTGGTTAGAATGTATGGTTTCCTCAGGGGGAGGGGACAGGACTTCGGGGAGGAGGCCATAGGGGCACGTGGTTCCAGATGGTGTGCAGCTTAATACTCCATGTCCGAATACAGTACCGAAACCCTCAAGTCTTCAGCAATCTGAGAGGTTAGAGGACAGTGAGGAAAAAGAAAATCCAGGTTTTTTTCTGAAGGTCACACCACTTTGTTCTTAGGGTAGAAACTCAGATTCCTTGCTAGGAGAGACTGATCATGACATTAGCTGTTTATGAAGCTCTTATGATATGCCCAGACCCATAGTAAGTGCTTTCTGCCTTATCTTGTTCAAACCTCATCATAGTCCTACCAAGTAGCTATCACAGGTCTGTTCCTACGTGAGGTGAGGAAATTAGACTTGGCGTGATTACAGAAAGTGGCTAAGGCCCCGTGACTGTAAGAGACAGGAGCAGGATTTAAGGTCAAGTGTTGATCACCACATCAAACCGTCTCTGAAGAAAACCAAACACATGAGAATGTAAAATTCCAATGGCTCGGCAGTATCACACCCACTGAGTGGGTGATATGGACACATAGTAGGTTTACAACACATGCTAATTTCTTTTCCTTAACAAGGAAGGTGAATGGGGAATTCTAGAGGCCTTTTTATTTTCTCTCCCATCCATATCTGGGCTTTATGCCCTTGCTGTTTTAAATTCCATTTCAAATGAAAAAATATAACTAAAAACCATCCTCTGCCAAGCTGTTTGGATTGAAAACAGACCAGCAGAAACCTGGAAGGAGTCAGGATTCTCCCTAATATATCAAATATTGCAGCCAGCACCCATCTGAGAGGCTTTGCTGCATTTTGTAAAGAGAACAGGCCGTATTTTGAAAATGGACGAGTAAGGTTCACTGTTTCGACTTGTTTCGAGGTCTGGAGGCCAGGCCTCATTTTGATCCAGCAGGCCTGGGTCTCTAAATGTGGGTTATTCCTGTGCAAAGACTCACAGAGGCAGCACGCTTGCCAGGCACAGACCTGGAACAGCATCCCTTTGAAGACTTCCCCCGTGGGTCTTAAGTGGGATTTGGTGCCCATTGTGGAATCACAGTAATGAGCTCAAAACTAATGTTTTTCATTACACCAGCAAATCAGCCAGCTCTCTGTTTGCTCAGGTGTGCGGCTGGGTGCCCCATGCCCTGATCTCTATACAATAACAAAATAAATATTTTTAGAAGGAAGAAAGAATTGAAGATGAAGGAATGTCACAACTGGTAGGGGCGGGAAAAGCAAGAGAGAGAAGACTGTAGTCTATTTAAAATAAGATAACATATTTTCTATATACTCTTCACTAATTGGTCAACCTGTAGTCCGTGAAGAAAAAAATAATCTAATGAAGTGGCAGGATTCATCCAATAAATTACTGAATACATCACACCTCCTCTCCACGGGGCTTCTTCTTGGACTCGAAAGAGCCGGTAGATGGCGCCAGAGGGCAGAAGCAGTGCTCCCTGCCTCTCAGAGTGACAAGGCTTAGAAAAAGCCCAGCCAACAAATTCTGCTGGGACAAAAGTAAGGGTGTCGTCCGCCTTCAGAGGGCACCAAGTATAAACACTTTTTTTTACAGAGTGGGGAAGCATATAAGATGGAAATGTCCTTGCTCCACCAGCCGGAGGCCAGGAAGCAAGCGCTAGCCACTGTTTACAGGACAGCTCTTATTTCAGGAACAAAGAATAAGTCTCAGCAGATAGAGAGGCCTTGAGAACTAGAACCGAATTTCTAAGAAGCCCATGCTGTGATGGAGCTGTGGAGGGCTTGGCTTAGGGAACTCACTGGATAATGACACAAGGGAGGCTTGCGTTGTCGGAATAAACACACCTGCATAACCAGGGGTACCGGTTGGGTATGCCGGGGAAGATTTGAAGTTCTAGAGTTGGACAGAACCAAGTTAAAATCTGAAATGTGTGACTTTGGGCAAGCCTCCTCCCTTCACTGAGAAACAGTTTACTCATCCATGGAATAGATGTAACAGTTGTCGAGGAGGGAAGAAGAGTTGACTTAAGGAAAACGCCTAGCACAACAGTCGATATTCAGCAACTCTTCCAATCACATCACTGAAACCCATTCATGTGGGATCATTCCGGGAGGGAAAGACAGATTTCTCATTTGTGTCACCACTGTGTCTCTATGTACTGATTCTCTACAAGCTTACCACACTATTTTTCATTTAATTTACTTATATGGGTCCTCAGATTGGGTACTCCTTTAAAGTAAGGGCTGTGCTGTACAGTTCTCTTTGCACCACCAGCATTTATCACAGCCTGGAATATAATAATATCTGTTGAATACACGAGTTTTTCTTCTGGACAAGTTGTTCCAACCCACCAAGCTGAGTGATTCAGATACAGTGTATGGCCACATCTCACTTTTTTTCTTCACTGTGCTCAGAAAAGAAAAAATACTACACACCCAGTGATGAAAATAAATTTTGAATTTTTTTCTTTCAGCCAAAGACCAAAAAGGAGCCAAATGCTGAGCAGCCATTTTCAGCAATGGCCAACTCAACCAGCCAAAACTCAAAATAAATTCCAAGACAGAAACATTACATGTAATTCTACAATTTTAGTGTCATAGCTTAAGACTTTGGCATATGGCATTCTCATGCAGCCAAAGAAAGAGATGCAGAGGGAAGAAAGAATAACCTGGATGGAAGCAAATGACAGGGAGCCAACAGGGTCAAGTATGCCAAGTAGGGCCAATACTAAGGAAGAGGTGGAGGCCATAGCTTGGCTATTGTGATTCACATAGACTTGTTCTCTTAGTAGCCCTATGATTCGGACAAGTTACATGATTGCTGAGAGACTCAATGTCTTCATCTTTAAAACGGGGCCTATTAGTCAGGATAGGTTAATCCGTTCTGTGGTGATCTCTTAATTTCTCACTCACCCAAAGTCTCACCCAAAGGCAGTTCAGTGGGAACCCTTCCACATCCAGTGATTTAGGGATCCCATTTCCTTCTATCTTGTGGCACTACTGTCTCATCAAGTGACTTCCAGTGTTACTATGGCAGAGAAAAGAGAGCTGGAGAAGGGACACTGGTTCTTAAGTGCCTCAGTTCAAAAGTGACATATGTCATTTCTGTTCAGAGCCCATTGATCAGAATTTGACACACGGCCCAACAGAGCTGCAAGGAAGACTGGGAAATATAGAGAAACACACAGATATTTGGAGAGCACTAAATACGTCTGCTTCATAGGGTAATAATTAAATCCATCAGGATTAGATTCCATTGCATAAAATAGAACAGCCAGATAACAGTAGCTTTAAAGGGTTAGAGATTTATTTCCTCTGTTGTAAAAGAAGTCTGGAGAAAGGCAGTGTGGCAGCTCTACAGCCATAAGGGGCGTGGGCTCCTTCTGTGTTTCTGCTCCACCATTCTTTGCATGTGGCTTCCATCCTCAAGTCACTTTATAGTTACAAGATGTCCACATTCCAACCAAGAAGGAGGAAGAAAAGGACAGGGCAATAAAAGGCACCCTACCAGCATTAAAGAGCTTTCTTAGAAGCTCACCCAGAAACTTCCATTTATTTTCTTTGGCCACTCCTAGTTGCAAAGAAGACTGGAAAATGTAGTCCTTAACATTTGTAAATGGGAGAATGAATATTGGGTAGGCAACTAGCAGACCATGACAAAATAATAATAATTCATGGATTTGTGGTAAGCACTTTACAAAAGTAGAGAGCATTGCCCAGGATCTGACCTTGGTAAGTGCCCAATACATGTCAGATATTGTCATTGTTGTTTTTATTAAGCAGGTCATCATTTAGGAAGCCAGACCTTGGTAGCAGCACCTCAGGGACCTGTCAAGGAAATGGAACAAGGCTCTGGTCTTAGTGAGGAAGACCTGGAAGAGCGAAGCAGGGCATGAGAGCCCCAGGCCCTGGGTTAAGGATTAGGATAGGGGAAATAGTGAGCGCTCAAGAGGAAGTCGGCATGGCAGAATGTAATCTGGTTGGCTAGGCCAGACCATCAGGGAGTTAGGGGTACAGGGGAGGAAAGAGGCAGGATATGACAGCTAACAGTTTTCTTGAGATTGACTAGTTAAGAGATGTAATTAGCAGAGAAGAGAACTCAAGAAAAAATTGTGGAAGACCAGAAATCCAGTGACTGCCTTGGTTAGCACCTTTAAGAATCCAACCTCTCTCGCACTCTCAATTCCATACACTCCACTTTCTTGCTCTCTGACCTCTTTTTCCATCTCTGCGATGTCACCTGACCTTTTCACTTGGTTTCTGCCACCGCAAATCACAGCTCCTCCTGCTCCTACTGTTTTTTCATTCTTTCATTCGGCATATAGTTCCTGAGTAGATACCATGGGTCAGATAATAGTTTTTAGTGTTGAGTGTGCAGTGGGGAATAAGGCAGGAAGGCCCCCTTGTTTTATGAAGTCTACATGAGGTTTTGCCTCTTTCCTCCTTGGAATGGTACCTTCAGGTAATTCCTTAACCTGGCCCCTGGGACTTCTCTGGTATCCTGCATACAACTCACCGCCTCATTGGTCTTAGTCTTGAGGACAAAACTTGGCCTATCAGTCACTAAAACTCAAATATGAGAGAGATGACTTAATCCTAAGTCCCACCCAATAGAAAATCAAGACTCTTCATATCTTGCTTTAGAGTTGGCTCAGAAACAGGGCAGGGCTAAGCCTGTGGGTGGGGACATTAGTGGGCTCATCTGGGAAATGCTGGAGAAGAAAACAGGTAGACGTTACAAGGTAGAACAGCCTGTATAATTGTTAGGTAGGGAAATAAATAATTACTTCTGTCAGTTGAAGTTCTTAGTTGCAAGCAACAGAAATGGACTCTAGCTAACTTAAATAGAACAAATATACTGGAAGGATATGGGTATCACAGGATCTGAACAAAAAAATGATGTCAGGCTTCAGAAAAGACAGGGTTCAGAGCAGCTCAGGGACTTTGTCTAAACTTTAGGTCTCTATTAGAGAAAATGGTCCTCTACTGTATTTCTGTGCTTTTTCTCTCAATAGACAAATTCCTGAGAGGGAGGCTATTGTCCTGGCTTAAGCTGAATTTCTACCTCTCCCCATCTCCAGCCTAACTGACAATTTCCACCAAGTCAGTAAGCGACAGGACCTAGTAATTCCCCTAAGCAAAACTGGGGGGTGGCTACCAGAATGCGGAGTAAATGCCAGGCAGGCAAATACCACAGATGTCCACCACTTCACTTTTGATAATTCTCCTGTTTCCAAACCTGTGGCTTTAAGAACATTTCATAAGCATCCATAGGAATGTGTCCTTCTGGAAACACTTTCAATTGTGGGGAACAAGACTGTGACACCATCCCCAATATTTGCAATAAACTTGATGCTCAAGTTGGGGATTTAGAGTGGGATTGATCCAAATAACAATTGCAAGTGACTTAACAATCCAAAAATAAGTATGTTTTATTTTTATATTGTTTGGGGTTTTAAAAAATCTGATCTGGGGCTGATCCTGTGGCTCACTCGGGAGACTGCGGCGCTGGGAGCACAGTGGCTCTGGGAGCGCCGAGGCCGCGGGTTCGGATCCTATGTAGGGATGGCCGGTGTGCTCACTGGCTGAGCGCGGTGCGGGCGACACCAAGCCAAGGGTTAGGAATCCCTTGCGAGTCACAAAAAAAAAAAAAAAAAAAAAATCTGATCTGCATTTTTGTAATTATGATTTTATTAATTTTTTTTTTAAACCAGTAATACATTCAAGCAGCTCATGGGCTTTCTCCCATCCTGCTGCCTGGAACATGAATATCTCCATTTTGGATCACAGATGCTGCCATTTTGGATTATGAGGGCAAAACCCAAGGGATGGCAGAATAGTGTACTGGAAGGAACCTAGGACTGATGACTTCATGGAAGAGGAAATGTCCTGCACTGGCTTGTGTTGCTCTAGATTTTTAGGTAAAGGAGAAAGAAGCCACCTTATTTGGAGTTTTTCTGTTTCAGCTAAGCCTAATTCTAACTGATTCTCCAAGGTTACACCACCATAAGTGATGGAGCCCTGATACTCACTCAGTTCCAGGGCCCAGAACCCTATAGGGTAAGACAAGAGAGGCACCCAGTGTGCAATATTTAAGGAGGCACTCACTTCAGGCTTGTGCAAGTGCTGACTCTGCACTTGTCTGACCCTGGGAGTCGGTGCCTCCTTAAATTTTGCACCCTAGGCACCTAGCTTATCTACCCTGCTCATTAGTCAGTTTCTGAAGCGCATGCTCTTCTAGCCACATCACACTGACAGGACAAAGCCTAGCATTGAATCAACCTGGTGATAGATACATCATCATCATGAGAAAGTAACTGGCCTTAATCAGACCTTTAAAAAAATACCTTCTGTGATATTGACTATGAGATGTAAGAGTCAAAAACTTTCTGAAGTCTCCATTCCATAGCACCCCTGCTATTTTGAAAGCTAGCTTTTATCATTAGCTGGCATGGGAGTGAAAAGCCCTTCTGAAATAACTCGCCCTTCCATCCACTTTCCAGGCAGGCAGTCTTGTTTATATATCACTTCTCCCACATGAATCATTTGTAGCAAAAGTACAGCTTCCACTTGTCCATGAGAAACGTTCAAAACAATCTTTTCTACTCTGCATAAAACCTCAGGAGTAACAATAGACATTCAAAATAAGACTGCTATTTGTCAACCTCTCAAAATCAGGGAACAAATGAAAGTAACTATGTGCCATCAAAGATCATTCTGGAAGAAAAAAACAAAACCATTCCTGTAATTGCTTTTTTATGAGCCCCCACCTTCTTCAAAACTGGCTTTTATATTATGCTTCCTGCAGAAGCCTCTCTAGTTCCTTTCGCTTCTGGTTTCAAGGTGCTATTTTCACTTGAAGCTTCCTGAGATTTGTGCAAAGTCATCGTTGGGGAAAGTAGAGGGCTGGTCTGGGGGCCAAGGTTTAACTGCCAGTTACATCTTAGGGATCAGAATCCCAGGTGAAAGGTTAGGGGGAAATGTAGAGTCATTTCTAAATAGTGTGTTTATTTGATATGCTGAATTTATATTGTGCTGCACACACACACAAAAAAAAACTTCGAAAAAATACATTTTCTGCAGATCCCTGCCAAACTCTCAGGAACAGGGAAAGGGTAGGGGAGAGACAGGAGCTGGAGAAGGCAACGTACCTGGAGAATGGAGTCCAGATCATGCTTGTGAATTTCAGACACCATCTCAGAGGCTTTACCTTGATTCCCCTTCAGGGTGAATGATTTTATATCGGTCTTACAGGTGGGGAAAGTGAAGCTCAGACAGATTAAGTAACTTGCCCAAGATCACATAGCAAAGAATGGCAAGTGGGGGTCCAAACTCAGGTGAATCTAACCCAATGCCTGTGCTCTTTTGTGTGTGCCTTGCTGCCATTGAAAGGTCAATTTTTTGTTAGAGGAAAGATGAGCATGGTGTGGGAAATCAGGAAACTAAGGATCTAGTCCCAGCATGGGGAACATGGGGACAAAGCACTCCATTTCCCTGGGCCTCAGTGTTTCCCTTCCATGTAATGAGAGAGTAGAGATAGATGGCTCTTAAAGTGCTGCTGCTTTCTGACAGTCTGGGTTTCCATGTCTACCTTCATCAAAGGCATCCACAAAAAAAAACAACAACAGGAAGGGTGAGCCACAGGCAGGATCCCTTCCTGTGGATCAGGAGTCCAGGAAAGGCCAGAGATTGTCACTGCAGGATAAATAAACTGAGCTGGGTATTCTCTGCACTCTCTCATTTTCTCATCACCTTCTCCAGCCCCGGCCTCCACGATCCGGGTACCCTCATCCTAGCTTTACCACCTCCAGCCTCACTCCCCTCCCCTCACTTGTAGACCCATCTGGGCCTGACCACATGCCTGCAATGCTGGTTAAAAGGTATAACTGTTTTTAACTAGCCAAATGTTTTATCCAGCTCCTTTTTGAAAATTATAAGAAGGTGCTCCTCCAACCTGGGCAGACATGGCTCCATATCAGTCTGTGTGGCTTGGTAAGCAGAGCATGGACTGACATCAGCTTCTGCCTTCATCACTCAGCCGGATGCCCTGAAGTAGTGCACAATACACACAACTGTAGCTGGCAGCCCTGGGAAGAGACCAACCGGTGATTCATTTCAGCGAATGGTACTCTATCCACCCAATATGCATGCCAGAGAGGAACCTAGGAGGCATATCTGACTCTTTTCTCTCCTCCACCTTTATGTTCATGTTCAGCCCTTCACATTGTTGACTTAGTTTCTATTTATTTTGAAATAGAGCTCCCTACACCCTCATAACATACGCTATCTGCTTCTAAAGAATTGCTTGCTTAACCTAAGTAACTCCATTTTGCCCCGTTTCACCTGCAGACTACCTCCCCCCCTTCTGCATGAGAAACTATTGACCTTCTCATAGAAACAAAAGCCGTTGCATAGAAACAGGAGCCATACACAGTAAACTATTACATGAGCACAGGAACTATACACAATGAAAAGTTGTATGCTTGATTGCTCTAAAGGCTCATTCTTGGCCTCTGTGACCTAGCTCCCTAGATTGCTTTGTGCACCAGGACAAACCCATGTGCCAACGGGATGTAGTTTATGCCCATCAAAACCCCACAAAACCAAGGCCCGAGGCTGCTCTTCCTTGGTTGCTCCTTGGGAGACGGTCGCTGGCCAGCTGGAGTGAATATACTGCCCTTTTCTGCATGAGTGGCATGTAAGTGCATTTCTTGTGGGAGGGGGCCTCACAACAATTTCTCAGAGTGCCCACTGCTCTCCATCACCACACCAGCCTAATCAAAAGAACATCATCTTTCTTCTGAACTACGACACTAGCTTCCTAGCTGGACTCCCCCATCTATTCTCTCCTGTCTGGTGTTCATTCCCATTACTGCAGCCAGAAGCTATAGGAACTCAATTAGTTTAACCAGAAAATTGGAGGATCTTTTCAAAATATAAATATGACCATCCACCTTTTCTGCTTAAAATCTTCAGTGGCTTCTCATGATTCTTGGATAAAACAAAGCCCTTTGACTGGGCTTCCTGTACTATCAGGTACCTACGTCTCCAGCTGCACCTTGCATCACTTTCCTTTCTGCTCTCTTCTTTGCAGCACCTCTGGACAGCAGCCCATGCACATACTATTCCCTCTACCTAGAACACTGGTCCTTTCTTCTTTGCCTATTGACTCTTATTCACCCTTCTCGAGTATCAAGGGTCTAGCCTCAGCAAAGCCCTCCCTTATCCCCCTGACATGGCTAACTCCCTTATAAGTCCTTCAGTGACAAGGGCCTTCTTCCCTTTGCAGCATTCAACAGAGTTCCACCTCTACGTGTATGTGTGAAGTCATTGATACTGCCTGTCTCTCCACCCAGGCTGTAAATGGCATGAGACAGTGCCCGGGCTCATCACTGTACTTCCCACTCCTACCAGAGCATCTGGCACATAGTCTGTACCTGACAAATATGTGCTGAATGAATGCAGGTTTGTCTGGCTTAGAGAAATCCATATCTCACAGAAGCCACTTTTGACAATCCCCTAAGTGATCTGCAAATTTAACATTGCCAAACTGAAAAAGTAAAAAAAAAAAAAAAAAAAAGGAAGAAGAGCAAATCATATAAAAGTAGCAGTTGACAAATAGCTCCCTCATAACTAGCCAACTCTGAACGCATCTTTCAGAAAGCATTGTGGTTAACTGGTTCCTAGCAAATATTTATTGGATCAGTGGATAAAATCCAGTCATTCAAGGCCCTGATTAGATGCTGCATCTGCTAGGCAGCCATTTCTAATGTATACCAGTCTCCAGAAATAATCTCCCTGTCCCCTAATGTTCAAAGCGTTTCATCCTTTCCTATCTGATGATACTTTTTATCTTGCGTCATTTAGGTATATGCCTTACAGCACACTATAATTGTCTTATTTATCTTTATTCCTACTCTGACTCTCCATCCCCCAACATCTAGTACAGTGTCTACTCATAGTAGGTGTTCAGTTAAGATTAGGTGAATGAATGAAGGAAGGAAGGAAGGAATGCACAAATAGATGATAAATTATGCTTAAATTAGCTCTTTCTCTCTCTCAGGAGTACAGACTGAGTTTGAGTGTACAGACTGACTTTTCTGAGACCTATATTTCCTTTTAAAATGTTAGGGGGAAAGGATTACTTAGACTAATTATTTTTTACATTCTAAGATGTTGCAGAGCAGTTGTGGGGAGGGGAAGAGGGGAAATGAGAAGGGGGTAGGGTGGGAGGAAGAGGAAGAAGGAAGAGGGAGCATGGTCGAGGCTCACAGCCCCCCCCCTTATTCCAGCAGAGAACCCCAGGGGCTTCCAGCTTGGTCGTACCTGGGCTGGATGTGGACATCAGGGGGGCCTGGCTGACGCCCTCTGTCCCCCACCAACCCAGCTCAGGAACCCAGGGTGCTTCTGGCAGCAGCTCTGTGGTTGTCACTGGGCTGGATGCAGATGTCAAGGGGGTGTGGCTGAGGCCCTTGACCCCCCGCCCCCACTGCCCCAGCTTGGGAGCCCGGGGTGCTTCCCATGGCTGCCTGGTGGTTGTCACTGGGTTGGATGCAGATGTCAATGGGGACATGGCTGAGGCCCTCAGCACCCCCATCCTGTCTCAGGAGCCCAGGGCGCCTCCAGTGGTGGCCTGGTGGTTGTCACTGGGCTGGATGCAGATGTTGGGAGGATGTAGCTGAGGCCCAAGGTCCCCCAGCCCAGCTTGAGACCCTGGAGGGCTTCTGATCCTTCTAGGTTTTACAGGTGTTCTTTGGTGATGTTAAACCTTTACTGGTTAATATCAGAACCTTTTCTTTGATCTGTGGGTTTTTTGCGTTTTCTTTCAGTTCTGTGTTAAATTATTGCTACTCCCACCGCTTGAACTCTGCACTGGAACTAATTTGTTGTCCTTTACTGACTTCTAAAATGGGGGAACTTCCTATGAGGACCATCACTTGAGCACTGTGGTTGACCTAAATTGCTGCTTTGCTGCTGATTCCTTGGGGAAGGCTTTTTGTGCAGCTCAGGTTTTAATTGTTGACCTTGTAAGCACTCCTGGGTCTTGTGAGGTCTGATACACTTGGGTTGTATGGAAACTCTGGTCTTGGCCTGAGTCTTTTCAGCAAACTGCAACCCTTGTAGTTCTTTATTCCTGGCCAGTCTCCCCTGAGTGGACCTGTGCTGATTGGAGGGCAGATCAGCTGTCCCTGCTGTGCTCCAGTGTGCCCCCAGTGGGCCCATCGCCCCTACCCCCACATTCCAAACACTTCCCATGGGATAGGCCATGCACCAGTCCCTTACAATGACTAACCAGCCTCTGCGTGGCTCCTTTTTTCAGTTGTCTGTGGCCCCTTAGTCCTATGTGGGTCCACAGGAACCCTGTTACTGGTCTTGCTGGCCTGGGGTCCACCAAAGCCCTCTTCTCCTCTGCAGCCTCCAGGCAACTTCATGTGAAGGTCACAGCTGCAGCTTTTGCCAGCTTTTGCTCTGTGTGCTCACCAGGGCCAGTCTTGAAGTGGTAAGGGCTCGAAACTGTCAGAGCAGTCCTTTCTTTCTCTCATAGTGGCTTCTCCTGACTTCATGAACTCTGTTGGTCTCTCTTCCTCTTCCCCAGAGTTCTAGTGGCCCCAGCTTGGGAGAGTTGCTTTTTCATAGTTGTAAATTGGTTGATAGTGGGAGAGGGTGACACTGGGTACTGTCTATTCCACCATCTTGATCAGAAGTGTCTAGGCGACTTTCAATTACTTCAAATTAATTATATGTCAATAATTAAGACTCTGTTGTGAAAGGCCATGTTTTTTTCCCCTTCTCCCAATCAAGCATTTTCAGATGGTTTTGACAGCTTTCTAATTCAAACCAGAGAACTTCCAGTACCAGATACGTGCCCCAAACCTTCCAGAAGTTCAAAATCCAGCTTTGGAGGGCTCAGTACCTACCATATATCACCTACGTATATGCCCTTATTATACAGAAACTCAGTTTAATAACTGTCAACACTTTCCCTGAGTCTCTCATTTCCACCAAATCGAAAACATCCATTGGCACATAAAAAATCCATCCCTCTTTTTCACATCTCCTGATTGACAGTATGATATTGTGAAATATATATGTGGTCTTTCTCCCTGATTCCTGACAGACAGCTCCTAAAACCCTCCGAATCTCCAGAGTATAAGTGTCTTTTACGTGCTAATGAGACGACTGGTGGCTGAGGCCCCTAGATAACTTCAGAATGGGGGCTGGTCACTAGGAAGACCAAGGCCTGATTAAAGGGTTAAGACTTTCAGGCATATCCTCCAACCTGCAGGAAGGAGAGAGGAGCTGAACGAAGGTTGAGTTGATCACCAATGGCCAATGATGTAATTAATCTTCCCTACATAATTAAGCCTCCACAGAAAAGTAAAAAGGACAGAGTTCAGATGGGCTTCCAGATAGTTGAACATGTGGAGGTTCCTGGAGGGTGGCATGCCCAGAGAGGGCATGGACACTCCTTGCCCCTTCTCCCATACCTCGCTCTGTGAATCTCTTCTATCTGACTGTTCATCTGTATCCTCTGTAATATTCTTTATAACAAATGGGTAAACATACGTAAAGTGAGTTCTGTGAGCCCCTTTCGCAAATTAATCAAACCCAAGGAGATGTCATGGGAACCCCTATTTATAGTAGGTTGGTCAGAAGTGCAGGCCACAACCTATGCCTGGGACTGGCACCTGAAGTGGGGGGCAGTCTCATAGGACTGAGCCTTCAACCTATGGGATCTGACACTATCTCCAGGTAGATATTATCAGAACTGAATTGAATTAGAGGACACCCAGCTGGTGTCTTCTGGAGAATCATATGCACAATTGGTTGTTAGTGGAGAACCCCCCCAAATCTGGGGTCACAGATGTGTTGTCTTGTTAGAGTATAGTAGGAGAAACTGAGTTTTTTTTTCCTATCCTTACAAGCAGTTTAGATAATTTGACAGGCAGATGGGGGTCTCGACTCTTTTCTAACCATAAGCTACCACTTGGATTTGAATATTCGTACTGAAGTATGCCTTTGAGATACAGAGTTTTAAAGGAGGTAGAGGCTTCAGAGGTTATTTGGTCTAAACACGGTTCTGCAGATGATGAAACTTAAGTCCAGGCAAATGGAGTGTAGGGAAAGTGAAGGAAAATGGTCAGGGCTTCTCAGATGTTCAGAATCTTGCTGAGCATTTGATGTAAACAGGCACATACACCTGGGTGTTCCTTGGTTGTTGTCTAATGTAATTGTGCATGTGTGCCCAGGTGTCCTGAGTTATGACTTAAGTATAAAGCACGAGTGGCTCTGATTCATGGCCCCCCACTCCCAGGATGCCCCTGGGGAGGCCGCTACTGCTGCTGGAGTCTGTTGCTGCAAGCTGTTGCTCCCAGGTCCCCCAAGACCCTCTGAGAGGCCACCACCACTTCTGCTGGAGGCTGCTGTAAGCAGCTGCTGCTGCTGCTGCTGCCAAGGACTGAGCTCATGTCATCTGCTAATGGTTCCTGGGACCTTTCCCAATTACCTAGCCTGTGGATCTGCATGTGAGTGAGGGGTCTGGTGACTCAGTCAGTACAACGGGTTTGAAGGGTCTGAGCCCTAACCCTGACAATGCAAATGTAAACTTAATATAACTAAAGTAATGAAATGTTTTGGCTTTAGTTATAAAATGCCTAACCTTACAGTTAGTATAGCTATTGCCTCAATCTGACAACTGCCATAGTTGTGTAGCTTTACAGGGAGTGACTGGCCAAATGAGTTGGAGAGTTGAGATCCAAACTCAGATCTTTGGAGTTGAACTACTTACTCATTGTACCCCTAGAATGTACTAGACTTCTTTATCACTGGTTATCTCTAATAACATTCCAATAAAGGTGTGTTATCCATATTTCACAGGTGAGGAAATGGGTCAGAAAGTTGCAATGATTTGTCCCAACGCCTCCCAGCCAATACTAAGCCCTCCATCTAACATAGCTGGGGTTGAAGCCCAAGTCTGCATGACTCTAAAGATGGAACTTCTCCCACCACACCATGGTGGTAAAGGCCATGGGAGCTTTGTGAAGAGCACACTGCCACTGAGAGATGGGTTTGAGACAAGAAGAATGCAACTGCTAAAGAGAATTCTGGACTACAGATGTTATTTGTTCCCAGACTCCCACCCTCCACACACAACCACCACCAGCTCCCTGAGTACCTAGACCAGTACCTTCTCAGTCTTTACTGTGCATGCAGATCACCTGGGGACCTTTTTAAAATGCAGGTTCTGATTGAATAGGTCTGGGATGGGGCTAGAGATTCTGCAGATTCTGAGATTCTAAGGTGTCTTAGTCCGTTTTTGTTTCTATAACAGAATACCTAGAACCAGGTGATTTATAAAGAAAAATGACAGTTTCTGAGGCTGGGAAGTCCAAAGCCCATCTGGTGGTGATGACAGTGATGCAGGGATCTCACATTGCAAGATGGTGGAAGCAGAGAGAGCAGAGAGAGAGTGACAGACTCTATTCTCCTTTTAAAGCCCTCAGAACCACACCCCTGACCACCATTTTTAATCCATTCACTACTGCATGGTCCTATAATCCAATAACCTTTTCAGGACTCCACCTTTCAATTACCATAATAGGATTTCCCACCCTCTTAACAGTCACAGCGGGGACTAAGTTTCTAATACATAAAACCTGGGGGACACAATTCAACCTTCAATGAGTTTTGGGGGACATAATTCAATTCACTACATCAGGTGATGTAAATGCCCCTAGTCCTGAGACCATATGTTGCAAAGCTTGGCTTCCTCAAACATAGCTCAGTCTTCAGCAGCCCCATCCCCAGACTGTCAAGCAGCAGAGTATGTAAGGGTGAGGGAGGGCAGCTGTGGCTGAGTAGTGGGAGGGTGCACCATGTTTGTTTAGTTATTACTTGTTGGACATTTATGTGCTGGGCATAACATGAAGGATTTTACAAGTATAACCACACTTAATCCCCACCAGAACCCTATAAGTAGCTATTGGTGTCCACATTTCACAGATGAGGAAACAGACTTGGAGTTAAGGCCAAATTCACACAGTTCTGTCTAATTCCAAAGCTTATGCTCTTAACCACAATGACGACTTCTTCCACAGTGAAATTTTCCCTTACACCCGGATCAAGTTTGAATGGCACTTTTGAAGGGGAAGGAGTCTTTGAGCAGGAGATATTGGTAAGCTGATGTGGTGGTCCTCACAAATCCAGTGCCAAGGTGCTTTTAAAGAATATCTTAGACAAGATGTTGATCAGCTTGCTAGAGAAATGTGCAGAGGATTCATTCACACCCAGGAAGAAATAAGCATAAATAGCTTGAATGAAAAATTAGAAATATCTTGCATACTCAATAATATAATGGTTAAATAAAATATAGCCTGTAAGGCAATGGGCATACTGATTAGACAATGGGAAACCAATGTCAGGTTAAGGTATTTGCTAGTATAGCATGATCTGGTTGTTGTTAGAAAAAATTTGTGGTGTGCGAAAAAATTAATATCAGTAACATTTGGATGGAATTATTATTCATTTTTTTTGTTTTCTTTTTGTACTTATCTGTTATTTCTTTTTTCTGCAATAAGGAGTATCATTTGTATAATTTTTTGAAGACATAAAAAAAAAACACATAAAAGAAGCCAGGGAATAGCTGAAAAAGGACAGATATTAACTCAAATTATGAAGCTATAAATATTGCAACAACTTGAAATTAGGAAATATTAGACCAACAATTCAGTGGAAGAGAATAAAGGGAAAAATCCATAAGATTTGGATGCATAAATAATTTACTTTTTCTCTTGAGTGGGAAAGCTTTCCTAAAAATAACACAAAACTATTGTATGATACCCCCAAATACTATATATTCAGTCAATAGACCATTGACAAACGGGGGGAAAATATTTCAAACATATATGACAAATAGGACTGAATACCTTAATATATAAAGTTCTCATAACTCAATAGAAATATCAACAAAGAGCATGAGCAACTGTCCCCTCTACCCCCCACCCAAAAAAGGGAAAAAGAGCAAGGGAATGAGTCCTAGATACAGAGTCATTTAGGAAGGAGTACGACTCATCCTGTATCTACCCTGGTCGTTAACGTTTTTATGTAATTATCGAGGTAGAAATTCAAATCATCCATTAGTCACATCTAACCACTAAGGGTTTCATCAGTTGTTTAGTGGGAGAAGGACAGGAAAATCATACCAGAATTCTATTGTGCACAATTAATAATTGGTTGTTTATACTTAGGCTTAAGCTAACTGCATAATAAACCAGTGCAGGAAGGGAAATGACATGGCATAAGAAATAAAGAGCGTGCTCCTAAGGGGACTTAAATCCCAGCTCTGCCTCTAGCTGTGTATCCTTGGACAACCTTGCTAAACCTTCCTTTCTTAATCAACAAAATAGACACCACAAATCCTATTTACATTGTTTTTCTGTGGCAAATATAAGATCGCACGTGTATAGCAGTTAGCACTCATAGTTAGTGCTCAGTAAATAGCATCTATTATTATTACATCCCTAGGATTATTATTACAACCCATGGAAGGGCAAGAGTAGGGTCAACACTGTTAGCTTCCTCCAAGTATTGAGCATAGAGCAGGTCTTCACTGGCTACTGGGCTGGGGGCAGATACCACAGCATTGCAGTGACATGGGTTGAGCATGGCCTTGCAGTCCCACCCAAGTTCAGGGCGCTGCACATGAGAACATGCTCAGGAAAACACTCTGAACTGTAAAGCTGTCAGCCTCAGTCCTGCCTGCCCCAGCTGGAAGGCCCCAGTCCGCGAGGCAAACTTATCCAGAAAAGTTCACCTCAAAGTCACCTCATTCACCTCCTCAGCCCATCCAGTGGGGCTTTAAAGATGTTCTCAGACCTAGAATCTGGTGGCTGAGTCAGGCCCAAATCGTACACAGCCTAGTGCATGACACCAAGATCAAGCTGACTAGACAGCTATGGGAGACTCTGGGGCATCCTCTGAACTGCCACCACGCCCCAAACACATATTTCCCATGCCTTCATTGCCATCCAGACAGGACCCAACATCCAGGACCAAATATAGCTACCACTTATGGAGTGCTTTTTGTGATCTGGGCCTTATGCTAGGTATTCTGCTTGCAATCTTTCAACTAATCCTAACATCAGAACTATGAGAAAAGTACTCATCTCCTTTTACGGATGGGGAAAGAGGTATACAGAAGGTAAGTACAGAAGTTAAGTAGCTTATGGTTCATAAATGATGAACCAGCATCTTCAATCCCAGTCCATCTGACTATGATGTTGGTCACTATGCTGCCTCTCTAGGAATTATTTTGCAGATGGGCCCTGAGAAGTAAGGTGACCTAACCACGATCACAGAGCTAGTAGGTACCAAAGCTGGGATTAAAATCTGCATCTCTCCTAGTTCAAAGTCATGCTCTCCCCATGATACCATGCTGCTTCCCTCAATCCCATGGGACTAGTTTCTGCCTAAGTGTCTCTTTCCTGAGCCCAGAGCCTACTGTGTGCCCAGTCCTTCAGTTGGTGGCCTGGATCCATGCCCAATTATTCTCAGTTTCTTTTCCTGGGGGCTGGGTTCCAGAGTCTGTCCTTGCTAGTGGGACACCTGATGTAGATGGACAGATCTTCCCAAAAGGTGATAGATCCCTACTTGGTTCCAGATGATGCAAGCAGGGTTCCCAATCCAGACATCTTCCTTTGAGAAGGAGAACCAGACTAGCCCATCCTCTCGGCTGCTACGTTGGTTTTCCTAAGCTGCTCTGCTTCTAAACTCACTTGAGTAGGGTCGGGCAGTTGGTTTCCACCCTGCCTTCTCCTAGTTTCATCCTCCTGCTCATTCAGGCATGCTAGAGACCCACAATGCCTTGTATTCAAGCCTGACCCATGACAAGTGTCAGCCGGCACTGTTTTATTATGTTTGTTCATTTCCAATTGTGAAAGCAGCATGCTCATTGTGTTCTTTCCCATTGCTATGACAAACCTGTTCTCCTTACAGCAGTACAGGAGGAGCAGAAAGGGAGTGAAGCTGAGGATGAAGTATTTCAACTGGCATAAGGACAATTAAATTCCACCAAGGTGTTCTAGGGATGCTACAACCAGATCAATCTACAGAAAAAGGCTCCCATTCAGGCTGAGGGATTTGACACAGGAAAAGCAGACTAAGAAATAGAATATTTAAACCCTTCAAATCATTTCCTTGGAAAGGCTTTCTGCATGTTGTTGTAGGAGCGAGTCATCTTCCTGTGTGAAGTGTTCAAAGTTCACTTCCGCTGGGTAATGAGAGGGGCGTGCAGGTCTGGATGCAGCCACTGTGCACATGGTGAAGCCCACAGCACTGCAGCTTCCTTTCCAGAAAGTAGAGGTGCTGCCTCTCAGGACCCATAACTCTGGGCTCTTCTCCAGGCCACAGAACAGGCCAGAGTTGCCAAGGGGAATCTGCCGATGGCATCTGCCAGCTCTCTACCCAGTGCATCCGTGGTTGTCTATGACTCACAGCGAATTCGCACTGGAAGCCTTTTCCGTGCATCTCTGTGCAGGCTCTGTTAGCTGAAGTTCATGCCAGTCCCAAGAAAGGTCTGTGTGCTAGCAGCAGCAACTGTGTCTTAGAGAGCCACAAGGAACCAGCCTTAGGTCAGGCTGTAGCAGCAGAAAGGCAAAAACATAAACCAGCACAAACTGATTTGGGTAATGAATGGGCCTGGTCTACTTCAGTAAGCTGGACAGTGCATAGCAGTAAGCCTGGTGGAGAATGCACACTGTACATACAGAAGCCTATTTATTATCTAAGCCAAAAATGGCATTTCAAAAGAGATAAAGAAGGAAAAGAACCCATTACTCCGAAGCAACAAATCAAGCAGGACAATGAGAGATTTGGTGTGTTAGAAACTCCCATCCTACCTCTAATTTAGGTTAACCGTAAACCTTCAAATGACCCCACAGAAACAGCCTGCCAGGGAGGTGTTGGAGGTGTTATCGCTTCCACTTTACACATAAGGAAACTGAGCTTCAAGGAGGTTGAGTTGCCACAGATCATTCTTAATAGTCAGTAGCCCAGTAAGGTTTGAACCCACATCTGTCAGATTCCAAAGTCCATGCATTTAGCTATTTTTGAATTTGTTTTGTTCTGATAAACTTTTATTGAAAGCCACCTGTGTGCAACGCCCCAGCTTACAGCCAGACATTCTTGCGGACTGTTGAATGAAAAAAAGGAGAGAGAAAAGGCCTAGCTTTGCGGCTTTCTAACTGTGTCACCTTGAGCAAGTCACTAAGAACCTCCTTAGCCTGGATGCTTAACTCTGGGATCACTTTAAGTTTTTCATAGGAGGTTCTTTTGTGCCATTTCCCTACTGTCCCTGAAAAAGTATAGTTTTCTCATTCAATCATTATTCATTTATTCCTTCTCTATAAACATCTGCTCATGGCTCAGTGCCAGGTACTAGGGCAGAGAGATAAATAAAACACAGTCCCTGCCATCAAAGTTGTCACGGTCTGGTGGGGAAGAAAAGCCTCCACGAATGGTCACACTGCCGTGAAATTGGTGGATGCCACAGGGAGAAAAAGTTGCAGCAACAGGAGCACAGAAATTAGAACAATTGACTCTGCCCTGAACGACCAGGAAAAAAATTGCAGAGGAGGAGGCAATGGAGCCAGCTTTGAGGAGCAAGTAAGAATTAGCTGAGATTCATGTGCTTCAAGTCCTCTCCTATATATGCATGGTCTGTGCCTACTTTTCCTCAGTTTTGAAATGGGCGGAGCATCTCACCAAATGCCTGAAGGAAGAGCTCATGTGCTGCTACTCTAGACTATACTGCCATGGATCTAGATCTGATTCCACCAACAACCAGGTCTGTGATATCTCAATGGTCATGAGAAGTCTCTGGCCTGCAGTTGTTCATCCATAAAACAGTGGATTTATTGATCAGTAAGGACCCCTTCCACCTCTGATATGGCTTTATTATAAGGTTGAGAGTTTGGCAGTATATTGTAAAAATCCAATTTTTGTTGTAAAACCTGACTTTCTTCATAGAATAGATATGGAGATAGACTGAAGATCTTATCAGTACATTAAAAAATTCCCCCCTTGGCACCTAATATGTTATAGTCAGGCAATGTTGCTATATCTCCCTCCTTTCCTGCTTTCATTTCATTTCCTCTGATTGGGTTAATACACAGCATTATACTCACCTAGACTGCTCTGATCTCTCTCTACTGGTCAGTCTGTGAGTCAGAGACCCATCTCTGGTCTCTAATGAATTGCAGCAATACAGGCAGTAAACTCCACGAAGTCAAGGTTTATGTCTGCTTATGCTTGAGCCCCTAGCCCAGTGTACTGCAAATGCTACTAGTACTGCTGCTGCTGCTAGTGCTACTACTACTGCTGCTAGTACTACTACTACTGCTGCTGCCACTGCTGCTACCAACAACAATAACATCAGCAGCAACAACATTTAGCATTTAGTGAGCACTTATTTTATTATGCTATATGCTTTATATGAATTATCTCAAATATCTTCCTGCAACAATCCTTGGAGGGTAGTACTACTATTACCCCTGCCTTACAGATAAGGAAATTGAGATTAAAAACAGCAATGAAAACAAGCAACCAAATGTTTAAATATCTGCTGAAATTTACACAGCTATCAAGTGGCAGAGTAGGGATTTGAACCTAGGCAGCCTGACTCCAGAACTTGCACACTTACCATCAAGTGACATTGACATTACCATTTTGAATAAAAGAGTGAATGAATGCAAGGATAGTATACAGGTGGACAATACAGGCTCAGGAGTCAGGTAATCCTGGGTTTGAACTTCAGCCTGTTACTTACTAGCTTGACCTAAGTTCAAGTTTCTAAGTTCTAAGTTTCTTTTCAGCAGCTTTTTTGGGCATCACTTCCAAACCTGCCTCTTCTCAATTAAGGGCACCTCTACAAACCCATATGAAATGCCTACCATTGCCAGGTACATTGCTAGGTACTGGTGAGAGATGCAGAGGTGGGTAGGACACAGTCCTTGCCCTCCAGGAGCACAAACATTTTGGGAGATATGGACACTGCTCAGTAGGCACAATGGGACACGTGCCACAGCAGCATTCCACCCCAGGACTGTGGGAGCACAGAGGAAGGTGTAATGACACTCAGGGCTCCATCCATGAACCATGGCCACTTTCTGGAGTTCCATCTTAGGTCCCTCACACCTTTTCTACTGCATGTCATTTTGGGGTGATTTATTATAGAATTTGGAGTTGGAGAAGAATTTTGAGATCATTCTAATCCAATCCCTCATTTTATAGGTGGGAAAACTGAGGTCCAGAGAGGTGAGAATCACAGGTAAGGAGGGGCAGAAACTGACTCTGGACCCAGATTTCTGGACTTCCATGTGCTCATTTCCAGCAGTTATAAGATATCCAAATCTTCCCCGTTTTTTTTTTTTTTTTTTTTTTTTTTGCCCCATTTCATACTCTACAGTCTCATTCAAGTAGGTGTGATACTGCAAGACAGGGACTCTGAATAAATACAAAATTTCTTAGTGGGACACTTGAAATTAAAGAAACACCATTTTTTGAACTTGTTTCCAGTAATCTCCAGAGTGAGGACCTTTATTTCTAATTGAGGTGCTAAATTCTCAGCTAACATTAGAAATTTGCTGCAGATAAATCTCTTTTGTAAAATGTATATGGAAAAAGTCCTGATCTGGGATTTAGGAGACCCAGATGGTAAGATCAGTTTTTCCAGTAGGTAGCCTCAAGACTTTATGCAGTTGACTCCCATCTCAGGACCGCAATCAGTCTCTCAACTATCAAATGAAAAGACTGAATCCAACAGAAGCTCTATGAGGGCAAGGACTTTGTCCACAACTGTCTCACCAGGGCCTAGAGCTATGCCTGGCACACAGGAGGGACTTAACGCATACTTCTCTTATGTGTGAAATGTCTTCAAAGTCACTAGCATTCAGAGAATTGGAGTCCATGGAATCATTTCAAAAATCTAAAGTTCGTCCTGTTCGTGTTTCCCCCTCCCTTTCATTAGAGGGGTGAGTACCTCCCCACCTCCCCCATCTCTTAGCAACAGCATGGAAGAGCTAACTGTTCTCAAGCAGTTTGCAAGTTGCATGACCTGGCAGCTGTGAATTATTCTGTGCACTCTAATATTATCATTGCAGCATCACTCCCCCTCTGCTGTCACTTCTCGAGCCACTTACTCAGAGCCACTGCTCAGCTCCTCCCTCTCACTTGTTGCTGAAAACACACCCCAATTCCACCCACCTTCACTGAGCTTGCTTGTGCAAGCGTGCGGTACATTAGAAGACTGGACGCCCACAAGGAGAGGAATGAATGCATTTGAATGGGAGCGCAGGTGTTCAGTGAGAAGGGCTAGATACTCTGCAATACTTGCAAATCCTAAATATGAAACCTGTAAACATTTCCTGGGGTCTTCAATGGATCATTTTATTGCACAATGGATCAAGCACAATTTTTAAAAAACGGAGAATAGTTACTACTTATTAAGCACCTACTGTGTGTCAGACAGTTACACACACGCTTTCCTGCTTAATCTTCTCAACAACTCTGTGGGCACCCACTTTTACAGATGAGTGAACTGAGGTTCAGAAACGTTGATGAACATCAAGGTCCCATACCAGTAAATGCCACAACCGATACTGGATCTGAGTCTTCTATCTGATTCCAATATTCCACATTGTAAAATTTAGAAGAATCTGGAAAGCTTACTAAGAACAACCTAGTGTAAAGGGAACAGAGTGGAAGTTACAGACCATTCAGTTCTTCTCCACCCGCTTTATTTCCACTCCTAAAACTTAAATAACTTGTTTTCTGTTACTCCCATATAGAGAGCTGACACTAACAGTTGGGAGATATGAGGAGATGCTTAGCAATTACTAGGTCAAAGAGAGTTCAGTTGGAATGCACCTTGCAGCCTGTTCAATCTACCCTGATATTTTATAGATGGTAAACTGAAGCCCAGAGAACATAAGAAAGTCACCCATCTAATCAGTGAGTAGCAGAGCCAGCCTTTTCTGGTATGAAATCCTACGCTCTTTATCTGCAAAAAAAGAGGCAATAACTCCTGTGTGTAACACTGGGAGGATTAAATGAGGCAATGTCTTCAAAGTGCTCAGCCAGGTCAATGCCTGGCACGTGGTAGATCCTGGAAATGGTAGATTCTGCTGACCCTGATCCTCTCTGACCCGTGGTCTCTTTGTAAATGGGGTTGGCAAGGGCCATTATCTCACATATTTAAGAAAATCAAATGAGCTCTTGGATGTGGCAGAGATTTGTAGTGTTTGCCTCACAAACACTACCTATAATCTTCTGGGTATGGCATTTCACAGGTTCCCTTGGTCTGTTATCATTGTAGATAACTGTGAAACAGGAGAAAGGGGAAATACAGGAAGAAATTTTAAACTTGTGTCTGCATATGTGTTTTACCTTCTCAACCTTCTTCTCTTCTTGAATGACTTGGACCTCACTGAAGCCATGGGCCCCTTCTTACTGCAAGGAAGGCTATCAATTAGAAGTGCATAGAGGGATTGGCTCTGGCTGAGCTAGGCTTAGAAGTCAGGTGCTGCCAGGCAAAAGTCTTATAGTTTAGGGGGGGGGGGACTACATGCATATGTGTCATGAGGCTAAAGAACTGTTGATTTTGCCCAATATGCCATGAGCCTGGATTGCACATGAGGTGATGAAGGCCAAAAAGAGCTGGGGAAACTCCATTCTTGGTTCACCAGAGTGTCTCTGCTGGGGACTCTATCACCTTCCAGCTATACCTTCTCTCTAGGGCCCCTTACAGTATGAGCAACCCTTACTCTTTTTACCTTGCTTCTTCAAGACTCCAAGTATTCAACCCACTTTTTAAAGGCTGAACCGTGAGGAAGAATGAGTAGGAGGTGAGGAAGTAGAAACAGGTTGTGCAGATAAGAACTGCAAGGAGTTTGGCTGTGAAAAATGGAAAGAGAAAGAATGGAACTCAGAGAAAATTGGGATTAAAGCTGATAGTTTTTGAGGGGTGTTGTTTGTTCTAAGGTGGAAGAGACAGAAGGCTATTTAAATGCTTTTTGGAAGAAGCAAGTAGAGAGGAAAAGGCTGAAGGGATAGGAGCTGAGTCAATACCACAAGGTCCCTAAGGAGACAGGAAGGGAAGGGTCCAGAGCTCAGGGGAAGCGACTGGCCTTGACCAGGAAGAGGGGCCTGTCCTCTGTCGTGGTAGGAGGGGAGGAGGGTAAACGAGGAGGGAAGGTAAAAGCACAGTCTTGTCCAGACATTCTCAGATATAGCAGGTCCCAAAGTTTGTCACGGTCTTTCTTCCTTCTTTGCACAGCTGTGGCCCCATGTCAGGTACTGTCCTTGGTGCTTCGCGTACATGAATTTACATCCTCACCACAGTCCTGCAAGGAAGGAATTTCTAACCCCTATTTTATAGATGTACAAACCAAATCTCAATGAGCATATAAAATTGTCTGTGGTCACACAACTAGTATTATTAATAAAAATAGTGCTGACACTAATAGAGCCCTAACTATGTGTCAGACTCTATTCTGAGTGCTTTATACTCATTAGCCTACTTAATCCTATCAGGTAGGTATTATCCTGATTTTAAAGATGAAGATGTTAAGACACTGGAAGATTAGCTTGTTTGGCCAATGTCAGGCAACTTCAAAGTGGAGCCAGCACTTGAACCCAGGCAGTCTGGCTCCCAGGTCTGTATTCTTAACCATTGTACCACATCATCTCTTGTTGTAGGAACAAAGTGATAGAGATTAAATTCAAACCCTTGTTTGTCTGACTCCAGAGGCCATACTTTTCTCATAGTATCAAGGGATGAGGCTGGAGGTAAAATCAGCCTTTAAAGTTGAATACTTTATACCAAGATCCAAGATATAATATACCAAGATATAATGTCTGAGGACAAGGAAGAGAAACACAAGTACCCCCTCAAGAGACTTCTTCCAATGTCTCAGTGGCCAAAACTGCGTCACAATGCTCTCCTAACTCCCTAAGAGCTGGGGTTCCTCTATGGTGGGAATTTGCAAGGGGAAGGATTAAGAACAGTTTAACTTAACCAACCAACAGTGCCTGCAACATTCATGCAGGGCAATAGGTGCTTTGCCTAAGTCTTCATTCATTCATTCAGTAAATCATTTACTGACCACCAATTCTGCCTGGTACTGTGCCAGCACTAGGCACACAGAAGTGCAAGTACATGGTTTCTACTCTTTAAGGAGCTCACAGACTGATGCTTGGAATAGACACATAAGCAGACAAGGCTGTTGTGATGAGTGGCCACCTCCTATAGTGGGGTATGTCCAAAGGGTGAGGGAAACAGAGAGGGGTGACTGTTCCTCCATAGGAAAGGAGCCAAGGGGAAGTCTTCATAGAGGAACTGTCACTTTAAAGAAAAGCCATTTGCCGGATGAACAAAAGAAGTGAGGAGGATGTATGATTCAGGCAGAGGGGCCAACTTGTACAAAGTCAGAGGGGCATGGGAACGTATGGCAAGTTCTGGGGAACTGTTAGTAGTTTCCTTGGGCTGTCACAGAGATACCAGCTCTAACGGGTGAGAGATGAAGCTGCAGAGGTAGGCAGGGGCAGACCATGTCACAACACGTGCTAGATGCCACGTGTAGGAACTGAATCCCTAACCCTCACTACCACTCTGGGAAGCTGTTTTATTACCAGTTCCAATTCACAAATAAGAAAATGAAGCCTCAGAAAAACTAACATGCCCCCTACCCAGAGCTGATAAGAAGTAGAGCTTGGATTTGAACCCAAGCTGACCTCACGCCAAAGTCTACACTCTTTTCACTACACCATAATGACTGTCTTCGGCTCTGCCTCTAAAGCTATCGTAGCCTAGATGTAACCAAAACAATAAAAAGCCTTTTTTTCTATGGTAACAGTGGTGAAGCCATTTCGGGAACTAAGATTTGTTCCCTTTACAAATGAGGGTTTGGTGCAATTCTTTTCCCCTGCTCATTATAAAGGCCTGCTTCCTACCGGAATGAGGAACCAGGTCGTAGCTGTCTGCATTCAGCCATAGGAAGACACATCGTATTTCTTCCATGATGGAAGAACCAGCTGTGGCATTAATAAAAAATGACTGCTTTTCAATTCTTCCAACAGAGTAAATAAAACTCCCTTGTAATTAACAGCAAATTGGTTTCCTACAGAGCTGTCAAATCTGAAGGGGTGGGATGAGGGAGGTTAGGGAGAAGATGGGAGTGAGAGCTTGGTTCGTGGTTTTCCTACTGTTCTTTCTCCAAGTATGTGTTCCAAAGGTGCTTTGGGTACGAAAGATATTTTCAACTCCTTTCAGGAAATTCCCAAATCTGCCACAATAACACTCCAGTATCCTGGCATGTTAGCAAAAGAAATAAGTGGCTTGCTTGTTAACAACTGCAGTCAATAAGACTTTCAGATTTGGGGCATCAACTCGTTCCTCATTCATTCATTCATTCATACATTTATTGTACACATAATTTTTAAGACTTACTAGTGATTTGTTTATTAGTTGAGTGTTTACTGGGTGTCTACTGTATGTCAGGCACAGGGCTGAGCTTTGGGGATAGATAGTGAAGAAGACCCAGTTCCTGCCCTCGCGGTACCCACAGTCTAATGGAGAGATGGACGTGCAAATAGTTTTTTTTTTTATGGTTCTTTTAATATAAGATCTACATCCTGGAAATAAAAGTAGTTGATTTTTATAGTTTTTTTACTGTCTTGGCAAATAGGAAAGGTGTTTTGCTCCCAACTTTAAGCTAAAGAATTACAAATCAAGGCCAATAAAGATCAGTGAGAAATGAAGATTATGCAGCTTTGGAATGATAACAAAGGAAAATGTGATCCTATTTGTAAAACACTGGTGATCAGACAGAGTCCTGATAGAAAATAGATGGGACACCCAAATTAAGATAATTCAAAGAGAGTCTATTTACAAACACAAAGGGAGTGTTTGCAAGGATGTGGTTAGGACGTAGGTGACTCCCAGGGCTGTGCAGGAACCCAGGGTAGCAGCAGTGGTGCGGTTAACACCCCTAAGTTAAAAAGAATATGGGAAGGAGTTGGCTACAGAAACCTGGAAGGGAAGAGTAGTGTCAAGAAGATCACCCTGAGAGGGGTGGTGACTGACAGTTGTAGGTCACAGCTAGACCAGGGTGGCCATACAAGGAAGATGTCAGGGAAACAAATACCTGCCCTCACTCCCCTCCTTCCCAAAATTTTCCCATCTTGGGGGTCATGGAAGGAATCCTGCAGTATATAGCACCTGAGTTGGATCTTGACAGATGAACAAGAGTTTGTTAGATGATAAAAAAAAAAGTGAAAATCTTCTAGACAAAGAAAAAAACCAAAAACAACAAAAGCAAGATAGTGAGAGGTAGACTGAAAACAGATCCTAAGGGGCTTTATAAGTCATGAGTAAGAGTTTGATTTTTGTACACAGGGCACTGGTACAAAATGGTTTTAAACCAGGTGGACAGCATGATCATATTTGCATTCATAGATGATCCCTTTGTCTGTAGCATGGAGGATGGATTGGAAAGAGGTGGATATTGGAGAAGAGATAGGCTGCTGCAGTAAGCAGCAGATAAAGGGTGAGAGCGTGGACCAGGACCACAGTCGTGTAGATGGAAAGAAGGGGAAGTAGAAATGACAGCTGAGTGACAGAGAGGAAGGCACCAGGATGACTCGGGATAGGGTGTCTGTGGGTGGCACTATTTGCCAGGATTAGAAACAAAAGAAGAGAAATAGATTTGGGGAGGAAAAGAAATGGCTTTGGTCTAAGGCATACTGAGTTTCATATGCCTTCAGGAAATCTAGGTGGAGCTGCCTGGTGTCACTTGGTTATGACTGTCACGTTCAGGAGAGGAAGAGAGTTGGGCTAAGTAAGAGAGAGATGTAGGACACACGAGCACAGTGTTGATAAGACCACAGTGGCACACAAGTGGACACAGGAAGAGCGTGCAGAGAGAGAAGGGAGAAGGCTACCTGCTAGGTGACCTCCACACCCTCAACTGTAGGGTGAAGATGACAGGGGCTCTCACTGGGTGGCTGTGGGCATGAAAAGAGGAGATGTACATGAAAGTGCCTGTGCACAGCATATTCTAACAAGTATCTGCAGAGCAGAGAAAAGGCACAAATGCTAGAAACTCAATTTTATACTGTGTTCTGAGAACAAAACAGCAGTTTTTTTTATACTTAAAGAACACCACAATATTATCTCTGTGCTTCTTTATTTCCTAACAGGTCTGCCTCTCTGTGCTACTTGGACTGTTGGGGGATGGCAACCAGATGTTCATATCTCACATCCCCTAAGTACTCACATACTAGGTATCCACTAAATCTATAAATATGACGGATTGATTGTCTAGTGGCAAAAAAATATTCTTTTGAGAAAGTTTCCAAGCTGGATATACAGTCCCAATTACCCCAGCACTTCTCTGTGACTGACAAACCACTCACCCTCTCTGGGTCCTGTTCGTCCCCCACTGGAGAAACATGATTAATATCCTTTCCCTGTTTGAGAGTGGTGGACTAAAGATTAATGAAGTCAGAATCCCTTGGACATACATGAGTCAGAAATGGACCATATTGTTGTCCTGTTTTAATTAAATTGAAAATTATCCTATATTGTTCAAATGGCAACTGACTCATCAAAAGTGGGTGTTTGGAAGTGATAAATGGAAAGTCTGAGGATTTTCTCATTAATTAATTTGGCCGTGAAAGTAAGCACTGGCCCATATTCCCAATGAAATAAAAACAGACCAAAAGGTAACCAAGGAGCCAGCCTAGTGTGGAATGGCGTAAATTCTGCCCTGGGCATAGACTCACACTTTTGGCAGTCAAGTAATAATTTTACATATGTAATATATAATATAAGACTTTCTGTATTTTCTAAATTTTCTCTAATAAGCACATGCTATCTTATAATAAAAACTTAATTTTCAAAAACATTATTAAAATAAAAGTATTCATCATACATATATAACATAAAGTAAATATAACATATACAATAAATATAACAGAGATTAAAGTAAATTCCATGTTTACTTTTTTTAACCTATGTTTTGAGACTATTTTATTAATATTACATAATGTTATCTATCCCTTTATTCTGTTACTAAATAAATCAGGGGTCTTTAGCTGCAAGCAACAGAAATTGCATCTGGCTAATACATACCAGAAAGGAATTCGTTGGGAAAATGTAGGGAAATTCACAAGGTCAAAAGGATAGCTGGGAGCCAGGCTTATAAAGACAGGAAAAAGGAAACAAGCTGATCTAGGTGTCCCACAGGAACTACGTGCAGGCACATTCAGGAGCCCCTGCGACAACCGCTGAGCTCAAACCACCCACCCTAACTCCAGTCCAGTTAGGAAGAAAAGATTTTGTCAGCCTAGTGAGGGCCATGTTTCTGCCCATGGCTAGGGGAGAGTAGGGCACCTTGCTAACTGTCCCAGCCAGCCTGTATCCGAAGGAACTTGGTCATTCACCCAAGTGAGTTTTAATCTTAGTCTCAAAGGAAATGGAATGGATGTTGGACAGACAAAAACGACAGATGCCTACCACATGAGGAGGTAACAGTTCTTCCCTACAACGTTTTTTAGGTATAATTTACATACAAACGATAATATCTCACAGTGACCACTCAGTGCCTTTGGAGAACTGCAATCAATGTTAGAAAATCCTTCCATAAGTTTTGATTTCACTTTTGTTTCTCAATATCAAAAGAGGGGTCAGGATGTGGTGGAACTGGAGATTGTATTATTTGAGAATCAGTTGAGAAAGCTTTGAGAGGCAGTAGCTTGGAGGTGAGAAGCAGATTTGGGGGAAGTGAGCTGTACTCACCATGCTTCCAAAGGGCTGTCTGCCATGCAACAGAGGAGTGAGAGCTGCTCTCTCTTTCGCTGCAGGCTACAATACAACCAATGGGTGGAAGTTCAAGGAAGGCAAATGTCATCTCAGTAAATGGCAGAGCTTTTTAACCATCAGAAAGTTAGAAACCCCCCATTTCAAGGGATAGGCAAGTACAAATTCCAGCATGGGACGGGGTTGGGTTGTATGATCTCTGATGGTTATTCAGGACCTGAGAGTCTATGGTCTAACACACATCCTGTTGCTATCATTTACTGAGGGCACCCCTTGTCCCAGGTAGAGATATGCCCCCAATACTTTCGTCTAGCAGGCAGTCAACAATTGAATAAATCACAGATGCTTTACTCTTAGAGCAGATAATTTTCACACAACCTTTACAGAATAACAGTGTTCCCATTTTACAGATGAGAAAACTAAAGCCCAGAAATTTTAAGGAATTAAGTCTCTCTGACTCCATGTTCCATCCATCAGCCAAAGAAATCAGGAGTCACAGAAGCAAAACCAGGCCTGGGAGAGCAGGAGTAGCCATGAGCAGGGTCGTAGAAGGACTAGTGGAAGCCCCTTTCCCCATGCTTCCCTCCCGTCCTCTCTCTTTCTGCCTTCCAAAACCTCTCCTTGCAGCTTACCCTGGGACCTCCCCACAGCCCTCCCACCTGCCTGGGAACACCAGCCTCCTGGGAGAGAAAGGGAAAGGACTGAAGCTTTCTGACTGAGGCAAGGGCAGGAGTCAGGACCAATCTCCATTTTTGAGAAACCATGGGGTGGGAAAGGACAATGACTCTATGAATTGAGAGGCCTGGGATATAGCCCGGTGTCAGAATCTCACTTGTAATATAACCTTGAGCAAGACCTGTTCTATTTCTGGCCTCCAGTCTCCTCATCTGTAACATGAAGAGGTTGAACCAGAATCTGGGGGTCATCAACTCAAGGGCTTTAAGTTCAGGTAGATGAAGGACTGGCTGCATGGGGTCTGTAGGGAACTAGCTAGCATGTGCCCTGTCCAAAAGGGTTGGAATTTATTGAATTCCAGACAATTGTCACCATGGAGGCATGTGGGCTCAGCATTGTGAGAGCTTCTGATTTGTTTTTGAAGAAATGTTTAAAAATCTATATTTTATGTGCAATCTCCTGATTAATCTGTTCATCTGATAATAAACTTGTGCAGGGATAAACAAAACACGAATGTGGATTGAATTTGGTCTACAGGCTGCTTCTTTGTCGTCTATAGACTAAACCGTATATAATAAGGCCCTAACTCTCACATTCTGTGATTTCTAAATGAGAAAATACATGACCCAATAATGCAAAATACAAAAATCGGCATTTCTGCACTAATTGAAAATTCTCTTCAGAAAGTAAACCCAAATGGCATTGTCCTTATTATTAATTCCTAGTACCGTGGTACACATTTATTTCTGGGGTCCCTGGGAAAGCATACTCCTCTCGAAGATCTGATGATCCCATTTTGAAAACTAAGGATCACCTGCTTTGTAGAGAAACAGTGCCCTCTGGTGGAAGAGTGACACAGGAAGACACCTTTGGCGCTGAGATAATTTAATACCTGGAAAGAGTGGATTTGTTTGTTTTCACTTGAAGTAGATTTAATGAAGAATAATAAATAAAATTGAAATGCATATTTATGGATGGTTTGATGTATGTTAGGCAGAAATTGGGCTTTCATGTATCCATTTGGGAGTAATTACTCTTAATCTATAAAAAAGTCCAGGATTAGAGAAAGGAAGAAAACATTTGTTACATCAACTGACAGCAACCTGGAATGGGCAGACAAGGAGAGGAAATTGGAGTCTAGGTCTTTAGACTGTGTTCTGGAAAATTAGAGCCTTTATAATAATGTACTGCAAGTTTATAGGTTTTAACAGTTATTTTCGCTGCATTCTTTTATTAAATCTTCCCATTAACTCTCCAAGGTGGGTATTATTATTATCTCCATCTGACACATAAAGAAAATGAAGCCCAGAGAGTCGAATGACCAGGCCAAAATTTCTTGGCAATTAAATGATAGAAACAAGTTTAGGCAAGTTGCTTTGCCTCTCTATTCTCAACGTCCCTATTTGTAAGGCATGGATAAAAACGATCTATATTTGCAACAAGAATTACATAAGAATACATGTACGAGGCATTTAGCATGATGCTCATCCCAGAGTGAGCCTGGTACCCAGTGTTACCTAGTACCATCACGACATTTGGAGCCCAGGTCTTCTGACTCTTCATCCTGTGCCTTTGGGGCAGTGTACATCACATTGCTTCTGGGATTGGTAACAGTGGCCCCAAACTCTAAAAATACAGTCCAGATTTTTTGCCTATTAGTGATTTTGTCAATAGCTATTAAGATCTTGAGTTGCATCATAAAAATGGGTTGTTAAAAGAGGGAAGTCATGCTTGCTGTGAATTGTGCACTATCCACACAATTGTGCTAGGGCCATTGTATAGATTCCTGAACTCCAGATTTTAATGGGAACATTGACATGTTGGATGTTACCCAGAAAAGGTGATGAGGGCTCCAGGAACCACATCAGAGGGGAATTTTTTTTTTTCTTTTCTTTTTTTGTGACCGGTAAGGGGATCGCAACCCTTGGCTTGGTGTCGTCCGCACCGCACTCAGCCAGTGCACCGGCCATCCCTATATAGGATCCGAACCCGCGGCAGGAGCACCGCTGCACTCCCAGCACCGTACTCTCCCGAGTGAGCCATGGAGTCGGCCCCAGAGGGGAATTTTGGAAGAAACTGGGGATATCTGGCCTGGAGAAGAGAAGACTCAAGGATCCCACTCATTCATTCACTCCTTCACTTGTTCATTCATTCTACATTTACTGAGTGCTTACTCTGTATGGCACCGTGTCACGTGGTAAAGATACAGCAGAACAGACATAATGTGTCTTCTTATAAAGTCTAATCTAGAGAGGGTCAAAGAGTATTAGGGGGTGTCATCTGGAGAATTAGACTTGTTCTGTGTAAATGCTTACAGCAGGACCAGGGCCAGCAGAGGAGGAGATTAGGGCAGAACTCTTAAACTGGCAGAGGGCACTGGATCACATGTGTGGACTACTTATTGCAAGGAGTATCCAAGATGAGTCTAGAAGGCCACTGGGAGGTGTTAGAGGAGATCCAAGGTGGGGTTAGGGTTTGGGATAGGATTTGGCCTTCTTAGTTCCCTTTGAGCCTAGACACCATGGATGTATTGACTTTGCCCAGTCTTCTCTGGGAAGTCCCTCTAAAGCTGCCACTTATCCTTTCACTCTGAGGTGGGGAAAAACAACACGGACCTAATGCCCTTGGTCTTTGGCTTTCTTTCTTGAGCTTCTGTCTTCTTGATAGTTCAGTGATACTGTGGCTTTTTCTCTCCCAGACACAGGAAATTCTCCTGAGCAGTGTCTCTCAATCACAGAACATAAGATAATTGGCAGCAAAAATCTGAAGTACAGTGCAGATTTTTCAAAAGTCCATTATCAAATAAACTCACCTTCATTATAGATAAGTTAGAAGCAAAACAATAAGCAATAGAAGTAAGAAAAAATCACCCAAAGGTAACCAGTATTTCCTTCCATTTTTTCCCCTTCTGTTTAGGATTTTATTTTTTTAAGTACATGATCACACCAAATCCAGCTGTTTCACTTGGGATTATTGAAAAGAAATATTTCTTTAAAGTTATTATAGGCTTTTTGTTTTAAGCATATATTTAATTATATAATTTTATTATTATTGTATAATATTGTACTGAGTAAATATACCATAGTTTACTTTTCCATTCTCCTATCATTGGCCATTTCCGATTTTTGATATTATAAATAGTGCCCAGATCTAAAACATTCTATGACTATCTGAAATGTGAGAAAACATTTGTGTATAAAAATGTTTGCTGTATCCTGAATGGGGAAAAGCTGAAAGCTTTTCCTTTAAGAACAGGCACTAGACAAGGATGCCCACTCTCACCACTCCTATTCAACATAGTGTTGGAAGTACTAGCCAGAGCAATCAGAGAAGAGAAGGAAATAAAGGGCATCCAGATTGGAAAAGATGAAGTCAAACTGTCCCTGTTTGCAGATGACATGATCCTATATATCGAACAGCCTAAAACCTCTACAAAAAAACTCTTGGAATTGATAAATGATTTCAGCACAGTAGCAGGATACAAAATCAACACACAAAAATCAGTAGCATTTCTTTTCTCCAATAGTGAACATGCAGAAGGAGAAATCAAGAAAGCCTGCCCATTTACAATAGCCACCAAAAAAATAAAATACTTAGGAATTGAGTTAACCAAGGAGGTGAAAAATCTCTATAATGAGAACTACAAACCACTGCTGAGAGAAATTAGAGAGGATACAAGAAGATGGAAAGATATTCCATGCTCTTGGATTGGAAGAATCAACATAGTGAAAATGTCCATACTACCCAAAGTGATATACAAATTCAATGCAATCCCCATCAAAATTCCAAAGACATTTTTCTCAGAAATGGAAAAAACTATTCAGACATTTATATGGAACAATAAAAGACCACGAATAGCCAAAGCAATGCTCAGCAAAAAAATTAAAGCTGGAGGCATAACACTACCTGACTTTAAGCTATACTACAAAGCTATAATAACCAAAACAGTATGGTACTGGCATAAAAACAGACACACGGACCAATGGAATAGAATAGAGAATCCAGAAATCAACCCACACACTTACTGCCATCTGATCCTTGACAAAGGCACCAAGCCTATTCACTGGGGAAGGGACTGCCTCTTCAGCAAGTGGTGCTGGGATAACTGGATATCGATATGCAGGAGAATGAAACTAGATCCATACCTCTCACCGTATACTAAAATCAACTCAAAATGGATTAAGGATTTAAATATACACCCTGAGACAATAAAACTTCTTAAAGAAAACATAGGAGAAACACTTCAGGAAATAGGACTGGGCACAGACTTCATGAATACGACCCCAAAAGCACGGGCAACCAAAGGAAAAATAAACAAATGGGATTATATCAAACTAAAAAGCTTCTGCACAGCAAAAGAAACAATTAACAGAGTTAAAAGACAACCAACAGAGTGGGAGAAAATATTTGCAAAATATACATCTGACAAAGGATTAATATCCAGAATATATAAGGAACTCAAACAACTTTACAAGAGGAAAACAAGCAACCCAATTAAAAAATGGGCAAAAGAGCTAAGTAGGCATTTCTCTAAGGAAGATATACAAATGGCCAACAGACATATGAAAAATGCTCAACATCACTCAGCATCCGGGAAATGCAAATCAAAACCACATTGAGATACCATCTAACCCCAGTTAGGATGGCTAAAATCCAAAAGACTATGAACGATAAATGCTGGCGAGGCTGCGGAGAAAAAGGAACTCTCATACATTGTTGGTGGGACTGCAAAATGGTGCAGCCTCTATGGAAAATGGTATGGAGGTTCCTTAAACAATTGCAAATAGATCTACCATACGACCCAGCCATCCCACTGTTGGGAATATACCCAGAGGAATGGAAATCATCAAGTCGAAGGTATACCTGTTCCCCAATGTTCATCGCAGCACTCTTTACAATAGCCAAGAGTTGGAACCAGCCCAAATGCCCATCATCAGATGAGTGGATACGGAAAATGTGGTACATCTACACAATGGAATACTACTCAGCTATAAAAACGAATGAAATACTGCCATTTGCAACAACATGGATGGACCTTGAGAGAATTATATTAAGTGAAACAAGTCAGGCACAGAAAGAGAAATACCACATGTTCTCACTTATTGGAGGGAGCTAAAAATTAATATATAAATTCACACACACACATACACACACACACACACACACAAACCGGGGGGGGGGGGGAAGAAGATATAACAACCACAATTATTTGAAGTTGATACAACAAGCAAACAGAAAGGACATTGTTGGGGGGGAGGGGGGAGGGAGAAGGGAGGGAGGTTTTGGTGATGGGGAGCAATAATCAGCTACAATGTATATCGACATAATAAAATTAAAAAAATAAAATAAAATAAAATAAAAAAAAATAAAAAATTTCAAACATACAAAATAAATAAATAAATAAAATTAAAAAAAAAATAAAAATGTTTGCTGTGCCTCTTCATTCCCTATCAAGCTCCTTCTACCTCCCACACATACACATACACACACACACAAACACACACACATACACACACACACACACACAACCTACATTACACTATACACACTACATACCTAACCACTTGTGTTTTACTGAACGAGCCAAAGTCTGTTTACACGGCCCATGCTGTCACGCTTTCTGGAATACTTGTGGCCCACCACCCACCAAAACATACTTGCTCATCCTTTAAGATCAAGCTCAAATGTCATCTGCTTTTTGAGACCTCTCTGTCACCTCCCCAAGGTCCCTCTTCTCTGTCCCACCACACTTCTCTCTAATCACTCTGTTGACCGAGCAAATGAGACATTTGGTTAATTACTTAGAAAGTTCATCAGTCATCATACTGCTGGTCAATTTCTATAAGGAAAGCATCAGAGCTAGAAAGATCCCACACGTGTGTGTGTGCATGTGTGTGTGCGCGCACACATGCTCTCTAACCTGCAAAAGCAATCTTCTTTCTTATCTTTTCTGGATTAATTGACTTTGTTCTTATGGAATTCTGGTGCCTCAGTGCAGTGAAAGGGGCCTGGCCCTAATTCCCCCCTTCTACCTTCTTGAGTAAAAACTGTGTGTTCAGCACTAAGTTGGGCTCTGGAAGTACAAAACCAAACAAGATGTGGTCCCTGCTCTTAAGAAACCGAGAGTTTAGTGAAGAAGGCAAACACGTAAATGTAAAAGTGCACAGAGTCTGCACAGGTTCTATGGCAGAAGTCCATAGTGGCAATGGGTTTGGATGAATAAAGGAGGAAATGGTGCACTCTGTGGGGAAAGGCTTTGGGTGAGGAGTGGAAGAGTTGATTTAAAAAGGTGCAGGAGAGTGACATAGATTTAAAGATCACTAGATGCTGCCCGGATGGACTAGAGAGGAAAGTGCATACGCAACCAGATAATGTAGTGACTGAGAGATCTGTCTCAGGGTCATAGCCAGGTTCCCACTACCAGTGGGTGATGTGAGGATTAAATGCCCAAGAGAACATGAGACAGTGCCATGACTGGGCCTCCACCTGAGCCCAGCAAAGGGCAGCTGTGCCGAATTGTCTCTTGGCAACTCAGTACCATTTTAGCCCTTCTGAGTTCTCCTTTGTAACATGGGGAATGGAAGCCAAGCAACTGTGTCTTGTAAAATCCCTATTTCCAGAATGTATTGGTTTGCTAGGGCTGCCATAGCAAAGTACCACAAACTGGATGGCTTAAACAACAGAAATTTATTTTCCCACAATCCCGGAGGCTAGAAATCCAAGATCAAGGTGTTGGCAGGGTTGGTTTCTTCCAAAGCTTCTCTTTTTGGCTTGTGGGTGGCCACCTTCTCCATGTATTTTCAAATTGTCTTCCCTCTGTGCCTGTCTGTGTCCTAATCTCTTTTTATAAGGACACCAATCATATTGGATTAGGGCCCATCCACATAGCCTCATTTTACCTTAATCACTTTTTGAAGGTCCTATCTACAAATACACTCTGAGATACTGGGGGTTAGAACTTCAACATACGACGTGGCGAGGAACACAATTTAGCCCATAACACAGAGTTTCTGGATTAGAGCTAGAAAGGCAGAAGAGAAGCAAAGGCCATTATTTTGGATTAGGGCAGGTGGCAGGTGTAAGGTTTTTCCAGTGACTGCAACTTCTAGGTATCCTCTTGAAAATCACCTGTTTTGCCACTGCAAACAGCCTAGAGCATTAGCAGTAGTTGCCTGAAATTCTTGCACTTCCTGATTTCTTAAACCTGGTTGACCCACCAGGCTCATGATGAGTTTCATCCATTGTCAACATGTTGGCCTTTAAATTTGCAAATGTGTTCAGCTTCCACCTACACTCTCAAGCTTTGCTGTGGACTGATTGGATTGTGTCCCCCAAAGTTCATATACTAGATGCTTAATTCCCATTGTAGCTGTTGAGATTGGAAAATCTAATTATGGTATTTGAAAGGTGGAGACTTGAAGAAGTGATTAGACTGTAGGACCACGCAGTAGTGAATTGATTAATAATGATGGTCAGGGGCATGGTTCTGAGGGCATTAAAAGGAGAGCCCATAAAAGTCTCTCTTTCTCTGTTCTGCCATCTTCCACACTGTTGTAAAGCTACTACTAAAGAAGACCCTCACCAGATATGTTCCCTGGACTTTGGACTTCCCCAACTCTAAAACTGTAAGCAATACGTTTCATTTTCTTTTTTTCTTTCTTTTTTTTTTTTTTTTTTTTTTATGTGACTGGTAAGGGGATCGTAACCCTTGGCTTGGTGTCGCCTGCACCGTGCTCAGCCAGTGAGCGCACCGGCCATCCTTATATAGGTTCCGAACCCGCGGCGGGAGCATTGCTGCACTCCCAGCGCCGCACTCTCCCGAGTGAGCCATGGGGTTGGCCCTACATTTCATTTTCTTATGAATCACCCCATTCCAGATATTTTGTTATAAGCAATAGAAATGCACTAATGTAGAAAATTGGTATCAAGAGTGAGGTGTTGCTCATAACAAATACTTGAAAATGTGGAAGTGGCTTTGGAACTGGGTAATGGGCAAAGGCTGGAAGAATTTGAAGAAGCAGGCTAGAAAAAAGCCTAGCTGCTGGTGGGAATTTAGAAGATAAGAAAACCAGGGAAAGTTTGGAACTTCTTAAAGCCTGGTTATATTGTGGTGCAGAATGCTGATAGAAATATGGACAGTAAAGGCCATTCTGAGAAGATCTCAGATTGAATGAGACGGAGCTTATTGGAAACTGGGGCAAAGATCACTCTTGCTATGAACTGGCAAGGAACTTGGCTGCATTCTGTTCATGCCCAAAAGTTTTATGGAATGTGGAACTTCAAAGCGCTGACCCAGAGTATTTGGTAGAAGAAATTTCTAAGCAGCAAAACAGTCAGGAAGTCACATGGCTACTTGCGACAGCCTACGCTGAGTTGTGGTGGCAAAGGCATGATGTAAAGCCAGAATTTATAATTGAAAGGGAAACAGAGCATAAAGATTTGGAAAATGTGCAGCCTGTCCATGTGGGACAGAAGCAGAGAACATTTTCAGGAGAAAAATACAATGGTGCAGCTCAGTAACCATTTTCTAAGAAGATTAGTACAAAAGAAAGTGATTATCAAGAGAAGTGGGGAAAAGGCCCTGAAGGCATTGAAGAAGCCTCTGGGACCAACACTTCTATTACAGGCCCAGAGGCCTGAGGAGACAGAATGGTCTCAGGGAACAGGTCTGAGGCACCCTCTAAGGGTTCAGTGCCCAGGGCCACCTCAGGATGCTGCTCCCCACACCAGCACCTCAACTGCTTCAGCTGCTCCAGCCATGGCTAAATTGGCCCCAGGTGTGACTGGACCCACTGCTTTGGAAAATGCAAACTGGAAGCTTTGGCAGCGTCCACACGGTGTTAGGTCTGCAGGCTTGCAGAATGCCAGAGCTGTGGAGCCTAGGGAGCCCCCACTCAACTTCAAAGAATGTATGGAAAAGCCTGGGGACCCAGGGAGAGATCTATCTCAGGGGCAGCGTCACCACAAAGAGCCTTCACTAGAGCAATGCTGAGTGGAAACAAGGGGTGGGAGCTGCAGCAGAGAAACCCCAACAGCACTACATCTACTAGAGCCATAACAGTAGGACTGCCACGGAGACCCCAGACTTGTAAACCTACCAACGTGCAATGCCAGCCTGTGAGAGCTGAAGCACCACCTGAGACCAGGAAAGCCATAGGAGCAGAGCTGCCTGAGGACTTGGGGACCAACCCGTGTACCAACATGCAGAGGAGATCAAACATGGAATCAGGGAACAAGATTTGCCAGCTTTGAGACTGAATGCCTGTCCTGCTGAGTTTTGGACTTGTTTGGGACCTGTTACACCTTTCTTTTGGCCCATTTCTCTCTTTTTGAATGGGAATGTGTACCCTATGTTTGTCCCACTATTGTATTTTGGAAGTAGATAACTTGCTTTGAGTTGATAGATGGGACTTTGAACTTTGGACCTTTTGAGTTGAAACAAGTTAAGACTCTGGGGATGGAATGAATGTATTTACCTGTGAGAAGGACATGGACTCTGGGGGCAGGGGTGGAATGCTGTGGATTGATTGAATTGTGTCCACCAAAGTTCATATATTAGAAGCTTAATTCCCACTGTAGCTGTTGAATGTGGGAAATGTTACTATGGTAATTGAAAGGTGGGGCCTTGAAGAGGTGATTAGACTGTAGCACCATGCCATAGCGAATGTATTAATAATGGTGGTCAGGGATGTGGTTCTGAGGGCTTTAAAAAGAGAGCATTTGAGTTTGTCTCTCTCTCTGCTCTGCCATTTTCTGCCATGTGAGAGCTCTGCATTGTTGTAAAGCGACCATCAAAGAAGACCCTCACCAGATATGTTCCCAGAGGCTGGGACTTTGGACCTCCCAGCCTCTGAAACTTTAAGCAATAACTTTTGTTTTCTTATAAATCATCCAGTTCCAGGTATTTTGTTATAAGCAACAGAGACACACTTATACAAGCCTGTTTTCCAAAAGGAACCCAGACATTCCTGAATTGTACTTTTGTCACTACACATCTGGAGGCCTAAATGAAATAAGCTGTACTTAATTTCCTGTGGAAATTATAGGCTCTTTGAAACAAAGTTCAAGGTGATATCAAACTTGCTTATACACAATTCAGCCTTTACATTGCAAACTCAGCATCAACAAGACCATCCCTTACTAAAAAATAATTTTTGAGACGCACTAGATTTCAGTCCTTAGGCAAGTTCCCTAAACTCTTTTTCGGCTTCCTCAGTGTAACTTATAAATAATAATGTCCATTGTGAGACCCCAATATAGATTATATTAATATATTATACACAGAGGTACTTTAAAAGGTTATGGAAAATTTGAATGGAAAAATAATACAAATCTTTCCATGAACTTTTGACAGCCTCTTGTGCGTGTGTGTGTGTGTGTGTGTGTGTATTCAAGTATACACAAGTATATATATGTATGTGTGTGTATAAATGCATATACAAACAAACCTGGCATACAGTAGCTGATCAGTAAACAGTGTCTATAATCATGCCTCAGAAAACTTTACCTTTCATAGAATGTGAAGCATTCTACATATACAGAATGTCTTCACCTATTCAGTGGGCAAAATGATAAGATTCATAGAATTATTAGTGCTAAATTAGAAAAGACAAATTTTTTTAAATGATGCCTGGCATTCTTAAGAGTTCTAAAAATGAAAAGTGCTGTCACATTTCATTGCAATTTTCGTTTGCACCATCCTGACACCTAGCATACTTCCATTAGAGTTCTGATTACTTTGTACATGTTTGTTACGTGTCTATCTCCTTCACAGAACTATACCTTCCTTGAGTTTTTCATGGGTGTTTGTGGGAGGATAGGTGAGTAACATACATTGGGTGTCTACCACAGACCAGGCTTATGTGAGGTGCTTTTCATGCAGTATTTCCTCGATGATGAAAGGTCGAGGGCCTTAGACCAGATGTGACAGCATACACACTCCTTGCATCACAATCTGTGCACTGTAGGGCAGGATTGAGGTCAAAGCTGGTGTCCAATAAAGATAGAAGAATGCTCCTGTGGATTTATGAGGCCCCTGCCTGATGCCCAGTGTTCACTAAGACTCAGCACTTGAGAGCAAGCACTCTGGAGCAGAACTACCTTGGCTCTTCTACTTTCTAGCCCTCTGACTTTTGATAAATTCTTAATCACTGTGTGCATCAGTTTAAATCAGTTGTAAAATGATTAATCATGATAGCATCTACCTCATATGTTCATTTTGAGAATAAAATGAAATAATATGTGTGGATCATTTCATATAGTGCCTGGCATATAGTAAATGCTCAATAAACATCACTCCTAAGAAATTAGCTCTCAGAGCCCCTGAGTAGCACTGCTGGAAGAACTCAGGAAGTTGCCCCATCCAGCTGCGGTAGGTCTGAGCCTTGGGAGACTGCAGAAACTTGGATGCTGTTGCTGATGGGAAGCGAGGCCCATTTCTAGCTACAACAATCTCACAGTTGATAAAAGGATGGTGTTCATTTCCTTCAAAAGTTGTTTTGTCCTTTTTCCAAGGCTTTAGGGTAATTGCTGGCTCAATAGGAAGCTCTCTAAAGCCGTGAGTCAACAGTCACTCATCCTAGGAGGTGATTCACACTCCAGAGTGCACAGTCCACAAATGGTGTGGGGGTGGTACCTCTTGGGGATAGATTGGCGATGCCCGTGAATGAGTTGTTTGTGATCACGGGCTGCTTATGAGCAGACATGAGAACAGATGCACCAATTAACTTCTCATCATGTCCTCTCCACGCTCCTTCAGAAGAGGCACAAATCTTGCTTGAAAAGATGTTGAACTTGGTAATGCAGAGTGTCATTTCTCCTGTCCCCCAGGCCTTTTCAAAGCTTGGACTGGTTAAGAGGCACAATGAAGAACTGGTTTAGAGGCAGAAATCTTGGATGGTTCCAAGATTTGTGCTATTCATATTGAAATAAAATAAGAGAATTCCTGAAAAGCTGAGTGCTGGGAGATTTTGGAGCCTAGGACAATTTTAGTGGAGTGATAGCCTTGTCCCTAAATTTCAGTCTGTTTCTTCCAACAGATTTTGCAAGCCTCAGGGGTACTAAATCTTATTCTGTACCTGTAACAGATAGGTCTGTGGAGTTTGGCATTGCCACTGTGCCAAAATGCCTGGGTCTAAATTTGAGCTTTGAGCAAATTATTTAACCTCTCAGTGCCTCACTTATAATATGGAGACACCAAATAATACCTACCTGCTAGGGTTGTTGTGAACATTAATTGATCTAATGCAGTGCTACTCAGAGTGGGATCCAAGACCAGAGCTTGTCTACACATTGTTCCCAGTCCTCTGTCAATTACCTACAGAAAGTGAATAAACTTTTAGGAACCTTTATAGCAATTTCACTTTAGCACAACAGTTTTATTATATTTTACAAAAGTTTCAGTCTGTCATGGATCAAAAATAAAAAATAAATAAAAATGAAAGCTGGCCCTTCATCACAGTTTGAGAATCACTGGATAATGTATGTCTTCTAACACAGATGTGTTCCAGCATCTACTTATTAAAATGCATGTTGTTTTTATTACAAATATATTCCTGTTATTTCTCTTTGATGGTTGTTTTTAAGCTTAGCATGTCAGCAGTATGATTTCCATTTCAGAATTTTTAAAGCAGACATTTAAAATGTTTATTATTAAAAGTGGGTGCTGCAGTGTTGATAACTGCTAATGTAGAGTTTTATTAAACATAAGGACTTGGGATTTGATTCTAGGATGGAGTGAGAGTGCCTTGGGGTTCTAAATGGGAACACTCCAGCCGTGTGGTAGGTGGCAGATGCTCCTTCTGAGATCTGCTCTAGGAAAAGCTTCCTTGATGATGTCCTGGTTGAGAGCCCTTTCCCACCTAATAGGGCATTTCATAAGGCATAGTGTGGGTTTTGCTCAACATCAACTCATTAAATATTGGACCAGAGCAAATATTGGACCAACGAAATTGTCATTATTTTCAAAGTCCGCTAGTTCATAGGCATTTAGGCACCTCAGTTTTCTCTTCTGTAAAATGAGAAATGTGTAATATATGAATGATACAGCAAAGTAGCAGAAACAATAAAGACTCTGGAATCAGACTTAACTGGATTTGCTTTTTTTTACTCTACTTGACCAGCAAGCCACTTAATCTCTGGGCCTCAGAATTCTTAGTTATAAAACGGGGATAATAACCCTTAACCTTTCTGGGTTCTTGTGAGTGTAGGGACCCAAATGCCCCAAGGGATCACACCCCGATCACATAAGCCCTTCTCGGCCACACCCCATCATGGCGCTGGTTGCCCTTCTCTTCCGTATTCTCCTTCCCGCCAGCGCGAATTACACACCAATCAGCTCCCCACAAACCCCATGTTGTATGCTAAGTAGGGATTGTATTTTAAGCCAATCAGATTTCCCCTTAAAGCCCTATATATGTGTGTGTGTGCTGCCTAATAAATGGGCTCTCTCCGGTGGATGGATCGGCAACTGGTGTCGACTCGTCCTTTCATTTGGTGCCGAAACCCGGGACGGAGTTTCTCTCAAGCGGCGACACTTTTCGGATCGCAGCGGCAACACCTTCCGAGTCGCCCCTCAGTGCTCCCTCGAGCTGTAATACTTTTCAGATCGCAGCGGCAGCACTTTCCGAGCCATCCCTCAGGGCTCCCTCAAGCTGTAACACTTTTCAGATCGCAGCGGCAGCACCTCTCGAGTCGCCCCTCGGGAACTCCATCCCGCCAGGACCGGCCTCCCTTCCACCGCTCAGCATTGACGGTCCACCCTCGTCCATTGTTTTCGGCGCTGGCTTCTTCCACTCACCACCGCTCATCATTAGGTAAGCCCCCTGTTCTAAAGGCCACCGGCCCTTTTCAGGCTACCACAGGGAGTCTAGATCGTCCAGTAGCCCCTAACACCCATACCCACCCCACCACAGTCTTCACGACCACCATAAATTCCCAAACTATAACAGGTTCCAAAGCCCCAGTAAACTTTTACTTTCATTTTTGGAGGTTAAAAGCCCCATTCTGTTCTCTCCTTCTCTCTTTCACCCTCTTGTCCACCACTCTCTTCTAATCTCTGTCCGATTTCCGTCTCTCTCCACTTCCCGGGTCTGGGACCCGACCAGAAATTCCTAGCGCTAGGTTTCCTTCAGGCACCGGGCTTTTGCCCTAGAGAAGTGAAGGTCTGGGTGATGACCCACACCTCCCTTCTCTCCTCCTGGTTCGTACCTGAACCTGCCGGGACTAACGTGACCTACTGGGGACGCCCTCTAGGATCCCGCTTTTCCCAACCGGCCAAAGGATCTGTCTTATCACTAATCTCTGTCCAATTTCTGTCTAAAATTCCCATTAAGAGATCAGAATGGGCGCTTCCTCCTCCTCCCTAGAGGACTCTCCACTTCAATGCCTTCTGAAAAACCTCACCAACCTTTCCCTGAGGCTACACGACCTCTTTAACTACTGCCAGTGCCTAAAAAAATGGAAGGAGATCCCCACATCGAGGCTTTTCGCCTCTTGGCTCAGAACCCCGCCCTCTGCTCCTCCTGTGCTCCCTCTCAAGTCCTTTTAGCCTATAAACCCTCTTCACAGTCACCCCTCGATCCTTCCACCTTCGACCCTGCTGATGAACCCCCACCCTACCCACCTCCTCCTCCCCCAGTGCCTCCGGCATCCACTCCTCCTCCCCCGTCATCCGCGTCACCTTCTGCACCTCCTGTGCCATCCACTCCTCCATCTTTACCCTCACCTACCCCTGACCCACTAAGCCCCCCTTTCACCCATTCCTGAGGTCCTCCCCCCGCCCCTTCAACAATCGCCCCACTACGTGAGGTAGCTGGGGCTGAAGGAGTAGTTAGAGTCCATGTTCCCTTTTCCCTAGCTGACCTTACAGAATTAGAAAAAAGACTAGGCTCTTTCTCTACCGACCCTACCACCTCCATTAAAGAATTCCAATGGATCCTGCAGGCCTACAGCCTCACACATCATGACATCTGCATGCTCCTAGCCAATACCCTCCTCCCTGAGGAATGCCGCAGGGTCTGGGATACAGCCCACACCCATGCCACTGACACCCATTGTACCAATCCGAATCACCCGCCAGGCCCCCAAGCAGTCCCAGAACAGGAACCTAATTGGGATTATAATACAGCCCAGGGAATCCCGGCTCGAGACCGTTTTGCCTCTTGCTTAATAATTGGCCTCAAAAAATCGGCTCGCAAGGTCGTCAATTTCCAAAAAATTCAAGAAATTGTCCCAAAAAAGAGGAAACTCCCTCCGAGTTCCTCAATAGATTAACTCAGGCCTTTCAACAATGCACTAACTTAGACCCCAACTCAGAAGATGGCCGGCATGTCCTTCCGACTTATTTTCTGGCCCAATCCTACTCAGACATTAAAACTAAACTTAAAAAATTAGAGCAGTGTCCTGCAACCCCTCAGACCGAAATCCTGTCAGTGGCCTTTAAAGTCTTTCATAATCGAGAGGAGGAAAAGGAACGTCGAAAACAAAAGGCCGACCACACCAACTTCCAGATGTTGGCCCGGCTTATCAAATCCCCTGGGCGCCCTCCCACAGCCTCCACCTCTAAGCCTCCACCTGGAGCCTGCTTTAAATGTGGGAGGGAAGGACATTGGGCCAAGGCTTGCCCCACCCCCAGGCCACCCACCACTCCTTGTCCAAAATGCAAAAAGAAGGGACATTGGGGATCTGATTGCCCCCTCGCCCGAAGGGGTGAGGGACCAACTGCCCCACAGTCCCCCAAACCGTGGACTCCACCTATGGTGGGCCTCTCTAAGGAGGACTGACGGAGCCTTGAGCCCTTCCCGACCATCTCTATAACAAAGCAGGAGCCCAGGGTACCCATGGTTGTGGACGGCCACCCAGTATCGTTCCTCCTGGACACTGGAGCCACCTTTTCGGTCTTAAGGGAATATAAAGGCCCCACCACCTCCAGCAGCTCTCTTATAGTCGGGGTAGGAGGTAAATAAATCTTTCCCCAAAAAACCCCTCTTTTAACCTGCTGCCTTCAAGGCACTCAATCCGTTTTCTCCCATTCCTTCCTAGTCATGCCACAATGCCCCATCCCCTTGTTGGGTTGGGACATTCTATCACGGCTTCAAGTCTCCATTACTTTGCCCCTGTCCTCTTCCTCTTCCCCCGTTTCCTTCCTCCTAGTGCTAGTTCAAGCCCAAGATCTTACTAATTCCACCCCTCCAAAGAAGTCCTCTCTCTTTTGCTTGCTCCATGACCTGTTTCACTCTAGCCCCCAAGCTTTATCCCAGTTTTTACAAGTCTTCTTCTCAATCACCCCATCTGACAAAGCTCTCTTGCAAAAAATCTCCTCCTCATGCACAATCTGCCAGCGTACCAATCCTAACACCCCTCTCAAACCTGGGCCATACTCCTCCCACCAGGCCAGAGGTCTCACACCCACAGCCGACTGGCAAGTCGATTTTACACACATGCCTTCCGTCCGGCGCCTCAAATACCTCTTGGTGTTTGTTGATACCTTTTCAGGATGGGTAGAGGCATTCCCAACATCCAATAAAAAGGCCTCCACCACATCCCAGACTCTCCTTTCCCAAATCATCCCACGATTTGGGATGCCCACTTCCATTCAATCTGACAATGGACCTGAATTTGCCGCCCAGATAGTACAAAAACTCTCCCAGTCACTCTCTCTCCCCTGGCACCTACATTGCCCTTACCGACCTCAGGCATCTGGAAAGGTAGAAAGAACCAACAGAACCTTAAAAGACATACTAACTAAATTATCTCTGGAATTACACCTTGATTGGGTCCGTCTTCTACCTTTCGCTCTACTCAAGGCCAGAGCTCTCCCAAAGAAGCCCTCCAATCTTTCCCCTTTTGAAGTCATGTATGGTAGGCCCCTCCTACCCCCGGGGATCACAGCAACTGAAGGACCCATACCACCCGCCATGGCTTTACCTTTGCTCTCTCACCTTCGCACCAAATTATGGAAGCACCAGGACTGGCTACTTCCAGATCCATCACTTTCCAAAAATAACCTTTCACTCAGCCCAGGCCAGTTAGTATTCTACACTTCCCCGGAACCCAAAAACCCCCTAACCCCTAAGTGGGAAGGCCCATGTCCTGTCATCCTTGGCCTTCTCCTGTTCTTTTCATTTCACCCAGGGAGCTTTCAGGCCCCTCTGCTAGCTCCCCACGGTCACCCATTTACACCTGGCAACAGATCTTTCATGTGACCGCTCCTGGCGGCCGTCCCCTTAAACGCTTCCCTTCCTCAACCATTTATAACCACACCTTTGCCCCACCAGGCTCTTTCTTCTGGTGCAATGGAACCCTCTCTACCTCCATCCTGCCTAAACTTACTGTCCCATGCCTTCTTGTCACCATCATCCCTCAACTCACTCTGTACACCAGTTCAGAACTGTTCCATCTTCTTCATCCCCCCTCAAGGCAAAAAAGGGCCACCTTCCTCCCGATCATGGTTGGTATTTCCCTAACAACATCAGCGGTCGGAGCTGGCCTGTCAGGAGGAGCCTTAGGGCACAGTTTAAGGGCGGTCAAAGACATCAATGCTAAACTGGAAGGGGCTCTGACTTCCACTGCCGAATCTCTTTCCTCTCTACAGAGACAGATCACCTCTTTAGCTCAAGTCACCCTCCAAAACCGCAGAGCACTAGACCTCCTCACTGCAGAAAAAGGAGGTACTTGCATCTTCCTTAGGGAAGAATGCTGTTATTATATCAATGAATCCAGTCTAGTAGAAACAAACATCATCAAACTCACCGACTTAGCTTCCAGCCTACGAACCACATCCAGTTCTAACCCCTTTTCTTCTTTTATCTTAAACCCTATCCTAACTTGGATTTGGCCCATTTTGGGACCTCTAATCATTATCCTCATAACCTGCCTTTTCTGGCCCTGTATCAGTAGGTTTCTTCAAGCCCAAGTGGGAAAAATCTCTAATCAGGCCTTTAACCAGGTTTGGCTTAGAAACTACCAGCTTCTAGATACCGATGAACCCCCCGCCTCATCTCGTGAGCGCCTCAGCCGATGCTGAAGAGACACCACCTTACAGAGGAAACGCATTCCTACACGCCCTCGCCACCAACGCCTGGCTGCTCCCTCCAGTCTCCAACTACTAAGAATGGAACCGGTGCATATTCGACTTGTGGCTTCAAGGCACGTTTATGGACTTTTCCCCTTTTGAAATTACTTGTTTCTCCACCCTCCTCTGGGGTTTCATAATGGGTATTTATGTACGTTCCTCCTTTTGCCCCCCCCACAATGCCCCAGTTCAGCAGGAAGTAGCTCGATGACTTCAACGTCCCCTTTCCTAAAACAAGAAAAAGGGAGGAATGTAGGGACCCAAATGCCCCAAGGGATCACACCCTGATCACATAAGCCCTTCTCGGCCACACCCCATCATGGCGCTGGTTGCCCTTCTCTTCCGTATTCTCCTTCCCGCCGGCAAGAATTACACACCAATCAGCTCCCCCCAAACCCTATGCGGTATGCTAAGTAGGGATTGTATTTTAAGCCAATCAGCTTTCCCCTTAAAGCCCTATATATGTGTGTGTGCGCTGCCTAATAAACGGGCTCTCTCCGGTGGATCGTCAACTGGTGTCAACTCGTCCTTTCAGTGAGAATCAACATGATTTTTGCAATGTACCCCTGAAATGTAGTATTTCAAAAAATATTAACTGTTATCACCAATCCTCATGTTTCCATAGGGAATTTCTATGAAATAAATTAAAGGTGGCTACAAATTTTTGCTATTCCTTTCATTGAGAGAAGTCTAATTCTTCTCTCTTGAATCTGAGCTGGTGTTAGTGATTTTCTTCACCAATAGAATATAGAAGAAATCATGTTCTGGGACTTGCAAATCTAGGTCATAAGAAACCTTGCAGCTTTTGTCTGGGCCTTTTGGAACATTAGCTATGGTGGAAGCCAGCTGCCTTGTAAGAAATCTGATTATTCTAAGTCCTCCATGCTGTGAAGTAGCCCAAGCTAGAAAAGTAAAGAAACCAATGAGAGGAGAGATGCCCAGTCAGTCTCCAGGTATACCAGTTATCTCAGCTCAGGCACCAGCCGTGAGTGAAAAAGTCTTCAGAAGATTTCAGGGCTTCCCAATGTCTCTGACTATAACCATGTGAAAGACCCTGAGTGGGAACCACCTAGCTAAACAGAATTCTGTGTGTGTGTGCCTAATATAAATATTTAAAAAATAAATACGTATATGTATTTTTTAGCCATTGTGTTTTGGAATGGTTTGTTAAGCAGCAGTAGATATCCAGAACATTCTGTTAGAGTACGATTTTTGGTCTTTCTACCCCTTACTAATTAGTGATGGGTGGTTTGACAATAGCTTAACTACCATTAGTCTACAATCCTGTATTGGCCAGAGTTGAGGTATTCAAGATTGCTGTTCCCTCATGGCCCACCTTTCCTTCCTATTTTGTGAGGTGAGTGGGTATGTCTTGGAGGAGGGCTGCTTGCTAGCTGGTCTTGACTGTGACTTGGTGGGTAAGTAAGTAACTTCAGGCTGAGTCTACTTTCTTCAGTCCGGATTTGATATTGTCATCTTCTCTTTGACTCAACTGGTGCAGAACCAATAGTGGGGACTGATGGGACTGCTCTCTTAGAGTTCTGACACACAGCGGAGTAAATGGGCAGGCATTAGGCAGGTTCCTAACTTTCCCAGTACTTGCTTATATTCAGGTCTTGCCCATATTGCTAATAATATCTTTAATTTCCCCAAATGCACAAATGAGCTAAAGTAATTATAATCATGATAAGTAAGCTTGCCTGGTTTTCTCTTGACAATTTTGATGAATTGCTTACATCAGTTCTTGCAAAGAACAAGATAAAAACTCTCCACCAAAGCCAAGCTGGTAAACAAAGTCCCAGAGACCACCCTCACATCCTGTACACAACTCAAATATGACTTGTCATTTCCTCAGACACTGTGAAGTTGACAATGTGCAGCTGCTTTATTGAAGTCTGTTGGGCCATTATTTACTAATTGCTTTTTAGTTACTGTTATACTACTTCCAATCATTCTTGCTACTTGGGACATAGAAGGAGAATGGAAATTCTGTTAAAGTGACAAATATGGCAGTGTTCTGCCTATTCTTCCTGATGATTTTAATTAATCCATTCATTTGCTCATCCAGTTATTCAGTCAGTGAGTCTTTATTAGGAGTCTTGTCTGAGCCAGGGCCTGTGCTAGGTCCTGGGCATATAACTGTAAATAAAATACTTTCCAGCCCTTCCTTCACAGGGACTGCATCTACTGGTAGAGCAGACAACTGAGTAGGCAATTGCGATACTGTGTAATGAGCACACAACAAGGCAATGCCTAGGGTTCTGTGGGGAGACAGTACAGGCACCTCTGTCTTCTGATACCCATCTCTTTTGAGCATTCAAGTTTAAGTGCAAACTGAAAATCCTTTGTGAGGCAGCTCATGGGTGAGTCCACCATCACATCTGGTGTCCCTCAACCACCTTATTCACAAGATTTAGGCAACAGGATCACTGAAGATGAAGAACAAATCTCTAGTAAAATACATTAAAGTGGAGATTGCTATATATGTGATCTCAGTCAATCCCTTCAGCAACCCTATGAAGGGGCTTATTATTTCTGTTTTACAGGAAAGGAGGTTGAGGCTTGTATAGGTTAAGTAACTTACCTAAGGTTACACAGCCAGTAAACAGCAAAAACAACATGTCTAAACAGGTCTTTATGGGTCTAATTCCATTTTCTCTCTACCCTGTCACAGAGAAAAATATCTATAGAAAAAGCAACTCCACACTTTACATTTTGCTGCTGGTTGTGGTCATTTGATATTTGATCTGAATGCTATTGAAAAATGGGGCTGCAATCCACACTCTAGGTAGGTTATAAATCAGAATTCTGTTCAGAAATCCTACCTGAAGTGGATTAAACCAAAAAGCTAGAAGTGAGGATTGTTGGACAAACTACAGAAAGGACAGGGACGCATGTGGCCATAGGGGCAACTGGAGCCACCAACTCAAACCCCATCAGTGCCATCTCTCTCTGTTCCTCCTCTCAGCATCTCTACATAATGACTTTATTCTTCCTGATCGGCATCCTGTGGGTGCACCTGCATGCTGGCAGCTTTATCACCAGAGGCTAAGGGGCTCCTTCCCCGGAGAGGACTCTCACTGACATACTTTAGGTTGCTGTGATCAAGGGGTTGGAATGCAATGATTGGTTCTGCTTGAATAAAAGACCTGGATGAGTAACCATTGGTGATCTAGGTCAAGAAAAAAAGTCCAATTTATAGGGTGCTGATCACTTTTGCAAGCAGCTCTAGGGACAATAATCAGGAACTAGCATTGTTACATAGCAGAAAAATAAAATGTTATTAGCACTATCCAAAGAGATCTACAGATTGAGTGCAATCCCTATCAAAATACCAATGACACTCTTCATAAAACTAGAAAAAAAAATCCAAAAATGTGTATGGAACCACAAAAGACCCCAAATAGCCAAAGCAATTCTGAGCAAAATTAACAAAGTGGGAGGCATCACACTACTTGACCCCAAAATATAATATAAAGCTATAGTTGTCAAACAGCATGGTACTGGCACAAAAACAGGAACATAGACCAATGGAACCAAACAGAAAATCCAGATATAAATCCATGTATCTGCAGCCAATTGATTTTCAACAAAGGCGATGAAAACATGCATAAGGAAAAGGACAGTCTCTTCAAAAAGTGGTGCTAGGAAAATTGGATATCCATATGCAAAAGAATGAAACTAGATCCCTATCTCTCAGGATACACAAAAACAACTCAAAATAAATTAAAGACTTCTATGTAAGACTGGAAACTATGAAACTAATAGAGAATCATAGGGAAAACGCTTCAAGACATTGGTTTAGGCAAAGATTTCGTGAATAAGACCTCAAAAGCACAGGCAACAAAAGCAAAGACAGACAAATGAGATCATATCCAACTAAAAAGCTTCTGCACAGCAAAGGAAATGATCAACTGAGCAAAGAGGTAACCTGTAGAATGGGAGAGAATATTTGCAAATTACTCAGATGACAAGGGATTAATAATATCCAGAATATACAAAGAAACTTAAACAACTCAACAGCAACAAAAGAACAATAATCAAATTAAAAAATGAGCAAATGAGCTAAATAGACATTTCTCAAAAGAAGATATACGAATGACCAACAGGTATATGAAAAAATGCTCGACTCCACTAATGATTAGGGAAATGCAAATCAAAACCACAGTGAGATATCATCTCATCCTAGTGAGAATGGCTATTATCAAAAAGACAAAAAATAACAAATTCTGGTGAGAATGTGGAGAAAAGGGAACACTTATACACTGTTGGTGGGAATGTAAATTAGTACAGCTATTAGAGAAAACAGTATTGAGATTTCTCAAAAGACTACAGTTGGAACTACCACATGATCCAGCAATCCCACTACTGGGTATATATCAAAAGAAAAGGAATCAGAGTGTCAAAGGGGGACTGCACCCCCATGTTAATTGCAGCTGTACTCACAATAGCTAAAATATGAATCAACCTAGGTGTTCATCAACAGATGAATGGATAAAGAAAATGTTGTTTACATACACAATGAAATACTACACAGCCATTAAAAGAATGAAATCCTGTCATTTGCAGTAACATGAATGGGCAGAAACTATAAATTCTTGCATTTTACATATAGAAAACGTGAGGCCCAGAGAAGCTAAGTCATTTGTTAATGATCACACAGCTGATATATGACAGAGTAAGTACTCAAACTTCAGTCTGTCTGACTCTACAGCTCATACTTTTTAAGTGCCAAAAGCAATAAACTTTATATTCTTCTTTATCCTCATCCCAAATATACACTCCAAAACTGTTATGCTACTGCAAAATTTTAAACTTCATTTATGTACTCACATTTTGATACTGATGGGGAAAGAACAAGCCTACTGAGGTGGCTCAAAAGTCCAGCTGCCCTGAAGGAGTAAATTTTCATTTTGAGGACTTGAATGAATTTTTAGAGGCCACTTAGTAATTTGTTTCATCCAAGGGACCTACTTCATCCTGTCTAGCTTTTGCTTTCTTTTAGGAACACTTTCTCACTGGCTGAACAGTTAAATCACAGAACTCCAAGGTTGAGAGGATCACAGAGGCCATCTAATCCAGTTTCCCATGTGATGTTACCTTCTGGAGCCTCCCCAACAAGGGATACTCTAACTGTTCCTTGAAAACACCTCCGGGAGCAATCACTGTCCTCAACACCATGATCCCAGATGGTGCAGCTCTTGGCTGTGGCTGTGTTCACGCTTTGAGACAATTTATTATAAGCAAATTGTCTGCAGAGAAAAACAGAACAAATAGAGTGCTGTCCTCCCTTTTCCATCGTGAAAAAGGAATTTAAACGTGTTGCAACAAATTGCTTGTTCAACTTATTCATTATATATCTGTGCCTGTGGTAGAAAACACCACCAATGCTCAGCCAAGAAGCACCTTGCATCAGGCCAGGCTACCTCTGACCAGGGGCTGCTTCTTCAGTGTCCTCCTGCTCTAGTCTTCCATATCTAAGCACACAGCACCTCCAGCCCTTGCATTGCTTAGGCCAAAAATCTAGAAGATATTCTTGTTTCCTCCTTCTTCCTCACCCCCACAGCCAATCTGTCACCAAATCCTGTTGATTATACCTCTAAAATATATCCCGGTGTTATCTACTTCTCTCCATTGTCACTACCTATGTCAAACACTATCATTTCCCATCTGGTGCCCTGCTCTCCTTACTTTCTTAATAGTTCGCCCAAAACACAGGCAGACACACACCCCACAATCCATTAATCATCCAATACCCAAAGTGATCTTTTACAAAAATACACTAGATTATGTCACTTTCCTGCTTAAAACCCATAAACAGCTTTCCATTGCCCTCAGAATATTGTTAGAAATCCTCTCTCGTGCAAAAAAAAAAAAAAAAAAAGAAATCCTCCCTCGTGCATCCAAGGGCCCACCTCTCAGCTTATCTCACACCACTCACCTCCACTTCCTCATTTATTATATTTTAGCCTCAGAGGCCAGCATGCAGCTCCTGCCTGCTTTGGGGCTCCCACCACCTACCGTCCTGGAATATTCTCCCTGCACTGCCTGTCTGCCCCACCCCCACACCACCTGCGATCTCACTTTGGCTGGTTCTTATTCCCTCTTCAAGGAGCACCTTAAATGTTACTTCCTCAGAGGGGTCTTCCGTGACTTCCCAATCTACATTAGCTCCTTGTGGAAGCCAGGGCTCTTTTCTTGCAGATACTAGAAACCCAACTCTAGTTGATTTAGTTTTTAAATGAAGTTAATAAACAAAAAGGAATTTATTGACTCATGAAACTGAAAAGGTCTAGAATTAGCCTTGCTTTGGGCACAATAGATCTAGTGCTCAAATGATATCATCAAAACTTGGGTTGGCTCCATCTCTTCATTCAATCTGATACTCATATTGAACGAATGGCTATTATCTATTATGTACCAGACACTGTTCTAGGTGCTGGGGATATATCAGTGAAGAAAAAGGTAAAAATCCTTGACTGTAGGGGGCTGTCATTCCAGCAAGGGAAGATAGACATTCATACACACACACCCAACAGTAAAGATAGTTAATAAGTATACTGTGTATTAGAAAATGCACCTGATAGGGAAAAAAGTAGATAAGATAAGGCAGACTGGGAGTGCTGAAAGGTGGAGAGAGGGGCTTGCGATTTTAAATATGGCAGTCATGGTAGACCTCTAAGAGAAGGTGGCATTTGAGCAAAGATTTGAAAGAGGTGAGGGATGGAGCCCAGTGAACATCTGAGATGGAGGGTCTCCCAGGCTGAAGGGATGGCCAGTAGAAAGCCCCACAGACGAGGGTGTCCGCCATCATGAGGACCAGCAAGAGAGCAAAGGTCCAAGCCTGGAGGGCCTTGCAGGCCATTGGAGGGTTTGGGCAGAGGAGTTAAAAAATCTGGCCTGCATGTTGAAAGAATGATTCTGCAAGCTGTGTTGAGTAAAGATTTCAGGGAGGACAAGAGTGGAAGAAGGAAGCTAATTAGGTGGCCACTGCCATCATCCAGAGGAGAGTAATGGTGCTGCAGACCATTGTGAAAGCAGAGAAGGTGGTGAGAAGGGGCTGGATTCTGTACACATTTTGACAGATTGGGTGTGGATTGTGACAGAACACCCAGGAGGCAGTCTTCATTTCCCAGCCTCCCCTGAAGCTAGATGGAGTCACTTGTGTGGGGAGCTGCCCACGTTACACCGTAATCGCCATTACAAGATGGCGCCGGCCGGAACTGAAACCCCGGCAAAAACAAGTCTAGAGCGCATGTGCTGGGAATTTCCCCACCTCCAGTCTCTGCCTCTCCCGTGGCGTCATCTGGGCTGATGCACGACCGCCAGTCAGAGAGGGACACGTCCTAGGCGAGGGACAGTTTTCTATAAAAGGGAACGGGTTTCTGTACTTGGGGTCTCCGCCCCGATAAGCTTGTGCTCTGCCTCTCAAGACGCATTAAAGCTTTACTGCAGAAGGATCCTGTGTGTGCCGCGTCGTTCTTGCTGGCGAGACGGTTGCGCGGGACACACTTGATTCTAGATTTTGGCTCATACGACATAAGCAGCAGGAGGTGGACAACTTCTCAGAGTGAAGAGACATGCCCCTTTGCATCTTACCTCTGTCTTGCTGGCTGGTGATTCAGTTGTAACACTGGCAGACATCTCGGGCCATGCCAAGGACAACACCTTAGGGATCCCCCAAGGGACCTGTGGTGGAACTGCCGCACTAGCCCTGACCTGCTAACGCATGGCTTATTACATGAGAAAGACACTTCTGCCAAACTTAAGCCATCTTTCTTTAGGTTTCTGTAAGAGAAGTCAAATGTATGTCATACCTAAAATAATGGCCATGTGATGTTCTTCATCTCACCAGCTCCAACAGGAATTCATCTTGCAATCTGACAGTCTAGATCCACTAAAGGGGAATATTTTGATGGCAGAAATTAAGCCATTCAGAAGTTACTAAAAGAGAGTCAGCAGTGTTAATGTCTTACTTTTCATAATGTACTATTTAGTTTTCAAAATCTTTTAATTGCATTATATTAATTTTTGAAAGAACACTGTAGATTAAGCATTATTCTCCACTTTTAGGACCATCTTTTAATCATCTTGTATCTTCAGTTCAGGGCCTTGCATCCAAAGGTGTTAGTTGATGGATAAATGAGGTAACAAGTGCTTGAATAAGTGAAAAATATTGTTTTCATTTTCAGAATATTTAAAAAAACAAGTTTCAAAGAAGTGACTTGATCCAGGACAAAAATCTATGTCCTCTGAATTGACACTCTGCTTCAGATTTTATCAAAAATGAGGGGAGGCAGAAGATGGAGGAAGGGAGAAAGAAAGCAAAGGGGAAATAAAGAAAGAGAGAAGAGAAGAGGTAGCAGGCAGGGATCTACCATTTTTCTGGCATAGGTTGTCTGAAGAGAAGGAATCAAGCATACACAGGATTTCCTCGGCTCCAAGTCCTGGGCTGCAGTGTGGCCAGTATAGTAAAGGGACTCAAGCCTTGGCCTCTCTCCAGATGCAAACACACATCAGAACAGGCATTTGAGCTCTTGGCCCTTTGAACTCCAGAGCTGCTTGCTCTCACTTTCCCACTGGCAGATTCCTGACATTGATACTCTCTGGGTCATGGATACTTTTGTAAATGCAGATCATTTGAGAAAACCAGACCAGCAGAGCATTAGCTGCTTGTGTTTGTCAGGAGCAGAAACAAGTGTGTTTTTTTCCCCTCATACCATTCTTGAGTGATTTTACAACTTCCTGCTTGCACAACCTGAAAAGGAATTGTTAGACCCAAGGTGTTGTTTGTTTGTTTTAAAGCATTCTGTAGGTTTAGAATCTGTTTTTCCTACTGATTTAGAAGGGGAGGATGTGTACAGGGCCAGATGCTGTCAGGTATAAAGTGAACTGCAAGACCAGACGCAGTGTCTCAGGATCACAGCAGAGAAAGATTGTCACCCCAGGCGGTACATTTGCTAAGTGTCTACCATGTGCCAGACCCTGGGTGAGGCCTTTCCACTTATATTAACTTTATTTCATCTTGTCTCATATCATTTCATTCTTTCAAACAGCCCTCTGAGATAAGGATCTTTATCCACCCCTACAGACAGAGAAACTGGGGCTCAGTGAGGACGAGTACCTTCCAAAGGCACACCACTAGCAATGGCAAAGCCAGACTTGCAGCCTGTTCACTTTCCACTCCACCTCTGGTTGTTCACTCCAGCAAACATCACCTTTTCCATTCTGAGAACACACCTAAGCTCTGAAGTTAGAAAAAGCCATGAATGATCAAAACAGAAATAAACATGAAATCTCTGCAGTGGAGTATAAGGGTGGGTGGATGTCTAAAGCCTCCCCTGGGAAGCACCTCAGATGACTCTGTGCTGCTTTCCCATGGCCCAAACAGTCTCAGTGCCAGTCCAGGATGGGGAGATATAGAGGCAGAAAGGGAAGGGGGAAGGGAGCCCTTGCTCTGGGGCTAATGAGGTGTAACCACTGAACCCCAGGCATCGGAGCTCCTTTGATGCCAGGTCCAGACTAAGGCTGAAAAATCCTAGTGGTCATAGTATATTTTCAAAGGCTTAGTCGGATCAGTAAGAATGGCCCAGAATCTTCACTAATGCAGGGGGGTCTGTTTCCAAGACATGGGGCTTAGAAGCCAAGAATCTTACCAAATATCATCTGGACTGCTCAACAGAGGAAAATCACAGCAAGTTCAGGGTGTCAGTGACTGTGATGGAAACGGGCTTCAGTGAGCATGAAATTAAATCAAATAAAGGCATGGAAAACCTTGAAAAATCCCTTCCTGTCTTAAATGAAAACCACCGAAAATGTATGTGCATAATTCCTTGATGTCCAAATTTTTTCTTCCAAAGCAAATCCTTTCATAGGGTTAGAACAGTCAGGGACAGCATGTGGTCTTCCAAACACACCCTCACATGTGAATAATTAACACAGAATCTGTACTTTCAAAATTATTTTTACTACCACATTTACCTAAACAAATGATTTCTTGAAAGGGGTCCTTGGTTTTCCTATAAATGTGATAGAATGCAATCCATGGCATGCAGACAAACATACATAAAACACATGGAAAATCTTTCACTCTTTAAGTTCTTGAGTTGGTATAAACAAAAAGATTGTAATATGAGATTTTTGTTGATGCTGACTATCAGGAGGTTTATTTCATTATACTCTACAGGGTTTTGAGATGGATGATGAAATTCTCATCCTATGAAATGTCCTATATCTAAGATAAGGTAAGATATTAGGAGCTATGTCAAAGTGGGTAAAAATAGATAGAGATCTGCTTAGTTTAATTTAACAAATATTTGTTGAACACATGTGAGCCATGTATGTATCAGGCATTGTACAAAGTATTAGAAAGAGTTAAAGGTGAACAAGTCAGATCCCTGACCTTCAGAATTCACAATCAGATGAGGGAAATGAAATTGTAGGCATCAGCTTTAAGTTACATTTTTTCTCAAATCTCTTAAATTGAAATGCAGCCTACAATTGACACTGTGTTAAAATGTAATTGGCAGAGCTTTTTCTTTTTTAGTGGCACATAAAATAATGAAGTAACTTATTATCAATTACAATGAAGTTTAGATTTGATGAAATATGGTAGTTATTACATAAGACAGAACACAGACGGTGCTAAGATAAAGAGGTTGGAAAATCCCTTTCAAACCTAAAAGTACCACCACTCCTTGGAACAGTATTTGTACCTGAAAAATTTAAGTCCTAATGAGTAAATAAAGTAATGAAGTACAGAATGATTACACAAAAGCACTTATAAATTTTTTAATGAAAATGCACTCCATTTTGCATAATTTTAATTAATAATAATCGACATTATGCAAATCATTTCCATTTACTTTACTTCCTTGAAATTGTTCCAATCTCCCTCTTTTGGCTACAGTAAGATGGTTGTAAATTTGTTTTACTCACCTGCAGATAATATGCACACTATGAGCAGTTTTAATTTCCTGAATCTGATCTTTCACCCAAATATTCAATTTTGGTTTCATTGCACAGCTCAAAGTTATTTTCCAGTCCATGGGCCACTGATTTCCCAGAGATGAAGAACAATGTAGAAACTTTGAGACAAAAAACAAACAAACAAAATTTGGGGTGAACATTTTTTTAAATATTCTTGGCTCAATATATCTCATGGGTTTCTCAATCAAGAGACATTCCCACCAGTAAGCTCCTCCTCTTCTGGCCCTCTATATACCCCTTGCTTCGGCCATAGCAGATTACTGCAGATCCCCAGACATGTCTTGTACTGGTTATGTCTCCTCACCTTTGCTCATGCTTCTCACTTTGCCTGAAATGCCCTTTCCTTATCCCTCCTCTTGGAAAACTCATGCGCAACTTTCAAAACCCAGGTCTAACATCACTGTCTTAGCTTGGGCTTCCCTAGGAGATCAGAGCCTGAGCCAGGGCTTGAAGACAGTAATTAATCTGGCAAAAGAACCCAAGAATTATGGAGGAAGACTAGAAAGAGTGAGACAGTGAAGGAGAAAAAAGTCAATATAAGAGCAAATTATTACATTGTTCCCTTCTGTGGGTCGCTGGGGCTCTTTCCCACAAGGACCACGTGAGGATCTGAGTAGCCCTTCTCAAGCAGCCCTTCAGAATTGTTTCCTGTGGGGTGGAAGAGGGGAACATTTATTCACCAGCTTCTTCTCCTCATTGGTCATTGGTTGCCTCAAGGGATCTTAACACCCTTGCTTTTCTAGGTTGTGCATAAATTCTAGAAGCCCTGCTACAGAAAGTGAGAGTTGCACCGTGCTGTCAGGGGATACTTGTGAGGAGCTGGTTGCCACAGCAACAACTAGACTAAAAGGTGGACTGAGGATGAGAAGCAGTGCACAAGAAGTCACTTTCCTAAATAACAGAATTAACTGTGCCCCGTCAGACCTCCATGCTGCTAGGCACAGACTTCTGCTTCATAGAGTTTGTCCTGTTGCTTTGTAATCGTTGATAGTTTATATATTGAATATGAACCTCTTAACAGTGGTGACAAGATCTTATTCACCTCAGTGGCTACTGCACCCAAGCACAGTAACTCACACAATGTCCTCAGGGCTTATCCATGTTGAGGCCATGTGTCAGAGTTTTCTTTCTTTTTAAGACTGAATAATATTCCATTGTTTGTATATGCCACATGTTGTTTATCCATTCATCTATTAATGGACAATTTGAGTTGCTTCCACCTTTAGGCTATTGTGAATAATGTTGCTATGAAGGTTGGTGTACAAATATCTCTTTTGAGATCCTGTTTTCAATTATTTTTTCTTTTTTTTCAGTGCTCTACATGTTCAGAGAAACCTCTCTAGTAATGAACTATAGAAATGATCCCTGAAAGTATAGTCTTCCTGCTTTCAGTTTTTTAAGGTACTTAACCAGAAATGGGATTACTGGATTATATGATAATCCTATTTTTTAATTTTTTTGGAGGAACCACCATACTATTTTCCATAGCAGCTACACCATTTTACATTCCTACCAACAATGCACAAAGGTTCTAGTTTCTCCACATCCTATCCAACAGTTGTTATTTTGTTTGTTTGTTTTTTATAGTAGGCATCCTAAGGGGTGTGAGGTGTCAATTGCTTTCAAACTCTATGTTTTTTTCTCGTTTAAAGCATTCATTGATTGTGCGGTTATAAAATAAGTTTTCAATTTTAAAAAATCCTGGCTTTATTCCTTCCAATTGATTCATTCCTTCAACAAGCATAGTAGGCATAAAGTGCCTACTATGTACGAGATATTTTGCTAGATGCTGTGCATGTTCCTTGCCCTTAAGAAGCTCATAACAGGGGCCGACCCTGTGGCTCACTCGCAGGTTCAGATCCTATATAGGGATGGCCGGTGCACTCACTGGCTGAGCGTGGTGCGGGCGACACTAAGCCAAGGGTTACGAATCCCTTACCGGTCACAAAAAAAAAAAAAAGAAGCTCATAACAGTGTGAGAGACAAACATGTCAGCAATCAAGAGCACTGAAGCATTACTGTGGCATAAGAGAATGACGTAGGCCCACAGTCACAAACTTCAGGTCACATGCAACCCACATAAGTGTTTGTTTGATTCGACAGTGTTTTTTAAAAAATTGAATTGGTTTTCACAAATTAATCTTCGTTTCTGTCTCCCTTAGAAGAAAAAGAAAAATCAGAAGACTTAACAACTCTGAGCCAGAGTTTCAAAATGGCAACTGTAGCCAGAACTGAGCCAGAACGAGCCTTTTAGAGGGAGGGAGGAAGTCAGAGAATGTGGGTGGGCTGAGAATGTGGGTGGGCTGGAAGTCAGGGAAGGAATATGGATTCCAGGCAAAGGGTATATTTTAATTGTGGGCCATACTTTAACCAGCCAACCATACACAAGCCCATGTAAACTCCAAAGCTCCCATCCCTCTGTTTTGTCCATAACAATGCTCAATAAATGTCTATGACATGAATAAAAAAATGATCAAAGAATTTTACCCCTGGAAGACATTATTTTATAGGTTATTTAACCACTTTCATTTTACAAATGACAAAACAAGAGTTGACAGAAGTTGAGTGATTTGCCGGATATAACGAAAACGTGAGTCTGTAGAGGCTAACAGATTGTACTAAAGACTTGGGGAAGAGAGGGGAATTACAACACAGTACATTAGAGCAGGCATCTGTTGTTTTGCCTGCCCAGCATCCTTTCCCCCTCTCTCTGAAAACAGTACCCTTATTTTGCTTAGGGAGCCACCACACCTCCTTACTCCATGTGGTCCTGGTGGAACTGAGTCCACCTGGCATCAGGGATGGCATGTGGCCGAGGCCTGGTCAGCAACACCCATACACCTGGTGCTACTGGGAAAGATCCCTCACTGAGCGATGCCGAGAAAAAAAATTCAATGTAATTCTGGATGCTGCTATTGGTACCCAACCTAAGACAGTATGAAATCATGAAAAGATAAGTTACATTTCCTTGAGTAAATTTCTTAACTATTCTGAGCCTCGGTTACCACATCTGTAAATGTAAATAAGAATTGCTACCTCAAAGGGCTGTTGTCTAGCTTTAAATAAATAATGTATGCAAAATGCCTGGCACACAGTAGGAGCTCATTAATGCTGGCATCCTTTCTTTCCCTTTCGAATAATGTCAGATGGATGTGGCATTACTGTAATTAAAATGTAAGAAGTGCATTGGCAGACTTTCCTTACAACATATTGAGAACAGCTTTTTCAGTAGCTACTTTATTAGATTTCAGGGAATTGGGGAGGGAAAATAAAATAAAATGCAGCTTGCTTTCCTGGAACAATTCAAGCCATATCCAATGCTTGCCAAGTGTAACCCATAAGTCTATGTCTGCATTCATCTATTTTCTCACCTCTGTATAGATAAAGTGGTTTTTCTGCCCGCTCACTGGCTATTGTATTATTAAAACAGGAACTCTCTTGAATCCCTGGCAATCATTTAGCTGACGGTTTGGATCATAACGTAATAATAACATTAGGAGCATTTGTATGACACTTCCTGCTCTTAAAGCACTTTACAAATCTGAGCTAATTAGCATAAATGATAACATGTCAGCTTTTTATGGATTAATATTGCAAGTATGCTTTGCTTTTTCAATAAAAATGTGGTGGTCTTTTTCATTAGAATTGAGGGAACACAAGAAATTAATAAATTGCCTCCCTGATGGATTCAAACACAATATAGTTGAAATATGAGAAGATACTTTATTGACTGAATGTTCCTCTAACAATATCCATGAGAATTTACAGGTATGGCACCTCCTCCTAATTTTGTTTTAGAATCAACAATGGAAATACAGCGTATTGATAATGACAGAAAAGGAATTTGTAAACCCAAGGCAAGATTCCAAATTTCAAAATACACTTTTTACTCATTTCTAGACTTAAGCACCTCCAAGAAACAAGAAAATTGTCTACTTGTGATTTATTCTTAAACCAAATGTTAATATACAAGCTCAATATTACTACAAACTACACCTTTCTTTCCATTGCAATATAAAAATATAATAGAGTAAGTATAGAATCAGAAAGGCTTAGATTGGAATGGTGTATTAGTCTGTTTTGTGTTGCTATAATAGAAATACCTGAGACTGGGTAATTTATAAAGGAAGGAGGTTTATTTGACTTACGATTCTGGGACAGCTGCATCTGGCATGGGCCTCAGGCTGCTTCTACTCATGGCGGAAAAGTGGCAGGCAGCCAGCGGGTACAAGCAGATCACATGGCGAGAGGAAGCCAGAGAGAGAAGGTGCCAGGGTCTTTTTAAGCAACGAGCTCTCGCGGGAACTAATGGAGCGAGATCTCACTCATTAATTCCCCCCTTCCCCAGGGAGAGCGTTAATCCATTCATGAGGGATCCGCCCCCATGACTCAATCAGTTTCCAACACTGCCACATTGGAGATCAAATTTCCACATGAGTTTTGGAGGGGACAACACATCCAAACTCCATCAAATGCCAACTCTGGTACTCATTAGCTATACAACCATAACTCTCTGAATCTTGGTTTCCTTAACTTTAAAATTGGGGTGATAATGCTTACTCATCAGGATTCTTGGAAGGTCCAAAGGAGATCCTGCCTTACACGATATCTGGGATACAACAGGTGGTCACATTAGCCCTGACTCTCCCTCTTTGTCCATAACTCATTTTTCTCCCATTCCACTCTAAAATTACTCTGACATTCATTCAGTCTTCAGAAAAGTAGAGCACTGTAATGAATAAAAATATTCTTTCCTATTCAACTGTTATGTATTTTTAAATATATAATTATATTTTAAGGAGACTAGAAATAAGTATAAAAGTTCATTTGGATGAGAAAAATATAAATATAGGATCACCTGAAAACTTTCCTTTTAACATAATGTAAAACTCACTTGAATTTTGGCATCTTGCCCTCAGTTCTTTGCACAGTATTAGTAAAAGGTAATGTGACAATGTACGACAGTGGGAAGGCTGCCTGGAGCACACTTAGCAAGCCTACAGACTGGCTCATCCTCTCAATGTGCAGAGTGGTCAGACCCCAAAAAGTTGATTCACACTGACTGAAAGGCTAACCAGACTGTGGTGGCCACCAGCCTGTCAAATTGTTCCTTGCATTAAGAATTGCAACTGCCACGTGTCTACAAAGATCATATCAGTACGATCAGTCCATTCTCTTGTTTCATGAGAAGATTAATCACAAAATCTGAAGGTTGCTTTCTGAATGTGAAGACAAAACAAAGAAAGTTAGGCATGTTTCCAGTGTGATGGCTTCATGCCACTACTCATAGCCTTTTATGATCACTTGTTCAACAAATATTTATTGAGTGTCTGCTATGCAGCCGGCACTGCTATGGGCCATAGGAATAAAGCAATAAGCAAAACAAAATCTGTCCTCTCAGGGAGTATATCTTATAGGTATAAGCAGTCTGGCTAATGGAGTGAGAAATATTAGAATCTTCCTTCACACTAGAATGAGAAACCTGTAATATTCCAGCTTCTTTCTCCTTGGACATTGCTTGGAAAGGCACGGACAGCATTTACGACTGTGGACTTTGTTGTGAGAATTCTTTAAGCCTGAAAATCCTTCCATTTCTTTAAGTTTACCTGGAATTCTCTGCTCTCAGGTGATCTCTCCATTTAAATCTGAAGACATTCTGATGTTCTTTATCCACAAGTCTTTGAGGATAAAGACCCAAAAGCTGAAAAAGTGTGTGTGTATGTGTGTGTACAAAAACATAACAGAAAGACAGTCTGGTGTGGAAAAAATAACATTTACTTTGAAAACGGCTTTAGTTTGAATTCCTGCTCCATGAATTCTTAACGCTATGTCTTTTAGCAGTTAGCAAACACCTCTCCCCCATTGCTTTAAAAAAAATAATACAAGTAATATATTAATATATTTTTATTGTTAACGTTCAAACTTTGTTTTGTTATTTCGGTGATTACATTAGGGTTTATACTATACATTTTACACATCACAGTAATAGTGAAATAGGAGGGGCTCGGTTTCCCTGGTCTTGGGTTTTAGGACAAACCTCTGAGTTTCCAACCACTACCTGAGATCTCAGGCCCCTCCTCTGGACTGTCCCCTGGAAGAAAGTTACTGTTGCCAGTTAGACGTATTTTCAACACCAACATGGGGAAGATGAGGTCACAGGGGGCTGGCTCATGCAAATCCAGTGGCTGGGCATGCTCAATAGAGAGCACAGAATATTCTTGAATATGTCTGATGCATGTGATAGGTTCTGACCAAGGAACGTGCCCCAGGAAGAGGCCAACTGAGCATGTGTGTCCCAGAGGACAGACCTGGGGCACAGCTGCCCTTGGGAACCTGCTTCCTGCATCCCAGCTGCTCCGACTAGAGTGGCCCCAAGTGTGATTCGTGCAGCAGCCCTGCAGAGTAGAAGCCTGAAACCTTGGTGGCGTCCACGTTGTGTTAAGTCTGTAGGCCGGCAGGACGTGAGAGCAGTGGAGTCATGGCAGCCTCCACCCAGATTCCAGAGGATGTATAGAAAAGCATGGAAGCCCAGGCAGAGACCTGCCACAGGGGCAGACCCACCACAGAGGTCATCTACTAGAGCAATGCCGAGCAGAAAAGTGGGGTTGGAGCCTGCACAGGGAGCCCAAGCCAGGGAAATGTCTAGTAGAGCCAAGGCAGTAGGGCTGCCGCCAGGACCACAAAACTCTGGGGCAACTGGTAACATGCAACACAGGCCTGGAAAAGCCACAGACACCAGCGTGGCCCACTGGGCTGTACCTGGCAGAGCTGTGGGAACAAGGCTGCCTGATGCTTTGGGGGCACAGATGCCCAATTGTGCCCAGGATGCAGGACTTGAAGTCAAAGAACATTATTTTGGAGCTTTAAGACATAATGTCTGCCCTGCTGGGTTTTGGACTTGTCTGGGGCCTGTTTTTCCTTTCTTCCGGCCTATTTCTCCCATTTGGAATGGGAATGTATACCCAATGTCTGTTCCACCATTGTATCTTGGCAGTAGATAAATTTGGTTTTGGCTTTTGCAGGTTCACAGCTCGAAGGATTTTTGCTTTTGGTCTCAGAGGAGACTTTGGACTTTGGGCTTTTAAGTTGGTGCTGGAACAAGCTAAGACTTTTGGGACTGTTGGGATGGAATGATTGTATTTTGTATGTGAGAGGAACATGAGTTTTGGGAGGCCAGGGGTGGAATGATGACGTTTGGATGTGTTGTCCCCTCCAAAACTTATGTGGAATTTTGATCTCCAATGTGGCAGTGTTGGAAACTGATTGAGTCATGGGGGAGGATCCCTCATGAATGGATTAATGCTCTCCCTGGGGGAGGGGGATTAATGAGTGAGTTCTTGTTCTATTAGTTCCCATGTGAGCTTGTTGCTTAAAAAGACCCTGGCACCTCCTCTCTCTCTCTCTGGCTTCCTCTCGCCATGTGATCTGCTTGTACTCCCTGGCTGCCTGCCACTTTCTGCCATGAGTAGAAGCAGCCTGAGGCCCATGCCAGATGCAGCTGTCCCAGAATCGTAAGTCAAATAAACCTCCTTCTTTTATAAATTACCCAGTCTCAGGTAATTCTGTTATAGCAATGTGCAAGACTAAATGTTACCTCACTGGGAGCTACCCCTTTAATTGAATACTTATAGAGAAATTATAAAAGCCAAATTCCAGCAGAAGGCAGAGTTGTTGCTCACTTTCCAGAGGCAACCTGCACTTCACTGGCTGAGGTGTGTAGTATACTTTACTTTGTATCAAACTTACTTTCAGCAAGGGGCTGTTCATTCTCTTGAGCCAGCCTGCACTTTATACTGAAATTTAAGTGTGGTTTTCTTGCTTTTGAGTTAGACTTGATGTCCGTACTGAACTTATTTTTGTGTTAAACTTGGTTTGTGTCCTGCTCAGTCTCTGGAGCCTGCCACACTCTCTCTGTGGAACCTGTATTTATCTTTTATATTAAACTTGTTCTCACTGTCTGCTGTGACTCTGCCCTTGAATTCCTTCCTGTGGGGGTGTCAAGCACCTGATAAGAGGACTGGGTGGGTTGAGGCTGGCTATCGGCCACCCGGACCCTACCTCTGATATCAATGGCATATTCAAGTGATATTGTACCATTTCTTGCACAGTACAAAAATCTTGCATTTCTTCTTCCCTGGACTTTGCAATATTGTTGTTATGTAGTTTACTTATATATATGTATGTTATAAATTTCATACTACATTGTTGTTATTTTTTTTTAAACAGTCAATTCTCTTTTAAAGAGATTTAAATACTAAGAAAAAAAATCTTACATATATCTCCATGTAGTTACCATTATCTATATTCTTCATTCTTTTATGTAGATTCGGATTTTCATCTTGCATCATGTCCTGCCTTAAAGATGTCCTTTAATGTTTCTTGTAGTATAGGTAGGTTGATAACGGATTCTTTCAGATTTTGTATGTTATAAAAAAGTCCTCACTTTGCCTCCATTTTTTAAAGATATTTATAATAGATATAGAATTCTAAGTTGACTGTTTGTTTTTCCTTTCAGTACTTTAAAGATGTTGCTTTACCTTCTTTTTGCTTTCATTGTTCTCAACAAGAAATTTGTTTTCATTCTTACTTTCATCCCTTGGTAGGTACCATGCCTTTTTTCTCTGGCAAGCTTTCTTCTGTCACTGTTTTTGAGTAATTTGATTATGATGGGCCTGAGTATAGTTTACTTCATGTTTCTTCTGCTTGGGGTTCCTTGCGTTTCTTGGATTTGTGAGTTTATAGCTTTTCTTCAATTTGGAAATATGTTTCAGTAATTATTCAAATATTTTTTCTGACCCTCCCACCCCCCACTTTTTAGCGACTCCAATTGCACCTATACTAAGAAGCTTGAAGTTGCCCTACAGTTCAGTGATTCTCTGTTAATTTTTAAAATTTGTTATTTCTGTTTCATTTTGGATGGTTTATTTTATTACGTGTTTAAGTTCACTAATCCTTTCTTCTGTAACGTCTAATCTGCCATTAATCCCACCCAGTGTATTTTTCATTTGGGGCATTGTAGTTTTTATCTCTAGAAGTTCAATTTCATTCTTTTTATATTTTCCATGTCTCCACTTAACTTTTTGAACATAAAGAATACAATTATAGTAACTGTTTTTTAATGTCCTGGTGTGGTGATTCTAACATCTGTGTCAGTACTGGGTGGGTTTCAATGGATTTTTTTTTTTTTTTTCTTACTATGGGTCATATTTTCCTACTTCTTTGCATGCCTGGTAATTGGATGCCAAACATTGTGAATTTTACCTTGTTTGGTATTTTTGTGTTTCTATAAATATTTTTGGGCTTTTGGGGGGAGAGTTGCTGCAATTAAATTACCTGGAAATAGTTTGATCCTTTCAGGTCTTGTCTTTAAGATTTGTTAGGCAGTACCAGAGCAAAGCTCTACCTATAGCTAATTTTTCTCCTCTACTGAGGCAATCACCCTTCAGATTGGCTGTCTAATGCTCCATGAATCATGAGGTTTTCCATTCTGGCCAATGGCAATAGGCACTATTCCTGGCTCTCTATGAGTACCAGGCACTACACTTTTCCCTCTAATCTTTTTCCATTGGGTCTGTCTTTAAGTTGCATACAGGATTTTCTGTTTTGTATTCCCCAAGGTCTAGAACATTGCTTTCAAATTTTGATGGATCAATATCCTCCTTAGAATATGGTACAGGAGAGGGTTCATTCTGGGCTAAGTCCCCCTCCTTTGTTGTTTCACAGCAGACTGTAAGTTCTCCATCACAGAGCTTATTACAATGCCTTGAAATTGCGTGTTTGATCAACCTTGTAAGTGCAGAGACTGAGTCAGTCTTATTCAATGCCACTTCCTCAGTACTGAGCACAGTAGGAACGTAACAAGTATTTGTGAAATACTAATTCTGAATTCTTCATTTCACTTTCAAACAACTTTTTGAAAAAAAAAAAAATGAGTCTTTCAACAAGTCCCAGGGCTACAGGCCTCTAGAACAGCAATTTTAAATAGTAGATCAGGCCTCTAAAATTCACCTCATGTGAAGTTATAGCACCATCCTTATGGGTAGGGTTGGGCCTAGACCCTTATGGAGCTGGTTTCACATAAAGCCAACTTATCCAGAGCATGGTGTGCAGTGTATATGGGGAGGCTTCAAACTAGTGTTTCTGTTGAGGGAGGCCTTACAATAACTTGGGCATATCTGAATTCTGGGCAGAACTTTCCTTCCTTCCACATATATTTTAATGCCTGCTGATGCCTGGCACTGGACCAGAAAAGCTTTATTGCAGGACATGCTGTTCACATGCTATTCTGTGTTATGCTTCAAGAGGCACCATTCTCATTTGATATCATGTATATCCAGACAGTCCTACCAGAGTCCCCAATCCCTGCCTGCTATGTAAAGATCAGTAAAAGGCATATCCATTGTACATTTCTTTGGACTATCTGGCCCATGTACATCTTTCTAACAAACCCTAACCATGCTCTATATTAAATTCAACAGACATCTTAAAATGTCTACTCCTTGTCAAGCCTAGTGTTACCACTGGATAAGTCCTTTGACAATAGGAGCAACACCTCCAGGGTGGCCTGAGAATGGGCCCTCACAGTATTCAGTTTCTGATCACTGGGCTCTCCCTCTTTAAGTATCTTTCTCTCTAACTTCTGCCATCACATTCATAGTGCAGCCCATCTTGTGCCCTGAAAATAAACAATGGTGAGAGGGGAAAAAATTGAGAATAGTGTGGGAAGTGAGCTCATTTTATTAATTGATTCATACATTCATTCATCTTTTCAATATTTATTGAGCATTGACTATGCATCAGACACCATGCTGAATGTTGGTAGTAGAAAGACTAGCAGACACAGTCTTTGTTCTTAAGGAATTCACAGTCCAGTGGGGGAGGTAGGCAGGTGAATGAGTAATTACAACAATGTGAATAATACCTGCTAAGGAAGAGGAATGTATAGGAGCAATATCTAATTTTTTGAGAAGCCGTAATTTCTTTGACAGAAATGGTGATTATCCTCCACAGTTTCTAACATGATTTGTACGTGGTGAGCACTCAGTAAAGAATCAAAAAGGCCTGGATTCTGTTCATAGCTCTGTTTTTGAAGCTATGTGTCCTTGGTCAGTCATTTCATTTTTCTGAGCCTGTTTCCTTATCTGTAAAGTATAACTGATAATACCAGACCTGCCTACCTCACTTATTGTAAGGATTAATGGTCATCAGGATGACTTTTAAATTGGAAAGTTCTCTACAAAATAAATTACACAATCATGAGACATTCTTAAATATTTGTTGAATTTTAAAATACAAGTCATTCAGCACTTACATGAAATGTTGAATGAGTTCACATAAGTGCTTTAATAAAGAGAGCAAGAAAGAAAACTTAAATAACCAGCAAGTAACCGCCCTGTACGTGGTCGCCACCTTCACAGCTCACAAAGCAGGTCTGACTTGACTTTTTCCTCAGTCCAAAAGGATATTTGCTGTTATCCTCATTTTACAAATGAGGGAAGTGGGGCGCCAAAGAATTTGTACAAAAACAGAAGCTCTTCAGAGTCCAGGATTGGGCCATCTCCCAAGGTCCTACGAACAAATTCGAAAGGACCAAACCCCCAGCCCTCCGTAAGACCTTCCCCTGGAAGCCCCGCCTCCCCGGAACGGCAGGGGCTGGACGAGGCTTCGACTCCGCCCCATGACGCTTTCGGCCCTACCCCCAACCCTCCACCTCTCGCGGGAACTCTCGGGAGGGCGGACGGGATCAGGTCCTATCATGGCGACGGAAGAGGCGGATGTGGATGTGGAAGTGGACGAAGTGGCAGCGGTGGCGGGACAGCCAGGGTGAGGCTTAGAGACCGGTTATTGCTGGGGTGGGGAGGAACGCGGATGCGAGGAGAGGGGCTCTGGAGAGGCCGCGGGTCGGGCAAGGGACAGGAGAGAAAAGTATCCGTTGGGCCACGGTCTTCTGTCGGCCAGGGAGGCGCCGCGCGGGTCCCGCCCGCCGGCTTGTCGTGAGCCTAGCGGGCGGGTACCTGGGCCTCGGACGACTCTTTCACTTTTTACCCGGATGCTGTGAAGGCGCCGATTTCTCCCAGCACGGTGCACTTGCTTCAGCAATTAGATTCCTCTTCCGTTCGCTCGACCTCAGAATCTCCCCAGAATCTTTCTGACAGTAACTAGGAGACGGGCAGCTGTTGGACGGTACCCGAACTCAGGGACCGTTGTTACATCGTTCGCAAGCCGTGTGACCTGGGGCGAGTCGTTTCATCCATTCGTCCACGCAGGGATAGTTGTGAAAAGTTATCCGAGAGGCAGCTTAACTCGAAGGATAGGAACCAGATTTTAGAGTTGGATAGTTCTGGGTTTTTCTTCTGCATTTGCTGACCCTATTAATTAATAGCAGTGTGTGTGATCTTGGGCAAGACACTTGTCTGAGCCTCAGACCAGTCCTGTGTAGACTGAGAATCATGATATGTACCTCCTAAGGTTGTGAGGATCAAATGAAATAATTACGTGATGTGCTTTAGCATACAGTAAGTGTTCTCTAAATGTGTTCTTTACCATCCCGTTATCCACAGGGAGGGTATTGTGAGGACCCAGTGAGGAATCACTATTCAATACCAATTCAGAACAGGTTTGAAACAGAACCTGCTTGGACTCCTTGCTTTCCGAGTAAGAAAGGAGTCTCCTTTTAATCTGGGAGAGGCCTACACTGGCCAGGAATCAGAAGAGCTGAGTTCTAAAAGCAGCCAGTTATGTTCCTTATAATTCTGAACAGCTTCATTAGAACTCTTATTAGGTTGAACCATATGCAATTGCCAATATTAGACCAGTTTTAACCTATGTAGTGGCAGTTTCATGTAGATCAGTCTGATATGAGGGCCTCTGTGAGTTGGGCAGAAGAGTACTAACCCTGCCCAAGAGGCACTAAGATAGTGTGTTTAAAAGTGTCTTATGAACTCCAAAGCACTGTAAAAATGAAGTTATTAAACTCATATAATCATTCTCACTCAAATCTTCATGCAAAACATTCCAAAGGTATGCAGATGAGTAAGGAGCCTTTAATAACAATAATCGTTCACATTTGTGTAGTATTTAAATCTTGACCAAATGCTTTTGTGTGCTTAATTTATTTTTCACAATAAGTCAATGAGATAAGTGGGCAAGGATACTTATCTGCAGTCTAGAAAGAAATGAATTGCCATTGAAAACACTAAAGATCATCCAAGGGCATTGGCTCCATGCCTGTTTCATAGGTTTATCTTAATTTTTCTGATTGTTTATGATTTTTCTTTCTTTTCTCCCTTTCTTTCTTTTCTCTTTCTTCTATTTTTCTTTAGCCTTAGGTCTACTAGCAGCACTTGTGGTGATCTTAGTCTCATCCAAGCAGGATTACAAAGGTTATTGTTTCCTCATGGTCAGAGTCATTGCCTTACACAACTCCAGGGAGCATCATTAATATATTATATTCTTGTGAATGGCGCCCATGGTGTTGGGGCTCCAGTCATATGGAATTTAGTGTGAGTGGTGCCCCCTGAAGTGTGTAATTACAGCTGATGATAGCAAATGCAGAACCCTTGAGGATTAATATAAAACACATTGTAAGCACTTGCTAAGTGCCAAGTACCAAATTTAGAAGATGGCATTGAAACTTTCTGGTTTCTTTTCTGCTTCTCTACCATTTCTTCCCATCCTCCTTTTCTTCTGCTTGTTCTTTAAATCATGGTGTTACGAGGTGTTTTGTCATAGCACTTCTATTCACTGACCTCACAGTCCCTGGTGATTACCACTCTAAAGATTTCAATTTCTGTTAAGATAAACAATGTGAGATTTTGCTAATATTCAACCATTTTTGCCATTTTCTTATTAGTCAGCCTAATACATGCTGATGTTTCCCAAATCTGTCACCAACCCAAATCTCTTTCTTGAGCTTCAGGTTCATTTATCCAGTTCTCTGAATCTACCTGCACATGGACATCTCACAAACACCTCAGTCTCAGCTTATACATTTTTTCCACCAAACCTGCCTCACCAGTGTTCCCTAGTTCAGTAAGTGGCACCGACATTCCCCCATTTACCCAAAGCACAGTCCTAAATTTCATCCCTTTTCCTTATCTTCTTTTTCTCACTCCCCCTTTCTATCAGTTACTAAGAGCTTGTTGATTCTGTCTATATACCTTCTCAAAAGTATTCCTGCTTCCTGTTAACACTACTTGTTCCCTGGGTATGTTACTGTCACCTTTCTCTAGTATTTTTATAATCACTCTTAACTGCTGCTTTTCTCCTTGATCCTCTTCTATTCTTTCTTGTAATTAGATGATTATTACTTATATCCAAGTCTGATCATGTTATTCCCTTCAGTCCCCAGTTGGTTTTATGATAAAATCCTCATTCCTTAACTACTAGAGACCTCTGTGATCCATGTCCCACCTATCTTGTTCATTCAGTCATTCAACAAATATTGATTGAGTACTTTCCACATGCCACACCCTTGGTATATAGCAGTTATCAAAACCAAGTCCCTGCTGTCCTAGAACTTACATTCTTGTTGGATGAGACAGGCAGTAAACCATATATATGTATGTATATATAATATGTGTGTATTTGTGTGTGTGTGTGTGTGTGTGTGAAATGGAGACCAGTGGAGAAAGATAAAGGAGGAAAGGTGAATGGCTTGTCAGCTTTATTTCTTACAGTTACGCAGGAAAAAAAGGGCAGGCTCAGATTTCTGGCTTGGACAACTAGAGAGATGGAGGTACCACTGACTAAGATAGGGAACAATTGGAAGAGTAGCAGATTTGGGGGGAAAGGTGATTTTGGCTTAAACATGTTAATTTGTGGTACTTATGGAGATTCAGGTAGGTATCCAGATGCATACACCAGAGTATGGATGTTGCTCATCCTTCTTCTTGAGGGATATTATGTGAAAGGATTTCTTCATTGAACTTGAAGTGATAATACTCCTACCTCCTGCACTCTTGGAGACCTAGTTGTTTGAGCAAAAGTTTCCTTCTGCTCATACAAGTCTCAGAATCTTTATTTAGCCTTCCTTGTAGACTCTTCCAGATCAGAGTTGACACTAAAGTTTAAAACTACTTGCCATCAACAGTTGAGAGAAATTATTGTTTTAGTTCATTGTAGAGAATAGCACATTAGCCCTACAATTTATTATAACTACCATAGGGCTAATTAAAGGATTCAAATGTATAAACAACAGTTAGGTTTTTGCGGTCTTAGAAGAACAAAATTCTTACCACTAGACTAAGTCTGGAAAAAGTCAAAAACTTAATTGGGAAACCTTTTAACTTCAAGACATGCAAAAGTAAAATATATTTAATTATATCATAGATTGGGCCCCCCGAAACTTACCTATTCAGACTTTTTGCATATGAGGTGAATAGTGTGACTTATTAGAGTCTTATTAGACTCAGGTAGACTCTATTAGAGTTCTTATTAGTCCAGTGAAAGGACTGAGAGTATTAATAAAGTTTTATCTCCCCATGGACATAGAAAAGCCCCCAAATAACCCAAATTAATTTTTTAAAATTATGTGAGTTATTAAAATGTCACCGTTTTCATTTTTTTTTTACTGAAACATAATTGATTATACCTATTTGTGGAGTATAGAGTTGACTGTCATTATTTGTGTACAATATATGATGATCAAATCAGGATAGTTGGCATATTCATCATTACAAAACATATTCATTCTTTGGGTCCATTAACCAATTCCTCCCTGTAATGACCACAGTTCTGTTCTCTCCTTCTGAAAGTTCAGCGTATTATTTCCTTCCTCCCTCCCTTCGTTGTTTCCTCTTTCTTCTCATTTATGAGTGAGGACATGGGGTATTTCTCCTGTGCCTGGTTATTTCACTTAACATAATTTTCTCCAAGGTCATACGTGCTGCTGCAAATAGCAGAATTCCATTCTTTTTTATTCTGAGTAGTCCGTTATGTATATATTCCACATTTTTTTATCAAAATGTCATTTTTTTTTTTTTTAATCTCTTTACTGTACTGTCCTTTTTGAGGATTTTCTGTTTTGGTTCTTCACTAGTTTTTTTTCATTTTGAGGATGATAGTGGTTTTTATGATTTAGATATAACTGAAAGATTTAATTACAGAGTTGAATTTCTGGATTCATATGGATACTCATCAGTAGAAACTGAAGTTGTTGATTCATGGCTACAGAGCATGTTGTGGTTGCTGCTTTGGGGTATTTTTTTCATCGTGAAGTTGCTTATTCTTGGGAAACAAAAGAAGTGAACAGACTTGATGCTCAGCAGTTGAAATAGGGTAGCTTAACGTCAGTATGTATTTCACAAGCCAAAGAGGAAGAGCAGGCATTTCTGCAATGTTAAATCTGTCTGTAAAGGGGAGAGAGGAACTAAATATTCACTTAACATCTACAACCAGTCACTGTGCTATGTGAGTTACATCTTTTAAGTGGTATATCACTTTTATAACCATTTTCTTAATTATTACAGAAGTGATGAAAATACAGCATCAGTTTTACACCAAGATCCCTATCTTGATTCATCATGGAGAACTGAGAATGGCCTTATTGTAAGTATTTTATGGAAATATCAGATGCTTTAAGCTGTTACTCATTGCCCAGAGTACCTCTTTTTTTTTTTTTACTTATGCTATTCCTAAACAGTCACAGAGGTAGTATGTTGAAAATTTTTTCTTACTTTAAAAATAGAAGAAACCTCTTCTTTCTTTTGACTTTGAAAAATGGCATATTGAGAAACAACTTTGGAGCCAGGTAGATTTAGGTACAAATCCTTGTTCCACTACTTCTCAGATTTATGAACCTCAGTTTCTTTGTTTAAAAAATGGGGATTATCACAGAGCTCATTTTTTCATTTAGCAGTTATTTACTGAGTACTTAACTGTGTGCCAGACACTAAGCCAGGTTTGGGGGATACAACCATAATGAAGACAGACATGGTCCAGCTATCAAGGAGCTTATATTCTGAAAGTGAATCAGATTTATCATCTGATAAATCATCTTCATCCATCATTTATGAAGGAAATAAGCAAGATGCTGACTGAGAATACCAGGGTGCAGAGCCTACTTTAGATAAAGTTGTCAGTGAGAGAAACTTAGGTGGTAAGATTTAGGTCAAAAAGTAATGAATAGAAAGGATAGGTACATGAAGAGTTGAGAAGAAAATTCTAGACAGAAGGAACAACAAGCACAAAAGCTCTGGTTGAAGGCCAATGTCTAGAATATAGTGGAAAAGGGAGCAGTGATAACATGTGACAATGTTGGAGAGAGAGACTAGAATCCTATCATCCAGGGCTTGTGGGTTAGATTATGCTCAAGAGTTTTAATTTTATTGTAAGAAAACTGGGACATTGTTGATGTATTTCATATAGATTTTATACAGTTTATACAGATGAGTAAGTTCATTTTTGTAAAAATTCATTTTGGGTGCTGTGATGAAGGTTAGATTGGAGGGAAGCAAGCATGGAATCAAAGGGACCAGTTAGGAAACATTTGCAGTAATGTAAGCATGATTTTTTTGGTGGTGGCTTGGCAACAGGTGGTAGCAGAAGAGATTGAAGTGGACACATTTGAATTATATTTTGGAGGTAGAAGTGGTTGGTAGATTGGATATGGGGCTTGAGGGGGAAAAAAATCCACAATGATTCTTGGGTTTCTAGATGGAATAACTTAGTGACTAGAAATGCCTTTTACAAAGTTGCGAAGACAGAGAAAGAAGGAGGTGGAGACGTGTGATGATGAGTTCTGTTTTCAGTATGTTGAGTTTGAGAAACCAATTAGATACCCAAGTGGAAATCTAGAGTGGGGAGAATTGGATATAATAATCTAGAGCTTGGAGAAGAGATATGAGCTGAACATTTTTAACTTTTGAGAGTTGTTAACAGTTGCTAACAGAGAGACTGGCTAAGGAAAAAAGAGTTGGGAGTTTTGAAAATAGGTCTAGTAAAATTCTTGATTCCTGATAAATAGTTCCTTGTACATGATAGCCATTATTACCTCATCATGGGTAGGGGCATGAGCCCTCGTATCCAGCAGACTTGGATGTGAGATCTGTGCTATTCTGGTAAAAATGCTAGCAGTGCTATGGAGCATCTGAAGTATTAATGCCTATCTCATAGTGTTATCATGGGAATCAAAGATATGTCTGTGTGCTGAGTAAATGGTAGCTATTATTAGCTGTAATCATCATATTATGTATTTTACTTAAAATGTAGAAGATAATTTCAAAAAGCAGTAAATAAAAAGAAAAATATATTCTTCTCTTTTTTAATAGCCTTGGACTCTAGATAGCACCATCAGTGAAGAAAACAGAGCTGTCATTGAGAAAATGTTGTTGGAAGAAGAGTATCCTTTAATGATTATGAAGAAAGTAAAGGTTTCAGGGTTAAAAATCTAAAAATGCAAAAATTATGAGGTTACTGTTAATTATTAGATGGATTTTATTAAGCCCCAGACTACTATTATATAATATCATGTTACCTGTCTGTGCCCAAAAAAGCAGCATTTTATTTTTCAGGTTCTGTTTTACTGCTGAGTCTGAGATCTGCCTCAATATTTTTGAATGTCTGTTGTCAGCCAACTCTTTAGGATATCTGAATATTGAGTAGAAATTATAAAATATTTAAGTCAGTTAGAACCTTAAGTCCAAGCTTCCATTTTCAAAGTTATATAAACTGAAAAGCAGAAATGTGAATTTGTCTAAGGACATTGAGTTAGAATGTGTAAAAGTTCTTCTCATGTCTTACTTACATTTTACAGGTGTTGTATGGGAGGAATCTATGTAAAAAGCACAAAACAAATACTATAGGATGGGAAATTTTTTTCCAAGAAATTGTGGGTCCTTATTCATGGTTCAGCCACTGTCTTCTTGTCCTTCTTTCTTTCATCTATGTGTGATGTAGGGATATTTTACATTCTTTGTTTTTGTGCTCTTTCAAATCCAGTGTGTATTTTGTACTTACAGTACGTCAGTTTATGCTAGCCATGTTTAAAGTGCTCAAAAGTCACACATATGGCTAGTGGCCACCTTATTGAATAGTGCAATTCTAGATTAATGAACTCTTAAGTAGTCTCTGGTTCACTTCCAGATATGGAAACAAAAAATAATGAGAGTATAAGTCATATGTAAGCATTTAGAGAACGGGGATAATGTTTGTAATATCTTTGTCCTCAACACCTAAGTACCTAGCATAGCCCCTGATATATGCAGTATATAATTAATAAATATTTGTTAAATGAAGAGTATCTTAGGCTAATCTATAATAGTATTACAGTATCAAGAACTTTGAGAGGGAAGCTCCCTGGCAGATTTGACCTAAGCGTTTGTTATTTTTATTAGGGTGGAGAAGAACTCTGAATTATTCTCTTTTACCTTTAGAAATATGGAAACAAATACTCCCAAATTACCTTGGACAACCAATCAAATTCATCTATTATATTCCTTGTATGTTTTTTTAAAAAAAGTTTTACATATTGGGGATAATTCTTCTCTTAGCCACTTCTCAAAGCAAAGATAAGAGAAACTAGCGTTTATGTAGCACACATTTTGTGTGGGCACTGTGTTGTGTGATTTTACATGCAGTTAATCCATATAACAACCGTGTGAGATATAAACATTTTTATCGTAATTTTTATAGACCTGAGAAGGGCTTTGAGAGAAATTGGTCTAGCTTGAATTCAAGTGTGACTTTCACAAGTCTATGAGTGCCTGCTTATATAAGTCACATAAAAATTATATGACTTAAACATTGTTTAAAACATTTTCTTAATAATTGCACAGGTATTATTTATCTAAAAAACCACTTCCAGAAAAATTCTGGCTTAATCAAAAGGAAGATGATAAAAAATACATGAAGAGGTAAAATCAATTTATAGTGCTTTTAAAAGTCTGAATTGCATTTTTAGAAACTTCACAAGCTTCCTTATTTTCTTTTTTCATGTGGTGCAGTCTGCAGAAAACAGCAAAAATCATGTATGTACTTATGTTTTATATTTCTTAAAACCTTTTTGATTAGTTAAAATCTATGAGAATTAAAAATTATAAATTAAAAAACATTAGAGTTGGCCTGTGGAAAAGCCCTTTTGACCTTGGGTTATATAAAAGCATAAAGTAAATATAAAAACAAAATTTTTTGTATAAATGTTGGAATGCCACAGGTACAATTTTGTGATGTTCTTTATTTGTCAGAATTTTTTTATGACCCAATACAGGCAATTCCATCAAATTATGGAGAAAATGGTTTTCCTAGTCATTAGGGGGGAAATTTTAAGAAGCTGCTGTCTAATATATTAGGAATTGACTTGATATCTGTTACTCTGCCAGTTAATTTTTTATTATTTTCAACAAAAATTTAATTTGGATTTGTGGCTTTCAAATATTATCTATAGAAATTACTACTTTATAAATATTCTTTTACTGTAATTGAAAAAAAATCTGACATTAGCATTTATATATAAACTTGCAAGTTTATGGAACTTTAAATTGTGGATTTACATATTTGCAATTGCCCAGGAGCTTGAGCACTGAGCAATGTTTGGTTTTTTAAATTATGCTGAATAAACAACAACAACAAAATGATATTAACAGAACGATTAATGGCTTGCTGAAATAGTGAGCTTCATCACTATTTTGTTTTTAATTTCTTAAGATACTGAATTTTAAAAACAATAAATGTAATGCCATAGTTTTTTTACTTTTTTTTCTTGGTCAGTATTACATGGATTTACATGGAAGAATCAAAGAGATAATATTTTTGGAACAAGTTTAAACTCATATGCCTTTCAGGATTTGGGAATGTATTAATGCTTGCTGCTTTGTATCCATTCTAAGGACTCCTATTTGTTTGTTATCACATTGACTTCCTTTGATGTCTTTTAGTGTTATCCTCACTCAGACCCAAGGATTATGTCTTTGGGGGCTCCTATCTTCCTGAGCTAGAGATACATGACAGGGTAAATCTCTCCCCCCAGGTAGAGGCTGCAGCCTTCTTTTTTTGTTTTCTGTTTTGAATTCTTAGACTCAAAGTATTGAATTTAGCCCATGGCTGTCTATAACCTTTAGCTGTATAAGTATGGAATGTTCCATTTCAGAAATTTTTTTCAATTTCTTTTTTCCCCTCAGGGTACACTCTCCTACAAAACCAGCCAGTTACTCAGTAAAGTGGACGATAGAAGAAAAAGAGCTGTTTGAACAAGGGCTGGTAAATAGAGCAATTTTTAATTCATAGTAAAATGATTCTAGAAGCAAATATTAATAGAGTTATAAGATTAAATTAATTCATAGAGTGTTTAATTATAATTATAACACCTTTAGTCTTTCTATAGTTAGGGTAATGGTGTTTGTAGTGTAGTACAAGAGGATTCCTTTTAACTTATAGCTAAGGTACTAAAGTACTGAAATAGATTTGGATCATTATTTCAGATAGCTTTTACACCATTTTTTTTTTTTTGGTATTAATAAAATACAAGAAATTAAGCTGTATCTGTATGCATGACACCAACTACCTGGATTAAAAGGCAAAAATTAAGTTGTTTGATATATTCTTTCAGTACAAAACTTGTATGTTTGAAACTGTCTGGGTGATCAGCGGAGTTCTTTTTTATTCAGATATTTGGCATTGTGTACATAGTCTAAATATTTCAATGAATGTAATGGACGACCAGAAACATTTCTTTTGTATGAATGTTTCACTGAGATCCATTTAAGTGTCCACACATTAACGTAATGGAAAAAATATGTACTCAGGTTTCTAATTCTGAAAATACTCCTTAATATGAAGAAAGCTTTAACAAAGTACTTAGGAATTAAAAATTTTTTTTTACTATCAAGAATAGGTTATATCTCTTACTTTAAGGGACTGTTACACAGTATTGTACTAATAAATTTTGAAATAGTGTGTTTATATATTACATGTATAGAATATTTATATAATGTTTATGTAAGATTCATTAATGCTAATTGAAATAATGTTAATGTTTCTACAGATGATGGGGAAAAATGCGTTTGTATTTTTCTAGGTAGTCAACACCACGACATCTATATAATCTATGATATTCTTACATAAATACATAAACTGTCTTGAAGTTTTTTATCTATTCGAGGTTTTTTCCTGTGCTGGTAGTGTTTTTTATATTGGTATTTGTCTGTTGCATGATTATCATTTATATAATCTAACTTTAATTAACCAGTCATTTAATTAAGATTACTGACACCTTTGTGTTTAATCCCTTATGAAAGACCAGATATGTATATGCACACATATGCAAATATGTTGTGAACTTAAGTTTAATTTTTAGATTGTTATTGTTGACATTCGTGGTAGTTATGGGGACTACATTTACATAGTTCAGAAATCAAAACATACCTAAAGTTATAGGTTGATTAGTCTTCCTCATTCCTGTCTCAACCTTTAGTTCTCTTTTCCTGAGGAAATCAGTATGATCTTTTTGTATATCCTTCCAGAGATACTTTGTCTGAATAAGTGCAAATGTGTATTTATTTATTTATATAGAGATACATAGAAATCTATCTATATACATTAAAAGATATTTTAAACTTAGAATGTTTTCCTACACAAAAAGTCATGGAACTATGGGTTGTATTCCCAGCCTTTTTAACCTATTGATATAGTTTGCTTGCACACTGAATTCTCTCACTCTTGGGAGAAGGTACTAAATGATGAAGGAAGATTTTTCCTTCTCTTTTTTGAATGTAGGACTGTCCCTTTGCTCTGTTTTGAAATTGGTAAATTGTCCTCTTTGCTTTTCTTGTTAATGTCCCCTCCCCAATTTTCTTAGTGTCCAGGCTCCTACTGTCCCAATTGATCACACTTTATCCAGATCTCTCCTGTCTCCAAAAGTATTCCATGCTACCAAGTTATCTATTTGCATTCACTGCACAATAAAGATAACTAATTCTTCAGTAAGTTATTTCAGCTAGGTGTTAGTTAAGAGCAATCTTAAATAATTAATTTATGCTTACTAATAATTTTCCCAGAGGTACTTTGAATTTTAAGAAATTGCTCATATGGCAGGTTTTCTAATGAATATCAGAAATAAGTGTATAAATTAAGGTTTTCTATCATTTACATTAGAACTTTGAAGATGATTTGCTACCATAAGGCATGACTGTCTGGCCTGCAAATCTCAGCCTGGGGTCAGCTTCCCTGAGTTGTGGCTAGTCTTTTGTTTTTCGTAGTTTTAAGAACTCTCAAAAATTAGAATTGTTCAGATACCTGGGGAAGTAGAGTAATCCTGTGTTAGAGATATTGTAAAGAAGATTTATGTATCAAATGATAGTTAGACTAATACCTAAAAATCCCTTTAGCTCTAAAATTGTACGTTTTTTTCTGTACTTCAGAACACTTGAGAGCTCTCTCAAGTTCTGTTTTTTCCCACCACAGCTTCAGTGTTAGGAGGTGCACAGCCTTTGACACTAGAGTTGTGTAGGGAGGTATTGATTGCAGGTCTGCTTTATTTGTGATTCAATCTCCTCAGTCCATTTACTGTGATGTCTGTATAGAGTATCTACTATAGACAATAGTGAATATTGCAAAATATGGAATCTAGGTAAAAAAATATTACTTTGTAACTAGCGCAGAACATGTTCAGTTGACCCTGTAAATAGAAAATGTAACCTGCTTCCCTTTCAGGTACTTATTTTTTTTAAAAAAGTTATCTTAGATTTGAAAGATCATAATGTGCAATATGAATTCAAAAAGAAAGGTAGTAGAAGTGATGGGTTTTCATTTAGATTGCTATAAAAAGTATTAATAATTTATTTTGGTTAGTTTTCAGAAGTTCAGTTCACAAACGAAGAATGTGAGCTCTTAAGAGCATAGTCTATATAGAAGGCTTCATTATGTGCTTTTGAAAATAAATAAACATGGGTTCTTTGAGTTGTATTTTTTTTTAATGTGGCAGTTGCTTGGAATATTAATAAGTAAGTTAATCAAAAACAATATTTTTCCATTTTGATAACAAAGGCTAAATTTGGCCGAAGGTGGACCAAAATTGCAAAACTAATTGGAAGTCGCACTGTTTTACAAGTGAAGAGTCATGCTAGACAGTACTTTAAAAATAAGGTAAGCAGAATATAAATGTCCTAGTTAATGATGATAATATTTCAAATAAACAAAATTACTAAGCAATATTTCTTTAATTTAGGCATTAAAGTCTATCGTTAAAAGTTTTTATAGTGTAAGTATTTTATAGTACCCATGAAGTACTATACAGATGTTTATCTTTAAAACCGAGATCATATCTTCAGTGTTTTCAGAGTTGTTAAATAGGTATTGTGTTATTTCACTTAATTTCATACAGTTAAATAGAAGAACAAAGTATTAATTGCTCAAAAACACCCTCCAAAGCAAATACTATTCCAAAGAGAAAACCTTAGAGGTCTAGTTATGTTGTGCTTCCTCACAAGTAATTTGTGCCATATTCAACTGTGTAGTTATGATATTTAGAATTTTTTAATATGTTCTGTTTGAGCTCTAGGAACATAATTATATGAAATTTGGAAGTATCATAAGTGAAATTTGGTGTTTTCTTTTGATATTAATAATGAGCTCTACCCTGTGTACAAGATCTATCTAACTTAGTGTTATCTGAGCATAGGTGGTTGAGTAATGGAATGGATTCATCATACATCAATCATCTGCTCCCTGTTTTAACCAAACAAAAGCATTTTCAAGGTAGCACATCAAGGTTGAGCTGTGAGGGAACAGCATAAAGCTTAACCTAATTAATCTTACCCCCATGCTTCTCAAACTAAGCATGTGGTAATCTTCTAGGGTCAGTTTTACTCAAAAATTTGGTGTAGAAGGATACATTTTAACATTTAACAGACATTAGTATATTATGAAGTCTAATATAAAATTTTATTTCAATTTTTAAGATTAAAAACAGGAGATTTCAAATAAATAGCTAAATTACTAAAGGCTATTTCAAGCTGTATGTCCAAATCTCCTTTTTCCTCCTGATGCCTTTTTGTTCTCTACATAGTAAGTCTGTTAACCCCAACTACAGACTACTGGGATGCTACTGTGATACAGGATCTATAAGTAATCTCTTTCTGAGAGTTGTCATATTCCTTGGATATATCAGTCATTTATAAGATTTTTCAAAACTTTGTATATAAAGATTTTATTTCAACTCATATTTATTCATTGACTTTAATTATCTTTTTCTTGTTACCATTACCAGACATTTATGTCTATATATATTAGCTGATACGGAAGATAATTTATTGGCTTTAAATATAAGTTCTCTAATACTGGAGCTGCTTTAAATGAACCTGCAAAAAACAGTTTCTGTTGTCCCTATATTTAAATTAAAGATGGTTTTCATTTACTAAGTGAAGATATGGGAGATAGATTCCTTAAGTAAAGGATTATTTTAGCATTATGAGACGATCAGCTGAGGTGTCAGACATTCTGAGAAATAAGCCTTTATAATATAAATATTTTATGGAACACCTTAGTATGATAGTTATTGGTTGATTATAGATCTGAGTCAGACCCCTATTTTAAACCTAATATTGAAAAATAAGTAGTAGTTCTATGTAGGTCATCATTATTTGATTAATAAAAATCACCAGATCATAAATGAGTCATATAGTTATGGAAATTTAAATTGATGATCTTTTACATTTAAAATGCAGTTGTTAACCCTTTAAAGAAAAGAACAATAAAGGTATAATATACCATTAACATGTACTCAATTTAATAATACTGTATGCTATATTTTTTGTGACAGTGATTCAATGTTAGAACCATAATATCCAGTTTTATTCCAATTTTTAATAAGGTAAAATGGGGTCCAGAGACAGAAACACCAAATCAGAAGAACAGCAGTGAGCTTCAGGTTAAAAATGAAGATAAAGGGACAAAGTCATGGACACCATCATGTTTAAGGGGACTTGCTGATCCCAACTTGAATGCTGTAAAAATTGAAAAGTTATCCGATGATGAAGAAATAGATATCACAGATGGGTCAGATGAGTTGACTTCTCAAACACCCCAAAAGAATTCTAGCAATGATCTCTTATTAGACATTTCTACTAGTAAAACGCATGAACCTAATCAAGGAAAATTCATTGCTTCTGACAACCAGGAAGATCTCTTTTTTAAATCTTCCAGGGCATATCTTCAGAATATAAAACAAGATGCAATGGAAACACTTTCAAGCTCAGAAATTACATCACAGACTGACAAACAGAGCAACAGTGGCAGAAAATCAGTGGAGTTAAATAATCAAAAATGTAATGAACTGATTAAAACCTGTAACAAGCATGATGGAAATGGAATAACAGGTGATGTAAGGCAGATGCCTTTTCCAGAGCCTTGTGAAATTCAGAAAGATCTGAGTGATCATGAAGTGCTTTTTCATACTTCTTGCCAAATGGTGGAGGAAAGCCATGAGGAAGAAGAGCTTAAGCCACCAGAACAAGAAGTAGAAGTAAATCGAAATATCATTCAAGAAGAAGAAAAACAAGCAATTCCTGAGTTTTTTGAGGGGCGCCAAGCTAAAACACCAGAACGCTATTTGAAAATTAGAAATTACATTTTGGATCAGTGGTAAGAAAGAATTACATTTTAAATGCTGTTTTAGCAACCTGATACTCTGAAGTATTTTAATTAGGCCTATGAAGAATTTAGAATTTTTCTAGTGAATCCAGGGAGCTTTCATATATATTATTTCAGTAGGCAAGATTTAAAATTTCTTGCAGTAAAACTTCTTTGAAAGCTTTGTTTTATGTTGAGACCTGTACCTATCATTAACCCATCTGCTTGTTCATTAGAGTGTTTGGGCCTGGAAAAAAAGTGATGGCTGATGGCTTTAAGAAACAATTTCTTGGGGCAGTGTTAGGAAGATATAGGTAAGAGGACACTATTGCACTAGAGAAAGGGGAGAATTTCTTTCCAGGCTTACATACTTTGAATACAAAGAAAAATTTGAAAACAGAGGGATAGTGTCATTAAATGTGTCTAGAACAGAAACTGTTCCGCTAAGTAGCTATTTTAAATGCTTCCAACTTTGAACTTGTGGCATAGTGTGCTAATAATTCCCTCATTCAGTTTCATCAGAATACAGGAATTTTCTGATGTATGAAGTTTACCCTCTAAATTGTCTGTACCTTTTATTTGAATTATTTAATGGGGGGTAGGGAGTAAACCAAAAAATTTCCCACCTTATTATTAGCCTAAATACTCTGAAAGTAATTTGAATTCTTCGTAATAGCTTAACTAAGCCTTCATTAAACATTCATAATTGCTATTACTGTTTCAGGAGCTATTGAATTGTGTAAGGCCATCTTTACAGAGATCTTCCCAGGTTCTTGGGTAGGGATTCTGCTTTGTCCCTTGTGTCTCTCTTCTGTTATATCAAAGGTCTTCCTATCCTATTGCAGTACCTTTCCACTCTAACCTGGGAAGGTTACCAAAGGAAAACAAATGACTTGCTGAATCATTAACCTTCATTTTACCCACAATTTGAAGTCACTTGGCTTTTAAAGATAGCTGTATTCTAAAAAAGAAGGATTTTTGTTCTTGTCCTTGACTCATAGTTATCTTGCAGATGGTTGAGGTACTGAAAGTACAGCTTCTGCGTAAGGGTGGCATCATAGTAAGGAATACTTACGAGGAACAACTGACGTTTACGTAGTGCTTAACTATTTACGGACAGCTTTCGTGTATCACATTTGATATATAACAACAAAATTGTGAAATAGACAGATGCTGTTATCTCTTAATAGACAACAATTCTAAGATCAGGAGAGATTTAGGGACCTGCCTTTGATCATACAACCAGCCACTGACACATGAAGGACTTCAGTCCAAGTCTTGACTCTATAAATCACTCTTTTTGTTACTCCACATTGCCTAATTCTCACTATTAAAAAAGACTAATTAAATTAGATCTCTGTTGTTATCTGCTTTGTATTTGGAAATAAAAGTATAACTACCAAAATTTAACTAACTCAAAAATGTCTAGATGAATTATCTGGTGTACTTAATGTTACTTTAATCAAATTCCATGTGTTACTTTGAATTATGGATCCTAAATGAGGCAGGATAATTTATACAGTTACTATAAGTAATATGGCAGGAGTTTCCTAAGTCATTTGCCTTAATTCTTGAGACAATTAGGTATTGGCTGTTTAAATATGGTGATTTGGCAGAATAGTGTGAAAGCAAAAAGAGATGTTTGAACAGGAACTCAAATCTATTCTGTTTGGAAATAGAAGAGAAAATGGTTAGGGACTGAAAGTAGCGTTAAAAAAAAAATAGAGGTTTTAAAAATAAAAGAGGCCCACCAGATTTGTTTGTAGATAAAAAATAAAAAAAAAACAGATACAGTTGACTACCTGTTTGGGGGAATATTTTTATTAAAATAGTGACCAATACCATTATTGAATGCCTATCAAATGTCGTGCATTGTTTTAAAATAATTTCCAGTCCTCTTGACAACCTTGTCATTTTACACCTGGGAAAAACGAGGTTCACAGGTAAGGAATTTGTTCCAGGTCATACTAGGTAAAGGTGATTTCAGAGTCTATGGTCTTGACTCATTATTTTCATACTTGCGACTCAGGGCCTTGACCCTGACTTTTCACTCTGACTTGTATGCTCTTTCCTCCTAGATCTTGGTCGGTATTGCTTCCTTGTCTCATTCAAGTCTGCTCAGGAAATTAGAGGCCTTCTCTGACTACCCTATCACATATCTTCTCCCTCTCATTCTCATTCCCCTACCCTGTATTTTATTGTCTTCATAGAACTCACTATCACTGAAAATACATTTTTATTAGTGTATTATCTTCTCTCCCTGCCTGCCTCATGATAATGAAAGCAGACTTTGTGTGTTTTGTTCATTGTTAAATCCCTACTGCTTACAACAATGCTTGGAATATAGAAGGCACTCTATTTGTTAGGGGAAAAGATTGAACATTTGAATCATCACTATTTCATGAACATATATTTTTAGAGTCGTTACCATTTGTTCAGCACTGTGCTAGATTACTGAGCTCTGTTTAAAGCATTTTGATTTGGATAATCTTTAATTAGATCAATCCAGTTTTCAGACTACTGCAGATTTTTGGTAGCCATTCTCTTTCCTACTTTCTTAAGTAATATATTAAAAATTAGAAATGTCTAATACTAAATACTTTCAATATATTATCAAAGTACCCTTTTTATTCAAAGATTCAGTTTGGATCTATACATATGTATGCTTCTATCTTCTAGGTCTTGGGTAAACTGGGATTTATAGAATTTAATTTTGGGGAAGAAATAATACTTGTAAAAATCACACTATACTTATAAGTTATTACATCATTAAAATTTATTTCAGAAAAAGTACACTTGGTTATTATGTATTAGTATTGTATTGACTGCATGTTTGCACATTGAGAGGGGGTAAAATTTTAAGATATTTCAAATATTAATAGTTTTCGCCAGAAGTCTTTTTTTATGTTTTTATTTATCCAAAATAATTGTAATTCCATCTCTTAATTAGGGAGATATGCAAACCAAAATACTTAAATAAGACCTCAGTACGTCCTGGCCTGAAGAACTGCGGGGATGTTAATTGTATTGGACGGATTCATACATACCTCGAATTAATAGGAGCAATCAATTTTGGATGTGGTAAAAAAAAAAAAAAAAAAAAAAAACAATATCTTTTACTCAACATTTTTTATCCTTACAGCACCCATTAATTTCAATGATGGTTAAATTCAGATAGATTTAGGTATATAGAATTCAGAGAGATGCTGTAACATTATGGAATAAATGTGTTATTAAGATTTTGCTATTAAACAGATTTCTGTTGATAAAACTATTTGCCTTTGACCTACAATGAAAATTGAGGGTGTTATTTTAAAGGAAAAAAATTCAGTCTAACCATTTAAGAATACAGATTTTTTTGTTGGATAAAAGTAAAATTATTTTATGAAAAGTCTAATAATAGCTCATTTAATTTGCAAATACTATATTCATGCTAGAAATGCTGTCTAGCAATGTTTAAATAAAGGAAATAATTTATGAGCCTCTACACTTAAATATTTTGGCATTTTTATTCTATTTTTCATAGAAGCAAGTTTCTTTCATTCCATTTTTTTTTCAAATTTAAAGTTGATGAATATGCATATTTTAAAATGTATTCTACCCTTTTATTGAATTAACATGACACAGGCTTTTCAAAGAAAGCTAAAAGCCATAGTTGCAAAATGATAAGGTAATTAGAACCTTGTAACCCATGGTTTATGAAGGGTGTATTCTGTATTCTTTGTCTGTGAAAGAGAGACAACTAAGCAGAAAGTTGCCTGTCAGAGATTATTTCATTTTATACAGAGATAGATGGAATTTACAGTCTGCCCTGGGGTCTGTCCTTTATTTCAGTGTCTTTGTTTGTGCAAAGCCCTGTATATTAAGACTAACTTTTCAGGAAAACTAAGGCATTTAACTTCCTCAACCACTAAATAAAAAATGAAATCATGTTTTCCGTATTAGATACTGCCAAAGTTAACAAAGTGGGCTTAGCACTTAGTTAATCAGAAATTAAACAGATTACCCATTTCGTAAATATTCCATTTTATTGAGATCTTCTCATAATGTATTAATTTATTTGAGAACTGTTGAATAGCCCGTCAAGTGTATGATTAAGGAATAATATAGAATCATAGAAGCTCAACTGTAGTCAATGTAGATGTGTCTTCCTCTTTTTTCTTTTGTGAAATGCATTTCACAAAATAATAGATGGTTTTGTCTTTCCTGAATTCCTAGAACAGGCTGTGTATAATAGGCCACAACCAGTTGATAAAGTACGAATCAGAGACAGAAAGGATGCAGTAGAAGCATATCAACTTGCCCAGCGTCTGCAGTCTATGGTAAGCAGTCGTCTCTCATTAAATGATCTCTCCACATTGCTCTTTACCATGTTTAGTCAGGAATGACTACTTTTTAACTGTTTAACAAATGACCGTTTAGTGGAAGAATATGTTTTCTCTTTTATTTTACCTTAGCCATTCACTTTTCTGGCTTTCATTCAATTTCATGTTGCATTTATGAGACAAAAGCAAACTTTAAAAACCCTCAAAATTCACTGGCAAACTTGATCCAAAGTAATGTTTTGCTAAAGTGATTTTGGACTGCTTAGTTTTGATTTATAAATCTAATGTGTCTTTTAAAACTATATAGTTTTTTTTTTTCTCTATAATTTTTGTTTATTCTTTCAAAATATCTTAAGAATCAGCTTTTTGGAATAGCTAACCTTTATTTTTAAATTCGTTGAGTCAGTGAGTTTTTTGATATTCTTAAATTCGTAAATGTTATTTTAAAAATAAAGTGACCTAACAAGTCTTCTGTAAGGCAGAGTCATAATATGATCCTGTTAGTTTTACTAATAGGTTAAATGGATAATATTAAGAAAAAAAAAGTATAGATGATAAAGTAGCTATTTTTCTCAGAGTGTTTAGTCTTTAAACCATTTCTACCTAGATTTACTATCTTAAGAAAGGATGTTTTCAAAATAGAGTTGTTAGAGTTGGTGCTACTATTTTTGGCAGCTGTTCTATTTCAAAAGTCTCAGTATTGAGGTTTGAAAAACTATTAGTAATATAATATAGTCAGCCAACTTTGTAATTTGTCATTATTTGTATTAATTAGGCAATCTCCTTTCTAAAGGAGAAATATAATTATTTTGCATCTAGTTTTTAATATTATACTTCTTGCCATGCATTCTTGCAAATTTTCTACCACAAGTGTTGAAAGGAAAGCTATTTTCTTGGTGGTTCTTTTTGGTCTTAAAAATATCTTTGTTCTAGTGTTTTAGCTTCTAAATGGTGAAAGAAATTGAAAATTAAAGAGGAAATGCAAATAAAATACAGAAAATCATCACTGATTCTTCTTAAAAGCCCCCCACCGGCACCAGCCAGCTCATACTCTGCCTACCTGCTGCCAGTGCTCATGCCCTTAGTGTACCATCACTGATTTATTTCTAAGCAGAGTGCAAACTGTTGAACAAAAATTAATAAAATAAAACTTAGACATTGCTAATCAGAGATTACAATATTGATAAATGAATTGATTTTTAGATAATTATCATTATGTTTTTGTATTAATATGCTGTTATTTTTCCAAGTTAATCTGGTTACCTTTTGCTTTGTTTTAATCTCATCACAGCGCACGAGGAGACGTAGGGTTCGAGACTCATGGGGAAACTGGTGTGATGCGAAGGACTTAGAAGGACAAACATTTGAGGTAACTTTGACCTTTCAAATAGCCCATTCATGAAAATATTTTTGTCAGTACATATTTGTATTTCTTAGTCATATATATTATACTTGTTTTATATATTTATATATGTATGTCTTCATTCCCATGTTAATTTGTTTGTCTAGAAGTCACCAATAAACAACAAAGTAGAAGGCATTGGTGGTGAAGTTAACTAGGAGCCTGACTCATTTTCAGAATTTTGATTCTCTATCTCCAGTCTTATCTCTAGCTCAAGAATATCTGTCAGCATGCCAAGAAGTTGGTATGCCCAATTCATTTTATTAAACATTTACTGAATGATGTTCTGATATACCAGTAAAAACATTGTTCTAAGCATTAGATACAAATTGAATTACAAATATTGAAGTGTTATTCCTACTAATAAAAACTATGGTCCTAAAAGGAAACATAGGCAATGGATGTGTTTGTGTACGTGTATACACAAATGCACATGCCTCTTCTAAATATATAGTTTATTTATAAACAACCAGTGCAGTATAATGGAAAGAATATGTGAAAGTGTACTTACTAGCTTTGTTGCCTTGAGCAACTACTTAACCTCACTGAATCTCATGTTTTTTTTAATTTATGAAGTGTGGATAATACCTTCCTCAAAGGATTGTTGTAATAAATAAATGAGATAAAGTATGTAAAGATACTAGTACTCAATAAGCTTTGCATGCACAAGATACTCAATAAATGTTAGTTGTCTGTCTTCCTTTCTCTCCATTCCCTGCCCCCAACCTCACACTTCAGCACTATTTTAGAAACAATAATTAATAATACATGGTTCCTTCCCATAAGGAACTTATATTACTAGTAGGAAAGATAAAACCTTTGGTAAATTCCATAAGGTTGCTCCCAAGAATTATAAGATCTTCCCAAAGGATGTGATCAGGAAGGTTTCACAGAAGATATGATGTTCAGTTTCATCTAAAGGACCAGCAGAAGAATCTGGAAAAGTAGATGAAAGCATTCCAGGCTGAGAGAGTGGCATAAGCAAAGGTGTAGACATGGGAAAATACTATTCTGGAAAAGGTGCATAGTTCATTTGGGCTAGAAGCTAAGCTTGGTAGCAGAAGCGGAATAAATAGAGGTTTACTTTATTTTATAAATACTTATATAGGGCTTACTATGTGTGAGACACTATTGTCAGTATTTTATAAACATTAATCTTCACAGTAACACCGTGACATTGTTTTTATTACTATTATTGTTCCCATTTGTAAAAAATGAGGAAACCGAAGCACAAAAGTTTCTAAACTTGCCTAGGGTCACCCAGCTAGTAAATAGCAGAGTTGAGCATTCTAGCTCCAGAAGTTGTGTTCATAATCATTATGCTGCAATGTCTGTCAGTTGTGAAAGAAAACTCAGCACAGCAGGGCTTAGTAACAAGAAATGGGAAATAAGAGAAAAGACTTGGGTGATAACTGATGTTTTGGAAACTGGGTTATTGGTACCATTGGAATGGATAAGTCAAGAGTAGAAATAAATTTTAAGTTTGGTATGGCTGTGTATTTTGAAACAATTTTTTAAAAATATTGGCGAGTTCTTGTTTTTTTTTTAATGTTTAGTCTTCACCTTTATCCAGCATTTTTATTTATTAGTAGCAAGGAGACACATCTATATCAATTTAGTCTGTCTTGTTCTCACGTGCCCTTGAATTTGGCTTTAAAGGACTATTTTTATTAATTCTGCCTCAGTCGTTGATGGACTCTTTGACCAAATGTTGTTTTATTTTAGCATCTCTCTGCTGAGGAGTTGGCAAAAAGAAGAGAAGAGGAAAAGTGCAAACCTGTTAAATCTTTAAAAGTACCAAGACCAACAAAAAGGTATAGTGTTATGTTATAGAAATGTGATTTTTTTTTTTTTAACTTATCACAAATGGTTAGAAAATGTATGGACATATATTCAATAGCTGCATTATATTCACATTAAGTTAAAAAAAAGTACTGCTAAAATTTTTGTAATTTTTTATTTCACCGATTAGCAATTTGGAGACCTCAAGCAAAAGTTTTAGATTTGTTCAGGTTCAGTGAACATAGAATTCAACATGTTGTAAAGGGGCCTTATTTACAATAAGTGGTCATTCAACTCCAGACATTATGGATGGGTAATTTCATGAAATGACTCTCTCTCTCTTTGGGTGATGTTGATTGTGGGGTTTGTTGTTGTTTTTTAATGTATATATAATAAGCTAAAATTTGAAACTCGTAAAATTGAGGGTCACTGAATAAGTTGAATGCCTTAATTTTCTGGACCTCTCATTTCCTGTAGATCCCCCCGCCCCAACTGAATAGACTATAGTTTTGTCAGGGTTCCTTTTAAACCAATATATCCAGGAGTTGTGTGTCCTTGGGTAAGCCTTGGGTCCTCATTTATGAAATAATAGTTAAAATAGTTAACACTGTTAGCTGTGTTTTAAGGCCAGTAGTTAACATCTCCCTTAATACTGATGAGAAAACTTAGAGACATAGAGAGGTTTAATAACTTGCTCACCCTATTTAGTGGTAGAGCTATTGGTTTTAAACCCAGGCATTAAGACTTAAGAATCCATTCTGCTAACCATTATGTCATATGTTACCTCTCTAAAATAAAAATGAAAACATACGTAGTAATTGTGAGAGTAAATTAGATAAACTGTGTAAAAAATAGTCATCCGTAAGCCAAGACTCGTCGTCCAGTATCTAGACAATTGATTATCTGAATCTAAATGTGAGTCTTAAATTTATTGTGATTTTCAAGTCGTTGTTCCAGTTGTCAACATCCTTTTGAATCCAGATTCACTTTTCTCATTTTAGCCTTGGTAGCATTTTATCATCAGCATTTCAATAAGCTTGTCTTTTCTGCCATTAATCACTGATTAAAATGTTTAGCTGAAATAAACGGAGACCTCAGACATCATTGTTCTGTCACTTTTATATGTTACCCAATTAACCCATATTTCTTCATCTTGTGTGGAAAGATAATCATAGCAGATGTCTTGCTGAAATATATAAAATACATTTTACATATTTAGGTAAAATATATGAGTCTTTATATAGTCTGCTAGTTTTTAGCAGATCATTCCTATCAAAAATGTCTGTGATAAGGTCTACTTATGATTTATATTTTTATGAACCATCATTTGCTTAGTCACTTGTTCACTTGGTAAGCTTACAAATCAGCAGTTTTAATAATCTTTTGTAGAATTTTGCCAGTATGCAACATCAAATTCTTTTGTGTCTGAAGTCTGCTTTTCTTTTTCATATTTTGAAAACAAGTCCAGTAATTACCTGTCTCTAGTCCTTCAATAATTTTCCCTTTCTCTGCAGCTTGTCAGAAGCATTGATGGCAGTTCTGCATTCATGGTCCTTAAGTACCCTGCGACGTTCTTCCTCTGCCCTCTTTCTGTTTTCTCATCTGTCCTGGCCTTTAGTTTTTTGGTTTTTTTATTTGTGTTGATTAAGCACTTTATAATTTAAGGGTCTTTTCATTCAAGAATTATTTTTTGAATGCCTAATATGTGTCAGGCAGTTCTGGGAATTTGGGCTACAGAACTAAGCAAAACAAAGTGTCTGTTCTCTTGGAGCTAACTAACAGTCTCTTTGGTGGAATGGGAGCTGAATAGTGCTACTCTTTTCCAGTTGTGTTAACATGAGCATATTCATGTTTGTTTTTCTTTCTCTGAACATAGTCTTTAAAAAGCCCTTTTATTTTTCTTAATATTTTTCTCAAACCTCAGTTCTTTACTGGTCAAAGCCTTTCTAACATTTCCCTCAGATTTACACATGCTTTTGTGTCTAGCCTTGTTTAGACTCCCCCTTTCCATCTCTTTTTACTTTTTCACTTTAAAATAAGAGTTTGTCATAGGACTTGCTGTATACATTAATTTCTTTGGTAGAATGTTTGTTATTCATTCAGAATATAGTGAGTGAGTCCTTACTCTGTGGTGAGCACATTATTGTACTGACAAAAGTGTTTTTGAGAAACCTCCATCTTTCTTGAACTTTCTTTCAAGTCTCTTGTCAGAGAATTAGTTACATTTTCATTGAACTTCTTGAAATCTGCTTTCACTGTAGGACACATATCTGACAATTCATAGTGTTCTCTTCAGGTGTTAAAGGGACTTAAGACAACAGAATTAACTTTCTCCCAAAGTTCCTGGTTTTTTTAATCAAATCTAAAAGAACAATGCTTCTTCAGAAGGGTTGTATGTAATGTCCTAAGAAATTCTCCTGGTTTAACATTCTTCTCATTCAGATAGAATTTGGGTTTTGGTTATTGATACATATTTTCAAATTTGCAAATAACTTTATTTTCCTAATCTTGTTGAGATTATATTAAAAATGATTTTTTTTTCCAGCTCATTTGATCCCTTCCAACTGATACCTTGCAATTTTTTCAGTGAAGAAAAGCAGGTACTATTTTAGTTTAGTTTGCACTGAGCCTTGATTAGTGTTGAGAACTTGGTGGGATAGATAAAGGAGAAAAGGGTGGACATTCCAGCTGGGGAAAACAAAGTCTTTATTTTTATGCTCCCCCGTTTTTTGTTTTTTTTTTTATATTTCAGGAGCCATTTCAGGTGAAAGTGGCTTCAGAAGCACTTTTAATAATGGATTTGGTAAGGATAATCTATTGTGTTTATTTAGTTATTCTGATTTCTATTCTTGTGTATTTTTATTGCAGGCATAAGAGAGAGTATGGAAGACGTGTATTTTGGATCTTAACTATCCTCTTTTACAAGGAATCTAAAAATGTCTTTTCTTTTGGAGAAAAGCCAAACAATTGTATGTTTCCATATTTTAGAGAAAATAAATTAATGTGAGTTTTTGCAGACTGTTCACCATCATTAACCCTATTTTTGTTTCCTAATATCCCATGTCTGCTGCCTTTTAGACCACTGAAACAAAGCACAACTCCTATAATTTGGAGGTTCCTTGTTTGCGCTAAACTACTGATACATCCAACAGTTGTGTGGTTGTGGTGTTTTTCTGCAGAGGCACCCAGAGTGATTTTTACTTTGTACACTTATAATACCTTTCTTGAATAGGGAGAGCAAATGGTATCTTCATTTCATAAGTGAAAAAGTGGAGTCTTGTAGAGTTTAAGTGTTTGGTTCAAAGCTTCTCAGCTGGCAATGAAGATAGACCTAAAATCTTATTCTCTGTGCTCTGACCCTCACATCTAGTTCCTCTACTATGGTAGTTTATTTTAGAAATTCATAATTACCATATTTGTAAATTACTCTCCTGTGATAAGTGAATTGTATTCTGATTTTTTTGTCAGGTGTGTTTGGGCTAAGTCTGTATTATATATCTTTTAGCATGCCCATGTGTCTATGGCAGAAGTGATTGGTCTGTTAGGAGGAAGATACTCAGAAGTTGATAAAATAGTTGAAGTAAGTTCTCTCTTTTAAAAAACTGTTTTAATTAATATTTAGTTCTGCCATACCAAATATTTTTATAGAATTTGGTGAATATAGTTAAAACACAGACTTTACCTATGATATGTGTGAGAATATGCAAATATAGCAAATTATGTATTCCCAGAACTAAACATTCCATATACTGAATACCTGTTTCCTTTCATCACCAAGAGAAAACACTGCCAGGCCTTGCCTATTCATTACCCTCACCAGTGAAAAGCTACAACTTCTAAAATGCCAGAAATATGTGTTCACACTTGTAGTTGAAAGTTGGTATGCATCATTCTATTGACTTTATTGTCATAAATAATAGAAGTCATTGAAAGAATAACTTTGTATAGGTACTATGTGGGTTGAACTGGAAAACTAACAGTTATTATGACTTTGAGCAGAAAAATGCATGCTAAGTTCTTAGTTCTTATACAAACACACTTTTGGAGTATAATTCATTTGGAGGTTAAATGCTGCCTATGATATACTCAAATACATGTCTTGTTCTTGAAAAGCTTCTGTGTCTGTGTATGAAAGCACTAAAACATTACAGTAATAGAATTAACAGGATTTCAATATAATCATATGAGGATCAATCCTTTACAGATCTGTGCAGCAGAACCATGTAACAGTCTGAGTACAGGACTGCAGTGTGAGATGGATCCTGTATCACAAACACAGGCCTCAGAAACCTTGGCTGTTAGAGGCTACAGTGTTATTGGATGGTATCACTCTCATCCTGCATTTGATCCTAATCCTTCCTTGAGAGATATTGACACACAAGCCAAATACCAGGTATATTTGTAGGTATTGTGTGTATATATTCTGTAAAAGATTGCACGTTTCCCCCACCCCCACCCCCAATTGCTTTCTGTTAAATATACTTTTAGCATTTTCAGTATTGCATTTCTAATACTAGAGTTCTTCAGAAAGTTCATGGAAGGATTTATGTTATCTTCTAATTCAATTTTCCCGCAAACTTTGTAAAAGTATCCTTGTATTCTTTGTATCTGAGGTTTTGAAATAACTTGCCATTTTTTTATTTATTGCGATAGTAATACATGTTAATGTAAACATTTGGAAAGTCACCTATTTTGTTTAGTACAGACAAGCCATAAAAGTAACAGTGATAAATACTCCCAGAGCCTTTAAAAATTGATGGGAACAACTATGACGAGGACCAGCTGCATTTGAAGTAATCAGAAACAATATATTTTGTGTCTCTGAAAAAAGTTTTGTTTTATTCTTTAATTTTATGTTTGATATGTGAATGTTTTTGTTGTAGGGAGCTGTTTTTAAACTATTACCATACCGGTAACGATTATAGCTGTAGTGTGTTGAATATAATTTGTAAATATATTTGTGGCAAGTGTAGATTTTATAGGCCAGGTGATTTTTTTTAAGGATTTCAGATTGAGTTGAAGACATATTGGTCTGAAAAATTTAGAATGTGAAATGAATATATAAGGCATTTCATTTAGTTGCTGTTTGGAGATGAAATTTTTAATACACTTTTTTGTTCTCCTTTTCCGCATTAGATGTTTAAAATGTTGGTATGGACAGATATTTAAATTTATATAGTTGAAACTAATTATACTTTTCTTGTAATTGTAGAGTTACTTCTCCAGAGGAGGTGCAAAGTTCATTGGAATGATTGTTAGTCCCTATAATCGAAATAATCCTTTACCATATTCCCAGATTACCTGCCTGGTTATAAGTGAGGAAATTAGCCCAGATGGCTCCTATCGTAAGTTTTCAGCAAAAATAACTTCCTCCTATTTTTACTCTAATTTCTTTGAATCTTAAATAGTCAAAGAATTTACAACTGTGCAAAATTATTTCATGCCTCAACTAGGGGATTGCTGGGTGCCATCTAGTGCAGCCACCCTCTTCTCTTTCATAATATCCAGTTATAGTCAAGTCCCCACTGTGTTGCCATGGCCACTGGGCAAAAAGCTTAAAATGTGGAGAAAAGTTATGGCTAGGCAGTGTGTATGTTAGGCACTGGAGACACTGCAATAAATGAAGTAGAGAAAGTCTGTGTTCTCATGAAAATTTTTTTGTAAATGCAAACTGGCTTCCTCTGCGATGGCATGCATATGGGAAAAAAAAAAAAAATGAGCACCAGCTCTTCATCACCTCCCAATTCAGGCTTAACAATGATTAGCTCTATTTTTACATCTCTTAGTTCCTATTCTATCTCAAGAAAGAATTTGGTTGGTGTAGCCCATCCTATGACTCGATTCCTGAGGTTTATGTCCACTTGTGGTCCAGTCAACTCTGGCTGGTTAGGGAATTAGTGTAGCCGACTAGGAAAAGTAGAGAGTGTGGATAGAAAGGAAATGATTGGAGGACACAGTTGGCACCTCTAAGATATTTATTTTCTCTGTCCTTGCTACCACTACTTTACTTCAGGTCCTCCTCTGGACACTATCACTACAGTTACCACATTGTACTCTTCCACATCAGGTCATGAATTCTTTGAGAGCAGGTACTGTATTGTATTTATTTTTCTATCCTGTTTCCAGCACAAGGAAACATATCTTCATTCTTAGTGATCTTCCTTGAATGCCCTCTATTTGGTAAAAACTTCCCAGCACTACCCTTATGTCATGTACTATTAATTGCTCTATTCTTTGTGTATCTGCAACATTTTTTCCCTGCCTTATGGTTGCTTTTTTGTCTTTTAATGTAATTTATTTAGCAAGTCTTGCTAAACTGAGCACCAAAAGAGCAGGGATTATGTCTTATTTGTCTTTGTATCCCCAGGAACACCTAATCAATTGCCTTCATCTAGGAGGGGTCAACACTCTGGGTCTTTATTGAATGAATAATATTGACATTCGCTTTAGTCCAGAATGCTCATTTCGATTGTAGCACATAGTATATATCATTCTTTGGCTCAGTATAATTTTACAAAAAGAGGAATTACAATGAACTGGTTCACTTTAAGTTATTTTTTAGTCTCAAACTGCTAGATTTTAGTAGTGAGCCTCTACCCTCATGCTGTCCAGTAGTAGGGATATGTGACTCTAAATTTAAATACATTAGAATTAAATGAAATTTAAAATTCAGTTTGTGTAGTTCTACTTCTAGCCAAAATGAAGTAATAAGGACCTGTCTGGAAAAAAACTGGACAAAATATATAGAACAGTGGTATTTAGGACACAACATCAGGCACCAAAGGAATGTGATTACTAAGAGATTGGAAACAAATGAAGTGAGCCCAAAATTACCCTAGTTTTCTGACTTAAGAAAGTTTTCAGGTATGGCACAAGGAGAAGCACACCCAGAACCTGGCAGACTCTCTGAGTTGCAGTGATAGAGGTGGGGATACCAAGGCAGCTAAGATTGCAAGACAGAGTCCTAGAGAACAGAAAGCCAAATAGAGAGTGAGCTCCAGAGTTTTGTAGAAGGTACCTCTGGAGTATTTAGCAAAATACAGACCAGCACATGCACAAGAAGAAACTAACCTAGGCAGGGGAAAGACCACTTGAAAGGATTAGAGGAAACTGTACCCGGTGTTCACATAAGCTTCCATTGGACAGCGCACAGGTACTCAATGTTACCGTCATTGCAGAAAGTTGTATTGTACAAGGCTACCTCATATATATATTACTTGTCCAGGTTAACACTTCGTATTAGATCTTAATCCTAGGTCTTTTGCTTTGCTCCTCTTGGAAATTCTCTTGGGGTAAAAATTAAGGTTTTTCAGAAGCCATGAATACCTTGTGCTATAGTACTTTTAACTCAGGTCCTATCTTTAAAATATCTCCAATGGTTAAGTGTTTTCTGTACTTGTGACAGGCAGGTATTGTACTTAATGATTAGTTTTCTTATATTTTAGTGGGTAAAAATATTCTACACAAAAGGAAATTTTTAGTGGCTTTAGTTCCTTTTTTTTAACTTAGAAAAATTTTCTTAATACCAAATAAAGTTGTATATAGTTTGTGTGTGTATGTGTATGTTTCTGTGTTTTTCTGTCAGCACAGACTGAAAATGCATTATTTATGTCTCTTTAATCCCATTTTTGATGTTCGTTAAAAGTAGGAGTCAGTCAATTGGATTCACATGCCAATTCTGACATGTATTGGTTGTTTTTTTTTTTTTTTTTTTTTTTTTTACCTTGGGCAGGTTACTTAACGTCTCTCATTCTCTTTTTCTGTAAAATGAGAAAAAATTACTACCTTGCTTACAGGGTGGGTGGCTGTAAGAATTGCCAGTAATACATGTAAAGTGTTTAGCAAATAATAGGTTTTTAGTAGATAGTTATGATTATAGCTGGTATCTGTGCTTAGTAGGTAATCAAGGCATGTCAAGTAAATGATTGTTACCACCAAAAGGAGTTTGCTTAATAGCCTTTGTACTGTAAGGTGTTACTCTTCATAAGTTTTTGGAGGGGAGGAGATTTGAGAAATGGGGGAAAAAAGATCAATCATCATTAGGCTTGCTATCCCTTTCTCTCCCTCCAAACACCTGAACAAGTGAAAAAAAAAAAAATGTCTTTTTAGAGCATATTGACAATTTAGCTATCCTTTGTTTCAATGAAGAAGTACATTTATGGTTTTCCCCCCTTTTTTGTTTTGTTTTTCCATGCCTTCTGGTTTGCTGGCATTTTACTTACTTCAAAAGCTTTATTATGGGAAAAATCTAATTGACAGGCAGTGTACTGTGTAAGTTAAGAACATAAACTCTCAAGCCAGTCTACCTGGGTTCAGATCCTGCCTCTGTCTCTTAATATGACGACGAATAAGTTACCTAACCTTTCTGTGGCTCAGTGTTCTCATCAAAAAAACTTTGGGAAAATAATGGTAACTACTTTGTTTAAGTGACATGAAGTTACATATTTAAAGCACCTAAAGCTTGGCACATAACTTATCACTAAGATGGCAATATGTCTTGGTTTGCCCAGGACAGTCCCAAGCCTATGGTTCTGGCACAGTTGTTAACAGTGGTCCCTCTCACTCAAAATGTCTCTTGGTTTGGCTGATAAATTATTTGATCATCCTACCTCTCACAGTGCCTTGCATAGAATTGTCATACAAATGGCACTTTTACTTTTCTTTATTATTATTAATAGTTTGGCATTAACATGCTTGATGGGCCAAGTACAGTAAGGCAATAAATATTTAATGAATGCCCACTATGTTTCAAGTGCTCTTCAGCTGGTCTGCCAAGCTGTGGTTGTAAAAACACTGAAGGGAATTTTAAGTATTATTAAAAGGAGATTGGAGATTTAAGAAATAGTTGATGAAAATGTGCTTCTTTATGCTTCTCCCAGGTTTACCTTACAAATTTGAAGTACAACAGATGCTAGAAGAACCTCAGTGGGGATTAGTGTTTGAAAAGACAAAGTGGATAATAGAAAAATACAGGCTCTCCCATAGGTATGTGCTGTGGTTTGAGACAGTTGCATGTCTGCAGTGTTTCTCATTAAATTATGTTTCAGAAAAAACCCAAGTTAAATTATGATGGATGGCATCAGTGATAGTTTATTACAAAGCTGATTAGTTTATAGTATTTCATCAGTTTGTTTTCATATTTCTTTCTACAGCAGTGTCCCCATGGATAAAATCTTTCACCGGGATTCTGACCTGACTTGTTTGCAGAAAGTAAGCTGCCTTCATTTTAATTGGTTCCATTGTTCACAGATTCTAAAGCTGTTCATATTGATGTTTTCCCATGATGCCTGATGCTTTGTGGATAATTTTCTGTATGTTTCCTTTATTGCTTTTTCCTTTCTAAAATTAATTTCTAGGAGATAATTAGTAATGTGTTTTGTTGCCCAAGCTTACACATAGAAATAATACTATTTTAGAATAAATTTGTCAATGTTGGCTGATAAATTTCTTAGATTATTATACTCAATGGAGAACATTTTTCTCATTTCATTAAATTCAAAAGCACCATGTTTGCAATTTAGCCTTAACAATTGATCGTTTTTAAGAATGATGGTATAAATCTAGCCATTAAATTTAAATGGTCATTTTATTTAACTTTCTAGTATGAAATAAGAGTTTTGAATTCTTTTATTTCACTTCTAGGTTTGCTTCTGTAATGAAGTTAAGAACAGTAGACTGGAGCATTTGTCTTTTATTTATTTTTTATTTTGATAGCAATTTGATATGTTAAATAGAAAATTTTAAAGTATTAAATTTCTTTTTATTATATTTTACCCCTTTCTATTATATCCACTTTGTGCTGTTGAAAGATTAATATGCACATTTCCAAGAAAATAGACTCTAGCATCTTAATTTTTAAATGGTAGAATCCTGCATTTGTATATACTTAGACTTTTTTATATGTACAGGATTATTTTGTTCTGTAAGTGGAACTACTGAAAAAGGAGCAGAGTCACAAATTTGTCCAAGGTAGAAAACATCTCATGTAAAATCTCAGGTTTGTCATCTTATGTAAAATCGTGAAGGAACTAAGCTAAGTGTTCCTCATCAGTGGTTTTCGACATTCCAGCTGTACTGAAGACAGGTTAATCTTCAACCACATTTAGGGAAAGTGTCCCTCTTGTGAGCATTAGGAAATGCAGGGTTTGGAAAGGAATAAAATAGTGATAGGGCTGGCTGGTTAGCTCAGTTGGTTAGAGCGTGATGTTGTAATACCAAGGTCAAAGGTTCAGATCCGTGTACCAGCCAGCTGCAAAAAATATATATATATAGTAATAGTAATGCAAATCCTATTTTTATACTTTTTATATATTTAAATATAAAACTTTTCTTTTCAACTAGCTTTTGGAGTGTCTGAGGAAAACTCTGAGCAAAGTGACCAATTGCTTCATTGCTGAAGAATTCTTGACTCAAATAGAAAATTTGTTCCTTTCCAGTTATAAAAGCAAGCAAGAGAATGGAGTGTCTAAAGAGAACTGTACAAAAGAATTGTTAATGTAATTATTTTAAAGTCAGACATTTTTATCTTGACAGGATAGATCCTACTTTCAAAGTTATAACCTCGAAATGATTGTAATTTAGTTAACAGTGGCACAGCTTTGGCATTTTTTTCTCTAGTCCACAAAATCCAAACTTTGCCAAATAAATAATGGGAAAGGAAGAGATGTGGACTTGTCATGCAGTGATTGATGTATCAGAATGCTATGCAAACCATGGTCCACTGTAATGTTCCAGTCCTTTATTAAGCATTGCAGTAGACTATGAAAACTTACTAGAGTAGTCTGCTTTACAATTGTATTCAGCTTAATAAGTGGGATATGTCTCTAATTTTTATTTCTGAACTAGTCATTTATTATCTTCCAGTTTGATATCTCATATCTCATTAGAAATACTTTCATTCTTTCCATATGTTCTGGTGAGATTTATTTATGTTTGCAAATGAGGTGTGGATGGGTGGTCACTGAGATAATTAATGTGGTTGAGAATCTAATCTACTGATTGGATTAGTAAATCTAATCGTGCTATAGGGGGGCCAGGAGAGGCATGAGGACAAAAATCTTAAGAACAGTCAGAAGAGAAATTCAAAGGTGAGAGTCAAATTACCAGTTTTTAATCATAGATATTTGCTTCTGTTTTAATTTATAGAAACAATATTATAAGATATTATAAGATATAAAATTTTGTGAGCAGTCTGAATCATTTTTTATGGATTTCCAACACATAAAATACTCAGCTTCAACTACATGTTCACTTATGTTAGTGCATCAAAACCTCATTTAACTGGAACACAAGTAATCATAACCTTTGAACTAGATTTTTTTTTTCTACTACCTACTATTAGTAGAAAGAGACAAATTACAATGAAGCTTGAATAAATCAGATTTAATTTTTAAAAACAAAAAAGCACCTTTAAGGATACATTACATATTCAGCTCAATTTCATGTGTTCTCTGAATCCAAAATGGAAGTCAGCAAACTTTTTTTTATGTAAAGGACCAGTTAGTAAATTATTTTGGTTTTTGGGGCCATATACAGTCTTTATCAAACATTATTCTTTGCAACCCTTTAAAAATGTAAAAACCATTTTTATCTAATGGGCCTCACAAAACACAGGCCACCAGCCATTATTTTCCAAACCCTGATCTAGAGAATTGCGAACATTAGAATTTTGTTTTAGATTCATGAGCTTGAGCCTGAGACTGAAAAGTCTTGCATCATCTTCTGATGACGATAAAACTCAGAATTGTGATCCACATTTAAGTACATTTTCAAATAAAAGTAAGCAATCATGCTGCCTTATTTATTGAAACTTAATGTGTTTTAGTTTATTTCTGTTAACCAGAGAATTGATTTATACCCATTCTCCAAGCATTCTTATTAATAACAGTTTGACTATATCTAAACTGGAAATGATTCTATATTTTTGCTTTATTTGGTTATAATCAATAGCTAAGGAACAATAAGGCAATATTGGAAGAAGCATTGAGCCAGTTTTAGGTGACCTGGCTCTTGTCTCAACCTTTGATTTGGGGGGATAAAATATAGTTTACTTTCTCTGGGCCTAAATTCTTCTGTGTAACTAAAGTCTAAATTAACTCCTAGTATCCTTTCAGGCTTACAATTTTATGATTCATTTCAATTGTTAGACTACTTACCTGGAACTTTATATTTTGAGATAGTATAGTCCCCAAATTAACTTATATTTTTAAAGAAAACTGGTAGTATTTTCTAGTTCTCTGTTTGCATTTAGGATACACAATGAAACATAGCTTATAAAACAATTAATTTGGAGGCTTGGAGTGTAAAAACTCTAGACCAAAATATCAGGAAACCTGAGCTTGTATCCTGATTCTGTTACCAACTTTGTTGTGTGACCTTGGTCAAATCACTAACCTTTCTGGACATCAGACTCCTCACATGTTATTCAGGGGTGAATTTTATGACTTGGTGTTGCCTTCCAAGCTCAGAAGGTCTGTGATTCTGTGAAAGGCAGTAATTCTTTGTACTTGTCTTCCTTTTGACCTGTTTCCTCAGGGGAACAGATACTAGAAAATGATATTGGTTAGCTTTCTGGATTGATATTTCCCTGTAATATTGATGAATTTTGGTGATGGATATAATACTGCTGAATTTGAGTAATATTGATGAATTTGGGTGATGGAAAGTAATGAAAATTGTTAAAAGTTCTCTTCTCAAATATGGGTCTCCCTGCATGCCAATGGTTGACTGTATCAAGTGACCTAAGCCATATTGTGAGGAACTCAAAGATAATAGTTGTCAGAGTGTAGGGCATTACAAGCACAATTTTAAAAATAATATTGAGTATTTTTGTCTGAATATAGAGTACATTTATCTTATAAAATATATTTAAAAACACAGAGAAGTATAAGTAAAGTACAAATATCTCAATCCTACTATCTAGAACACCACAGTTAACATAGTAGTATAAATCCTTTCTCATTTTTTTGACAGTGTAATTTTAGAGCATTAAAATTTGTTATTTTTTCCCTCCCCTTCTCCCCCATTCATTCTCCCTGCCTTTTTTTTTTTTTCCTCTAGTCATATTCTTAAAACATTTTTGTATCCGCGGGTGCCCGCATTTCTAGCACTGCCAGCTTTGGAGCCAAGGCTTTGGAGAAGCAGAGAAGTCTAGAACTGAGTGGGAGTGTATTACAGGAATTTCAGGAGGCAGGGTCTCAAAGGAAAACCTACCTCTAATAATGCTTACAGAAGTGGAAGAAAGGACTTGAAATCATCCAAGTCTTTTTATCCTGATTCTGTTCTTATTGTTGCACAATGACCATAAAATACTGAGCTTAATTTTTTTTTTTTTTTTGTTCTGGCTTGGCTGATGGAAATTGGCACTAGTACTTCCCCAGTATTAGACTTAGCTTTCTTTAAAAATCTAATTCCAAAAGTAACATTCAAAAAAAAGAAAAATCAGTGGAACAAGATCAGCAAGATCAGACTTTCTTTCCTCCTTCATTATTTTAGCCTTGAACCACTCTTTAATCCTTTTAAATAATCTTCAGTTTTGTTTCCTACAATTGGGTTTGACCACCCTGTATTCAGATTTGCATTATGATTTTTGTGGGCCCTGGGTACTTTTGCCTTCTTGGACTCCTTCTTCCATAGAAAATTAAAAATTATGGGCCGGCCCGTGGCTCACTCGGGAGAGTGCGGTGCTGATAACACCAAGGCCCCGGGTTCAGATCCCATATAGGGATGGCCGGTTCGCTCACTGGCTGAGCGTGGTGCTGACAACACCAAGTCAAGGGTTAAGATCCCTGTACCGGTCATCTTTTTAAAAAAAAAAAAAAGAAAGAAAGAAAATTAAAAATTATATATTATAATTGCATTTGTATAAACTGAATACATTAATATTTTAGATTAAAGCATTTTCTTCAATCTAAAAGTTTATTTTTTCCTTAGGAATTTAAAAGAAATTATAACATTTTTTGTAGGCCTCTAAAAAATATTGTTGGCCTGAGGCACTGTGGCTAATGCGTAAATTGGCCATGCTTATATTCTGAAGGGTATCACTGGAAAACCAGCAATAACTACTCTCTCCTCTGTCCCCACCATCACAAACCCTAGGGTGGCCTTTGCCACCTCATCCAAGAGCACTGCAGTTCCTCCTGTTACAGATCTGTAGGCTTGAACTTCATGCCTTCCTGACCTGTCTGAAGTTCAGGAGTATTGCTTGGGACCATTCTTCCCCCAAAAAAGATAGGAGGCAATGGTTAGTTTTAGTCTTTAGGCAGATATTTTTTTGTTCTGGTCCATAATCTATAATTTTGAAACTCATGCCACACTTCAAAGGGGAACATCCTGCTGCCTTTCTTTTTCTCTTCATTTCCCTCAAATCCTTTCCTTCATTCTCACTCCCTCTACTTCTCACCTCTCCGCATATAGGTACAAGATCATTCATTTTATAATTTATTGAAAGCTAAGCCTGCAAAATAGGGATGAACAAACTCACTTATATTTCACTAAAGCTGCCCCCAGCCTTCTCTCCATAGCATTCCTCCCCCATTGTAACCCTCCCGCCCCACCTTCCCCCCTCACCCCCCAAGAGTGAGTTAAGGTCTATAATATGCACATTGCAAACACAGAGCCTTTGCAGCTTTTCTGGGCAGCAGAGGAGACTATGGCCTCAATGTGCCAATTTGAGCAGGCCTCCTGCTCTTTTGTTTATCTTCTTCCCATTTATCTTGCTGGGTCCTAACGAAAGTGAGCTGAGAACTTGGAGGAACTGATACAGTCAAGATGCCCTTGGACTGATGTTCTGTCCTGTCCCTGCAAAAGAGCCATGTAACACCTGACCACCTGAATTGTAGCCACCCTCCACAAACCATCATTAGGCATCCAGTTGATAGAATTCTCAGTAGAAATTGAGTTGGGCACCCAAATTCATTTATTCGTTTATTTTTACCTGTATTCTCTACCAATAACTAGAAACTAAATCTAGGGTCAGATATTATGGCATTTAGGAAAACAACTTTTACTCAAGCACAAAGAAAAGCACATACATTTTTACAATCATCTACTTCATCAGGGTTAATAAAAAATTTAAGAAAGAAATTTAATCTGCAGCTTCAGTTTACCAGTACTTTAATAGTTTTCTTACAAATTAATATATTTTGCATTATTTCCAGAAAATCACTGTGGGAGAATAATGTAATATACTTACGTTATTATTTCCTGACCTTTTCTTAAATGGCTTTATGTATACTGTTCCCCAGAACTGTTCTCTGTATTTTCATTTAACCTGTAATTGTGCTTTCTGGTATTTTCTGACTAAGCCACCTTAAATCCTTCCTGGAAAAAAGGGAAGGAATAATATGTTGTTCCTACTAAATCAGGAGAAAATAAAAATAACTCAGAGAAGCTGTGATTATGCTAAGGGCTGTATACCGGACTGAATTTGAGAAGGTAAAATTAATTCATAATATCTGGGTTGTTTTTATTTTCTTCTTTTGGTGTTTATGAATGTACTCATAAGAACTTTAACTTTGGGGGAAAATGCCTGATTTGCTATCTTTGGTTTTCTAATATAGTCTCTTAGGAATTAAGAAGTCTGTTAAGGGGCTGGCCGGTTAGCTCATTTGGTTAGTGCACAATGTTGATAACACCAAGATCTAGGGTCTAGATCCCTGAACTGGCCAGCCACTGGAAAAAAAAAAAAAAAAATTAGTCTGTTAAGTATGTTTTCATAGTTCATATTCCCATTTCATAGGTTACCACAAAACACTTGTTTAAACCAGTGAATTATAAAATAGTATTTAGATTCTAGCATGATTTAAATAGATCGATCATACATCTTTAAACTTGTGGATTTGACATGTAAATTATGTGTTGTGTATAAGTTTACTAGACATATTGCATGATTATTGATAAACTTGTTGCTACTGTTTTTATCAAATGTTATCAGTGTTTGTAGACTTTTTTCATTAGTTTAAATTTTGGAATGTTCTGTAATAAAATATAATGATTCAAACTATTTTGTACATTTAAAGATGATGCCATGTTGTATATTATCTGTATTAAAGAATATTGTAAATATCTGTGTTTGTAGAATTATGAAAGATTTTTCTCAAAAATGATTGAACTCTCCCCCAATACTTTAATTGTGACCTATTATAGATAACTGATTCTAAGCTTTGGGATTTTATCTTGTGGTAAATAAGGGAAACTTGATGAAGATTCCATATAAATAAAACTTTGAAAATAAAGTGGTGATCATTTGGACTTTTTCTAAATTATTAGCAGTGTACACATTGAATTGCAAAAAAAAAAAAAAGTCACATTAATTCAGCAAACATTTGTTGAGTAACTATCTTGTTGAGCACTTTAGAGAACACAAAGATGAGTAAGTCTTGGTTTCTTTCATAAGAAGCCTGTTATCTAAGTGGGAAACATAAAATCCAACACAAATCGCTTAGACCCTAAGATACAAGCTGGAATTGATTATACATGCCTGTGAGAGATTTTGAGGGTAATGGATAGTTAGACAGGTGAGAGAACATTCTGTAGAATGTGAGCACTGAGATTGATTTCTTGGAAAGGAATTGATTCTGGCAGGAATTTGGTTAAATGGCATTTGGGGGAAGATGTTCCAGAGAGAAGTGACCTTAGCATAGGAGTGGCGGTAAAGAAAGAAAGAATTTAGAGAATGGTAAGAGCCTTTTGGTCAGAAGGTAGAGTATATTAAGATGTTATTTATGAAAGGCAACACTCATTCAACTAAATTAAGGCTATAGAAAGCATAAAATAAGTTAAAACCTCACCTTAAAATTAGTATTAACTAACTTTCCAGTCTTTTTTTCTAGCACATATGAAACGTATAGATTAAAAAAAAAAAAAAAAAGCAGGGTCATACATATATCTTCAACTTCTATACTTCTCTCCTTGAGGCTGTCTTTCCATATTGACAAAGACCATTCTTTACAACAGGTACATGGCATTCTGCAGTGCAGATTTGTCTTAATTGATATAACCAGTTTTCAGTTGAACTTTAGGTTTTTTTTCCCATTTTTTTATTTAAAATAATTCTACTTTTGGGGGGCAACACTGTTAATACTTCTCAGAATAAATTCCTAGAGGCTAAGTTGCTAGGTCAAGAGCTTTGTACCCTTTAAATTTTGTTAGTATCTGCACAGAAATTTTTAATTCCTATTAGCTGATTTTCCTCATAGTAGTAAAAACAAGTTCATCTTGTTTATGGAATCAACTTGAATTCAGATACCGAAATGATAATGTAGGTGACGAAGTACAATGAAATCCTGAGAGTTCTAATTTCATGAGGCATTTATTTCATATGAACTTCATTCCTCTCTACAGTTGTTAAGAGTACTTGCTAGTTAAGCATTTGCTTTAATTTTCTGATCGTGGACAACATTGTCCCACAATCCTATTTGTACTGTAATTTTTATTTTTTTAACTCTTGCTGATGTGTTTCTACATCACTGATTCTCAGTTACCTTCCCATAGAATGCTAGCTGAAATAGTGATTTCTGTTTGCAGAGAGAGCTACATAGAATTCTTGTTCAGATAACCTTGTTACTAGATGTAATCAATGATTTACCTCCCATCCATCCCCCATTAATAAGGTCACCCCAAAATGCAGAAAAATTGGAAAGTTTCAGAAAACAAGTTAACTGCTTAGTTCATTTTATCTAGTTCAGTGATAATTGAACTTTCTTCTCTTCTAACACACCTGTTATAACTTGGCAGTTAATGTGGCTTCTATACCTAACTAATTAGGTATAACTAACTAGAAGATTATCTACACCAGACTCCCTTTGTGTAAAAAAAATAAGGAAAATCTTTTTTAAAAAATTTTTATTGTGGTAAAATATATATGACATATGATTGCCATTTTAAGCATTTTTAAACATACAATTGCATGGAGTTAATTACTTTTACAGTACTGTGTGATGACCACCTCTACTTCCAAACTTTTTCATCATCCGAAACATAAACTACCCATTAAGCAATAATTTCTCATTATTCCTTCCCTCTAGTTTCTGGTAACCTCTAATCTATCTGACATTTTCTTTTTCTTTTTTCCGAATGGAGCCATGATAATTATATATATTTATAGAGTACAGTGTGATATTCGGGTACATTTATATAGTGTGCAATGATCATATCAAGGTATTTAGCATATCCATCAGCTCAAACACTTGTCACCTCTTTGTGTTGGGAGCATTCAAAATCCTCTCAACGAGCAGCTTGAAGTTACACAGTAATCTGTTGTTGACTGTAGTCTCCCTATATTGCTATAGAACACCAGATCTTATTCCTATCTTTGTACAATTTTGTATCCATTAACCACCCTCTTATAAGTCTCTAGTAACCACTATTCTATTCTCTACTTCTATGAGATCGTTTTTTAACTTCCACATATGAATGAGAGAGAACATGTGGTATTACTCTTTTTGTGCATGGCTTATTTCACTTAACATAATTTTCTCCATTCTCATCCAAGTTTCTGCAAATGGCAGAATTTCATTCTTTTTTATGGCCAAGTAGTATTCCATTGTGTCTTTACACCACATTTTACTTATCCAGTCATCCACTGATGGACATTTAGGTAGGTTCCAACTCTTGGCTATTGTGAATAAAGCCGTGATAAGCATGGAAGTGCAGTTATCCCTTCGACATGTTGATTTTCTTTCCTTTGGATATGTAGTCAGTAACGGGATTGCTGGATGGTATGGTGGTTCTATCTAGTTTTTTGAGAAACCATACTGTTTTCCATAATGGGTGCACTAATTTATATTCCCACCACCTATGTTCCCCTTTCTCCACATCCTTACCAGCATTCACTATCTCCTGTCTTTTTGATAATAGCCATTCTAACTGGGGTGAGAAGATATTGTAGTTTTGATTTCATTTCTCTGATGACTAGTGAAGTTGAGCATTTCTTCAGGTACCTTCTGGCCATTTGTAAGACTCCTTTTGAAAAATGTCTTTCTCTGAGCTGGGAGCATGGGTGCTTTGGATCAGATTGCTGGGTATGTATCTTCAAGGGCTGGTCCACCGCACCACTTCTCGGGGTCAGGTGCAAGGTTGTGCTTCTCCGTGGTTCAAGAGTGGGTCTGCCAAGGGCAGGACTTGCTGAGCTGCTTCTAGTGGCAGTGTTTCTAGTGGGTGAGGCTGCTAGGCAAGGCTGCAGAAAAGGGTTCTGGCCAGCTAAATAAAATCTTTTGACATGACCTTTTTCAGAACAGAACTATTTCCCTAATCACAAAATATAAACAGTGACTGGACTAATATTTTCTCCTACTTTTGTTTTATTTTCTCTTCGATTCTCTCTCTCTCTCTCTCCACCACCCACATTTTCTCCAGCTCCCCACCCTCATCAGAAGGAATTTGCTTTTATGAGATCAGTTGAGAGATCATTTTGTTTTTATGCAAAGCCTCAAACTGGATTCTAGTATCATGGAGTTAAATGTGTTAGGGTGACTAAAGCTAACTGAATGCTGTGGATAGATTGAATTGTGTTCTGCAAAGTTCATACATTAGAAGCTTAATTCCCACTGTAACTGTTGATGGTAATTGAAAGGTGGGGCCTTGAAGAGGTGTTTAGATTGTAGGACCACACCATAGTGAATGGATTAATAATGGTGGTCAGGGGCATGGTTCTGAGAGCTTTAAAAGGAATGCACATGAGGAGCTCTCTGCTCCATTTTCTCCCATGTGAGACCCCTGGGTCACTGTCACCACCAAGACCCTCACCAGATGTGTCGCCTGGACTTTGGACTTCCCAGCTTCTAAAATTATAAGCAATAAATTTCATTTTCTTATAAATTGCCCAGTTCCAGGTACTTTGTTACAAGCAACAGAAACAGACTAATATAGGAAATTGGTACCAGGAGTAGGATGTTGCTTATAACAAGCTTTACAATGTGGAAACAGCTTTGGAACTGGGTGTTGAGCAAAGGCTAGATGCTGGTGAAAGTTTAGAAGACAAGAAAACCAGGGAAAATCTTAGAGATTTGTTAAATGGTGCTAACCAGAATGCTTATGGAAATATGGACTATAAGGACCATTCTAAAGAGGTCTCAGATAGAAATAAGAAGGTTTTTGGAAACTAGGGCAAAGATCACCCTTGCTCTGAACTGGCAAGAAACTTGGCTGCATTCTGTTCATGCCCAAAAGCTTTATGGAATGTGGAACTTTAAGGTGCTGACCCAGAGTATTTGGCAGAACAAATTTCTAAGCAGCAAAACATTCAGGAAGCTGTGGCTACTTGTAACAGCCTATGCTGAGTTATGGTGGCAAAGCATGACATAAAGCCAGAATTTAAAAGGAAAGCAGAGTATATATAAGATTTCAAAAATTTGCTGCCTGGCCATGTATTAGAGAAGAGAGCATTTTCAGGCGAAAAAATGCAGTGGTGCTAAGAAGATTGGTACAAAATAAAAGGATTATCAGGAGAAGGGGGGAAAGGCCCTAAAGGCATTGCAGAAGCCTCTGGGACCAACCCTACCATTACAGGCCCAAAAGCCTAGGGAGACAGAATGGTCTCGGGAAATAGGCCTGAGGTGCACTCCACGGGTTCACTGCCTAGGGCCACCGTAGGAAGCACCACCCCAGGTGCTTTGGCTGCTCCAGCTGTGGCTAAATTGGCTTCAGGTGTGGCTGGACCCTCAGCTTTGGATAGTACAAGCAGGAAGCCTTGACAGCATACACATGGTGTTAGGTCTGCAGGCTCACAAAATGCCAGAGCTGTGGGGACTTGGGAACTTCCACCCCAATTTCAAAGGATGTATGGAAAAGCCTGGGGGCCCAAGAAGAGATCTGTCACAGGGGCAGGGTCACCGCAGACAACCTTAGCTAGAGCTATGCCGAGCGGAAATGTGGGGTTGGAGTTGCAGCAGAGAAGCCCCATCAGCACCATGCCTAGTGGAGCCATGAGAGTGGGACTGCCATGGAGACTCCAGAATTGTAGAGCTACCAGTGTGCAGTGCCAGTCTGTGTCTGTGAGAGCTAAGCATCACCTGAGACCAGGAAAGCCACAGAAGCAGAGCTGTCTGAGGACTTGGAGATCCAACCCCTGCACCAGCGTGCATGGAGTCAAGGTATGTAATTCACCAGCTTTGAAATTTAATGCCTGCCCTTCTGGCTTTTGGACTTGTTTGGGACCTATTACACCTATCTTTTGGCCTGTTTCTCCCTTTTTCAGTGGGAATGTGTACCCTATGCTTGTCCCACCTTGTATCTTGGAAGTATGTAACTTGTTTTGATTTCACAGATGGGACCTTGAGATTTTGGACTTTTGAACTGAAACAAGTTGAGACTCTGGGGATGGAATGAATGTGTTTACCTGTGAGAAGGACATGAACTTTGGGAGCCAGGGGCAAAATGTGATTGATTGAATTGTGTCCCCCAAAGTTCATATATTAGAAGCTTAATTCCCACTATAACTTTTGAGGGTAGGAAATCCTGTTACGGTAGGGCCTTGAAGAGGTGGTTAGTGTAGGACCATGCCGTAGTGAATGGATTAATAATGGTGGTCCGGGGCGTGGTTCTGAGACTGTAAAAGGAGACTGCATGAGAGTCTCTCTCTCTCAGCTTCACCATTTTCTGCCATATGAGACCCCTGCATTGCTGTAAAGCCACTACCAAAGAAGACCCTCACCAGATGTGTTCCCTGGACTTTGGATTTCCTAGCCTCTGAAACTGTAAGCAATCAATTTCATTTTCTTATAAATTACCTTGTTCCAGGTATTTTGTTATAAGCAACAGAAAGAGATTAATACACTTCTATAACAAATCACCTGTACTTTTCAGTGCCTTCGCTCAAACTAAATCCAATGCAGGTATCCCTAATAGAGTGATTCTTCGGGGCAGCTCATCTTCAATAAGTAATTCAGATACCCACTTTCCTCCGGATGCCACATATGTGTCATCTATATGAGGACAAGGCAAAAGAGGAAGAATGGAGGATCACCTGATACTTAACTACTTCGGCTTGGAAGTACACACATCATTTTTGTTCACATTTCTTTGTCAAGAACTAGTCTTATGGTCCCACCTGGATGCAAAGGGGCTGCTAAATGGAGTCCCGCTGGACAGGTACCTTCTCTGCAAAATTCTAACTATGGGATGGGAACATATATCTTTGTTAGTGACTAGCCATCTCTGTTACAGACAGCTTGGGTTGATTTTATAAAATATTATAAACTCATCTTTATTTTTATTTTTTTAAAGCCTATAGCACCCGATATTCCTAGGCAGTCAGTCTCTCATCCAAGTACTAACCAGGCCCAACCCTGCTTAGCTCTGAGATCAGAAGAGTTGGGCATATCCACGGTGGTATGGCTATAGCCTAAACGCATCTTTAAATGGCCTTGGGCTTGACACCCCAAGTTCATAAAAAAAAGCTGACATCAAGTTTTTTTGAAGCCAGATTCCTAATATGAAGAGAAAATGGATAACTTATCCCCTTCATATCAAAGAATGTTCAAGCTGGAAAAGACCTTAGAAATGTTCAGGCTTAGAGTTCTATATTTCAATATGAGGAAACTGAAGTCCACAGAAATGAAGCAACTTGCCCAAAGTCACAAAGCCAAGTTTGTAGCAAGGTCACCCCAGATCTGCTACTTAACTCAAGTGCTATTGCACCATCCTTTTGAGTGATTCCAAGTTATTTTCAATCTCATGAAAGGACTACTATGAATATTTTATATGCAATTCAAATGTTCAATATAATTTATGTTTTAATTTAAAATGTAATTTTCTGTTTTAGAACCTCAAGATCTTTCTTATAAATGCCCAGAACATGACTTCTATGAAAAAGTTGACTAAGGAATTATTATGAGAAGTGATATAATTAATGGGACTTTACTAGCTTTATTTAAGATTAGTGAACCCCCAAAACCTCCATGTTTGCTTGTATGTCCACAAAACCATTTATTTTTCAATCTTAATGAAAATGTTAATGTTGAAAGCCACTAGAGGGTGCTCTGTCACAGTGTATTAGCATGACAATCTCAGCCCTGTAATGTTGGTTGGCATATGAGGGGGAAAAGATTGCTGAATACATATGGCTGAATGTGTAAAGACTGTAATACATTAACCTGTCTAGTTCCTTGACATTGTGTGAACTAGGGATGAGTTTCCTAGTTTCACAGTCTCTCCAGGTTAGCCGTCTTTATCTCTGAAGGTATTTTATAATAATAGCATCCATTTGTTTATAGACAGATACAGTGGTAAATGTTTTACATATAGTATAGCATTTAATCCCCACAACAATCTTGGAAAAAGTTTTATTACCCCAATGTATTAGTCTGTTTCTGTTGCCTATAACAAATTTACCTGGAACTGGGTGGTTTATAAGAAAACAAAATTTATTTCTTACAGTTTCGGAGACTGAGAAGTCCAAAGTCCAGGGCACACATCTGGTGGGGGGGTCCTGGTGGTCTCAACAATGACCCAGGTGTCTCATGTAGCAGAAAATGGTGGAGCAGAGAAAGGGATAGTTCCTCATGCACTCTCCTTTTAAAGTCCTCAGAACCACACCCCTGACCACCGTTAGTAATGCATTCACTACAGCATGGTCCTGCAACCTAACCACCTCTTCAAAGCCCCATCTTTCAATTACCATGATAGGATTTCCCACCCTCAACAGTTACAGTGGGGATTAAAGCTTCAATGAGGTTGCAGGGGAGGGGACATCCAATCTACAGCATTCCACCTCTGGCCCCCCAAAACTCATGTCCTTTTCACATACAAATATATTCATTTTGTCCCCAAAGTCTTAGTTTCAATTCAGGAGTCCAAAGTCTCAAAGTTCCATCTGTAAAATCAAAACAAGTTATCTACTTTGAAGATACAATGGTAAGACAAACACAGGGTACATTTTCCCATTGAAAAAGGGAGAAATAGACCAAAAGAAAGGTGTAACATATCCTAAGCAAGTCTGAAACCCAGCAGGGAAAGTATTAAATCTCAAAGCTGGCAAATCATGTACCTTGACTCCATGTTCAATGCCTCTGCATGCTGGTGTGGGGTTGGGCCTCCAAGTCCTCAGGCAGCTCCACTTCTATGGCTTTTCTAGTAACAGGTGATGCTTTAGCTTTTGCAGGCCAGTGTTGCATGCTGGTAACTCTACAAGTCTGGGGTCTCCATGGTGGTCCCGCTTCCCTGTCTCCACTAGGCATGGCCTTGGTGGGGCTTTTCTGCTGCAACTCCAACCATTTCTTCTTGTCCTCACTCTAGTAAAGACTCTATGCAGTGACTCCACCCCTGCAACAGATCTCTTCCTGAACCCCCAGGCTTTTCCATATATCCATTGAAATCGAGGTGGAGGCTCCCAAGACTCCAGATCTCTGGCATTTGGAGAGCCTGCAAACTTAACACCACATGGACACCACCAAGTTTTCTTGCTTGTATTTTCCAAAGCTGTGGGTCCAGACACACCTGGGGCCTAAAATTTAGCCACAGCTGGAGCAGCCAAAGCAGTTGGAGTGCTGGTGCTGGAAGCAGCTTCCTGAGGTGGCCCTGGGTAGCGAGCCCATGATGGAAGCCTTGGGCTTATTCTCCAAGACCATTCTGTTTCCCTAAGCCTCTGGACCTATAATAGAAGACTCATCCTCTAAGAGCTCAGAAATGCTTTCAGGTCCTTCCTCCCATTGTCTTGGCTATTATGCCCTGCCTGCCTCCTAGCCATGCTAGTATCTTTAGCAACCAGTCCCTCTGCTGCACCACTGGATTTTCCTCTTGTTCTCTGCTTCACTACCATTTGGCCAGTCTGCAAATTCTCTAAATCTTTAAGCTCTGCTTCCCTTTTCTTTATACATTCTAGCTTTACCTCATGCCTTTGCTGCCATAACTCAGCATAGGCTATTACAAGTAGCCATGTGGCTTCCTGAATGTTTTGCTGCTTAGAAATTTCTTCCACCAAATACTCTGGTTCACAACTTTTGAGTTCCAACTTCCACAAAGTCCCAGGGCATGGACACAGTGCAGCCAAGTTCCTTGCCTGTTCATAGCAAGGGTAATCTTTGCCCTAGTTTCCAAAAAGCTTCTCCTTATTTCTATTTGAGACCTCCTTAGAACGGTCCTTACAGTCCATATTTCCATAAGCACTCTGGTCACCATCATTTAACCAATCTCCAAAACATTCCAAACTTTCCCTGGTTTTCTTGTCTCCTAAACTTTCACCAGCATCTAGGCTTTTTCTAGCCTGTTCCTCCAAATTCCCCCAGCCTCTGCTCAACACCCAGTTCCAAAGCCATTTCCATATTTTCAAGTATTTGTTATAAGTAACACCTTACTTCCCTGGTACCAGTTTTCTGTATTAGTCTGTTTCTGTCACTTATAACAAAATTACCTGGAACTGGGTGATTTATAAGAAAATGAAATTTAATGCTTACAGTTTCGGAGGCTGGGAAATCCAAAGTCCAGGGGACACATCTGGTGAGGGTCTTGGTGGTGGCAACAGTGACCCAGGGCTCTCACATGGCAGAAGATAGTGGAGCAGAGAGAGGGTAGTTCCTCATGTGCCCTCCTTTTTAAGCCTTTAGAACTGTGCCCCCAGCCACCATTATTAATCCACTCACTACAGCATGGTCCTGCAACCTAAACTCCTCTTCAAGGCCCTGCCTTTTAATTACCGTAATAGGATTTCCCACTTTCAACAGTTCAATTGGGGATTTAAGCTTCAATGAGGTTGGTGGGGGGACATCCAATCTACAGCACCCCAATTTAAATTTAGCCTTAGAGTGTTTAAGTAGTTTATCCAAGGTCATGCAGCCAGAAGGGACAGAGACAGAAATCAAACTGAGATCCATGGCTGGCCAGTTAACGTAGTTGGTTAGTGTAGTGTTATAACACCAAGGTCAAGGGTTTGGATCCCTTTACCAGCTAGCCACCAAAAAAAAAAAAAAAAAGGTCCAAACTGAGATCCATATCCTATTACGTTACTGATTTCAGAGCTGGAAGAAACCTAAGGAAAAATTTAGTTCAATCTCCTCACTTTTCGACGGGAGAACTGATAATCAAGATGAGAAGTGACATGTCCAAGACACAGACCCAGTCAAGGCCAGATTAGGAAGTCAAGGTCTCCCCACTCCCTATCCAGTGCTCCTGGATCACACCTCATGGCAATCCCTGCCTTTCTTGACCAAAGTTTTCCTGTGCTCGGAGATCCTGTGCCATGCTTTACCCCAACATGGTAGATAAAGCCAGGGGATTGTTTATTACCTAGACCATAACAGAAATGAACCTTACAAGGTTCTCTATCTTTCTCATTACAGCCAGGTCTGGGAAAAGTGAATACATAAGAAGAACATTTTGCATTTTCAAAAGCAAATAATCTCCCTGCTTCCAGTAGGTCTGCCTCCATCCTCTACCCTGAAGCCAGAGGGATTTTTTTTTTATGAAGCACAAATCTGAGCATGTCGTTCTCTCTTAAAACTTCAATGTCTGGCCAAGCTTTCTGCACACATCCCATTGGGAAGCACAGGAGACCCTTACGCTGTGCCCCTACCCGCCTCTCTTGTCTCACCTCTAGCCACTCCTCTTCCACTTTCCAATACGTACACAGGCTTGCACTCTATGCTCCAGTCACTCTGAACTATTTGGCAAGTCCAAACTGCAGGCTTTTATATGCCTTTCCTGTGCTTGGAACACCTCCCTGGCCCTCCCTTCTACACATCCTTCAAAATTCAGCTCAAAAGTCACTTCCACTTTGCTTGCCTTGATTCCTCACTCTTCACTCCATATGGAGTTAGACCCTTTCAACTGGACCCTCTAACGCCCTGTTCTTACCTCTCCCGCAGCCCAGTCACACGGGCTTTTACTTGTTCTTTACTTTCCTGCTGCCCCCACTAGACTGTGAACTTCTGAAAGGCCTGGGCCCTGCCTTTTCTAACCTTATATCCCCCGTGCATAATGTAATACCTGGGATAGATTAGGAAGACACTTAATAGCAGTTTGATGAATGAATAAGTAAACATGTAAGTAAAAGAAAACCAAAAAAAAAGAACGGAAGGCGGATCGTTGGGGGGACAAATCAGTTCTACTACACTCAGATGCCAGACTGTCTTGCTTCCTACCACAAGGAAAAAAGCAGGACCATTCATTCTGAAAAAAGACCCAGAGCCTGGGTGGGAGCTGAGAGCCTCAGAGAAGCAGCATCTCTTCATTAGCTTAAGTGCAATGAGAGCTTCAGGAGACATGAATCAACTGATTTGCAAGGGCAGCTTGCTCTAAAAGATGTGTTCTCTTGCAATTTCCTCAAAAAAACAAAGGCAGGTGAGATTATAACACCGTAAACATAATTGCATTTTCTAATCAAATATACAACATAATTTGGATGATTAGGAGGCTTCAGTAGCTTTACCACTCCACATCTGAGTATTTGTATCACTGCAAGCTGGAGTGGGGTAGGAGAAAGTGCTCAAACATTTTCATCCATCATCTCGTGTCCTTTTCTGTGGGTTTTATACATGGGGAAAACGATTCAAAATGAAAAGCCGGGCAATGAGGGAGCATCCATTTTAAGATGACAAAGGAGCCTTGGTGATTTGAGGTCGGGCAGCAAAATGGGCTCTGTGTTCTTTGGGCAAGTGGCATTTCTCTGTCAGGAAAACAGGACCAGGAGCCCATCACCCTCAGACTAGCTGAACAGAGCAGGGGGAGGCAGCTCCAGCCCCAGCTCACAAAGCCCTTTCTCCACTTTGAAAGATGCCCGTGAACTGATGTCGTTCTCACCCAGCAAGTCAGGGCAGGTTGGCTTCTCTGCCCAGGGACAAGTGGGGGACAATAGCCATGCTCAGGCAGACCAGCTCGCTGGAACCAAAATGGAGCTACCCTCTACTCTTTAGCAGGGAGAACAACAAAAACCAAAATAACAACACAGAAAACAGGTCTTAGAAGAGCTGAGGCTTTCTTCATTGCTGCAGAAGGAAAAGGAAAGGATTCTGCCGTGCCCCTGGGTCAGGGGCCTGAAAGCTCCTCCTGACTCATGGACACAGGACCCAGCTGCATGTCTTGAGAGGCTCCATGTCACGTGCAGTTTCTTTTGGTTCTGCAGAGAGGTGGGCTGTGCATGCAGCAGGAGCCTTGGATTTCTGGTACAAGCTTTCTCGGTATGATGAAGCACAGGATTTGGACAGGCAGGGAAGGGAGAAGAGGCATGCTAGGCAAAAGGTGCTTGGGGAGTAGTGGCTCAGGGCCAGGAATTGAAGAGTTCCATGAGGTTGATGTGCATTGTGTGCAGTTGAGAGTCCAGGGACACAGATGAGGTGCGGAAATGGGGCCAGATCCTGGAGGGTGTCAGATGTCATTCTAGAGAGAGGTGCACTCACGGTCCTCATGAAAAGAAATTCTGCAATCAACAGTCAACATCTTCACATCCTAAAATGAAAGGGTTCCCTTAAGCCAGTTGTGTTCAGGCATTTATTTCCCTAGAGATCTCTGTGTACAGGAAATCTTGCATAAAAACTAAGCATATAAAACAGGTAGTAGCCAAAAAGTAGAAATGACCCATTGGCTATCAATTGACAAATGAGTAAATCAAATATGGTACATCCTTACAATGGAATATTATTCAGCCACAAAAAGGAATAAAGTACTGACACATGCTACAACATGGATGAACCTTGAAAACATTATGCTCAGTGAAGAAGCCAGACACAAAAGGCCACATATTCTATGATTCCATTTATATTAATTGTCTAGAATAGGCACATCCACAGAAAGAGAAAGTAGATTAGTGGTTGCCATGGTCTGGGGCAGGGAGGAGAGAATGGAGAGTGACTGCTAATGGATACAGGGTTTCCTTTGGGGGTGATAAAAATATTCTGGAATTAGTGGAGATGGTGACGGTCATACAATCTTGTGAATATACTAAAAACCACTGAATGTACTTAAAATTGCACTTTAAAATGGTGAATTTGATGGCATGTAAGTTTGACGGTATGTGCATTATGTCTCAAAAAAAAAAAAAAAAAAAAAACCAGAACAGATCTGGCTAAGGGAGGAGGCACCGTGAGGCCCATGGCCCTCACAGCTGGCTCTGATCGTTTCCAGGGTCTTTTCAATCTCCCTCCTAGAGTGCTAAGCCTGCCTTCCAGAGCCCTGGGGAGCTGAGTAGGAGAAAAGGTAGATCTCAAAATTGAGCATGTAAACTTTCACTTAACTCTCTCATTTTTCCCCCAGTCCAGGAAGGTTCTGCTTTGCCCTCTCTAAAGGCTAAACAGGCAGTGGCCTCCTTCGTGGAGTTGGGAGGGTCAGCTGCCTGGCGAGGAAGCGGAAGGCTCTGGGGCATAACTGCTTCTCAAACCCACCTTCTACCAGTCCCTGTCATTCCAGCCCCATCTCCATTCCCAATTCCAGATGTCCCTGGTGCTATAAATGGCTGTGCTCTAGGGGAGTGGATTCCACAAGGTAAGTTAGGATACTTCTTGACTTCCTCCACTGTCCCAGGCCTGCTATGTCAGACTCCACACTTTAATCTCTTGTCGCCACATCTCTCAAAACAAACCCCCCCCCACCACCTTGCTGTGCCTTAGTGATGTTTTAGGAGGGCATAGGGGTTACCTATGCATGACCAATCCTTAACTCAAGTCCATCATGCTTTTCTCTATTTTCTAAGTTCCCTTCAATTAGCATACATTATTTTTATAATAAAAAAAAATGAGAAGGAGGCAGATGGAGCTTTTGGAGGTCAATTCGGAAAAGGCTGGAAAATGCCTGCAAGCAGGTGTGAGGGCCAGGCAGGATTCTGGCACAACTCAGAGAGATGGGGGGATATGGTGCCATTGGCAAAGATATGGAGTAAGATACCAAAAACAGGTCGATGGTGATCAGCAGGGTTTAAGTTGCTCCAGTCTCAGGGGAAGGGATTCGTCTGCAAGCTATGATGACAGAGCACATAGGGAAAGGCCAACTTTCCAGTGTGACCAAGTGGATATGTGGTGTAACCAGGGGCCTGACCCAGTGCCTCAGGTGCCCCTGACCTTGAAAGCTGGAGCCACTTGACAACATCCCCCACTTCCTCCCCAGACTCAGCCCTTCCCTATGTTCTGGGACCAGTTTTTTGTTTTTTGGTGGCTGGCCAGTAAGGGGATCTGAACCCTTGACCTTGGTGTTACCAACACTGCACTCTAACCAAGTGAGCTAACTGGCCAGCCCCCCTGGGATCAGTTTTAACTTGAGTGGGGAAGAGGTGAGACATAGGACATCTCAGACTCTGGATTGTTTAGCATCCAGTCAGCTCAGCCACAGATTCCTCTTTGACTCACACCCCAATAATAATAACCATTCCGTGGATAAGTCCCCACCTTAAATCCAATTCTAGCATATGCCTACTCAGACACACTTCTAAGTCCATACATTGTTCCCCGCCCCTGGCCTGAAATGTAGGCCAGAACCCAAACCTCTCCCTATTGCCTGCTGCCAGTCTTCTCTCATATATATGCCCTTTCAAGTCTCTCCAGACACCCACCCATCCACAACCAAAGTCCTGCTTCACCCAGGCACATTTGTGATCAGCAAAGGCAATATCATCTTCACCCCTAAAGACCTGAGGTAATAATTCAGAAGAGAAAGAAACATGTTTCAGCTGTGACAACTGTTCCAGATTTATCCTTGAGTGGATCTTAATCCCAAGGTTAAGCCCAGACCTGGCCTATCTTTCTGGAGCTTTCTGGAGCACTTAAAATCCTGATCATTTTTTCCTAATGTTAATAGTCAAATTTTCCTGTTGCCCAAATTAGACCTGATTTAGGGAAGGCCCTATCTAGAGCTTGCTGAGCCGGTTTTGTAATACAGATTCTGAGAAGAGGCTGGATATGAGTCATAATAATGGGGTTGTATTTTCCATAAATAAGACTTATTGGTTCTCTACTAGTAAATACTAAAGCACTTTTAGAATGTTAAAAGTGGTGAGGGACCAGGGAGTCCTGGGTCTGGTAGGAGAAACAGAAAAGACATCTAAGAAAGACACCTTCCTGATCATTGTTATTATTCTCATGGTATTGATGTCAGGACCATACATGTTTAATCTACCTCTGCTACTCCCTAGGTGTGTGACCTTGTGCAATTTTTCTACCTCACTTTTTTTATATGTAAATAGGTTTACTAGTAGCAGGAATTAAATGAGTTAATGCATGCAAAACACTTAGAACAGTGCCTGGAATGGAGCAGGCACTCAATAAATGTTAGCTACCATTATTATTGCTTTTATCATTGTTATTACCATTATTAGTAATGTCCTTAATATTCTTTTTTTCTTTTTTTGGCAGCTGGCTGGTATGTTTATTTAAATATCATATCAGTAAAGTTTCAGAGAGAAAAAAAGAAACCACTGTAGGTGTTTAATGCAGGAGGGGATTTAATACAGGAAATTGGATGCTTACAAAACCACTGGAAAAGGTTCTTATCAGGACCGCCAGGAATGATCACCACGTGATTCTTACTGACCAACTGGGGGAACTAGCACCTCTGAGGCCACCACTAGAGCCTGCTGGAATTAAGAATTTACCACCGCTGCAGTGACCACTGCTGCTTCTGCTGCCTCTAAACACTCAGAAGCTGTGGCTGTGATCACCCAGGGATCAGGAAGCCAACCAAGCAGGCCTCGCCACCCATGAATGGACCCCAGCAGACAATTATACAGAAAACCCTTATCTCCACAGTCCTACTTGCTAGGAAAAATATCCTAAAAGAGGCAGGATGATGGCTTCCCCCTCACTCCCACCTTTCACATCTCCTGAAAGAACTAACGGCAAAACCTAATTAGTATGAAGAACTCTGATAGTCTGGGAAGCAAAGCTATTAGCTTCCAACTGCTCCAACTAGAAAAAGGAGCTGGAATACAGATGAAGAGAGCTGATCCACACAGTCTAATGTAGGCAGCTGTATGGGAAGGTCCTTCTAAGCAGAAGGCATAACTTCTGTGTAGAGAGTAGACCACTGAAGGGGGAACTCATTCCTGACTTCAGTACTCTGGGGAAGGGACTGGTCTCTTGGATCAGATGAGAATAGGGAAGATATGAGCAGGGAAGGTTATCTAATAGCTGTCATGGTCTTCACCATGAAGTTGGGCCTATGTTGTAAGTAGAAATATATCACCTGAGAAAACAATGAAGAACATTCTTATAATGCTTGCTTTTCAAACAGTGAGCAAAAATTCAGAAGCCACAAGAAACAAAAAAGACTGACACATTTAACCAAATACAAAGCTAAACTTTTATATGATATAATAAAATTATAAGCAACAGGTTGAGAGAAAATATTTGCAATTCAAATAAACAATTAAAATCCATAATATATAAAGAGCTCCTTCAAGACAATAAGATTGAAACATTTAACTCTAGCAAGGTCACCTAAATGCTTTTTCATGGATTGGTGTGTTGTACATACTATATCCTCTGTCAAAGGAGTCCTTTCCCCCTTGCTCACTTAGAAACCCCCTATTAATATCTTAAGACTCTTAGTAACTTTTCTTCTCCTTGAATCACTGCCTGATTCTCCTCTGGCGCATGCCAGATTGCCTTTCAGGATGGAGGCACTAATCTCCCCAGTTCCCTGGACCACTGAGTCTTGTACTGGGAATTGCCCTCTGCAAAAAGAAGCTGCCTTGGCCAAGGTTATGCCACTTCCTTGGGGGCAACCTGTATCCAATGACTGGAAAATATAGGGTACAAATGCCCAAAGCCCTTGCCTCAATTAGGACAACTCAGTAGAGCCATGCCAACTCCAGAGATGCTCATGGGATTGGTTATGGCCTCTGTTCAGCTTTTCCTTTGTCCAACCAATCCTGCTTCCCTCACCCCAAGAGCTCTTCCCAATAAACCTCCTGCACGCAAATCTCAGTGTATCAGAGTCTGTTTTCCTGGGAATCTGAACTACGACACTCTCCTATTGATGGTTTATAGATTTTCCATAGCGATATGTGTCAATTTGGTTCATCCATCTTAATAGCATCCCATTGTACAAACACACCAAATTTAGTTATTTTTTCCTTTTGAGGGACATGTAGGTCATTTCCAATGTTTTTGATGTTACAAACAGTGCTGCTACTAATAGCTTTTCACATCTCTCCATGAGTACACCGAGAGTTTCCCTGAGATGTATACCTGGAGGTGGAACTGTGGAGTCTAAAGGTACATGCAACTCCAAGTTGAGAGATTACCAATTTTCTCTTCAAAGTTGTATTATCCGTAGACATGCCCACCAGCCTTGCATCAGAGTGACACTCGGTATTGTCAGACTTGTATGTGTTTGCCAGTCAGATGGGAGGGACATGGTACTTCATCGTTGTCTCATTTGTAACTTCTTCGGTGACTAGTGAACTTGAGTATCTTTTCATTTGGGAGGAGGGTGTTGGCATATTCCACTCCTGGGAATTACTTGTTCATTTCTCTTGCCCATTCTTATATTAGGTTGTTTGGCTTTTCTTATTAATTTACAGGAGTTCTTGATATTCAAGTTAGAGATCTTTGGTGGATCATATGCCTTGCAAAATTATCTCCCTCTTTACAGTTTCTCTATGAATTTTCTTAGATGTTTTATCTACATAACTTTCAAATTTTGAGATATTGAAAATATTATTATTATTTACTTTATAACATACAGTTTTAGGTGGGAAGATTCAATATCCCCCCCTACCGCCATAAAAATGTATTCTACTCTTTTCTACAAAATGTTACTTTTGTGTATAGTTTTTTCCAAAGGTATAATCAATTACATTTATTGAACAGTCCGTCTTTTTCCCACTGATTTCTAATGTCACCTCTATCATGGATTGAACTCCCATATATGACTGGCTCTTTGTGCTCACTATTCTGTTCTGTTCACTAGTCTGTCTATTCCTTGACAATTCCTCATATCTTTCATTTCTAGAGCTGTAATAAGTCCTGATAGATGATGCAGCAAATCCTCCTCCTTTTTTCTTTTTTTCAGAATTGTCTTTGCTAACCTTGGCCCTCTAACAAACCATGTTAATTTTAGAATCAGCTTAACAAGTTTCACCAAAACAACAGCCACCAGTTTTTGGAAGTTTGGTTTGAAATGCTTTTATTCTGCAGAAAATGTTGGAGAATTGACATCTTTAGAATATTGCCTTCTTATTCATAATGATTGTATTAGTCAAGGTTCTCCAGAGAGACAGAATCAATAGGATATGTTATAATTATATGAGAGGGATTTATTAGGGGAATTAGCTCACGTGGCTATGAAGAAAAGTCCCACAATAGGCCGTCTATAAACTGGATGCCAGTAGCGTGGCTCAGTCCAAGTCCAAAGGCCTCAGAACCAGGGAAGTTGATGGTGTCCTTGGTGTAAGTTCTGGAACCCAAAAGCTGAAGAGTCTCGAGCTCTGATGTCCACTGTCATGGGAGAAGAGTGTATCCCAGCTCCAGCAGATCGAAAGAGCTTCACCTCTTTCTTCTGTCTTTGTTCTCTCTGGACCCCCAGTGGATTGGATGGTTCCCACCCACACTGAGGGTGGGTCTTTCCCACCCAGTCCACTCAGACTCTCATACTAATCTCTGCTGGAAACACCCTCATGGACACACCTGAAAAGATAGCTTTACCAGGTTTCTCAGCATTCCTTCACCTAACCAAGTTGACATCTAGAATTAACCTTCACAATGATGGTATACTACCCTAACTTTATTATATCAACTTTAATATCAACTTTATTAATATTTCGCAATTAAACCTTATACTTTTATTCATAAGGGCCTTAAACACATTTTGTTAAATTTATTCTTCTTTACCTCAATTTTTGACATTTTTTAAAGTTGTATCTTTTTCAAAATTATAATTAACTGTTTGATGCTGGTATATAGAAATGCAGTTGAGATTCATATATGGATTTTATATGTACTAATCTTGATAATTCTTATTAATTCTAGTAACTTATAGATTTTCTTATTAATTATTAATTAATTCTAGTAACAGATTTTCTTACATTCTAGAATATCACATTATATTCAAATAGTAACACTTTCTTTCTAATCTTTATACATCTTATTTTTTTTTCTTATCTTACCATGCTGGCTAGGACGTTCAATAAAATGCTTGAAAAAAAGAGGTGATAATAGGCCTCATTTAAAAAAAGATTGGTCTTAATGTTTTACTATAAACTATGATATTTATTGTAGAGATTTCTTTGTAGATATTTTTATCAAGTTAAAAAAGTTTCCTTCTATTTCTAGTTTTATAAGACTTCTTTTTATCATGAATGGCTATTGAATGTTATTAAATATTTGCTTTCTGTAAGTGTATATCTTTCGTTGGCCTCCAGTCTCCGTTTTGAGAGGAACAGAGATTTATGTGAGGTATGGTAGGATACTGTCCCTAATGCAGCTTCCCATGAGTTTCTGAAGAGGGGAACAAGGAAAGTTTTGTATGAATCCATCACAACATTGTTAATGTAGGTAATCAGGGAGAGATCTAGACTAGCTCTGATTGACAAATTGGATCGTGGGTAAGTGATATTCAGAGTCAGAAAGTTTTGCTGACCTGCATGGAACAAAGCCTCTTCTCTAAGATCACCCTAAGGAAATAATTCCTCCAATACTGAGAGTAACTATTATCAAAAATGGAGATTTTTCACATCCTTGGTACAGAGCACCTTGGCCAAAGATGTAAGACCCAGGAAACGAGAATGAGTTCCCTTTGGACCAAGTAGAGTCAATGGCTACTCTTTGGGAACCCTCTCATCTAAGTTTAATCAGATATAATCACAACTTCTCTCCATTAATAAAGCTGGTCAAGAAATGGGAAAAGAGGGGCTGGCTGATTAGTTCAGTTGGTTAGAGCATGGTGTTGTAACCTCAAGGTCAAGGGTTCAGATCCCCTTACTGGCCAGCTGCCAAACAAACAAACAAACAAATGGGATGAGGGGGAAGCCAAGCCTTGCCTCCATGAAATAAAAGTACATGGTATAAAACTGGAACCCACCAGGTATGAGTGAAATAGCTGAACACACCTTTCATGTAAAGGACAGAGACAACACTGGTGTTCAGACTTCTGGAGGGGAATAGGGCACGGGGAGTTGAGGTGATCCAGAAAATGAGCCTAATGCTTGTAGGAGAACATACAGGTAAAATTACCCACATCCTCTAATGTGGGTGTGGCCTGACCAAGCAGAGGACAGGAATTCTAACTTATCTGGAGCATGGAGGGAAATAGATCAGGAAGTGAGAGTGGGGATGTGGAGGTGGCAATCTAAAGAGGCAAGACTCCCCAGTGCCATAGACTCTGTACCTGTGCCTAACCTGTAAACCTTGTCTAGTGGGAAGTAGGCAAAAGGGCAACACAGTGGGGGGCCTAGGGAAATGAGGACGAAGCCCAGATTTTAAGAAAAGTCAAAAAGGCATGTCTCGGCTCACTCAGACTCTCAGGGAACCTGGGAAGATATCACTACCCAGTTATACACTGCTTCACCTGTGAGAGCTTCTCTCCGGGGAAAGAAATTGAGGATAGGGACTTGGTTTCCACCTTGTAAAGGATGAGAGATACAGTTGATCCCCATTATTCACAGTAGCACCTACATTCTGTAAAGTCTCTGAGAACACTGAATTAGAGAATAAGGAAAATTGCTCCTCGGGGAAACAGCATGAGTTCCTGCGCGCCTCTGGTCACATTTTCCTCAACCAATCAATGCATAACCCAGTCTTATGTAGATTTCCATTTAAAGATACCTTATTCACAACACTGAACTCACAGCCAACAGCATTATAACACATGCCTTCACAAAATTTATTTAATGTGTATTTTCTCCATAAGGTATATCATAGTCTTCTTGTACCTAGGAACAATAGACAGTTCTTCAGGACTTTGTTTGGGGCCATTTTAAAAAGCGAAATCAACAGAAAACATAAAAATGGAAAGAACACTCAAGATTCCATCTCTATTCTCATGTTGTTTGCTCTGCCTGGAATTTTATTCCTGCTCTTTCCTCCTGACAGACTTAGCATCAACTTCTCCAGCAAACCCCTTTGACTTCTCTTTTTGCAACACAGGACTCAGCTAGTAACACATTGGACTTAACTCTGGTGCTTACTCCCTGTTGCTTTCTCTTGTTTCCTCTAGGGGGTGTGCTCCTTGAGGGCTGAAATGGCTCATCTCTATCTCCAGGGTCTAGCACCGCATCTGTCATACAGTAACTGCTTTGTAAATGTTGAATGGATGGATGGATGGACAGATGAATGGTTGAGTAGGTGACTGTTCAAGATGTCATGGCCAGCAGATGGATGAAGTGGCAATGACTGAAAGCCAAGACTTCTTTCCATGTTCTTAATTCTGTATCATCTAGCTTTGAAATCAGTTCTTCAGCCTCCCAGGTTTCCCAAATTACACCTGCCAGTGCAGGCTGCTGCAATTGATGGGGATGTACCCCAAAAGTTCCAGCTGCTCAGATGAAAGGCTCTGTGCCCAGTGAGTACAGGGTAATTTGTCCAGTGGGCATTTTGTGTCCTGGACTGAATGTTGCAGAACCAGCTAGCAAAATCTACATTGTAATTAGGGAAAATACTCCTGCAGCAGGTTGGAGAGATAAGCACAACCTAATTGTATTTTTCCACAGTACTTTAACCCAATGGTCTAGAAAAATAATTTAGAATTGTGATTTTTATAATTGCCTTTTTTGACAGATCTGTTCAGAATTACAATAATCACCGAACAGTTTTGAGAGCTTACTATGGTTTAGGATATATTCTAAAGGTTTTGTATGCATTATCTCATTTAGCTGTTACAAAAATCCTGTGAGGTAGAGCCTATCGTTTGCCTTAATTTATTCATGAGAAAACTGAAGCTTAGATGAATTAAGAAACCTGTTCAAAGTTACCTCTGGTCATGGGGTTGAATTAGAACTCCATGGCAGATCTGTATGCTACCAAGGAGCATGATCTTATCCACTTCTCTATGCTGCCTCCACAATTCTCAAAGGATTCATTTATTTGATTAATTTAGCAAGTTTTTATTGTTAATTAGTGCCAGGCACTGTTTTAGGTGCTGGAGATAAAATTGAGAACAAAGCAAAGTCCCTGTTGGCATGAAGCATACATTCTGGAGACAGAGGAAGACAGATAATGAATAAACAAATACATATATAACATACCAGTTATTGGTACATGCTATGAACAAAGGTACAGGGTATGATAGGGAGAACTATTTAAAGAATAGTTGCAGCTGAATTCCAAAACCATAATATCTCAGACTGAGTTCCTCAGAAACACACTCTGAGCCTGAGATTGCATGCAGAGGGTTTATTGGGAAGCACTCTCAGGAGATATAACTGTAAGGAAGCTAGGACAGCAGGACTGGGCAGAGGGAGAAAGCTGAACCACAACATCATTACAACTGAGTCCTCTTCGGATATTACAGCAAGCTCTGCAGTTGAGAGGTGTGGAGTCTATTAACATTTATAAAGCAAATGTATTTCACAGGACATAGTTTCCAAAGCCCTGTAGTTTCAGGTTTAACCTAACTTTTTAAAATTACATATAGAAATGTTAACCTTGCAAAAGACAGGAAACTTTCCCCAGGCTGAAGTCTCTATTGTAGATATAGAATTGTAACACAGCAAAGTCACTGGCTCAAGGACAAGTTACTTGACTGTTGTGTAAAAATACTAAGGAAATTGCTGTAGGGAAAGAAAATGTTTGCTAAGAGCAAGCTTTTGTTGGTGGATTGACTTAACCTTTTTTTTTTTTTTTTTTTTTGTCGTTTTCGTGACCGGCACTCAGCCAGTGAGTGCACCGGCCATTCCTATATAGGAGCCGAACCCGTGGCGGGAGCATAGCCGTGCTCCCAGCGCCGCACTCTCCCGAGTGCGCCACGGGCTCGGCCCTTGACTTAACTTTTTGCAAACTGCATTATGGAATGTCACTTTGTTATTTCACTGATGTTACCAGCTTCTATTGTTAAACTATACTTACCCATAACTCCACCTATGTTCTTTTTGTGTAACTTCCTGGTCTGGAGAATAAATACAGGGAGAGAACCCTAGTTTGTGGTTAATTTCCTAAGGAGGAATGCCTCTCTCTTGAGGGTTCCGGGAAGTTAACCCCTTTGGGGTGTCTCACTGCTCAGAAGAAATGGGCTTTAAGTAATCCTTTTTGCATTTCTGTCACCCCGTGTGAGGCAAAGCAACAGAGAGGACCCTTCAGAGTTGTCCAAATTGAGGCAGACAAGGTGGTGGGGCCTTTATATCCCCACATGGGTGAGGTGTGGGCCTCTGTCTGTTTCTGGGAGAGAGTAAGGAAGCTCCCTGTGGCCCACCAAGGAGCACTTCTTGGAGTCTTGAGTGTTGTTTCTGGACAGTGGATAGTCCCTGTCAAGCCTGTTTTGTAAGGCTATTGGCTAATGCCAAAGCATTAACTGTTTAAGACTCTGTTCTCCATTTTTACAAGCTAGGATAATAATACTGCTAAAGGGCTGCTATAAGTATTAAAATGATAAAATGCCGATAAATGACCCTTTAGAAATATAAAGGAGATTAAAATTAATTAGGGTAATCTATACTGTGGAATAGTGCAATTGTATATAGGAAAAAAAAAGATCTTGAACAACCTCAACTGATATGTAGAGATAAGACATATTTAAAAAACAACAAAGAATAAAACAATATGTATCCTATGATGCCATTTATTTTAAAAGAGTTCTATTTGCATCTATGTAAAAAGATAATGGAAGGACATACACCAAAGTGGGGGTGCAGGAGTCAGCAGGGGGCTGGGAGGGGCAGGCAGAGCTGGAGCAGAGGCAGGGCTGGAACTGGCTTTGCTCACACTAGAGAAGGTGGGTGCAGAAGGGGTCGCAGCAGATGCGATGTGATGTGTGGCAGTGCAGGAAACAGGTTTGGCACTTTAGAGAGAATTCATTATACAGGTTTGCTTGTGTTCTGAAGTCAGTGAACCTGAATTCAAATCCTTGCTCCATCATGAGCTAGCTCCAATTAGTGGAGCAACTTTGTCAAGTCAGTGTCTTTGCATATGTTTCTTCATCTGCAAAATGGGGAGAATAACACCCACCTTGAAAAGCTGTTGTCAAGATTAGACCAGATTGCCTCAGGCACACATTCACAGGGGCCACAGTCACTAGCCCTAAGTGGTCACTTAGTATTCCTTCCACTTTTCAACAAGAAGCAAGGAGTCAGGAGAATGATTCTCCTGGCCCAAAATAAACACTCCAGGATGAACCTGCTCTCCAAAAGACCAAGATTTCTGTCTGTCTGCTTCCACATAGGTAGATGGGCAGTCAATTCACCAAAAACTCCTTGTAAATTAGTGGTCCGCTTAGTTTTTAAAATTTTTCATCAAACTAATAAATGCACGTAGTTTAAAAAGAAAAAAAAAAAAGAAAGCCTTATAATGAAACACAGCTGGCCGTTCTCCATACCTTGGTTCCACACTCCAAAGGCAACCTCAGTTAACTCATTGAGCTATCTTGCCAGACAGTCATCTCCGTACTTCTAAACAATATGCTTATTTTGCTACTTCCTGTCCAAATTTAGACATTTAGCACTCTTATGCCACTCTCCCATCCCCATCTGCCCTATATCATTATTTCTGATTTAATTGGAAATCAGGATTTATATTACAATGACTTCGTAAAATAGTTATTTAACTTTTCATCAGATGTGCCACCCTATGCCTTGATTATTGTTTTCCAGCACTCTCATATTAGATCCTTTATTTATCTCATTGCCTCTTATTTTTCTTTCACCATGGAGACATCACTCCTGGCACCCTGTCCTGGAGCTCCACACTACCCAGCTACCCAGGCTGCTCTCCAGGCCCATCACACAGCTGCCATCTGGGGAATTTTCTTTGTTGCCCTCCTGGGTAGAATCCTCTATTGCCTGGATTTCATGTATTTTTCTTTCCCTAGTTTTGCTGGAGCACATCCTTAAAAATCTTGGAGTGTGTGTGTATGTGAGTTTTGTCTTTACATTATCCTCTGGATTTTACATATGTTTGCAATTGGCCAATAGCAAGATTGCTTTCTTCTTGGTAATGTACTTTACACCCCTGAAGTTAAGCAGATATAACCAAAGCTTTATATATGAACTTATTTATTGAACAAATATGGAGTGGAACCAAGCCCCTGTCTAAGGATCTGAAATAAATAAGACAGGGTCTCTGTCCTCAAGATGGTTTTGTTGTTGCTGTTGTTGGGGAAAATATGTAAACAAGCAATGACATAATGTGGCCAATGTTCTAGTAGAAACTTTATAAGATGATAAAAGAGCACAAAAAAAGGAAAGGAAAGAAACAGAAAAAGAAAAATAAAGGGGCTGGCCCGTTAGCTCAGTTGGCTACAGTACAGTGTTGTAACGTAAGGTCAAGGGTTCAGATCCCCATACCAGCCAGGCGCCAAAAAAATAAAAAATAAATAGATTAAGAACAAAAAAATGTCAAACAGAACATTGTGGAAGAAAAATGTTAAAAAAAAAAAAAAAAAAGAAAGAAAGAAAGAAAGAAAAGAAAAAGAAAGAAAAAAGAGGATTTTACCCAGCTTGGGGAACTCTTAGACTTGCCAGAATTGGAACTACTTAAATTGAGCCTAAAAAATGAGAATGCATGCTTATTTATTTATAAATTTTATTGTTACAAAATGGACCTAAGATATGTTGCAAAATGTTTATAACTTTCTGGTATACTAAAATCCTTTCGTAGTTCCCGTAACTGTGCCTCCTATCTCCCTAGCCTTCTGGGTTTCACTAGGCAGGAAGCTAGACAGAGAGAGAGCGCGCCTGCGGGAGAATGAAAAACCGGTTATTTGCAAACGGGACAAACCGGTTCCCTGAGCAGACATGCACATGCGCAGAGCAGAGACAAAGACAATTCCTGATAGGGAGCCCTCCGCACATTGGGCGCCATTCGGTTAGACGAGTGAGTTCCCACCAGCTAGGGCGCCAATCTCTTTAACCAATACAACAGAGATTGCATTCAGGGCTCAACCAATGACCAAATGGCATGCATCCAACTAGAGTACTTAAAACCCCAGGAGTGTAACCATTGGGGCTCTTGAGCACGCTTTCTCACTCGAGCCCACTCCATCTTCTCCGGAGTATGCTCTTCCCTGTTTCTTTGCTAAATAAAACTGCCTTTATTTTTCATTTCTGATGTGTCTCGTTCAATTCTTTGTTCGAGGCACCAAGAACCCAGACCTGGCCAGCAGGACCTGGAATTCTCCTGCAACATCACCAGTGCCTTGGAATATTAAGTGCCTGGAATATAGTTGGCACTTAATAGCCAGTTGTTGAATGAATAAATATCAGATATGACATTATAAATCGGTGGGGGAAAGAAAAAACCTTTAATTAATAGTCCTGGGACTCTTGCTATCCACACATACACGTCAATAAATAAAATTAGGGGCCGAGCCCGTGGCGCACTCGGGAGAGTGCGGGGCTGGGAGCGCAGCGGTGGCTCCTGCCGCGGGTTCAGATCCTATATAGGAATGACCGGTGCACTCACTGGCTGAGTACCGGTCACGAAAAAGACAAAAAAAAAAATAAAAATAAATAAATAAATAAAATTAGTTCCCTGCTTCACCTCATTTAAGAAAGTAAATTCGGATAGACTAAAGAAAATGATCTTTAAAACTTTTTGAAGACAATACAAGAGAATATCTTTATGACATCAGAGTAGGGAAAGATTACTTCAATAGGACATAATGCATAAATCATAACATAAAGATTTATAAAATGAACATTATCAAATGCAAAATTTCTGTACAACAAAACACTTACCACAGGGTATTGTCAAAAATGTCTCATCCACTGAACTTTGAAGGTCATGTTTGTTGATTTGATAGTCTTTGATTCTAAATGTGACCTTGCCACTTACTAGCTCTGTAAGCTTGGTCAAATAATTTAACTTATCTAAGTTTACGTCACCTCTACTGTAAAATGAGGATAACATAATTTTGAAGCATTAAAAGATAGGATGAATATAAAGCTCTTAGCAGAGTGCATGGTTCTTTTGAGGTGCCCCGTGTGCTAGGTATTGGGGTTTTCAGGGTAAATGAGCTATGATCCCATCCTTCACCCTTGAAGAATTGATAATCTATTGGACAATTTAGACAAATAAACAGACACTTAACTTTAGGCTGGTGAGTGCTGCCACAGTTCTCTTTACCATGTATGGCCTCTTATAGATCAAGAAGTAATGGCACCCCAGTTGGGCAGGGGGGTGGGGGGCACCGGTTGGCCTCCTGCATCAATCCCATTCCTCAGGGCTCGCCCATGGCTCTCCCATCATCAACATGCACTCTCTTCCCAAGTGATCTCAGCCACTTCTGTCATCATGAATGCATCTCTATGCTGAAAATTCCCAAAATTTTATTTCTAGCCAAGACCTGACACATCCATTTCAATGTTTGATAGATCTCTCAAACTTCATATGTCAAAAACTAAACTCTTAATCCTTCTATGTCCCTAAATAAACTCTTTCTCCACATTGACCCAGCTCAAAAAATGGCTCTCAACTCTCTCAGGTACTGCAATTACTCATGATAGAAATCCAGAGTATTCTTGATAACTCCTCCTCATTTATTGCCCAAATCATGCTCATTCTTCCATCAAAATATTTCTTACATCCACCCACTTCCTTCTTCTGCTCCTTTAACCACATTGGTCCTAACCATCACTGTCTCTCACCTGGACTTCTGATATAAACACCTGGCAAGCTTCCCTTCCCTTCCCGTTTCTTCATCCAAATCTTTTAAAAATGCAAGTCTTATTGATATTTTTCTGCATGAAATCTTCAATTAACTTCTCACTGTACTTAAAACTAAAGCTCTTACTGTGGTCCGCAGGCCCTGGATCGCCTGGCCTCCACCCGCCGTGATTGACCTGTCTCATCCTCTTTGCTCATCAGCTCAGCGCCAAGGGCCTTCTTTCAATTTCTGAAACACACAAGTCTTTCAACCGCAGGCCATAAGCACACGCTGAACAATCCCAGCCTTTCCCAAGGCCTAGCTAGTCCGTCTCATCCTTTGGGCCTCTGCTCAAATGTCATTTTCTTGAAACACATTTCTCCATTGCCCCATCTAAATCACATATTTTACATTTCTAATCATCTTCTTTTACTCCTTCTCTATGTTTATCAGTTTTAAAATATCTATTTACTTTTGAGATTTTTGTATATGTTTATTTCACCTAAAAGACTAAAAATTCCATAGGGTAGAAACTATGTCGATTTTGTTCCCTACTGTTTGGTCCCTTGCTGTGTAGTTCTTATATCCAGCATAGTTTACTAAGCACAGGAGGGACTTAGTTAAAATCATGACTGCACAGGAGATTTTATAGAGAGTTTTATAAGTATATAGATTTATTTATAAATATATAGGGGGCTTTGAAGCCTACTGAACCAGAACCTTTTGGGGATAGAGCCCAGAAATCTGTATTCTTAACAAGCTCCACAAGTGATTCATTACTACTTAGCCCAGCTCTGATGTTTGGAGCTGACAGGCCTAGAGAAACGTGTCCAGCAGACATGGGTTTGAACTTTGCTCTGCAAGTTACTAAGCACGGAATTTGGGAAAGTCAGTTCCTATCTCTGATCCTCAGTTTCTTTTTCTGTAAATTTGGAGCAATAAAAATATCTGCTTCAAAGTGTAGCTGTGAGGCTCCAATGCACAATATATTTTAAAATACCTTGTAAACTACGTATTAAAGGAATGTTAGAATTTTCACTTGTTAAAGATCTCTTCTATGTCAGGCTTGCCTCATCATCTCTGACAATCTACCTGGTGCAGCCCATACTTCTCCAGTGAGATAGGAGCCCTTTCCTTGTACTTCTGAAGAAGGACTAATAATAATAATTCACTGAGCCTTTTGCTTTTCCAAAGTTCTGGGCTGTCATTACTCAGATACACATCGTACCACACCCGCAGCCTCACTAGCCCATTTGCTGCTGTGGAAGAAGCTGACTTCAGGCAGTAGCAGCAAAGCCCAGGGGAAAAGGTGGCCTCACTTCCATCGGGATGACAAGAATTAAGTGTCCGGACAGTCACAAAGAAAGGCTACAACCAGGAATGGGAGACCTCTGGGCAGTTTCTTAATGCTGACATTCACATGCTGAATCTTTTGAAAATGTCCTCATTATATGGGCAACAGCAAACTCAAGAAAATTGGAGTCCCTAGCAGAAATGTAATGAAAAAATAAACGAACTCTCAAACTGAAGCAACCTGCTATGTAATCTGTGAAAATCCTCTCTGTGGCTCACAGGACCTTATATGTGGAACAGGTGGTTGGGCCAGACGAATATATAAACAAGCAAACGAATGAACCCAAATGCCTGCAAGACAGCTGCTGGGGAACACTGGGTTTTTTTGTCTTGGAATACGGTGCCAGCAAGCACCCAGTCTCCTAAGCCAGATACCTTGATTTAATACTTCCTCCCCGGTCTTCTTAATTTCCCATCTTTCCACACTTCTCCATCTCTGCTATACTGACTGAGTGTATTAGTCAGGGTTCTCCAGAGAAATGGAACCAACAGAATGTGTATACGGTCGGCCTTTTGTATCCAGGGTTCCGCATCAGAGGATTCAACCAACCACGAATTGAAAATATTAAGAGGGGAAAAAACAATGAAAAACAACAATACAATAAAAAAATAACACAACTTAAAAGACCAATACAGTATAACAACTATTTACATAGCATTTACACTGTATTAGGTCTAAGCAATCTAGAGAGGATTTAAAATATATGGGAGGATGTCTGTAGGTTATATACAAATACTACACAATTTTATATCCAGGGCTTGGGAATCTGTGGATTTTGGTATCCATAGGGGTCCTGGAACCAATCCTCTCAGATATCAAGGAAGGACTGTATATAAATATATAGAGAGAGAAAGAGAGAGAGAGAGATTTAAGGAATTGACTTACACAATTATGGTAGTTGTCAAGTCCAAAATCTGCAGGGTAGGCCAGTGGGCTGGAGACCCAGAGAAGAGCTGATATTTCAGGTCCAGAGGGTGTCTGCTGGCCAAATTCCCTTTTGCTTGGGGGAAGTCAGTCTTTTGTTCTATTCAGGCCTTCAACTGATTGGATGAGGCCAACCCAAATTAAAGAGGTTAATCTGCTTTACTCAAAGTCTACTGATTTAAATGTAAATCTTATCCAAAAATCCCTCATAGAAACATCCAGAATAATGCTTGATCACATATCTGGGCACTGTTTACCAGCCAAGTTGACACATAAAATTAACCATCACACCTAGTTCAGTCCCTCATTGTTTCTCACCTGGACTATTTCTCTAGCTCCTAAAAGGTCTGCCTCCTTTCATTCATTAATTTATTCATCCATCAATTCATTCATCTGAGAATCACTCAATAAAGTATCTTCTATGTGCCAGGCATTGTTCTAGTGACTGGACATGGCAGCAAACAAAACAAAGTCCCTGCTTTTATGAAACTATGTTGTAGCTGGGGAAGATGACTTAAAAACTGGCTAACAAATACACATGAAATATTATCTGGGATAGTGGGAAGTGCTATGAAGAGAGATAAAGTTGAGTGAAGGAATAGAGAATGCATGGGGCGAGAGCTCTGTATTACTTAGGGGAGTCAGGCAAGAACCCTCTGAGGAGTAATATCTTAGTAGGAACCTGATGAAGTGAGGGGAGGACCATGTGAAGATCAGGCAGAATACCGTTCTAAGCAGAGGGAAAAATATGTGCAAAGGTCCTGAGATGTAGGTAAGTTTGGTGTATTCTAGCAATAGCCAAAGAAGACCAATGTGACTGGAATGGGCTGGCCAAAGGGTGGAATCACTGGAGATGAGTTTAAAGGATAGGCCTGAGCCAAGATCATGTGAGAAAAAGAGAGATGTTAAGGATGACTACATGGCTTTTGGCCAAAGCAATTAAGAAAATGGTGGTGCCATCTACTGGGTAGGGAAGACTTGGGAAGAATGGGGACAGGATGCAAATTTTCACAAGTTCTGTTTCTACCAAGTTTGATGGGCTTACTAGATAACCAAATGCAGATTCCAAGTAAGATGTTGGGTAAATAAGTCTGAAGCTCAAAGAAGAGCTGCAGGCTGGAGATATACATTTGAAGTTATCAGACGCTATTTAAAGCCGTGGGGCTGGAGAGGGTATGGATGAGATGTGGGAAGAGATGAGAAGATTAAGCCATGGAGGGGAGGGACTTCAATTTAGAAAATTGGAAGAGGAGAAGCATCCAGAGGAGACTGAGAAAGAGTAGCCAGTGAGGTGGGAGCAAAACCAGGAGAGTGTGGGGAGCTGAGAGTCAAAAAAAAAAAAAGAAAAAAGAAAGCATTTTAAGAAAGTGGAAATAGTCACTGTGTCAAGTGCTACTTCTTTTAAAGGGGCATTTAAGTCAATTACATTTCTTGTGAATACTGAGGTATTTGGACTTCTTTCTGACATCTTATTTTGCATTTCTATTTACCGTGCTTTTTTCTTTGTTTCTTTATCTCTCTTTCAATAGAAATTCAATTTGTAACTGGCTTAAAGGGAATCTTAAATTGCTGAGTATAAATATGAAATGGTTTTATTTTTTCTAAGAGTTGCTTGCAAACTATACTGTTTTGATGCCCTCCCCTCCCTGGGTAGTGGGTCCCTTAATGGCATCTTGGCCAGATCACTTAATTTGCCCAACTTTTAGTTAACAGTACAGTCTAATTATTTTTAAAAACTCTATTTTGTTGACTTAAAAATTTTCTTCCCAAAAGGCATACTTTTCATTTTTAAAAATCTTTAATGGAAATTTTCAAACATGCACAAAACTAGAGACATCCTATTCATTTTCACCTTTGGTCTTTTATCAGGTGCAAAGCTCTCCTCCTCCGAAACTGAATAAGAACGAGTAGGGGGCCTATTGCTCCCTGCTGTTCAGGGGCTTGTTCCTGAGCTGTGTCTTTAAGGCATTTGTGTTCTCTCTGGAGATTCGATCATGTCTTCTGCCCTCTCCTCACATTGGTGATGTCATGTATTGCTCTGATGCCTGTGACTCTCTCTTCATCCTCCCCTCTTTCCTGGGCCTGGAAAAACCACAGTCCCTCCCTGCCAGTATTATCTCTGAATCCATCTTTCACATCTCTCAGGGGCAGGGACAGCAACCCCAGACTGTCCATATGGCAGCACCTGCCCACCCTCCAGTTACTCTCCAGTTCTCTTTCCCTGCTCCCTTTACCCCATGTCCCCCACCCCATTTCTAACTTCATTTCATCTCGTTATTTATTTACTTACTCATCTATGTATTTATTCAACAGATATTTATTGAGTGCCTCCTATGAGTCAGACACTTGACTCAAAGTGGTGAACAGGCAGACCTGTTTCTGCTTTTATGGAGCTCACAGTCTAGCGGGGAAAACATTCAGTACATGACATGAAACTGTGATGCTACACTATTTATTACACATTTTACAAACATGGAGAGTCATCTTTTAAATTCAGTTTAGACTTCACCTCCTCCAGGCAGTCTCTCCAGATTCTCCAGTGTGGCCTAAGTACCCTCCTGTGTGCTCCATTAGCATCTTATGCGTCTCCCCCATAGCACTCTGCACACAGTGTCGTCACTGTTTACATGCCTGTCTTTCCTACAGTAAAGGGTAGGATTCTGCAGGGCAGGTATCATCTCATTTATGTCTTAATCGCTAGCTCAGTTCCTCGTATACAGTAGATTCTAATAAAAGCAAAGGAAAGACTGAATAAACACTTTCTTTACTGGGTCCTTCCAAGAAGGGTCGCCATAAATAACACTTGTGAACAACTCGAGAAATAAGTCAAGAGTAAAGACACAGGCCAATGCCACCTTTGCTGCTGATAGACGCTATGTTGGAGGATGTAGCTCAGTTTGAAGGCCTAATGGGCCTGCCAGGGAACCGCAGCTTTAGGGAGATGCCCACCAGATGAGGGAACATCAGGAGGGAAAATCACAGCAGAGTGTATGCTCCCTGTGGGCAGGCTTACTCCCAAGAGGAAGATGGGCAGAGTGCCCAGTTATTCTCCCAAATTTTCCATAAAAGAAATGACCCCATCTCCCCAGAGGCAGAGACTGAGGGGAGGGAAGGAGGCTCTGAGTACTGCACTAATTTGGTTCCTTCGCAGGAAGGAAACACTAGGCATCAGCAAGAAATATTTTCCATCATCAACTGTATTGTGCCAGGCACCGTGCTCGACCCTCCCACCTAAGTCAGATTGTCTAATCTTTACCAAGGCAGAGAGAGGCGGGTACCAGTCCCATTTTATAGAAGAGGAAGCCAAGATTCATAATGGCCAAGTCGCTTATTCAAGATTACAAACTGAGGAAGTGGTAGAGATTGGATTGTTGTGTTACTAATAATTACGGTTGGGATTTATTTAGGTGCTTATTATGTGCTAGGGATGGAGATAAGTACCTCAATCCTCCCAACAGCCCCATGAGGTAGGCCATGGTTTTCATTCCATTTTATAGACGAGGTAATTTAAGCCAAGGTCACACAGCTCGCACCTGGAATTCAATCCTCCAGACTCTCCTATCATTCCTGTGTCAGGTAAAACATGTAAGCGAAAGAACAAAACACCCCAAACCACAGGACATATTTGCATCCTCTAAGACAATACGCTCTTTTCTAGAACTGAGGTAAAATCTCCAAGGTCTCAGTTTGAATCCTCCCTCTTGTCAGCTGTGGGATTCTGAGGGGCAGCCTGCCAAGAGGAAATAATAATACCTCTATCAAGAAGCAAACGTGCTTCCCCACTGCAAACATCTGAGGAGGTTCAAGGATTGGGTGAGGCCACCTCTCAGGTCTCAGACGGGCAGCCAGTCTATCTTGTTCCTGTGGAGGGTGGGTTCCCCTCTGCGTGTTTGTTTTGGCCCTGTCAGGCTGCTCTCTGGTGCCATGCAGTGTCTGAGACTGTCAGGGATGCCAAGGGTCCCTCTCTTAGAGGTGACACTGGGGTCCTGTGACAGAAAGCAAAGGGCAAACCCGAGGCAGGGGGCAGGGTAGGGCACTGGGGCAGTTGGGGCTGGGGTGTGAATGCTTCCCAGAACACCCAAGAGAGAGCTCACCTAATCTCTCAACAAACCTGAAAGCCCAGCATTATCTCTGTTCTTCAGAGAAGTGGAATGAAGATAATGAAAAGCAAGGAGACAAAGCAGGCAGCGGGAGGGACTTCGTGGGATCTGTGGGATCTGGGGCCGGGGAGGAGAAGAAAGAGAGAGGGACTCATTTCCCCTCCCCCATTCCGCAGGTGGCCCACTCTACACCAGATGTGTCTGCTCTTCTGGCCCAGGTGGGAGGACGGGGTGGATTCTGGATGGTGGCAGTTTGGGAGCAAAATCGATAATACTATTATCCCCATGTGTAAGGTAAAGGAAGGGCCTGAGGCTGCCTGAGGTCCACAGGGTTGGGGAGGAGAGGCTGGAATTCAGGCCAGTCAGTCCCCTGCACTAGCAGGGTCTGTTTTCATCCCTGTCTTGTTATGTAAAGTGTTACCAGGACCAGAAGCTTCAGCATCATCAGGAAGTTTGTTAAAAATGAGGAATCTCAGGCCCCTCCCCAGGCCTCCTGGTCAGATTCCGCATCTTAGCAAGACACCCAGGTGCCTGGAGAAGCCCTGTTCTGCCGCATGTCTAGGTTATCCCTGAGTTCCTTCTAACCGCTGGTGGGGTCCCTCTCCTCGCTGCCTTAGCTCACATAATTTGCACTGCAACTCAGGCACTTTGCCAGACTCCTGGAATGCTTTGCTCTCTTGTCCTTCCTCCCCAACCCCTACAACTGGTGAGCCCCTCAAGGGGAGGACAGTTAGGGTAGTGTGCTGCCCGCAAAGCAAAGACAACCTTGACCTCTCTCTCCTGTTACCTGCAGACCTGCCTCCTTTCGATCTTTACAAGCAGCCCTGCAAAGCAGATATTGATGACGGAAAATGGCGTCAGTTCAGTCAAGGCTTTCAAAGTGGAGCTGAGGTCTTGCTATCCAACATCTGACCAAAGTAAGCAGGTAGGAACGAGAATTAATATACTTACCTTGAGAACTTGAGCTTGGGACTTGGTTGGAACATCCTGTCTGATGATATATCACAAAGACTTACTGTAAGTTTGCTTTCGTTAGTAAGAATTTGCTCTGTTGGCAGCAGCCAGATAAAAGCTACATTAATATGAAACCTTTGTTTCACCACCATGTACCCCTTGATTGATGAGATTTTCCGAGAAGGGGACCTCCCCAGCTAGTTCCTTTCCCTCCTCTACATCAGCTCAATGGTTCTCACAGAACTTTAGAAAACACATAAAACTCTGGTTGTGCTTTCCAAGTTGATCCTCAAACTTGGCTCTCAATAAACTGATTCATTCTTTTTGTAAAAATGTAATTGTACATATTTGTGGGTATAGTGTGTTGTTTCAATTCATGTACATATTTTACAATGATTCACTTAGGCATATCCATCACTTCTGATTTATTCTTAAAAATTTTCCTCTCTAGTCTTTGATTCCGATGACAATATCATTGTCAAAGTAAATGAGAGACTTGCCTAAGTTTTCAGAGCTGATTTAGTTCAAGTGAAGGGCTCCTCCCAAAGCTCTCCTCCCTTCACTTCCCCCTCAAAAGAACACCTCACTGCCCCTTTGAGATTCTGAAGCGTGGGTGTAGTACACATTTTTTAAAGAGGGCAAGAATCAATCCGCTGGGATCCCCTCTAGTGGGCATAGAGCCCTGTGCTCCTGGGAGAAGGGCCAGTCATGAGGCAGGCTTTTCTCCACTGGCTGGCATCCCCCATCACGAGACCGTCCTGAGGAGCACTGAGCCAGAAATCGGCAGCCTTGGCCTCCAGCCTGAGCTCTGTCACTCACTCCCCATGCTACTTTGGGAAAGTTAGCTTGGTGCCTCAGACAGAGGAGATGCCTAGTAAGCAACAATTCCTGTTACTCCCTGGGCCTCAGTTTCTCTGTCAGGAAAATGAGGATGTTCTGCTGGAATCAGTAGTTTTCAAATTGTGGTCTAAAGGGCTCTGGGAACATCACTGAATCTGCACCATGTTTGGGTTAAGGTAGGAAAGAGAAAGCGAGTGGATCCGTGTGTTGACCCTGATATCAAACAGAGCAGCCGAAGTTTTATCCTTTATATATTGTTGGCTTCCTCATGAGACTTTCTCTTTTTGGCCTGAAATAATTTTGAAAATCATTGTTGAACGTTTTCTGAGGTTTCTTCCAGCTAGTACAGACTATGATTCCAGGCCTGTTTCTCCTGACTTGGGATTTATTCAGTGGGGCACAAAATAAATATTTCTTGAGTGCTGTCATGCCGTTTACTGAGTGGCATGCCCTGATCTCTACTTTATGATATTCACTTTGTCTGCAATAAGGAAAACAGACCATAGGAGTATGTATATGACAGAAACCCCTGTATCCATTCAGCCCTTTCTCTGTAGCAACAGAGTTGTGATTTTTAGCTGGACTCCTGGCCACCCAGCACAAGCCTACATTCCCCAGCCTCCCAGGTAGTTAGGTGCGGCTGTTTGCCTAAACTCTAACCAATGCCAGGTAAATGGAAGTGTTGGGCACAATTTGTGGGCCAGGCAGTTGAAGAAAAGGGGTGTGCCCTCCCCTTCTCCACATCTTCCCCCTACTAGACAGAATGCAAACATGGTGAGCAATATTAGGTCATGTGAAAAGGAGAAATACCCTAGGGAGGTGAGGCCACAAAAACAGGGAGACTGACACACAGTCCTGGACTGCTGCCACCCCGGATGCTACCCGAATTGCTACATGCTTCCGTCTTGTTTAAGCCACTTTTATTGAGTCTTTGTTAGAGTAACCGACTCTATAGTCAGTTCTGTAATAATACAGTTAATATTATATACTCTAACTAATTCAGTGAGCAAGAGTGGGAGCAGAGAGACCAGTTAGAAGCCTTTGGAATAGTCCAGGCAAAGATGATGGTGGTTTGGAAAGAGTAGCTTTGGGGGAGATGAGAAGCTCTGAAGATATTGCAAAGATTCCAGTGATGGAATTTGCTGATAGCATAAGTGTAAGATATGAGCAGAAGAGGAGAGTCAATCCCAGGATTTGGAAGTATGTGTTGCCAGATGGAGAAGATGAGGGGAGGAGCATGCACACAGGTGGAAATCGGGAGCTCATTTTGGACACGTGAAGTTTGGAATGCCGAGTGGACATCCAAGTGTTGCTTGGGCATTTGGACTCAGGCATCAAGATTTCAGAAGAGAGGGAATTGACTTAAGTATAAAAACAAAACCCACTTTAAAAGCCATGAGACTACAGCCAAAAAAGAAAATGAAATTCTGCCATTTGCAGTAACATGGATGAGCTTGGACAAAATTATATTAAGTGAAATAAGCCAGGCACAGAAACAGAAATGCTGTTGTGAGGCACCCTCCTGCAAGAAATGCACTTACACGCCACTCGTGCAGAAAAGGGCAGTTTATTCACTCCAGCTGGCCAGTGTCCATCTCCCAAGGAGCAACAAAGGAAGAGCAGCAATAGGCCTTGGTCTTGTGGGATTTTTAAAGGCAAAAACTACATCCCATTGGCACACGAGTTTGTCCAGGTGCACAAAGCAAGCTAGGGGGCTAGGTTACAGAGGCCAGGAATGAGCTGTTAGCGCAATCAAGCATACAACTTTTCATTGTGTATTTTCCCAAGTAATAGTTCACTGTGTATGGTTTCTGTTCCCATGTAATAGTTTACTGTGTATGGCCCCTGTTTCTATGCAATGGCTTTTGTTTCTATGAGGAGGTCAATTGTTTCTCATGCATAAGGAGCAGGGGGCGGGCAGGTAGTCCGCAGGTCAGACAGGGGGTAAAATGGAGTTACTTAGGTTAAGCAAGCAATTCTACAAAGCAGATAGTGTATGTTATGAGGTGTAGGGAGCTCTATTTCATTCCCAACTCCTCTTCAGGAAGGAATCAAACCATTGATACATCGGTACTTAATTTGTTGTACTTAGTATGTAAAACAGAGTTTGACTGATTGTTCATTAACCAAGGTGACCAGGAAAAAGATTTTCAAACCAATTTTTATTATTACTATATGACTTTTTTTTTCTTTAATGTGATGTCTGACTAATGCAAGGCTGTCTCTAATAACACCCAAATGGTTGGTATAGAAACAACAGGTTTCCCTATAGCCATATATAATCCACCTTTTTAGTCTGATTGTGTGGATTATATATGTGTGCAGTTGCTGCTGCACATTCAGATAGGTTCAGCCTCTGTGTAGGCCCCTGTGTGGCCACGATGACCACAGCAAAGAGGAAAAAATTAACTTTTTACAACATTGTCAGATTGACCACTTGGTGTAAATCTTTTTTATCAAAGCACTTTACATTTTAAAATTGTTATTTAATTGGAAAAATTCTCAATAAACTAGGAATAGAAAGCACCTTTCTCAATCTAATAAAGGGCATCTACAAAAAGCCCACAGCTAACATCATACTTAATGGTGAAAAACTGGGTGTTTTTCCCATAAACTGAGGAATAAGGCAAGCATGCCCATTCTTGCCATTTTTATGCAGCATTGTGTGGGACCAGCATTGTATGCTAACCAGTCTGCTCATGACAAAGAAGGAGGTCCAGATTGGAAAGGAACAAGTAAAACTGTCTTTATCCATAGATGGTATGGTCCTGTGTGTAGAAAATACTGAGGAATCCATACAAAAAGCTACTAGAACTAAACATGTTTGGCAAGTTTGAGGACCCAAGATTAAAATGAAAAAAAGCAATTCTATTTCCATATACTACCTATGAACAGTCTGAAAATGAACTTAACAATTTCATTCATAATAGCATTGAAGAGAATAAAATGTTTAGGAACAACTTTAACAAAAGCATGCAAGACTTGTCTGTTGAAAACTACAAAATACTGCTAATAAAAATTAAAGACAATCTAAATAAATGCAGAAACATTTCATGGTCATGGACTAGAAGACAATATTGTTAAGATGTCAATTCTTCCCAAATTGATCGATAGATTCAATGTAATCCCTCTCAAATTCCAGAAGGCCTTTTTGCAGAATTGACCAATTGCTTTTGTCAGTGGGTAGGCCTCTCTGACCAAGGGGTGAATCTGGCGTAGTACCTGTTGGAGGGCCTGAAGAGACTGAAGAAGGTTATGGTTAGTGATTTCAGCAAGTTTATCATCTTTGAGGTGGGGCAACAGAGAGGGTGTAATTCTTTGTATGTAGGGGGTGCAGTTAGCCCTCAAGCGGGCAAAGGGAAGGAGGCTCACCCCGTTCTCGCCAGTCTCTAGTTTTAATTTGGTAAGTGTTTCTTTTAAAGTCTGATTCATCAGTTCTACCTGTCCTGAACTTTGTGGTCTATAAATATGATGTAAATTCCAATTTATTTTTAATGTTTTCGCTAATAATTGGGAAATTTGGGCTGTGAAAGCCGGGCCATTGTCAGACCCCAAGATTACAGGTAGGCTGAATCTGGGGACAATTTCTCATAACAATTTTTTTAGTGTTATCTGAGCGGTTTCCGTTTTGGTAGGAAAGGCTTCTACCCATCTAGAAAAAGCATCTATGAACACCAAAAGGTAGCGATACCCATATTGTCCAGATTTTACCCTGGTGAAGTCAATCTCCCAGTGTTCGCTAGGGTTGGTTCCTTGCGTTCTGGTTCCAATGGGCAGCCTTGATTTTGGCCCTGGATTTACTTGTGAACAAATTTCATATCTGGTAACAGTGTCTTTTGTTATTTTGTCAATATCTTGGATGTAATAATATTTTTTAAAAGTTCAGTTAATTTTGTGGATCCAAAGTGTGTTCCTTGGTGTGTCGGTTTAATCAGCACTCTGCCTAGAGCCTGGGGCAAATAAATCCTGTGGTCTGGCAGAATTTTCTAATTCATGGCATTATGAAAGGCTTATAAGATCTTAGCATGTTTTGCTTCTTCTTTAGTATAATGGGGAGTTGGCAGCAACTGAGGTGCCAGAATGACTATTAAAGAGTCAAATGGCCCCACTGGTTTTAACGTGGCCTCTTTGGCAGTCAAATCTGTAGCAGCGCTGCCTTGTGTCTCAAACAAGTTATCTTTCTGGTGCCCCAGACAATGTATGATGGCCACTTTTTTTGGATACATATGGCCTTACAGAGGGCTAGTATTTTTGCTTTATTATTTATTTATTTTCTGGTATTAATAGTCCTCTCTGTTTGTATAAGGCCCCGTGAACATGGGCAGTGCAAAAGCATATCTGTTGTCAGTATATATGTTAACAGTTTTATCTTTTCCATGCTTTAAAGCCTGTGTTAGGGCTATGAGTTCAGCCTTTTGAGCACATGTTCTTTGGCTTAAGGCTTGAGCCCAAATGACCTGATCTAAAGTTACCATGGCTGTCCTGTTTTACCTGATTCCATTGGAAATGAAACTGCTTCCATGAGTGAACAGCATTTCATTAGGCTCTGTCCAGGGCACATCAGTCATGTCTGGCTACAGGCCTTGGAGAGTCTCTATTGTTTCAAGGCAGTCATGGATAGGCTTGGTTGGGTTGTCATCTGGGAGGAAGGTAGCTGGATTTAGAGCTGTGGTTTTTAGGGGCTGATTTAGAAGTAAAGCCTGATACTGGGTGAAGTGGGAGTTGGTGAGCCAACATTCAGGTGCACTTTGTAAGAGAGTCTGTACAGAGTGGGGGGCCACTAAGCACATGTCCTGTTGGCCTCTTCTATCAGTAAACCAGTTGCCATTATGGCTCAGAGACAGGTTGGCCATCCTGCGGCTACACTGTTCAACCTCGTGGAGAGGTAGGTGATAGGCCTCTTCCACGGTCCCAGGGCTTGGGAGAGCACCCCGTTGGCAATGCCTGGCATCTTGGCAACAAACAGAGAGAAGGGCTTCATCAAATAAGGTCGGGGAATTTTTAAATCCTTGCTGGAGGTGAGTTCAAGTTAATTTTCCAGAGTATCCTCCCCCAGGGTCAGTCTATTCAAAAGCAAAGAGAGGTTGGCTTACTTTGGCCAGTGGGAAGCTGAAGAAGGTATCCTTAGGATCTAGCTTTTTGGTTTCTTTCTCTTCTGGACTAACTCTGTCATTAAAGACCCTCTGGGCAATTTCAACCAGCTCAGATAACAATTTTCTTTTAAGTCCTTCCTGTCTTTGAAGCTTTCTCCTAACGTCTGGGGCTGACTGGGTGACAAAGGCAATATTTATCACCCACTGCTTTTCTGGAGTCTCAGGGTCCACAGGAGTCTAGGTCCTGTAAGCCTCCATAAGGCATTCCAGGAAAGCGGTGGGGGTTTTGTTTGGTCCCTTAATAGTTTCACTTACTTTTGATAGGTTAGTGGGCTTCTGGGCTGCTGTGTGGGGTCCCCTCAGGAGAGTCTGGCAATACAGGTTGAGAGCCTCCTTACCTTGGTCTGTGTTTGGGTCCCACCCAGGTCTGTTACAGGGGAACACACATTTGAGGTGAATGGGGTCATCAGAGGGTCAGCCATGGTGACTGGTAATAGTGTTCAGGGCCTCCCTCTGGATCCATTTGTGTTCTTCTGATGTGAAGAGAGTCTGCAGGAGCTGCTGACAATCATCCCATGTAGGCTGGTGGGTAAAGAAAACAGTCTCCAGGAGGGAGATGAGGCCCTGAGGTTTTTCTGAGAAAGAAGGATTTTGATTTTTCCAGTTGTAAACCATGAAGGGAGCCTGGCCTTGAGGAGTTCTGGGAGGCAAGGGAGCCTGTTGGAGCAAGAGGCAGGTTTGGAGGAATGGCAGGGAGAGGACTGATATACAGTTGCACTCCAAGTATGCAGAGGGAAAAACCAGGTGGGGGAGTGAGAGGGGCGTTTGGAGGAATAGCAGGGAGAGGCAGTACCACTCTGAGTATGGGAAACAGGCAAAGAAAGTCCAGAAATACACCCATTGTTCTGCTCAATTGGTTTTTAACAAAGTTGCCAGAGCAATTCTTTAGGAAAAAGCTATGTGTATGCCCTGAAAACTATTTACACTACCACTTAAATATTTTATTTATATCTACCTAAATGTTGACTCTGACAACTGTTACACTGTGGAGTTAATAAGGCTGCATATGTTTTAAAGTAATGAACAGAGTATGCTTTCTTAGCTGACTAATTCACATTTTTTAAAAGTGTTTTGTCAGTTAATGCTTTCAACCAACTTAAAAGTAATGTTTTCCCCATTTTCTCCGTGAATGGAAAGAATGCAAACAAACCTGTGTTTAACAATAAGGTCAGCATGACATAAAGTAACAAAAATGAGGTTGACATTCTGGGACTAATCTAGCAGTCCTACAAGAGTTTTTCAAATTCTTTTCTTTGGTTACAGTATATTCAGAGATTAAATCACTGCTGTCATGAACTACTGCTGTTTAACTTATCATCAACCTCCCCCCAATTTTTAAATCTTCTCCAGTGAAGGGAGAAGAAATTATTAAAGGAAATACTCTTAGCTTATTTTCAATTTTTTTTTTTTTTTTTCTTTTTCGTGACCGGCACTCAGCCAGTGAGTGTACCGGCCATTCCTATATAGGATCCGAACCCGCGGCCGCTGGGAGCGTCGCCACGCTCCCAGCGCAGCACCCTCCCGAGTGCGCCACAGGCTCGGCCCAATACCTTGGGTCTTCAGAGGTGTCAGAGAGTATGGGAGACAGTGTGGGGGTTATGCTCTTCTTCAGAGAAGCTGGAAGAGAAGGCTTAGTTAAAAGCACAGAATGTGTACTATTTCCATTCACCTTGGGACATTTTTTTAATGGCACCTTTTTAGTCATGATGGCTTGTCAGAGATTATATCAATCCAAACCTGTATGTAAGGGGGGGGGGGGGTGTCCCATAGACCTGTTTGGAGGAATTTTGTCCCATTTGTTATATAAGACCATAGTTAATGACACACAAAAACACACAACTGGCAGCATACAAAAGACAGACAAGTGGCCACACCCAAAATTACTCTAAGATATCCATAGACACAAAAATCACAATGACAAAGATGAACAAGAAATACGGAAACACAATTCCTATTGACTTGCAAGTCCCAAACCCAAATCCAAATTACCACTGGGCCCAGTGATGTCTTGGGAGCCCAAGGACTAGGGGAGTTAATGCTGCATCCAGCCTTCCACTAAGTCCAACCATTGGTGCACCATTCTTTACTGAGATCTCACCTACCTGTGGAGAGAGTAAAGTGCCCCGTCTGCAGAAGAGGAAGAGCTTCTCTATCTTCTCCTAGGAGATAACTGCGGGGAGGGATTTACTCACGAGAGAAAGAATCTCATTGGGGTCTCCAAAATGTTGTGAGGCACCCTCCCACAAGAAATGCACTTACACGCCACTCGTGCAGAAAAGAGCAGTTTATTCACTCCAGCTGGCCAGCATCCATCTCCCAAGGAGCAACCAAGGAAGAGCAGCATTGGGCTGTGGTCTTGTGGGGTTTTTAAAGGCAAAAACTACATCCCATTGGCATACGGGTTTGTCCAGGTGCACAAAGCAAGCTAGGGAGTCAGGTCACAGAGGCCAAGAACAAGCCATTAGAGCAATCAAACATTCAAGTTTTCATTGTGTGTGTTCCCATGTAATAGTTCACTGTGTGTGGTTCCTGTTCCCATGTAATAGTTTACTGTGTTTGGCTCCTGTTTCTGTGCAATGGCTTTTGTTTCTATGAGGAGGTCAACGGTTTCTCATGCAGAAGGGGGGGCGGGTAGTCTGCAGGTCAGACAGGGGGTAAAATGGAGTTACTTAGGTTAAGCAAGCAATTCTACAAAAGCAGATAGCGTACATTATGAAGGTATAGGGAGCTCTATTTCAATACTACATGTCCTCATTCATAAGTGGGAGCTAAGAAAGAAAGAAGGAAGGAAGGAAGGACAGAACACATGGAACTTTGAACTTTCAGAAGGAGAGAACAGACCTATAGTTACTAGAGGTGGAAGGGGGGGTGGGTGTGAGGGAGTAATTGAGTACAGGACACAAGGAATGATTATGATTTGTAGTGATAAACATGCTAATAATATTATTTGATCATCACATGCTGTACACAAATACTGATAGTCAACTCTATACCCCATAAACATGTATAATTAATCATGTTTCAATTCAAAAAATAAATTTTTCTTTTTTAAAAAAAAAGGACAAATAAAATAAACACATAAATATATAAATAAATAAGCCATGAGACTAAATTTTTCTCTCAGACTTTTTGGGCAAAAATGTAGGGAACAAAATAGAATTCCATAGTGAAAATATGATCAAACTGCTGCCTTGTCATTTTCTGTTATTGCGATATGGCCTTTAATTAGCTGGCTTTCCAGAGCACTGGGCACTGAGAAACCCGGGAGGCAAATTACTGCTCTGCGCACCTTGGAAAGTGTATCCTCACATCTGAACAGCTCAGAGTTCTCAAGGCACGTAATTACCCTCTGAGAAAGCTTTCCAGAGTTAATGGCATTTGGGAAAGTTGGAAAGTTGGGGAACTGGATTTTCAATCCAAAAGATACAATGGAAAGAGTGATTAGCAGATCTGGCTTGGCATCCTGGACTCTCTACATAAGGAACTGACAAATGGGACAAGTCATCTAATAACCATCCATCCATCCTTCCACCTACTCATCCGTCATCTAACAGAATATCTGCAGTGGAGTTTCCTTTCTCCTGCATCCCCAGCATCCCTGCCACATGAGGTTAGGCTGTGCTGCTTATTGCCCAAGTAAGATAAGAGAGGAAACCACCTGGCACACAGAAATCTGTAGAGCACAAAAGAAGGAAGGTAAGAAATGAAGGCACATCTGCCCAGAGAGAAATGGGTAACAGAAAGATCCTCCGGCACTAGGGTTTGGGGCAGTGGAGACAGAGAGAAAAAAAAAGCCCAACGTGAGGGCTGAACTCTCTGAAGCAGGAGCTGTCTTGTGAGCCTTAGGGATAACAGTGCAGAACAGTCTGTTCCTTGCTTCTTGGGATCTAGCTCTGAAAAATTCCAAGTCCTGGTTTAGCATGACACCATGTTCAACACAGCATGGACATAGTAAGGAAGTGCTCAAGGGTGCTGTCACAGAGGCTGCATACTAGCTTGAGGTAGAAAACAGAATATTCCTGAAGCTCCAGGGCTGGGGGCAGGAGCTAGAAGCCACAGGGAGCAGGGACCTCGCAACTAGAGGATAAAGCAGGGAGGAAGTCTGCAGCACCAGGGGCCATGGAAGGATGGATGACACCCATAAGACCACAGGAATTGTGACTTCTCAGTAGACATGTACTTGGAGCAGCTATGGACCAAGCTAAACCTGCCAACACTCTGGAGTAAATTGAGAACTAAGAGGACTCTTGGGCCAGGGGTCCTTTGCCCATCTCTACACTCTTCCCTGCCTCCCCCATGACCATGGAGATGCAGAAACTCACACCTGTGCCCAGACACCATCTTGGGAGAGAAGGAAAGGAGGAGTCTTTTGAATGAGGAGAGAAATAGTATTGATAGAGAGCTCGAGTTTAAATCAACTATCAACTTGTACACAACTAAATCAGGTAGAAAAAGACTGCATGAATCCAAAATGAACAGAATTGTCTTTAATTGGCAAGTTTAATGATTATTTTCCACAATCAGTAGGAATGGGAATGCAAGAGCAGAGTAAATCAGTTATTGTCAAGGAAAATTATGTTACTTTACACATCAGAGTTGTGTGCAAATTTTAAATTCTGCTATAATGCTTTCACTTACTTATTCTTTCATTCATTCCACAAACATTTACTGAACACTTACTTTCTTCCAGGCACTGGAGAGAGAGATGAATAAGATTTTTCTGCTCTCAAGAAGCTTAGAGATTGGGGTGGGAGGCACTACCCACCATCCCAGTGCCAGGTGAGAAGTGCTGTAACACAGGCAAGCCCAGGTGGCCAAGAGAGCCCAGATGAAAAGCAAAGGACCCTCAGTCCTGCCTGTGGACAGTCAGTGGGGACTTGATGGAGGAGATGGTGCCTGATCTGAGTTTTTAAGATGAGTAGGAGTTGACCAGGTGGAAAAGGACAGTCAGAAATGGTGGCATTCATTCCTATGTTCATTCATTCATTCATTCATTCATTCATTCATTCATTCACTTAACTAATAATTATTGGGTGCCTGCTAAATACAGAAACTGATCTAAGACACGAGGATATAGCAGTAAACAAAACAGATGCAATCCCTGTCTTTGTGGCATTTATATTCTAGTATGAGGAGAGAGAGAAAGTAAAAACTACAAGAATAAATATGTAATATAATACCAGCTAGGGATAAGTGCAGTGAAGAAATAATAAAGTCGAGTAAGGAGATACAGGGAGGCAACAGGGCGAGGTGAGAAAGGGGCCAGGGGCTATTTTGCACAGAGTAGAGAGGGGAAGACTCTGGTGAAGTAAGATTTAAATGGAGGTCCATTTGAAATGAGATCCTAAGACACGTGACCATCTCCAGGAACAGTATTCAAGGCAGAGGGAGCTGCAAGTGCAGAAGCCCGAGTCTGGAATTTCCCTGGCAAGTTCAAGAAACAGCCAAGAGGTCGGAGCACCAAGGATTCTTACGGCAGTGAAAATACTTCGTATGACAGTGTAATGATGGATACTTGTCACTATACGTCTGTCCAAGCCCGTAGAATGGACAACACCAAGAGTGAACCCTAATGTAAACTGTGGACTGTGGGTGGTAATGATGTGTCAGTGTGGGTTCATCAATTGTAAGAAATGTATCAGTCTGGTGGGAGATGTTGACAATGGGGGAGGCTATACATGTGTGAGGTCAGAGAGTATATGGGAAATCTGTGCACCTCCCTCTCAGTCTTGCTGTGAACCAAAAACTGCTCTTAAAATATAAAGTCTTAAGAAAAGACAAAAAAGAAAAAGAAAAGAAAAGATTAAAAAGTTGATGGGGAATTTTACAATGGATCAATAAAGCTGAAACATCTGAACCCACAGCCAATGAGATGTAAGCAAAAGACTAATGGGAATTTCTTGGACAGGTTGTCGTACCTGGTATAGGTATTGCCACTTATATCAAAACAAAAGAAAAGGACCATCGAACGGATCAATGGCTGGGGCTGGGAGGGAGGTGAAGACAGGCAGGATACGAGGTCGGAGTGGTCTCTAGGGGTGAGTTCAGACAGAGCCTTGCAGGCCATGATTAGGAGTCTGGATTTTACTCTGAGTCTGAGGTTTCCTTGAAGCCATTGAGTTGGTAAGGCATGATAGAGTAGGGACTTAGAAATAGTTCAGTGAGGTTGGTCTGGAAGTACACACAAGAGATCATATGTGAGCGAGAAGAAAGGCAAGCTGAAGGCTGAGCACAAAAGGCCCAGTCAGGAAAGAGCTCAGCTCAGCCAGGAAAGTTGGAGTTTATCTTGAGTTCAGTGGAAGCAACTGAAGGATTTTAAGGAGGTAGGTACTGAGTGGACATGATCAGGCTAGGGTTTTGGAAAAATGATTTGTGGGCATTTTGGAGGGTGGCTTAGAAGAACACAGGAGTAGGATAGGGGAGAGGGAGCAAGATAAGGGCATAGAAAACCAATCAGGGAGGCTGGGGTACTTATCTAGGACAGGGGTGACAATTGAGCAAGTGCAGCAAAACTGGGGACAAAGCAGAGGGGCAGGGTCAGTAGATGGTGAGGTGGAACCAAAGCTTGACTGGATTTGGGAGGTGAGGGAAGAGGAGGAGACTGGTTCTCTTCTCTCTCCATGTGATCTTGTTCATTCCCATGGACTTCAATGCCATCCTCATGATAATAACTCCCAAACTTTTATTTCCAGCCCAACACCCTCCTTCTGTCTTTGCACTTGCCACACCATGCTACATTTTTGATTTGAGTTTGGTTTGTATGGGTGTGGTAAAATATATAAAACATAAAATTTGCCATTTTAGTCATTTTGAAGCATACAATTCCGTGGCATTAATTACATTTTCACTGTTGTGCAACCACACCATCTGTTTTGAAAACTTTTTCATTGCCCCAAACAGAAACTCTAACTGTTAAGCAATAAGCTGAGTCTGTTTTTTAGACACCAAAAGTAAAATAAACTGAGCTCTATTAGGACAGCATCTCTATCCACAGCTTATCTCTATCCGCAGCTCCTTAGTAATACCTGGACTTTTCTAGACACCCAAGATATTGTTTATTAAACTGAAGGATTAAAAGAAAATTACTACTGGGATAATCTGGGAAGACTTCCTGGAAGAGGTGACATTTTTATTGGAATCTTAAAAATTGAGTAAGATTTCAATAGGTGGAGAGGAGGGAAGGGCATCCCAGACTGAGGGAATAGCAGGGAGAGGGCAAACTCTGCTGGTGGCCAACCCAAGGTCAGTGTTCTCCTATCAGAGCCGCAGTTTTGTTTAGGGTGGCAAAGTGTACAACCAAGATGTATAGACACATTCCTTAGACTCTCATTCAGATCAAGGTAGCCCTTTGACAGTTGCAGCCAGTGAGATGTAAGCAAAAGACTAATGGAGATTTCTCAGATAGGCTGACATACTTGATACAGCTACCGTCATTTCCTCTTTTTTTCTTTCTTCTATTTCTTGTCTGGAATGTACATGTAATGGTTAGAGCAATACTGGCCATCTTATAGCCAGTGTTAGGAAGGTAACAGGAAAATTGTGGAGTCCTTGGCCCTGACATTTTTGAGCCACAGCACTAGCAACCCTAGACGTGTGTGTGTGTGTGTGTGTGTGTGTGTGTGTGTGTGTGTGTGTAACTCGTAACTGTAGAACTTGGTTGAGTTTTTTTCTTATTCACAGTTAACACAGGTCCTAACTGATACAGGGGTCAAAGGTACGAAGACTTGTATCTGAGACTGAGGCAAACGAGACAGTTTGATGAGGAAGAATGTCCAAACAAAGTAAACAGATGATAAGTACTTATTAAACTCCTATTATGGCCTGGAAATGCCAGCCTCCATGTTTTTGGTGGTTCCGGATGTTATGGAAGGGAGAATGAAGGAAATCCCAAATAGAGTGACTTGGATAAAGCCCTTTCTAAAGAGGCAAATAAACAAAGAGAATAAATGGAGTCTTCGGGTCTGGCCAGACACATTTTTGCCCTCCATGGGAAAACAGATTTGTCTATGCTGTAGCCAGGACATTTAGGACTGGAAATTGTAAAGGGTGGTCTGATCCTAGATTGGAAGTCAGAGGTACAGGAAAGAATGGTGAGTTCAAAAAAAAAAAAAAAAGATAAATTCATGATAGTGTCTTTCACTGTTTCTATAAATGAACATTGCAATGAAACACTGAAAACAATAACAATATATAGAATAAAAATACATGACGACAGTAGCATATACATGAAGGGGCAATAGAGGAAAAGTATCCTAAAGTCCCTGCACCTAGTCCTATCTAGTCACATTGTAATGTAACTGCAGAAAATCAAAGAGAAGATCTTGAAAGAAGCTCCTTGGTTGATGATGGAAAGCTTCTTTATTGAAGAATCCCAGCTAGTAAGTGCAGAAGAAAGAACGGACTTAGAAAATCACCATTTTATAATTCCTTGATGAGACAATGGATCTAGTCAACAAACATCAGTGACTGCAAAAAAATCAGTAGGTGAAAAATTGATGGGGAATTTTATAGGGGACCAATAAAGCTGAAACGCCTGAACCCACAGATCAACTTTAACATCACTAAAAATTGGACAACCAGATATTATGTGGCTCCTTAGGAGAAGCTATAGGAAATATATAAAGCAGCCACCTCTGATATGTTGTTGCCCCTCCCACCCCACCCCACCCCCCCAAAAAACCCCTTGAATGTGAATCTCATTGAGCCTCTAGGTCTAACTACCGGTTGACAGAACATATGGGGAATAGGAAAACATGTTAAATGACATTACAAAGAGATAATCAGCCAAACCCAAAACGTAGGAAAATTCTACAAGACAAATGACCCAGTGTATTCAGCGTTCCAGCAGAAAACAAACAGATGGCTCACTCAAATGAGGTAATTTGAGAAGGGCTTAATAAAAGGACTGTTTACAAAGATTTGGGTGGGATGTAGGGAAACCACAAGTGAAAAAGGGACAGCATAGAACCCCAGCGCTAATTCAAGCTCAAGAGACATTACCGCTCTAGGGATGAAGGGACAAGAGGACACCAAGGGAGAGAGATAGAGAGAAGGAACAAACTGTGGAGAGGGCCTGGTTACAAGGGCATGACCTTGGGTTAAGGATGCAACAAGGTAGCCAAGAAATATTGTATACCAATGTTTAGAACGGTGGTCACATTGCATTTAGAATGAAATAGAAAAGGGAGTAAGTAAGATTTAATTCATACACAAATACATGTAAGAATCTCTTTATTTCAACTACCAGTGTTTCAGCATGGAATTGAGTGCTGATGTACAAGCATACTTCAAAAAGTTCATGGAAAAATGGAATTAAAAGATAACACAAATCTTTTTATGAGTTTGTTGAAGAGATATTTTAAATCCAGGACTAACACAATAGATTCCAGCTGGTGTTCCTGTATCTGCTCCTGGCTATCCGTCTGTTTTCCACTTCGTAGGCAGTGTGTTTGAAAACCACAGATCTAGTCCTGGGGTTATACTGCTCGAAACCCTCTAGTTGCCCTTTCAATAGAGATTTTCAGCCTGATTGATTGATTGATTGATTGATTAATCTTACGAGGTGTATTTGAAAGCTCAGCAGAGACAGCTGAATTTCTTCAACTCGCTGATGATGGGTGATTTAGATGCTGCTATGACAACTTCAAATTTTTTCTTCTTCCTTTTTCAGTACTAGATAGAACAAGTGACTCCTTTTCATGATTTTCCTCCCGCTGGATCATGAATCACCAACCCACTGATCCCAGAAGCAGTCTGTTCTCCTTCTCAAGCGTGGCCTGCATCCTGCTCTGCCCATTTGCCATGGTGAGATTTCTGAGGGGTTGAAGTGGGTGACAGACAGTAAGGGGGGTGGGAGGGGGGTGGAGAAGAAGGGCTCTCCTGAGTGGCTTGCACAGAAATGGGGCAACAGAATTGAAAGGGTCAGGGAAGAACTCTTTCCCTCCCCTCCCCTGGGCAGCGAGCATTGTCTCTAGCCAAGCTGGCAATGACAGAAGACGGCTGCCACTGAATTCCTGCCTGCTGGAGATGGGGGCTTCTGCAGCAATCTGTGGACGTACCAAGAGTTGGTGTGATGTGCCTTGGGTTCTGACAGCTTAGGCAGGAGGGAGCTAGTTTTTGCAGTTCTGTTTATGGAGTGGGCCAGATGAAAATGAGGGCTGATGGTCTGCTTTTCACAGCCATCAGTGACAGCTTTCTACAACACCTGGGTTTTCTTTGGAAACTGTGAAGAGGCACTGAAGTCTCCTGCATTTGCACTTTAATGGAGATGGGCTCCTCGTTGATCAAAGAATCAAGTTCAGACTTCATAGTATGTTTCTGAAGATCCTTTTGGGTTTTAGCTGTCATTCAGGCCACCCCCACCCACACATCTGCCACGATGGTGTGTTCTTTTTCTGGGCTTGACCTGCACTGTTTCACTGACCTCACCCTCTACCCTTGACTATGCCCTGCTGGGATCTGTTAGCTCCTCTAAAGCCTTCCTGCATTGCAAGGCCCAGTTTAATTTCCAGCACTTTCAGGAAAGCTTCTCAGATTCACTTTTCAGTTGTGGTTTCACTCTTCCCTATTTTCTTCAGCATTGTCAACTGTTATTCCAGTACCTATGACATTCTAATGTGTTGTTTTCTCTTGTTTGCATCCCCTAACTACATTTCAGCCTGATTTATAAGTCATTCCATGGTCTAGCAATTTCTTGCAACTCCAGTCCTTCTTCCCTTGAGTGGCTTTATCCCAGCCACACTGGACAGTCTTGGAATGCTACCGGCTTTCTTCCTAGTGGGCATTCACGTATATGGTTCCTATGGTTTGTAAGTTGTTTAGGGCTCAGTTGCAGGAATCAGAACTCAATCTAGTTAGAAAGGGATTTGTTTTTTTACAGGGCATTAAATGGTTTCAGAAGCAATGGCAACTGGAAAATAAGACTCTAAGACAACCTCAAGATCTGCAGCCAGCTCTGGCCACCACAGGGGCTTCTGCCTCTTCTGACATCATGGAGCTGGCAGCCAAATAAGGAAGCTGTCCCTGCAGCTACTGTCTGCCACGATCAGGAAACCACCCAAATCAGCAAACAGCCACAATCTGGAAGCTAAAATGACCAGGAAGCCACCACACTCCAAGAGATGTCTCAGGGAAGCCCGACCTCCATAAATATGGTGCTTGCTTACAGGTCAGCAGAAGCCACAGAAGCAGGGAGGTGAGGCCACCTCATCACTTTCATCTTCCAAATCCTGTGGGAATGCATCTGACTGATGGAAATAATTCATACCCAGAACTTGTGCTACAAAGGAACCTGGAAAACATGGTTTTTAGCTTTCCAGACTACACACACCAGAAGGTCAGAGTAGATACTGAACACCAGTGAACCACATCTGCCACAGCCTGTTCTCCCTCTTCCCCTGGCCCAGCATTGCTCATCCCTAGGTCTTGGGCTAGACTTTATCTGCTTACGAAGGCATTGCGTGCCTCAGTCTGTTTAGACACCCTACCACGTCCCCAGCCCCTGCCAAGAATACCCACTATATTACTCTGGGATTTACCATTACAAATTATTCCTCCAGGAATGTGTCTGTCTTCCCTGCTAAGCTCCATGATGGCAGGGAGTACATCTACTTCATTCACACTTTTATCCTCAAAGCTTGCCCAGTGCATGGCACATCATAGTCTCTTTATGTGATATCAATGAATGTGTTGAATGAATAAATAAATAAATGCACAAAGGAGAGGATAAGGGAAGGCATTGTGGAAACAGCTCATAATAAGGCAATAGAGACATCAGTTGGAGGAAAGTTCTCTGACATGGAGGGGCTGCAGTCTCGTGGATTTGTTTTATAGGGAGTAGATACTGGATACGCTAAATACAAAGTGTAGCAGATCTCTTACGTTGCTGGCAGACCTGGATGTCATCTGGAAAAAACCACCTCATTCTAAAGAACTCATTTTCTTCAGCAGCCTTGAATGGAACCAAATTCCCCTGAAGGAACAGCATTTCCCACTGACTGGGGTCTGTCTCCAATAGCAATTCTTTCCCTGTGGTATTTGACTCTGAGGAGCATGCCTGACAATTTTGTAAGATCAATGAGATGCTCAGGAGCCTCAAAGATGTGGGAATCATCTTTGTTCAGAGGTTGCTCACTGCCCAGTCCTCAGAACAAACTGAATCCCAGAGAAGCAATATTGGCCATATAGCTCTTGGAAGAGTCAATTTTGAATACACACTCACTTCTCCAAGGATTTGACCTGACAACTTGTTTGTATGAGGATTGGGTCTGTGTGGAAGCTTAGCCATAGTATTGAAAAGTCTTACTTCTCTGAAAAAAAAAAAAAAAACCCGAATTGCAGATAGGGCGTTGGCACAGTAATGCTTAGGCTCTGGCACAAAATCAGTCTATCAGAAGTGCCTTTTCTCTAAACAGAAGTACCAGTGCCAATGGAGGGACCAAGCAAGGTCTTGTCTCAAAAGAATGCAGAACTCATCTTGGGATACCCAGGCCCTCTGCATCTTGCCCCAGTGAATTGACTTTACAATTAAAAGTGTTAACACAGAGAGTTCAGAGGCAGCCAAGAGGGAGCCAGGCCAGAGGGAGAAACAGGGCTGATCAAGGGCAAACCATACACCATGAGGCTTGGTTTGACACAATTATGGAGGGTCCCACTCCCCGCAAGCTACACTACCACGGGCAGCAAAACTAAACTGTGAAAGGTCTCATAGAAAAGAAGCATTAATAAGAAATCCACATACTGTACATGTAAACATGTAATGTAGCTATAAAACATCAATGCTGTTCATGAGCATGTATGATGTTGACGGTCCACCTGGGCCTCATGATTGATCCACTTGCCCCCAAATCCACTTCTCCCATGAGTCCTCGAGGACCTCCTTATAACAGGTCTATGAAAGCCTTTCTTTTTTCTTTTGGTGCTACTACTCTGCTGCTACTTCCTTGGTTTAGAATAGTCATTAACAGGCAGAGTTCTGGAGTTAGACTTTCTCACTTTAAATTTCAATTCCACCACTTGCTGCAGTGTGACCCAGGAGAATGAACTTAATTTTTCCCTGTCTCAGCTTCTACTTTGTGAAATGGAGATTAAAATATCTCTAACCACAAGGAATTGTTGTGGGAATTAAATAAGGTAATCCATAAGGCGTTTAAAAGCTTGCATGGTATATTGTAATTCCTCAATGATATTCGTTATCTTCTCATAATTGTTGTTATTAATATTCATTTGTAGCACTCTTACTGTTTAGATACATTTCTTTCATGGGTTTTATTTATTAAGTCAAATTTATGATTTGAATGACAGTTGGATCAAATTATTTCTCTCTCATTCTCCATTCTAGGGCTTTAACAACAGCAAGTGAGCAGAGGTGGATTTCAGGATAAGCTAGAAATGAAGAAATTGAATTTACCATCCAAATGTCCATATTTCAGAGAAAGGAACTATGGCATTCAGTGGTTGCCTTGAGGAACAAGCAAGAAATCCTGCACAAGCAAGCTTCAGTTAGAAGCACATGAATTAGTTCACATATCAGCTGTCTAGCAGTAGTGTGGGCTTCAGGGTTGGTTGATTCAGTGATTCAATGAGGGCATTGTGGCCCTAGGTTCTTTCCATCTCTCCCCTCTGCCCTCAATAGCATCAGCCTCTTCCTAAGTCTGCTTCCGCTTATGTTCAGATGGTGGCTGCCAATGGTAATCGGGACACATGTATCTTCTTTCACAGCCAGCAAAGGAGAGAAAGAGGCTAGATGCCCATGTAAGAGTCTTTACTGGAGTCTCCAGGAGCCTCTCCTCATGACTCATGGGACCACCTTGTCCCAAGCCTCCCGGCATCTGCCTGGCACAATCACTGGAAAGGAAAATAATCTCACCATGTTTTGCTTGGACCAGTCATCTGGGGTGGAGTGGACATTGGAGACTCAACCACTGCGTCCTCTTTAGGGGTCACACGACGAGGCTTCCAGATGGTGTAGGAGATTATCAGCATTGATGTTTGCTGTAGATTGGATGTCCCCCACACCCCAACCTAATTGAAGCTTACATCCCCACTGTAACTGTTGACAGTGGGAAATCCTATTATGGTAATTGAAAGGTGAGGCCTTGAAGAAGTGATTATATTGTAGGACCACACCATAGTGAATGGATTAATAATGGTGGTCCGAGGCATGGTTCTGAGGGCTTTATAAGGAACATGCATGAGAAGCTCTCTCTCTGTTCCACCATTTTCTCCCATGTGAGACCCCTGGGTCACTGTCACCACCAAGACCCTCACCAGATGTGTTCCCTGGACTTTAGACTTCCCAGCCTCCCAAACTGTAAGCAATAAATTTCATTTTCTTATAAATTACCAGTTCCATGTATTTTGTTATAAGCAACAGAAACGGACTAATACAGCATTCCTCAAATGTCAACAAATGACGCTGTTCTGCTTATGTATTGCTATACCATGAACAATAAAAGTGCTTTGAAGATACAAACATTTTACTATACCTCACAATTTATAGGTCATGAATTCAGGCAGGGCTCAGTCAAGAAATACCTCAGCTTCATGTGGCTTTACATGGAGTGACTCGGTGGTATTCAGCTGGCAACTAGGCTGTCTGAGGGTCCTAGGATATCATCACTCACATGCTTGGCACCCTGGTGGGGACAGCTGAGCCCTCCTCCTCTTTACATATTCTCAGGGCTTCTCCAGCAGGGTAGCTAGACTTACCACATGGCAGCTCAGTTTGCTACCCACCTATAAGTGACATAGACATTGTAAAATAAAAGACAATTCCAGATAATTTGAAATGTTATTTTCAGTACACATAATTAACATAAAGCAATGGGAATGCAATTTTTAATAATAATTTTTCTAAATATCAGTTTAAAGAGGTGCTGCTTTGTCATAGTGTCCAGAGTGCCACCATCACTGGCTAGCCCTGTAGGAGTGAGCTGAGGAGCTCTCTTTCCTTCTTGTCACCCCTGCCTGGTCTAGAGCACCAGGGCATCTCCCTCATGCTATCCCTGTAGCCTCCAATCTCATCTTCCTGCCTCCAGTGTCACCTCCTTCCTCTCATGCCATGCTGTTTTCCAATGAGATTTTTCTAAACCAGGTCCACTCAGACCATTTCCTTGCCTAAAGTCAATCGTAGATTTTCTTTTACCAACCAGATAAAATTCAAACTCTTCACTATGGCTCCCAAGTTCCTTTCCAAGGTGTTCCTATCCTGGGTCAAATGCCCCTATCATCACTGGAATGTAAGCTCCAAGAGCACAGGGATCTTATCTCTCTTGTTCATTTCTTTATCCCTAGCAACTGGACTGGGCCTGGTACATAGTAGGGGCTTAATAAGTATTTGTACAAGAAAGGGAGGAGAAGAAGAGAGGGATGGAGGGAGGAAAAGAGGAAAAGAAGGACGTAATTTCCTATGGCACCCTGTCTGTCACCTGTCACAATGTTCCTTTCTAGCTTCATGTCTAACTTTCTCGCTAGAAGGTAAGGTCCAGGGGGTAATGATTACCACTTTCACTACTCCTGGCACAGTACCTGACATAAAGTAGTGCTCAAAAAATATCTGTAAAATAAATGAATGCATTACTAACAATGTGATGTGTGCTTAAGCCACATACATAGAGGGGTGGAAGCCTGAAGGAAAGGCCAGTTGATGCTCTGGAGACTGAGGACAGGAATGGGAAGGGGTAGGACCTGGACAAGTCCTCGAGGTCCATGGTCCATGGCTTCTGCCTCAGGCCCAGCCCCATGTGCATCTGGACAATTGGTCCCTTTTAGGCCTATGGCCCTGGAAGGTCAAATATTTTGCTCAGTCCTGATATCCCTTTTGTGTATGCAGTTTTCTTATTTGGCATGAGTATCCAACCCTGCTAGTATTTTTCCAGGAGAGTTGTTTGAAGTGATGCATGGACTGCCTTGCTTCAGCCTCCTGGAATGTGGCCTCATTCTTTCCCCAGTTCGTTCCCTCATTAACCAGCCTGCCCAGTCCTGCTCCATCAGGCAGCCTGCCAGGCGTGCACTGGCATGGGAGCTCCCAGGTCAGGGGCTACGGCAGCCTTTGCTTTTTAAGAGCATGGACTTTGGAGACAAATATACCAGAATGGGGATCCTGAATCTATCCCTTACCAGCTGTATGATCTCGAACAAGTTTCTTATCTGTCTGAGCCTTGGCTTCATCATCTGTAAAGTAGAGCTAATAACTGCATCTAATTCGTAGCATATTTATGAAGATTAAATTAGATGGCGCAGGAGCCTACACCACAGAGAGTTCAGTAAGTGTCGGGTATTATTTTTCCACTCAAGGAATTCCCTTTCCCTTTGGCAGGCCGTGAATTTCTCTGGGAGGGAGCAGGGGTGGAGGAAAGAAGGGGAAGGAGGCGTAGCATGTACTGATCACTTATGATGCATCAGGTGCTGTACTGGCCTGGGCATGAGAGTTATTTCTCCCGACCCCCTGACGAGCCCATGTTGTCGTGTGAAAGACTGGCCCCATTTTCCAGTGGAAGGAATGCCGATGTAGAGTGGACAAGCTTGGGTTGAAATCCAGGCTCTGAAACTCAGTTGTTTTGTGAGTCTGAGCAAGGCCCTTTCCCTCTCTGAGCCTCAGTTTCCCACCAGGTTGTGGCAGTACCTACCTGCTACGCTTGCTGTGCGGATTGTATGAGCTAACACCGTGTAAAAATGCTTAGCCAGATGATACTCAGTAAATGTGAGTTTCTTCATTCCCAAGGGGACAGGTGGTTGAGAACAGGGCTTGAATAGAACGAGGGAAAAATATGAGAACATGCCAGGAGGGGGCACCCCTGGGCATCAGGATGCTGGAGGGGACACACTTACTCTCCAGAGAACTGGGCTGCTACAAACTCCATGAGTGGACCTCCCCTTTGGGAAGGCAGAAGGAGTCAGATGGCCGGATGCCACCCTCCTTGACCTTTCTAGGCCCAGGGCATGGGAGGGAGGGGATGGTAATGACAGAGCAGGAAAGAGTCCAAACAGCAGCTCTAAAGGTCAGCAACCTAGGTTTAGCTCTGGCTCTACCACTCATCAGACATGTGACTTTCGACAAGTCCTCCTGATCTCTCTGAGCCTCAGTCCCTCATCTGAAAGGAGGATAATATCACGTGTATCCAGATTACCTATTGTGGCATAATAATCCATCCCAAACCTTAATGGCTTACAACAACAATTATTACCCCTCAGGGTTCTGTGCTGATGGGGTTCGGCTATTGCCTGGGGTTGCATACAGTTGCAATCACAGTGGCCAGGGCTGGACTCATCTGAAGGTTTACCTGGACTGGATGTCCAAGGTGGCTTTTTCATTACATGTCTGGCACCTGGGCTGGGAGGGCTACAACAGCAGGAGGTTGGTGGGCACCTCCCTGGCCATGTGGCCTCTCCACATGGCTAGCTGGGACTTCTCCACAGCCTGGGGATCTTATACTCAGACCTTTCATACGGAGCTGGCTTACCGCAGAGCAAGCATGCCAGGAGACCAAGTCAAACAAAAAGATTGCTTCTGACCGCGCCTTGGCAGTCGCCTCTTTTGTACTCTATAAGTGGGACATGGGGCCAGCCCACATTCAAGGGGAAGAGATGGGAGAAGCGTCCAAGCTCTGCTGCCATCCTTCACCCACCACAACAGGTAGCCCTTGTAACTCACAGGGGTGTCGGGAAGATGAGGGAAGATGGTGTGCCTGAAAGCCCTTAGTGAAATCATTAAAGCCCATCCCTTCCTCTCTTCCCTAAATCAGGCTCTCATCCTTTCTGTCCTGGACTGGCTGCCTCCAGAGTAGTCTGTCTGCCTCCTGTGTCTCCCTGTCAAGTTTAACCTTCACAAACGCCTGCCTCTATGTCTGTGCCCTAGAGGAAAACTCATTAGCTCCCAAGGTCCTACATGACATGGTTCTGGCTCACCTGGGCAGGCTGGGCTGGCCTCATAATCCTAACACCCCGGCCAGTAGTGTTCTGTTCACCCTTCAGTGCCTTTGTCCACAGAACTGTTTCTCCCCAGAATGCCTCTCTCTTTCCATCTCTGCCCCAAATGCCCACCTTTCTGGCTGACCTGCTCTCATATTTTAAAATTCCCTTCAAACATCACCTTCTCCAGAAAGCCAGTCTCAACTTTTGCCCTCCATCACCACCCTGTGTACCTGCTGGATTCAAGTTCTCCTTCTGAGCCCTCCCATGATGAGTCCTGAGCTCACTGCAGACAAGCCTTCTTCTCACCATTGCTCAGACAGGCCCAGCTCGGTCCCAACGTGGGGCCATCGCAAGTGCTATTCCCTCTGCCTGGGGTGCTCGTTTCCACAGTATTCACTAGACGGCTGTCTTCCTCATGTCATTCAGGTCTGTGTTCACATCCCACCTCCTCAGAAAGGGCTGCCTGACCAGCCAATCTAAAATAGCACACCCTCCATCACTCTCTGTCCCCTTAACCTACTTCTGTCCCCTCAAAGCATGTATCCTCTGTCACAGTGTCTATGCAGTGCTGTGCTGCAACAGCCAATTGCATGTCTCTCTCCCAAATCGGTGTTCAGTGACACCATGTTGGTAGCTTGGAATTAGCCACGGGGAGGGTATTTAGGCCAAAAAAAATCACCAAAGGCTACAAATTAGAGTACTCTTTTTTTTTTCTGGAGAATCTGTTGTCAAACATCTACCTGCACACTACTGTGTCTATGTATTTGTTTACTGTTTATCTCCCCTACCACATCATAATTTCCAAAAAGGCAGAGATTTGATTAATGCTGCATTCCCAGCACCTAGGGCATTGCCTGACACAAAGTGCACACTCAGGACTGTTTGCTGAATGAATGAATGAATACATGTGCAAACCAACCAATGAATGAATGAATACATGTGCAAACTAACCAATGATCACACCAAATTGTAAATTGAGCTCCTGGAAAGCAGACATTGGCTCTTTCTTCATCTTTTGGCCCAACACAGATCCTGGCACATGGAAGGAGCTCATGCAAAGGACAGAGTGTATTCCAGGTAGAATCCAGCTGCACCCTGAGGAGCATAAAAATTGAGCTGGGCAACTGCTGTATTTCTATTATATGCCAAGGACAGAAACCTGCCCGAACACAGGCAGGAGAAAAGCACCGCCCTGGAGGCAGGAACCATGTTCTAGTACCAGAGGGGCTATGCTTGCTCTGTGATCTCACTTCCCCAACCTAGGCCTTCATTTTCCTATAGGTAAAGTGAGGCAACTGGCAATAGATCATGGGGTCCCTTCTAACTCACAAACTGTGGCTGAGTTTGTGACTGGAGCTGCCCCAGAAGGGGCGGCTCTAAAGTAGGGTAGGTGTGGGCAGAAGGCGGCTGACCCGCAGGCTGGCCTCCTACAGCTGCAAGAGAAAGGATGTTCCCAGCACCCCGCAGATGGAAGATGGCAGAGCACTCCAGGGCCTGGAACACTGGTAGCTGTGGGATGGGCCCCCTTTCCCTTCCCATGTCTCTACCTCTGTCCAGAAACCAAGACCTGTGATCTTCATTCCAGCCCCTCCCACCTGCCTTGACTTGGCACCTGACTTGAGGCTTCCCTGAAAATAATTACAGCTTTGGCTGCTTTGCCTATGGAGCTGGACACGAATGGGAAAGCTCTCAAACAGGGAGGAGCAGGAGACTTACATCTTGGTAAGCTTGGCTTATTTTTTAACAAACATGTTGCCCAAGTTGTTTGGCCAGCACTTTGTTTCCTGTTGTTATTTATGCTAGTTAGAGCCTAAGCAGTTCACAGCAGTTGAAAGAGCCCTGGTTTGAATATCAAAAGCTAGCACTGATTGAGAGCTTACTGTGTGCCTGAAGCTGCTCTAAGCTAAGGGTTTGCAAACTACAGACCATTAGACAAAACCTGTTTTCTTATGGTCCATGAACTAAGAATGTTTAATCATCTTGAATTTTACTTCTTATCCCACAAAGCTTAAACTATCCGGCCTCTTACAAAAGCAGTTCGCTAACCTCTGCTCCAAGTTTTTAACATGGATTAACTCCTAATCCTCACAATAATCCTATGAAGTAGGCTACTATTATTATCTCTATTTTACAGATAAGCAAACAGAGGCAAAGGGAGATTAAGTGATTTATTGAGGTCAAATAGCTAGTAAATGGTGAAGTCAGGATTTGAACCCAGGCAGCTGGTTTCTGAGTTCCTTCTTAAGACCTAACTGCCTAATGTTTTCACCAACTGGCCATGTAACCTTGAACAAGTCATTTCACTGTCCCTGTTAAATGAGGTGAGGGTGATGGATGCCATCAGAGAGCTCATTCTAAACGGAGGGTGGGAGGGTCCTTGAAATGAATAAACTTCAGAGAGTCTGTGACAGTCCCAGTGGAAACTGTGCGAAATATGGTGTGTTTGTGTACAGCTGCATTTATTTGAGGAGAAAACCCAACACTTTCCTCAGAAATGGGTTCCATGACTTAAAACAGATTAGAACTACTGGACTAGCTTTCCTGGAGGGTCATCTTCAGCTTCAGCATTCTTTGATGCTATCTATTTGGGTTGTCATTTTTTCCTTAAATGTTATCTCTTTATGTTGTCTTTTCTGTCCAAATGTTATTTCAGTTGTCTTTTTATAAATGCAAGTGTTATCTATGGGGTTGTGTTGCCTTCACCCCCAAAGCTCTGCATACCCACCACTGAAAAAAACAGACAAGTTAGGTTTTTCTGCTGATGTATTCTGCAATTCTAGGTAAATAATCTGTATTAGTGAAGAAAAAAGGAACTATGGTTTATAACCCATATGCTTTTATAATTCACGTTCTATGTTATTTATTCAACAAGTATGTATTGAACTCCCCTAGGTGGTAGTTGCTGTGCGGACTGTGAGCTCGTCAGAGTCAGGGCTTTGGTGTTAATTGCTTCCCTCCCCTTGGCCTAGTACAGGCCTAGTACTTGGTAGGCTCCCAGTAAAGGCTGGAAATCAATTAAGGATGTCTGTCTGGCTGGCTGGATAGATGAATGAATAGACGGCTGCATGGATGTACAAAAAATCAGTAGTGTGGGTGGGAAGAAGGTGGCGGGTGCCAAGCAGTTTAGTTGTTGGTTCCCGGTTGCCTACCAATTGGCAGCCTCCCATGATCTTGGAAAAGCTTTTGAGGGCAGTCCTCATTTTTCCCACCAGTCATGGTTTGAAAGGTTAAGCTGAAGTTCAGCTGATAGAGCCAGGACTTCTCACATGAATCCAAAGAAATGAATCCAGTTTCTTGCATCCCACGTAGGCCCGAGGAACAAAGGGGACTCTCTTGTCCTTTGTCTCGGGGCCATACCTCCCAGAATTAGAGAACAATGAAGTGTTCTCTTTCTCGCCTTCTCATTCTTGCTAGACTTTTCCTGTCCCCCACCCCTCCTCGCCTCTACTTCCATCCTGGTGTGAGTCTAGGGAAGCGTAACTGCTGAGAGTAGGAGTGGAGGCAAGCCCTTCAGTACACTCAGCCCTGGACTGATGTGACTAGAGACGTCTCAGGATGGACAGCAGCAGAGGCAGGGAGCAGCAGAAGGGCACACCAGGCAGGGAGGAGGCTTGGGGTGCTTGTGCCCAAAGGAAGGGCAGCACAAATGCTAAGGAAAAGTGTCTCCAGCCAGGCGACTGGAAGGTTCTGTCCTGCTCTCTCACTTTGGATAGACCACTCACCTGCACTTCATTTATCCACGCACTGCCTATACTACCTTGTCTGCCTTCCCAAAAGGGCGAGGCTCAACCAAGATGTCAGAGAGCAAAACTGTTTGTTAGATAAAATCGAAGATTTATCATTTCTCGGATTAAGTCGGAGACCATTTTTGATGTTCTGATTCAGCAGAAGAACAAGGTTGGGATGTAGTTTAAACTTGTACACTAGTGAACTTGTGCTTGAGTGGTAGATTTTTAAACATTTAGATTCAGGAAATTCATATGGCCTGCAGCAGCACAGTGTCACTGAAAGGGCCTACTTTCAGACCCAGACAAAAATGAATGTGAATACCAGCTCCACCATTTACCATCTGTGTATTCTTGGGCAGGTGCCCTTTTGCCTGAGTTTCCTTATAATAAAGTGAGAATAACAAAACTTCATTTAGATGTCACAAGGACAGAGGTAACACATGTTGAGCTGCTGACCTACAGTAGGCTCTCAATAAATTGTAGATATTCTAAGTATTGCCCAGAAAACATCTGCTCCTAGGAAAGAGGAAATTCGTAGATCGGTAAGAGGAAGTTCGGGTTACTCCTGCTGTCCTAGGCAGAGAAGCAAAGAGGCAAAACCGCAGGAGCAAAACCTCCTTCACAGCTTCCCCAGAACCCTCTCCTGGTATCTCTCGAGACTGCCTGGTCATGTGACGTCATTTGCTGGGCTGGGCCACTGATGGAAACTGTGCCACAACCCAGGCTGTGAGGTTGCCACAGGAGGAAGCGTGACAGAATGGGGATGTTTCACCTAGAGAAAGGCAACCGGAGAGGCAGGGAAAGGGCAGGAGAGGGGAAAGAGCTGGGGAACAGGGGCGCTGGCTTCAAAGACCCGAGGAACCAGTGCATGGAAGGTGAAAATCACTCACTCTTTATTGTTCCAAGAGCAGAAATTTAGATCAGTTTGTGAAAATTACAGAGGCAGACTTCCCTAAATATTATGATAAATTTTCTAGTAAAGCTGCTTCGGACCGGAATGGGCTGTCTTGTGGGAGGAAGGACATTACATCATCATAGGTAGTGAGCACATAAGCACCTGTTTAGGATTTGAAGAAGGAATTCCTCTCTTTGGGTGGGAGATTGGAATACCTGGTCCCTAAGATCCCTTTCAATAATTCTAAGAAGCATCACTTGGATCAGGACTGCTTGGAAAGATAGGCTGGTTTAGGGGTGGCAGCAGCACATCTGAGGCCTCTCGCCACCTGCCCTACCTCTGGAACAGCTGGAAATGCTTAGAAACAGCAAACACCTCTGCACCCCCTCAATGGGGCTTTCCACATCACCTGGCCAGCCCTGGGAAAGGAAGTGCCATGACTCATCAATGTGGGATTCGAGCAGCGTGGCTGCCTCAGGAATATAGGGACAAGATTTCCCAATCTCGCTTCATTTGTTGCCAAATCTCTCTGTACACTGTTGGACCCAGTGAGATTAATGACAAAATAAGTACGGTTATTGGGTGTTTTACTGGCTCCCTCTCTCCAGGGGTAAAGCCCTTGGGAAAGAAGGCAGCTACCCCCAGAGAAAGAGACCAGGATGGAGGGAGCCATTTATGTTTGCAATTTGCAACAAGGAGATCACGAAGAGAAGATTATGAACAGTGGATACTAAAGTGAAACCATGACACACACTGTTAAGGTGAAACTGCAGTCACTTTTCAAATCTGGGTGAACTACAAAAACACAGCAGCACCGTAGATGTCACAGCCAACCTCTCCTAAAAGAACTGAGTAATGCCTCACCCAAACAAGTACAAACAGAAACGTGTTGTCTCCCCAGAAAAGTGAAAAGATCAATCATTCCCTAGGCAGCCAGGACCCAAACCACACCTGGTTTACCATTCTAATGTTTTTGACCTACTCTTGCTCCTTCCAGACCCTTCAGCAAGAGACTAAACTGTGTCATGGAAAAATGTTTGTATCACCAGACCTGGGTTCAAATCCCTCCTTGACTGACTCCTAGCTGTGTGACCTTAAGCCTCAGCTTCCTGATCAGGTGAATGGGGACAAACATAATTATTTTATAGAGTTGTTGGGGGTGGGGGGGAGATTATAAGGAATTTATAACATGGTGATCAACAAATGGCAGTTTATATTAATAATAGAAACTATGGAAATGGAGAGAAAGACACATAGAAGCAAAACCAAAAACTTTACCCCAAATACTTGCTCCAAAACTTACTTTGAGGGATTGACTTGACTTGACTTTTTTTTATTATGAACATTTTAAGGAAACAAGAAAATACAGAGAGATTACCCATCCCCTGGCTCTTTTGAATTCTAAGATTTTGCAAAACTTGAGGTACATTTTTTAAAAAATGAAACATTAAAGATAAGCTGTGTACCCCTTGTCTATACCATTCTCTGCACCCCACTCCCCAGCCCCTGGGCTGACTTCCTATTCTTTCTTTCTTCCGTTTTTTGAGGTTTCCTTCCTCCATCCTGAGCTAACAATCACCACAACTGACTTCTCTTTCTACATGTTCTGCATTCTGGCTGAACGACCTCCTGCTTGCTCGGCTCCAAGCTCCGCCTGAGGAGGAAGACGCTGCTCACTGTCTCAAAAGACACTCCTTACAGAGGCTGAAGTTGACCAAGTCAGGCCAGAAAGAAGAGCCAGGGTTCTTCCCGACACACACTGGGCAGCCTCACAGATATCATGCCACTGGATCCTCACAACATCTCTAAGAGATCGCCATCATCCCTGTTTGGAAAAAAAGGAAGCCCCAGGGAAGGACCTGCCCAGGGGCCCTGGCTAATAAGTTGCTAATAAGTGGCAGCACAGAACTCTTTAAACACAGGCTGTTTCCCTGCAGCAGAGCAGACACGAGCGACCACTTCCACTCCAAAGTAGGAGGAACTGGTGGTTAATGGCCCAAGTCCTAGGGTTTCTAGGTGTGGGCTCACAGTTGTGCCCTACACATTAGCTACCTGTTCATTCTCCACGAAAACAGAACTTTCTGAAAATATTTGTACAAGTAAAGGAAAGAAAGAACATCCCTCTGTACTTCCATCTTTGTTAATTTCAATATATATCTGCAGCTAGGAGACCTGGAATCTAGCCTGGCCTCACTGCGTATGAGCATGTGACCAAAGGCTTGTCCTTCCCTCCCCCTCCCAAGGCCTTTGTTTCTACATATGTAAAATAAGGATAATAATATCTTCCCTGCCTACTCCCCAGGGGTATTGTAGGGATTCAACAGATAATAGATAATGGAAATCAATATACAAAAGCACTATCTGTATCTAGATATTCTACATAGTCCTGCTTCCTGGGGGTCCAGATGGTGGAGGCTCTCAGGCAGCTTTCCCCGCTAGCACCCAGATCCTTGGACTTGATCTTCAGCAGTCCCCATAATCACTGGCTTTGTGCAGAACCCTTTAATGATCTCAAAGCATCTTCACACACCTGAGATGGTTGATAATAATAGCTAAGATTATTCTACGTAGAACACACCAAACACTGTGTTGGGTATATTATATTCTTTATCTTGAATCATTAAAATAATTCTGGATGGTAAGGGTTGGGTTTCTTTAATCAATCAAACACAGTTTTATTTTTGTTTTGTTTTTATAAATCATACCCTTTAATATAAACTGACATGTTGGTATTGGTCTTATACCAAGGAGAACCAGATAATCACCCGCAGTTTATGAAACACAGCACAAGAACAGCTCAAGTGTGAAGTTCAATGTAGGAAAAGCATGTTCTTAATAACATGGTGGAAAAATGATCCTTTTCACAGACATTCGGGCAATGTAGGCATTATTATCCCCATTTTACAGTTAAGGAAACTGAGGGTCAGAGTGGTTAAATGACTTGCTCAAAACCGCACAGCCAGTGAGTGGTGTGAAGCCAGAATTTAAGTCTAAGTCTTGCTGGGTCCGAAGTCCATTTTCTCTCAACCACACTACATGACTTGCCTATAGAACCCTTGCCTCATTAGACCACATCCCTCTTCCCTACAGTCTACAAGACTGATAAAAGTTTGATATCATGCATAAAAGCAAAAGTGACACTCATGGCATCATTACTCAGTCTTCCTTGAAACTGGGTGTTTGGAAGGTGAGTTAGGGGAGGGATAGAAATTCATGGCTGGGGTAAGCGGTGAGACATGACTAGGAAAGAAGAACTGAAATGGTCAACATGAACACTCCTAGGAGAATACTGTAACATTCTGGGCAAAACTCAATGATAATTAATCCAATAAACAGTACTTAGTGCCTAATATACGCCAGTGCTGAGGCTACAGTGCTCGGATGCGGTTCCTGCCCCTTATAAACACTTGACAAGACTAAGTTGATGAAATGCCTTCATTAAATATTTAAAAATTAAAATTTAAAAAAATGCCAAGAGTTAAACCTAATACATGATATTTTGGAGAACTAGACAGGAAATGGATGAAGAAAGAAGGGAGAATCAGAGATGGGGCTGTGTTTACTGAATGAACTCATCACAGTATTTGTGTGCCTATTGGAGAAAGCCTGGCAGAATGACAGGATTTAAGGAAAGGGGGAGATTTGGAGGTTATCTTTGGTTCACTCCATCTTCCACAGAGGATATGGAGGCAGGGCTCCTTCTATCTGCATATTCCCAGTACCTACCATAATTGGAAAAGACAGGTTTAGAGACCTTGGAGCACTAGCCCCAATAATGCATAGCCATTTGGGGCCATCCTAGCTAAGTAGTCAATGATACCATCACATACATTCCTCAGCCCCAAGAACCCTTTCCTCTTGCCAGCCTTGGACCCAGTGGAATGACAAGCGGGTGGCTCTGTCATCTAAAGAGGATTGTGGCTAACTAGTCAATAGCTGGAAAAATGAGAAGACAGGACAGATATTTTGAAAATAAAAGTGCAATCTAACATTTTTATAGAGGCTTGAGTTTGCAAAACTTTGGTATCTACTATCTCATCTATTTAGATCTGATTCTCAGAATAACCCATGAAATAGACTCTTTTATACCCATATTACAGATGGGGGACAGAAGCCCAGAAAAGTTAGTGTACATGCCACCCTAGCATGGACAAGATTAGGAAAACATGGAGAGAAGGCATATCCTTGGGTGCAATGGGTAGGACCTCATCAAGGAAGTCTTCCTGGAGGTGACCTAAGAGCTGAGTAGAAAAATATAATTATGCACTAAATAGATAAAGAAAGAGAGACTCCAGGCAGATGAATTTGCAAAGGCTTGAAAACATGAAGAAGGCTGGAGAGCTTGGCAGGAACAAGATGATAACTATGACAATAGCTAACACCTATCCATTGCTTACTATGTGCAAATACTGTTAGAACAGATACCCTTTCACGTGGTTTACCTGCATTAATTCTCAGCTTACCTTGTCAGGTAGGTATTTCTATTATCTCCATTTTACAGATGAGAAAACTAAGGCATAGTAAAGTTAAGTAGCTTATCTATAAGGTGGTATAGGAACGATCTTTTATGCTAATTTAAGAAATAGGAATTTTATCCTAAAAGACAAGAGCACCCTCATCTCACCCCACCCCCCTCACCCCCACACACTGGGCTTGAAGGATTTTGAGCAAAGAGGAGATGGGCACAGATTTGTGATTTAGAAAGCCTTCTCTGAAGCAGGGTGGACTGGGCTTGTGGAAGTGAAAAAAAAAAAACCAAAAAACTGGACTAGGTTACTGGTCAAAGGAGGACCTGAATGGAGACAACGGGGACAGACAGCAGAGGAGTGTCCCCACAACCGCTGGTGTCTGTGGGTAAGAAACTGCCCCTCACATGTCTCCACTTCCTCTACCTTTAAAGGCAGAATATATTTCCATCTACCTGCCTCAGGAATTGCTTGAAAATTAATGGGACAGAGGCTCAGCTGGCTTTCATATGCTAAACAACACCCTTGCACTACTGGTGGTGTACATTAAATGCTGAATCCATAAAATATGCTTTGATGGAGGACCTGGGAATAATTACAGCTTGCTAATTATTGTTAATTTTACCACAGCTTCAAAACCCTGGACTTTCTCAGTGATTCAAAAAGAGATTGCAACCCCACTCTCCCATTAAAGTAGCCACATAATGGCAGACAAGCAATTTCTCACACGCTTCATTCTTTCATTATTCGTAGTAGTTCAGCTACTTGCATGGAATACAGAAAAAGAAAAGCGTTGATTGGCTTTTTTAGAATCCAAGTGTACAAAGAACTCCTCATAGTCTTCTGGTTCTTTAAGAATTTGTTCCTTTTCATCTCCCTATACCAAGTATATACATAAATTGGGGGGGGGGGGGTGAAGGAAAGGAAAGAATGAACAGAACTTTCAGTACACTGGACACCAGTACACCTGGCTTTGACCCGTGGCGTGGTAACAGAACTGCTCCCTTCACTTTTCCTCCGATTCTGCGCCTCTGTGTTTCCCCAGCATTTATTTCAGATCCCCTTAACAGCCAGGCAGGATACCAAAGACCCCTCCCCCGCAGTCTGAGGAAATTGGTGGCTGGGTGACTTGGGTGTCTAAGCCTCGTCCTCGTCACCTATGAAATGGGTCTGACAGATGTCCATACCTGTTAGGACTGGCGTGGGGAGGAGACCACGTGTGTGAAGTGCACGCTGTATAGACGCGTGCTGTTACGAGAACTGGGGAAGAAGGGAAGGAGTGAAGAACTTCAGGGAGGGATAAGGGCTGGGAAAGGGAGAGAGAAGAGGAAGGGGTTTGGGGACGTGCGGGAGGAGCGTGACCGTGACGAGCCTCACCTTTCACCGAACCCCCTGAGTCCTGCCTCCGACGCGCCGAGGCGGGCGAGCCCGGGCGGGGCCGGCGGCGGGGGGCGGGCCGCGGGCAGGTGAGTATCGGTCTTCCCCTGCCGGGCTTTCGGTGGGGAGGAGGCGGGAGCGGCTGCTCCTCCCCTGATCCTATCGCGGGCGGCACAGAGCCGGCCGAGCCTTCCGTGGGACGGCGAGGGGGGGCGGGATGTGTCACCCAAATACCAGCAGGCCAGTCGCGGCCGAACCAGCCGGGCAGGTCGGGCGGAGTATAAGAGCGGGAGGGGGCGGCCGGGCGGCAGACGCCCGCAGACGGTCCCAGAAGCCGGAGCCCCAGCCCCGCGCCCCGTCCGCCCGCGTCCCGTCCGCGCTCCTCCGCCGCACCATGGCCCGGGGCCCGGGCCTCGCGCTGCTGCCGCTGCTGGTGTTGGCGGCGCTGACCGGCCACGGGGCCGCGCAGGGCAACTGCACGTGCCCCACCAACAAGATGACCGTGTGCAGCCCCGACGGCCCCGGCGGCCGCTGCCAGTGCCGCGCGGTGGGCTCGGGCGTCGCGGTCGACTGCGCCACGCTGACCTCCAAGTGTCTGCTGCTGAAGGCGCGCATGAGCGCCCCCAAGAGCGGCCGCGCGCTGGTGCGACCCAGCGAGCACGCGCTGGTGGACAACGACGGCCTCTACGACCCCGACTGCGACCACGAGGGCCGCTTCAAGGCGCGCCAGTGCAACCAGACGTCGGTGTGCTGGTGCGTGAACTCGGTGGGCGTGCGCCGCACCGACAAGGGCGACCTGAGCCTGCACTGCGACGAGCTGGTGCGCACCCACCACATCCTCATCGACCTGCGCCACCGCCCGGCCGCCCGCGCCTTCAACCACTCCGACCTGGAAGCCGAGCTGCGGCGGCTCTTCCGCGAGCGCTACCTGCTGCACCCCCGCTTCGTGGCTGCCGTGCACTACGAACAGCCCACCGTCCAGATCGAGCTGCGGCAGAACGCGTCGCAGAAGGACCCCGGCGACGTGGACATTGCCGACGCCGCCTACTACTTCGAGAGGGACGTCAAGGGAGAGTCGCTGTTCCCGGGCCGCGGCGGCCTGGATGTGCGCGTGCGTGGCGAGCCCCTGCTGGTGGAGCGGACGCTCATCTACTACCTGGACGAGAAGCCCCCCAGGTTCTCCATGAAGCGCCTCACCGCCGGCCTCATTGCCGTCATCGTGGTGGTCGTGGTGGCCCTGGTCGCCGGCGTGGCCGTCCTGGTGATCAGCAACCGGAGGAAGTCGGGGAAGTACAAGAAGGTGGAGATCAAGGAACTGGGGGAGTTGAGAAAGGAACCGAGCTTGTAGGTACCCGGGGGGCCGTCTGTGGGCTGGGGTACCGGGCATTGTCCCAGACCAGGGTGAGTCATGCTTCCAGATCCTGGCCCAAAGGAGACGTTTGTCCTCCCAAATCAGTGCCCTCTTCCTCCCCTCTCCACACACACCAAATTTAATAGACCTTGGTCTCACTCAGGGTCACCTCTCTTTCTGACTTCTGTCTTGAAAGAAGCATTTCTAAAATTCTTTCCCTTTTGGTCTAACAACGAGAAACCGACTGGAAGAGCTGAGGAGAGGATGGCTCAGTGTTATGTGTAAGAACCAAGTGTTTGTATAACAATCCAGCATCGCTTGCAAGGGACGGAATCCATCTTGAAAGTTTAAATGAGTTTAGACGGGAAACAGCGTGTTCGCTGTCTTGGGTTTAAGTTATTTGATAAGCTCCACTTGTATCATGGCCTTCCCAACAAGAAGAGGATTTTGTTAATTGGGCCTATGTAGTATCCTCATTTACCATCATTTGTAATGCCCACCATTTATGCTTATCACCAGGAAAGAAAGCCTATTTCAGACGCCTGAACACATTTTAGATATCTTTGAGAGCAGATTCTGCCCCAGAAACTCAGCATCTATTCTTCAGCTCGCCCTTATTACGGATGATATTAGTAATGTTTCCTTTTGTAAATTGTTTGTACATATGTTGTCTTTGATAATACTGCTGTGACTTTTTTTAAAAACACGAATAAATATGGGAAATAAAATAAATAAATAATAAAATATGGGAAATATTTATAATAAAATATGGGAAAGCCACAAACCAGAAGATGGAGTTTGTGAAAACTTCCTCCAGATTTATACCACTTTGGTCTTCTCTGTCTAATTAACCATGACTCAGATATTTTATTTCAAATTCTAACTCTTTGCAGAAGCAGGCATTTCATATTGCCACTCTGGTGTTTCCTGAGCTATCCTAATTTGCTGATATAAATGCTGTTCTTTCTAATAAGATAATTTGAAAAACTTCAGATGGCAGGAGGGTGAGTTTGAGGGAGGAGGCTAACTTTTGGTTTTCCCTAAGACTTCTCACCTGGGGAGAGGGAAAACTGTTTCATGAGCTGTATCTCCTTTGAATCTCAGCCGTACTCTGAAATAAGTGGTATTATTCACATTCATTCCTTGGGCAAATTACTTAATTTCAAAGTGTTGTGGCTCTAAGAGAGGTTAGATGACTTTCCCACATAATTACAGCCAGTCTGTAGTGGGTCCTGTGCTCTGGCTGTGTGTGTACAGCTTGTTTTCCTAAGATTTTACTGTGCTTTAAAGACTTTTTTTCCTATCAGCTGTGAAAACTAGCCACCTGTCTCCTTCACTTTTATCTCCTCCTTTTTACCCATTCACATCTGTTTATGTGAAGCCGAGTGTGCTGCTGTGGAACAGGCTACAGGTAAACAAGTTACCGCAATTACTGGGAAATTGATGCAACAATGGGCATGTATAAAAGAGGGAGTGGCTGGTATATCAGGTATTCACAAGAAATAAGCTAGATCCAGGACTTCCCCTGGAATCCATCTCATGCCCCTCCTCCCACCCTGACTCTCCAGTCCATGCCAACTTTTCAAGACTGAAACACCAGTAAGAATTGGCAGGGAGTTAGCTCTCAGCCCCTATCTTTGCCACTGGGGGCTGTGTCTAGTAGGCAGTGGTGGGGGGGATACTTTAGGATCTCCAGAGATCTCAAAACCTGCAGCCACTCCAGGTCCCAAACATTCTTTTTTTTTTTTTTTTTTTTTTTTTTTTTTTGTCGTTTTTTCGTGACCGGCACTCAGCCAGTGAGTGTACCGGTCATTCCTATATAGGATCCGAACCCGCGGCGGGAGCGTTGCCGCGCTACCAGCGCAGCACTCTACCGAGTGCGCCACGGGCTCGGCCCTTTTTTTTTTTTTTTTTTTTTTTTTTTTGTCGCCAAACATTCTTTCAGGCTCAAAAGAGACTTACTTTTACGCTCAAAAGAGGGTGGGAATGGGCTGGCTCCCCCACAGTGGGAAGGATGACTGAAGTGCTTAAGGTTAGAACGGGCTGTGTAGCAGTGCAAGCGACACTCTCCGCTCTCGGGCTCCCTGGGTGCTTCCCGCTTTCCTGAGTCACTAAATGCTTCAGTGGAAGGGACCTAGGAGATCAGCTCTGACCCCTCATTTCACAGATGAAAAGAGCAAGTGACTTCTCAAGATTCATATTTCCGTGGCACAGCTGGAACTAGAAAGCCTCATTGTTTTGAGAGTAGAAAATAAACAGATTAAGGATCGAGTGGGCAGCTGAACAAAGGAGCTCTCTGAAAAAGCCCATGCCTCCATCGGAATGTCACTCCTGAATAATTACGTTTCTGCATTAATTTGGGACTATGACTCCTTGCATTTTATAGCACTTACAGTTCACAAAGCGCTTTCATATGTATAATCTTCTTTGAGACATTGACTTACTGGAACTAACTGAGATGTAGACAAACCTGAGTTCAAATTCTGTTTCGCTGGGCCAGGACATCACTTAATTCCCCTGTTCCCCCATCTGTTAAATGGAACTACAAATCCCTCTCTCACTGTTGTGAAGATTAAATGAAGGTAATTGATGTGAGTGCCTTGAACAATCTGGACACCTAGCAAGTTCAGTATATTTTAGATTTTCTCTTCACTCGGTTATATTCACATCACACATCAGAAAACTGAGGTCCAGAGAGGTTGAATAAATTCATGAGCACACATCCTTCATGTGTGAAACCCAGGATTTAGGACTTTCAGTGCTGACTTTCTAGTCCAGGTTGCTGCTATCCCATGCACCTAGCAGGTCGAGACACCTGTCTTACTCACTCCTTCCAAGAAAGAGCCCCTTATGCTTCTGTTTTGAAACTCAGCTTGACTTTGCTGAGGACAGGACTCCAGAACCAGCTATCAGCAGGAGGTTATCATCCACCTCCAGAATTTCCCCTCCAAAACCTACTGTTCATTGCCTTGCGCTCAGGCCTGGAGCTGCCCTTGGAAGGAATGTAAGGAGCAGGTGTGACTTACCCAGCAAGTTGTAGCCTGTCTTCTGAGCCTGTGAGGAGGCTCAACTGATTTCCTCATATAGGTCACCATGGCTTTCTACACTCTTGCTATTTCCTTATTTAGAGCAATTTTTAAAAACACCCATTTCTCCCCTCCCGCTTACATATTTTTTGTTTCACTGTGTGCCAGGTAGAATCACAGAATATCAGAGCTGGAAAGAGCTTGGTGGGTCATTTAGTCCAACACACCCATTCTACAAATGAGGAAACTGAAGCCCAGAGAAGAAAATATATTTACTCCAGTTAGGTAGAGAGTGGCAGAGCTACCTTAGAGCCTCCAGTACCCTGACTCTATCCTGTCTAATGTTCATTCCACTTGCCTCCCTGGTTAGACTCCTATTTAGTTTTCCTTGATTATTTCTGTTCTTAATTTGTGGTTGTTCTTTAGCTTTACATATTATTTAAATGGGAGAGATACTTTGGTTAAATGTAAAATGTATAAGCTTTGAAGTTACCTGGCCAATGTTTTCTTACTTATAAAATAGGTATAGTTTTTATCTAACATGCTTGGTTTTAAAGATTAGATGTAAGATCTGAAAAGATTGAGTATGTATTTAGTAAATGATCACTATTGTTAGAACTACAGCAAGGTACCCCAAGAACATGGGGGAAAAGTTACTAGTAATGGTTGAGCTCTTTCCAATGGAATGTGAAAAGAACTTGCACTTCTCTTTCTTAAGGGGAGATCTCTTCCCTTAGACTTCTGCTCTTGGGGGAATAGAGCAACCTTGGATGCCACTTGTTGACTAAGGCAGAGCCGTGGCTCAGCTTGTTTGTATAAAACAGCTATGCCCAGCAAAGTGGGACACTCACCTTCAACTATGATGTGAGAGAGAAATAAATGTCTTTCTTTTTAAACTACATTATTATTGTTTCTCTTTAACAGTCTTTAATTCTATTTTAGCTTAATCTTTTATTCCTAATTGATATGGGTGGCTATGTGATTATTCCTGTAAAAAATGAGAAAATTAAGAAATTTGAGAATTTAAATTAACTTGCCCATGAACACACATCTAATAAGTGGCATATCTGTGATTAAAACCCAGGCAAATTGGCCCTCAAATCCATGTTCTTAACCAATATGCTTTACTTCTTCTTACAATCTGTAAAATTACAAGCCAGAGTATATTAGTTTTCTTTTGCTGATATAACAAATTACCATGGATTTATGGCTTAAACAATACACATTTATTATCTTACAGTGCTCTAGGTCAGAAATCCAATACAGGCTTCACTGGGCTAAAATCAGGATGTTGGCAGGAATGAATTCCTTTCTGGAGGTGCCAGGGGAAAATTTATTTCTTGTGCATGCAGGTTGCTGGCTTTAGTTCTCTTCAGTTACGGGACTAAGACCTCCACTTTCTTACTGGCTATAAACTGAGGGCTTTTCCCTCAGATTTGCAGAGGCAGCCTGTATTCCTTAACTCATGTTTCTCTTTCTTCATCTTCAAAGCCAGGAATGCAGGTCAAGTCCTTCTCACGGTGCATCTCTCTGATCCTTTGTCCATTGTCTCATCAATTCTGACCATAGCTGGGAATGGTTCCCCACTTGTAAGGGCTCATGTGATTAGATTGGGCACTCTCAGATAATCCAGGATAAGATTATCCTATCTCAAGATCTCTAACCTTAATCATATCTGCCAAGTCCCTCTTGCCATGTAAGGTAACATATTCACAGGTTCAAGGGATTAGGATCTGGACATCTTTGGTGGGAGAGGGAATTATTCTATCTGCCACACAGAGAATGGTCCCCAAATCCATGTTCTTAACCAATATGCTATACTGCCTCTGTAAAATTTGTAAGCCAGGGCACATTTTTGTGTGTAGTTATTACTATAGACTGAATGTTTGTGTCCCCAACCAAATTTATATATTGAAATTCTAGCCCCCAATATAATAGTATTAGGAGGTGGGACCTGTGGAAGATCATTAGGTTATGAGGGTGGAGCCCTCATAAATAGGATTAGTGCCCTTGTAAAAGAGGCCCCAGAGAGATTCTCACCTCTTCTACCATGTGAGGACACAGCAAAATGATGGCCATCTATGAACCAGAAGGAGAGCCCTCACCAGACACCAAATGCCAGCTGCTTGGTCTCGGAATTCCCAGCCTCCAGAACTGTGAGAAACAAACTTGTGTTGTTTATCAGCCACCGAGTGTATGGTATTCTGTTATAGCAGCCAGAATGGACTCAGATCGTTGCAAAAGAGCTCTTTCCCCCAAAGAACTCTCCTCTATGCCCTTTTTGAACGTAGTCTTTTCCAAGGAGGAGAATGAACTGATGGAAGAATTATTCCTGTATCCCACGTAGGGTCATACAGGATGCCTGGCAGTTAGTAAGCACTCAGGAAATGTGTATTGAATCTGATACCAAAGTCTGCCAGTTATTAAGCACATAACCTGCCAAACACTGTCCTACAAGCTTTATCCCCATTACCTCATTCATTTCATGACAATCCCATGAAGATGAAATACGTTCAGTTACTGTTTTACCAATGTGGCAACAAAGACCCTAAGTAAGTAGTCACATCGCTGGTAAGGGGTACAAGCTGCAATTCAGATTCAGGGCTTCCCTCCTTCAGCGTCTGTGCTCTTGCCACTATACTCTTCAACACTGCAGGGCCAAGAACCACGTTCCACGACAAACAGTGATGATACGGTGAGGAGGCTTATTCTCAGGGATCTAGATAGAGTCCCTCAACTGTTTGAGAGCTTACAAATTTCTTTTACAATCACTAGCAAGTCCTGTGAACAGCATCAAGTTTTAATTTCCCTCCTGGAACCATTGCTAAATACCACCTGAGGTTCCATTATTGCCTTTTATAGTGAGTTCAAGGAAGGAATTGTTGGGGGTAGGGATGAACAGGGTGGCTAGGCTCATTCGCTGTTGGTGAATTACACTGAAAACAGGAGAGCTGTTTCCCCTGGCACCACAGCAAGCCATATAGCCTCAACTTCAGTGGAAATACTCAGGTCCATGCTGTACAAGGAGGCCAAGCCAAGCTAGGTAAGAAGGGAAAGAGAAATGACCCACACTGATAGTCGGAACACATTAGCCAGCAGTGTAACAGCAGGCAGCTCATCTTACCAAGGCATTTTGTCTCCCTGGAAGGAGAGGAACCTGGACTAGATCAGTTCAACCCATTAGAAGCCTGCATCGTCATAGCTCCCACACTGCATGGGGCTGAGTCTCTTTAGTAGATCCAGTACTCTCAACTCCCTTGTTATCTGGCACTGGTGGAGGAAATGTTCTGGTCACCCAAATGTGTTGATATGAAGCATGTTATCATATGCTATTGAAAACATGCCACAGAAGGTGGGAAAAGGCACTGAACTGGCTCAGCAGATGAGACTTCAAGTCCTGGTTCTCACTTTCTCACTTTTTTAGCTATGTGACTTTGAATATGGAAATTCACCTCCCGGAACCTCACATTTGTATCATAAAATGGGGTCTCACAATATCCACTCACTCTAGCTCCTAGAGTTCTTGTCTTTCCATCTCATCTCAGAGGGACTGAGATGAGTTTGACCATGTGACCAGTTTGACCAGTGCTGGCTACAGCTTTAGTGCAGAGACCCTGAGTGACTATGAGTGGTTTGTTACTCTGAAGTAGTCACAAGTTGGACAGCCTGTGTCCTCAAAGAGGCCAAGCACTGGTCATTCATTCGTTCCTTCAAATATTTTTTTTTTCTTATTTTATGCCAGATGTTGTGCTAGTTTGCGGAATGTATGACGAGTTAAATAGATATGGTCTCTCTGATATTCATTTATTATTTTTTTCTCACGTGTGTGGTATCTCTACAATCTTCTCAATAGGAGAAACACCCCTATTATGTGGGTCTTAGTGGGAGGCTATATGGTCTTGCTCCCTGGCAGGTGGGATATAGGCATGTGACCTGGCTCAGTCAATTGAGCTTTCCAGCCTGGACTCTCATTGATCTAGAGGACACAAAGCCATAAATCACAGCAGCATCAGCTTTGCCAAGAGTACAGATGTTCTGCATGTGCCAAGTGTCCAGTGGTGGCAGCATCAGTGGAGCATCCCAATTAGGTTGCCCCATAGCTTGACCTTGGCCATGTTCCCTGTTGCCCTGCCATCCTTTAGTTTCTGGTCATTTTCTGTGTCTGATTCTCCAAACTTCCCATTGGTTCTGTGACCCTAGCCTGAATCCTCCAATAAATTTTAATTATGCTTAAGTTTAGCCAGAATCAGTTTCTGTTGCTTACAACCAAGAATCTTGACTGGTAGAGTCTTTGTGATCTTATGGATCTTAAAGGCTAGAGGCAGAGACAGTCGTTATTCACACAAGTAAGGCCATAATTTAAAAATGATTTAAGGGCTCTAAAGAAAAAGAGCAAATATGGGATTTCTGACCTAGTCTTGAGGGAAAGGCACATACATAAGGAATTGGTGCTTGATCTGAGATGCAAGGTATGAGTAGATGTTATTTATGAACGAAGAGAAGCATTTTAGTAAGGGAAAACAGAATGTGCAAAGGTCCTGAAGCAGGAGGGAGTGTGGCTTATCTGAGGACCTGAGAGTAGACCATGCTGGAACGTGGATAGCAAGGACGAGACTGGTGCTACATGAGGCTAGAGAAGCGAGCTGACAACAGGCTATGGAAGACTTTTGAAGCCTATTACATATTCTGACCTTTATGCAGACAAGGTAAAAAAAGGTGTCCTATCTAGTTGGACTTAGCCCTGCAGTTCAAGAGTTGGCAAATGGGCTGGTAAGTACCTTTGCATAAGGTAGTACCTTTGCAATAAGTCAAGAGCATAGGGAAATCATTGAAAGAACATCTTTTAAAGCAGGGAGTGACATAATCAGATTTTTGTTTTAAAAAGATCATTCTCAGAGCTGGCCAGTTAGCTCAGTTGGTTAGAGTGCAGTGTTGATAACACCAAGGTCAAGGGTTCAGATCCCCGTATTGTCCAGCCACTAAAATAAATAAATAAATAACAAATAAATAAAAAGATCATTCTGGCTGGAGTATAGAGAATAGACTGAAAAGGAGAAAGAACAGAAGAAAGGAAACAGTAAAGGACCAGGAATAGGAGAGATAAGGTAGCTTGGCCTGAGGACAGGTGTAGAGGATAGTGATGGTGATGGGGAGAGGAGGGTGTATTGGCCGGATATTCAGGGTGTAAAATCAATGGGACTTGGGGATGGATTCTACATGGGGGTGGTGAGGAAGAGAGAAATGTCAAGAACGGTTCCCTGGTTTCTGGCTTTCATGACCAGTTGGTGCAGGACACCTTTTTCTACCTTGTCTGCATAAGGGTCAGAATATGTAATAGGTCAGAATGGTGGCACCATTCTCTGAGACAGAGAACACAGGGAACATGTTTGGTGGGAGGGAAATGATGAGCATGGTCTAGACATGTCGAGTTCAGGCTCCCATCCAGGAGTCGGATAGAGAAGTCTGGTGTTTTACGGGCTGGAGATGGGAACTTGGGAGGCACCGGTTTATAGGTACTACTTAAAAGCCACGGGTGGGGATGCAATTGCCTGAGAAAAGGGAACAGGCTAAAAAGGGAAGAAGACTAGCACTGTGCTTCAAAGGACTCCAGCACTTCAGGGCCAGAAAGAAGAAAATGAGCTGGCAATGGAAATCAAGAAAGGTCAAAACCAAGGATGGTGACTAAAGGGCAAGCCCAGACTGGTGCCAAGTCAGAAGACAGGAGCCTCTGAGCAGATTGGGAAGGGAAGCATTGGAGGAAGCAAAGTCCCAGACCAAGAGAGCTGCTTCACAATGGACCCTAGTGTCCACCTTTATAGTTATTGTCCACCAGCTGCCTGATGTTTGGGGATAATCATCTGGGGGAAAGGGGAGGGTTGGAGTAGACAGTTCAAGTGACTAATCTGTGAAAGTGATATGGGAAACAGAGTGGCCAAGACTGTCTAGGTACAACTTCACAAGTAGCAAAGCTATTTGCCAGTGTGTGATCTTGAGCCAAGTTGCTTAAATGCTGCCTCCCTCAGTTTCCTCACTTGTAAAATGGGCACAATAATATGCCTACCTCCTCACAGGGTTGCTGAGAGAAGTAAATACGTTAGTGAATGTAAAGCACTTAGACTAGTGCCGGCACCCGGTAAGCACTCATAACTGTTAGCTCCTGTTATGTTGGGTGAAACTTGAATACAGTACCCATTGCAAGCTCTGTGGAAGGAGATGCTGTTTCTTTTTTTTTTCCTTTTCTTTTCTTTTTAAAAAATTCTTTTTATTCTTTTATGTCTAACACAGTGCCTGGAGTATAGCAGGTGCTCAATAATTAATGCTGATTAAATGGATGGATGGATGAGATGGGTGTAGATGTCTCCCAGAAGGGCTAGCTCTGGCCTGGGTGTTTAAATGGGGCCAAATATGTCCCTTTGACAACTGGGGTTAACTGTTCAAGGAGGTAGATTTCATGTGTTTCTACCCATATCTCACCACTAATATTTAGAAGCAAAAGGAAGAAAAAGAAAGCTACTTAGAACTCCATGAAGGTTTCTTAAGGAAAAGCAATATGGAACACATTTAGACAATTTATGAGTGGAAGAAATGTAAAACAATAAGCAAGAAAAACACAGCACAATATAATGTACAAAAAGTTAATAGCTTTATTATATAAAGAACGTAGATTTGAATTAATTAGAAAAACAATGATCAAATCAAGAACTCAGCTAAATACCTTTGTGAAAATTAGGAAGGGCACCGCTCCCCACCCCTCGTGCAGACAAGTTAGAAAAGGCACCCCATCAAGTTGAATTCAGCCTTACAGTGCAGCGCTTGGCAGGTGCACAGGTAGGCAGGTACTTTTGTAGGAATAAAAATGTGCTCCCTCAGTTGAGGGCTCACAGTTAGGTGATCACAGTCAGGATTGATTTTTGGCCTCTGCACCCCCTTGGCCTTGGGCAGCACATACACAGAACAACCTTGTGAGACAGCCCTGACTTCAGTAGAAAATGGACAAAGTCATGAATAGACAATTCCAGAAGAGGAACTAGAAATGCTAATAAACATCTTTTTAAAAAATATCTAACATCACCACCAAGAGTTAAAAGCACAATGGGATAAAAATTTTCCTCTCTGAAATTAATAAAACTAGTATTACTCAGTGCTGGTGAGAGGGATGTTAACTGGTATAATGCTTCCAGAAAACAAGTTAACAATATCCACTGAAACCTTAGAAGTGTTTATTTTCTGTGACTCCTGATTCCATAAAAAAAGGATTTTATCTTAAGGAAATGAGCAGTTGTGCAAATGAGACTCACATATGTGACATGCTCCCTGTAGCACTTTTTATAATAGGAAAAAGGTGAAAATAATCTACATATCCAGCAACATCAGGATGGTCATATAGGTTCACAGCTCCTTGAGACTGGTGTGTTGCAGGATTCAGAGATTTTTCAGATATTAGAAGAATGTCTTGGTTCATACGTTATTTAATCCCCTCAGTAAGGTCTGTCACAGCATCCTTTAACTGACACACTCAGATTTCTGTCATGAACTTATTAACAGTCACACTAAGCAGTATAAATAGAATACGAATACCCTTAGGTCACTTCAGGTCATCTTTGCTGCCAAATGAGTTTGTGCCAAACTTTCAAAACAGCTTTTGGATTTCAGAGCTTTTTGGATTTGTGAATAAGGAATTGTGAATCTATAAATTATGGTATAATCCTTAAACATTTTTTAATATGGGAAAATGCTCACAATATAGAGTTAAATGAAGGAGAGGAAAAAGTCACAAAATTACATTAAAAAAATGGGAACAAATTTGTCATTTTAAATGCAAAACTTGTTTTAAATCCAAACTGATCATAACTGCTTTTGTTTTCCTCCTTTTCTTCTTTCCTTTTTTAACTTTGAGTGGAGTGGCATAATCTTTATTAGTGGAAAATTCGATTGTTTTCTTCACTGAGTTTTACTTCACTCTTCCCCGGAAGTACCTGCTAGGATAGAAGAAAGGGAAACGCTTTCTTGGCTGCCTCCTGTTTGGTAAAGCAGAATATGAGTCATAGGATATACAATGGAGGTGCTTTGCTTGGGTGAGAGGCTAAAGAAATGAAATTGCTTTGTGTAAAGACATGGGAGAAAATATTTTGGCATGAAGATGGAGTCTGGGGGGTGGGAAGAGAAGAAGGATCATTTTGCAGAAGATTGGATCCTTTATTAGTTTCCTGGGAGCTGCCATCACAAAGTACTACAAACTTGGTGGCTTAAAATAATGGATATTAATTTCTTACAGTTTTGTAGGCTGGTGTCCAAGTTCGAGGTGCCAGCAAGGCCATGTTTGCACTGAAGACTCTAGGGGAAAATCTGTCCTGTGTCTTCTAATGTTTGGTGGTTGTGGCAATCCTGGCATTCCTTGGCCTGAGACAACATAACTCCAGTCTCTGCTCTCTTCACATGGCTGTCTTCCCTCTGTGTGTGCCTCTGTGTCCACATTTTTATCTTCTTGTGAGGACACAAATCACCGGGTCAGGGTCCATTCTAATCCAGTATGACCTCATTTTAACTTAATCTGCAAGAGGCCCTGTTTCCAAATAAGGCCACATTTATAGGTTCCAGGTGGACATGAATTTTGGGGAGATACTATTCAACCCAGTTCACACCCCTAGTAAGTGACTTGACAAAGAAAAGGGAATTCTAATTTTCCATTTATTTTAAAGTTTATGTCCACTGAATAAACGATGAATGTAGAACGGTGATATAAATTCCTCCTTGCCTTTACCCTCCAATATTCAGTTTAAGTCAGCTATGCAGGTATGCTGTGTGGATAGTACTGTTTGCATGGAAATTAAGGAAAAGGCATCTCTGTGTTTCGGTGGGATAAAAAGTTAGCACCCATGAAAAGTGAAATCAGGAATCCTGTAGAAGGGACCCTAAGATGGTAAGGCTCGGAAATGCTAAGGTGTCCCAGGGGCAAGAGCTGGGAACTGAGCTGACATTTGGTTACAGATACACACAGAAAGAAAACAAAAAGATTTATCAACGGTAATAGTAGGACTTTCTATTATCTCCAAATATGCTTTTGTGTACTTTCCACAACGATTATTATTTGCTTTAATAATCAGGAAAAAACAAAAATTTGTTTAAAAGAAGGATAACTCATGATGATGTATTATTTAGTCTTTAATCCAGATCTTCAGAAAATGCTCACAGAACTGGCAAATTGGGTTCTCCCTTTAGTCTTAATCAGACTGCTAAATACCCTTAAGCAATAATCTTCATCCTCCATGAGTATAATTGTCTTCTTCAAATTATTTCCTTTGGTCAGCCTGGGGATTTTTTTAAAAAAATTATTGTAATTTCATTGAGAAATCCCTAAGTAAAAGCAATTACTAGCTTTTATAAAAAAATTAATCAAGAAATATTAAGATTGTCTGGTACCCACACAAAAATCCTTACACTTGGTCATAGTTTATTTTACTGTAATTTTGAAAATCAAGTGAAGATTCAAAGGTATGAATGAATAAATATTAGCTACCCATTTTATTCTGCCACTATGCTAGAAAAGAGAATATAGCAATAAACAGAATTATTTTCTGCCCTCAAATATCTACAGTTCAGCGTGGTGGTGGTAGCGAGGTAGAGGGAGTAAATGAAATAAGTAATTGGAAGTATAGGGCCTATGAGAACATCCATCAAGGAGAACTGATATAATCTCGGGTGGAGGTGGGATCAGTTAGGGAAGATCTGCCTGAGAAAGTTAGGTTTAAGCTGAGACCTGAGGACAAATAGGAGCCTGTCAGGAATAAGAAGAAGAGGAACAGGAGATGGATTGAGGAGGAAAGCAGATGTGCAGTAATAGTGTATTGGTAAAGACTATTTCAATTGCAAGTGTTAGCAACTCAACTCAACTAGTTTAAGCAGGAAGGAAATGTATTGACTGGAACTGGAAAGGGAAGGGGGGTGTTAGCTTCAGTCATGGCTGTATCCAAGGGCTCAAAAAAATGTTGTCAGGCCTCTGTTTCTTAATTTAAAAAAGAAAAAAGTGTTAGTCAAACTTCTTTAGAGAAACAGAGCCAATAGTATGTATACATAGAGATATATAAAAAATGATTTATTATGAAGGATTGGTTCATACAAATATAGATGTTGAAAAGTCCCAGGATCTGCCATCAGTAAGTTGGAGGCCCAGAAAAGCTGGTGGTGTAGTTACAATCCAAGCCTGAAGAATCAGGGGAAAAAAGTCAGAGGAGCCAGTGGTATAAGTCCCAGTGCAAGTCCGAAAGCCCCACACCAAGAGTGGCAAGGTCTAAAGGCAGGAGAAGATGAATGTCCTAGCTCAAGCACAGAGGGTGAATTCTCCTTTTCTGCACAATGTATTGCATATGCCCACCTACATTGGTAAGGGTGATTTTTTTACTCAGTATGCCAATTCAAATTCCAATCTCTTCCATAAACACCCTCCCAGACACACCCAGAAATAATTTTTTTACCAGCTATCTGGGCGTCCCTTAGCTCAGTCAAGTCGACACATAAAATTAACTATCACAATAGACTTTATTTTTTTAGAGCAGTTTTAGGTTTACAGCAAATCTGAGCAGAAACTATGGAGATTTCCCATATAGGCCCTGCCCCCACACATGCACAGCCCCCTCCACTATCAACATCTCCCACTAGACTGACACATTTGTTACAATTGATGAACTTACACTGACACATTATTATCACCCAGAGTCCATAGTTTACATTAGAGCTCACTCTTGGTGTTGTACATTTTATAGGTTTGGACAAATGTATAATGACACATATCCACCAGTACCATATCATACAGAGTGGTTTTATTGCCCTAAAAATCCACGGTGCTCTGACAGTTTATCCTCTCTCCTCCCAACTTCTGGAAACCTCTGATCTTTTTACTGGCTCCATAGCTTTGTCTTTCCCAAAATGTCATGTAGTTGAAATAATACAGTATGTAGCCTTTTCAGATTGGTGTCTTTAACTTAGTAATATGCATTTAAGTTTCCTACACGTCTTTTCATGGCTTGATAGCTCATTTCTTCTTAGCATTGAATAATACTCCACTGTCTTCATGTACTACAATTTATCTATCCATCCACCTACTGAAGGACATCTTGATTGCTTCCAAGTTTTGGTAATTATGATTAAAGCTGCTATAAACATTTATGCACAGTTTTTTGTGTGGACATAAGTTTTCAACTTCTTTGGGTAAATATCAAGGAGCACAATTGCTGGATCATATGTTTAGCTTTATAAGAAACTTCCAAACTGTCTTCCAAAGCGTCTGTGCCATTTTACATTCTCATCAGCAATGAATGAGAGTTCCTGTTGCTCCACATCCTCTCCAGCATTTGGTGTTGTCAGTGTTCTGGATTTTGGCTATTCTAATAGGTGTGTAGTGGTATTGCATTGTTGTTTTAATGTGCATTTCCCTGATGACACATGATGTGGGGTATCTTTCCATATTCTTATTTGCCATCATACTTTTTCTTTGGTAAGGTTTCTGTTAAGTTCTTTGCCCAGTTTTTTTGTTTGTTTGTTTGTTTGTTTGTTTTTCTTTCTAAGATGACCAGTAAGGGAAGCACCCCTTACTTGGTGCTGTCAGCAGCACGCTCTCCCAAGTGAGCTAACCGGCCATCCCTATATATGGATCCAAACTCGTGGCCTTGGTGTTATCAGCACCGCACTCTCTCAAGTGAGCCATGGGCTGGCCCTTTTGCCCAGTTTTTGATTGGATTGTTTATTTTCTTATTGTTGAGTTTTAAGAGTTCTTTGCATATTTTGGATAACAGTCCTTTATAGATACATCTTTTGCAAATATTTTCTTTCATACTGTGACTTGACTTTTTACTCTCCTGACAGTGTCTTTACAGAGCAGACATTTTTAATTTTAATGAAGTCCATCATATCAATTCCTTTTTGCATGAACCATGCCTTTTGTGTTGTGTTTAAAAGGTCATTGCCAAACCCAAGGTCATCTAGATTTTCCAGGTTATCTCCTATGTTTGTAGTTTTACATTTTACACTAATGTGTGTGATCCATTTTGAATTCATTTTTGTGAGAGGTGTAAGGTCTGTGTCTATATTTATATTTTGCATGTGGATGTCCAGTTGTTCCAGCACCATTGCTCCTTTGTCAAAGATCAGTTGATTATATTTTATACTTATATTTTACTTATTCTGTTCCATTGGTCTGTCTGTTCTCTTACCAATCTCACTGTCTTGATTATAGTTTTATAGTAAGTCTTAAATTCATGTAGTGTCAGTCCTTCAATATTGGTTTGGGTACTCTTGGTCTTTTGCATTTTCATGTAAACTTTAGAATCCATTTGTCAATATCCACGAAATGATTTGCCGGAATTTTTTTTTTTTTTTTCGTGGTTGGCCAATATGGTGATCTGAACCCTCGACCTTGGTGTTATAACGCCACACTTTAATCAACTGCACTAACTGGTCAGCTCTATTTGCTGGAATTTTGATTGAAATTGTTTTGAAACTATAGATCATGTTTGGAAGAATGAACATTTTGACAATATTGAACTTTCTCTCCGTGAACATAAAATATCTTGCCATTTATTTAGTTCTTCTTTGATTTCTTTTATTAGAGTTTTGTAGTTTTTCTCCTATAGAGCTTGTACATTTTAAAAATAAATTATACTTAAGTATTTCATTTTATTTTGAGGTGTTAATGTAAATAGTATTGTGTTTTTAATTTCAAATTTCACTTGTTCATTGCTAGAATATAGGAAAGTAGCTGATTTTGTAAAACATTAATCTTGTATCCTGCAACCATGTTATAATTGCTTATTAGTTCCAGTAGTTTTTTTGTCAGTTCTTTTGGATTACCGACATATTGATCATGCCATCTGCAAAGACTGTTTTATTTCTTTCTTTCCAATTTGTATACCTTTAATTTCCTTTTTTTCTCTTATTGCATTAGTTAAGACTTTTAGTATGATGTTGAAAAGCAGTGGTGACAGGGGACATCTTTTCCTTGTTCCTGTTCTCTAAGTGGGAAAGCTTAGATTTTCACCATTAAGTATGATGGTAGCTATAGTTTTTTGTAGATATTCTTTAACAAGTTGAAGAAGTTTCCCTCTATTTCTAGTTTACTGAGAGTTTTTCTTTTCTTTTTTTCATGAATCATTGCTGGATATTGTTAAATACTTTTTCTGTATCTATTGGTATGATCATGTGACTTTTCTTCTTTAGCCTGTTGATGTGATGGATTACATTAATTAATTTTCAGATGTTGAAGCATGCATTCCTTGGATAAATCCCACTCAGTTTTGGTGTATAATTCTTTTTACATATTGTTGGATTCAATTTGCTGATGTTTTGTTGAGGATTTTTGCATCTATGTTCATGAGAAATATTGATCTGTAGTTTTCTTTTCTTGTAATGTCTTTTGTTTTTGTAATAGGGTGATGCTGTACTCACAGAATGAGTTAGGAAGTAAAACATTTGTTTCTATCTTTTTACAGAGATTGTAGAGAATTGGTATAATTTTTTCCTTAAATTTTTGGTAGAATTCACCAATGAACCTATTTGGGCCTGGTACTTTCTGTTTTGGAAGGTTATTAATCATTGATTCAATTTCTTTAATAGATATAGGCCTACTCAGCTGGTCTACTTCTTAATATCTTTATTCTTTTCTTGGCTTGGCTTCATTTTCTAGTCCAGCTTTCTCCTCATCATGAGCAAGATACCTACCAGTAGCCCAGTCTCATAATCTTCTAATTTAAGAGCCAGAAGGAGGAATTTTTATCTCCTTCAATGACCTAATATGATATTGGTGTGATTGGTCTGTTTGGTCCATGTAGTGGGTTGATTAGTGTTTTCCCAAAATTCATGTCACCTAAACGCTCTGAATAGTGACATTATTTGGAAACAGAATCTTTAAAGATGTTAATTAAGCTAAGAATCTTGAGGAGAAATCATCCCGGATTTAGGATGGGCCCTAAACTCAATGACTGGTGTCCTTATAAGAAAGGGAGAAGACACACAGACACAGAGAAGAGGGCAATGGAAGCAGAGACTGGAGTGACACATCTATAAGCCAAGGGGCTCACTTACATTGATGTAGTGGTTTCAGCCTGGGGTTTGGAGTCAGGCCAACCTGGGTCTCAGCACCACCGCTTAGAAGCTCTTAGCAGGAATGACATAAGCACAAAGTGCTGTGGGTATATAGAAGAGGGGCAACTCACCAGATGTGGTGCAGATACATGCAAGACTTGCCAAGTGGGTGTTCACCCTGCGTTTTGAAGAGTGAATTAACCAGGAGATGCTAGAAAAGGCATTTATAGCACATGTCACTGGTGTCCACTCACATTTCTCTGCATGCTGATGTCTGGCCCATATTTCTTCACATGTCGGTCCAATATGCAACTGCCTGTACCTGAAGTTCTTTGCTCGAGACTTTCTCTGTCCTGGAGGAGCCCACTTTACCTGCACATGCAAGAGGCTGGAAGTGCCAGAGTTAATCACCCCCCGGGACAGCCCTCAACCAACACTACTGGCAGGACCCTTATCCAGCACCTTAATCCCTGGAATGGAAAACTCTGAGGCCTGTTTTACACAGTCTGCCTGCCTTCCTTAGAAGGACTACACTTAATTTGCTCTCGTTTGTAACTAGTTTGTTTTGTAACTGGTTTGTTAATGCATCCTCTGTTGGTTTCCTTTCCTTCCCTCACTTCCTACATCCCAACTGATGCTTCCTAGGATCGCTTCCCAAATAAATTACTTGCACTTGAATCCTTGTCTTAAGGTCTCCTCTGAGGAAACTCCCTATTAGACAGCATTCTACACAGGAAGGGTAGCATGTGTGAGAGCGAAAAATATAAGCATGGAAATCTTAAATTTAAGAGGTTATCCAAATTATTGGGAATGTGCTGCCTGATATATTGGTCTAATGGATGAAGAATTGCCTGGGGCTTATAAATAAATGGATACCACGATGTAATGGCCCATGTTTTATTTCGGGAATTGTTGAAGTTCAGGAGTATGGGATTACTAATTCTCCCTGGAGCCCTAGGTTCTACACAGTGCCAGCACATATTCTGCCCTCCATAAACATTATTCAATTAATGGATTTGTTTATTGTATCAAAATTAGTGTATTAAAAATGTCCCTAAAGTAAACTATGGACTTTGGGTGTTAATGATGTGTCAATTTTAACAAATGTACCACTCTGGGTGTTGAGGGAGGCTGTGCACATGTGGGGACAGGGAGTATATTGGAACCCTCTCTACTTTCTGCTCAGTTTTGCTGTGAACCTAAAACTTCTCTAAAAAATAAAGCTTATTAATTAGAAATCTAAAAATCCCAGTATTTACTATATAATTCATGCTCAATAAAAGCTTGTTGAACAGAATTGAAGGACACTGTGGAAAGCCAAAGAAATGCCTTTCTTTGAACAGGTGTGTGCCACCTGGTGGTGATTTTTGAGGAAGGGGACCCTGCAGGCCATGGCTGTGTGGTCTAGAATTTTGGGGATTTTGACTTTAGAATTCAAGGTTGTGAGCTGAGTTGTTTGTAACAGCAAAACAATATAAATAAATGGCTTAAATGTCCATCAACAGGGGAATAATAAAGTAAATGATGAAATATCCTTTCCATAGAACATTACGCAATGATTAAAACGGATTAAGTTGATCTATAAGTGTCGATATAGAAATTTCTCCAAGATATGTTGTTCAAGCAATATACTGGAAGTTGCAGAAAATACATGTAGTATAACATCATTATGTTTAAAAAAAAAGAACAAAAAATATACCTCATTTCTTTGGTTGTTTTGGAGGGGGACTCAGCAACAGATGGGGTACGGGTGCAAGGTGATTTTTAAGTCCCTTTCAGCTCTGAGATTCTGTAATCTTAAGAAGTAAAAGTTTATAGTTCTTTTAAAAAATATACTGCTTTGACCCATATAATAAAACAGTAAAACTTTATGGAGAGATATAAAAGAAGACCTAGATAAATGGAGATGCATGCCAGTTTCTTGGATTGATAGTCAACATAACAAAGATATCAATTCCCCCAAGATTAATCTAAGTTTTAAAACAATAACAATAATAAAAGCAAAAACTTAGTCCATTTTTTCCGGGAAGGGGGACTGGAAAAATTCTTCAGAAGTTCATCTGGAAAGTCAGTGTGTAAGAAAAGTTAGAAAATATTTGAAAATAAAATGTATGTTATAAAGTTACAATAATTAGAATAAGGTACTTGTACTTGTGCCAGAACAGACAGACCAAGGAACAAAAGAGAAGGTCCAGAAACATATGTAGGTATTTATAAGAATTTAGCACATAACAAAAGTGATACTTCAGCTCAGTTAAGAAAGGATAGATTATTCAAGAACAGTTACCTTGGTAGTCCTAACCATGGGAAGGGCACATATGTATGTGTATCTTTTGTAAAAGCTCCACTGGCCCAATTATTTAGAAAATATTTTAGGTTATGTTTTTCTCTCCTACCTTATCCACAAAAAGTTCCTGGGAGATTAGAGATTTTAAAGGATTTAAGAAAGAACAAAGTCATTAAAGTACTAGAAGAAAATACTGGTAAATATATAACCTTGGGTTTCAGATAGACTTTAAGTATAATCTCAAAGGCAGAAACTACGATGAAAAGATGGATCAATTTGTCAATATAAAAAAAATTTTTTTAATTAGGTATATTTGTATACATAAACCAATAGAATTAAAAAACAAATGTCAAATGGGGAAAATGTTTGCTACATAAAAGACAGACAATTCTTAAATGTATGAAAAATTTTTATGTCAATAAAATGAAAATGAATATTTTATAGAAAAATGGTTAAGGGCATGAACAGGCAATTTACTCAAGAAGAAATCCGAACAGCATATAAGCAAGAAAAAGTGTCTACCTTGTTAGGAATCAAGGAATGCACATTAAAACAACAGTGAGGAATCTTTCATCCTATCAACGTTTTAAGTATTTAAAATAATTTTACTTTTACATTTCAAGTGGGTTATATGTCAAAATGTTAACAGTGGTTATTTTGGGAGAATGGGGTTAAGAGTCATTTTCTCTTTTTCATTTTTCTTTTCTGTGGTACTAATATTTTACTCGTGCATTGTGCAATAAAGAAATAATAGTTTGCACTGACACATAAAGTGCTCAACTAGAATCTTTGAAGAACTGATCTCTGTGGAGTGAGCAAGGATGTGTCCAAGCTGTGGCTCTTCCCTTTGGCTCCATCTGGACTTTGCAGAGCAATATTGAATTATTCTGGCACCCAACATCAGGAACTGGATCCTTGTGGCTGATGTTTATTTTTTTATTTTTATTTATTTATTTATTTTTGACCGGTAAGGGGGTCGCAACCATTGGCATGGTGTGGTCTGTACCACTCTCAGCCAGTGAATGCACCGGCCATCTCTATATAGGATCCGAACCCGCAGCCTGGGCGCTACCAGCGCTGCACTCTCCTGAGTGAGCCATGGGGCTGGCCCGTGGCTGCTGTTTAGACAAAAGGAACAAGGCTGGAAGCAGGGAGACGGGTCAGGAAGCTCATGCGATAATAATCCAGGTGGCAAATTGTAAAATAACATGCTGGGACTTAGTTTGACCATTCTCTTCAAGCAAAAAAATAATTTTAGAATGGTAGATGTGTTCATGTTATGTGGGATGAAGGTCTGGAATGACAGAAGAAAGTAAAGGAAATCAACATGTGGATGAAGAAAACGCTGAGATAATTTCTGTTGGAGTAGAACATGTAAATGAGGATGCTGAAATTTTCTATGTTGGGATCATATCAAATTCACAACTAGTCATTTCAACCATCTTGAACAGTCATGCCTGGCATATATCCAAGAAATGTGAAAGGCCACTTCAGTCAAAGTGTCATCAATACATTGCAGCCTACCATATATGTGACCCTTATCAAATTCTGTGGCCATTTCACCTGGTTCTTAACCTGAATCTAGATCAGCAGAAATCTGATTATTGTATGTTGAGCTTCTGTCTAAACCTGTTGTAAAACAAGTCTTGCTTCATAATTCTTCAGAGTACTCTCCTTTAAACTAAGTATTCAGCTTCGAGCACTTTCTATAGGAGGTACAAATTATACTCTGTATCAAAGTGGCTTTCCATTGGAGAAAACTGAGTTGTTCTAGGTTGGGTTCCCTGGAAACAAACTGAGACAAATCTTTGTGTGCAGGGTTTTTGGAGAGAGTCCTCAGGAACAACACCTGTAAGTGAGTAAAGGATAGATGACCAAGTGGAGGGAGAAATGGACCTTCTCAGGCAATCCCGGGGTGAGCCCTGGAGAGGGATGGGCCTGCAGGGTTGTCTTCAATTGAAGCACAGGGGATGGGACTTTGTACCCCTGATTGACAGGTTGTTGGATGTGTGCTGTCCCTGGGGAGAGGGCATATTCTTGAATGAGGCAGGTGTCTTTGACCAAAGGAAATTTCTAGGGAGGAAGGCAGCTGCTGGAATGAATACCTCAGTTAATGGGGATCTACTATGAGTGTTAATACCCAAAGGTCTAACCCCAGTGATGTTGTCACAGGACAGGTTCTTTAGTGTGACCCTTCAGGCAACTCTCCTACTGTGAATGCTCAGTAAGGAGCATCCTCAAAAGGTACTCACACCTCATCAAGCTATGCTCAAAATGGAGCACTTCTTCCAAGGGCTTGTCCAAAGGAAATTATTCTTGTCAGTTCGCTGAATCCACATGGAGCAAATAGCTTTAGAAATCTGACAAAAACAAAATGTTCAAGTGTAGAAAACCAATATAATAATGTTGATTCTGAGAATGTCATTCGATCATGTCGTGCTAGTCAGTTCGGGTTGCTATACCAAAGTACCACAGACTGGGTGGCTTCAACAACAAGCTTTTTTCCCTCATCTCTGAAGTCTGAGATCAGGGTGCCAACATGGTCAGATTCTGGTGAGGGCCATTTTCCTGGTTTACAGATAGCCACCTTCTTGTTGTAACCTCATATGGTGGAAGGAGGGAGCTCTGGTCTCTTCATCCCCTTATAAAAGCACTTATGCCATTGATGATAGCTCCTTTCTCATTATTTAATTACCTCCCAAAGGCCTCATCTCCAAACACAATCACATTTGAGAGTCAGGCTTAACATATGAATTTGGGGGACATAAACATTCAATCCATAGCATGTTGGTTAAAGAATTTTCCAAAGGGCAGCACAAGGAAGATGTATCGTCAGAGTAGGAGACTTATTCAAACTCTAAATCTTCCAGATGCTGTGACTGTGGAAATGTGCTACTCAGATCTGCTGTGGGGAGCACAGATAACCGACAGCCCTGCTCCTGACCTTCTGGGTCCTCCACCATATTTACAACAAACTCATGCTCCTCTGAGGCTGTGCTTAGCCAGTGACTGAGCATGGTGTGAACACAAGTGTATGTCCATTTCTGTGAGATATGGGATTCCTCTAACAGGTAATTTGGCTCAAGGACTCCCCATTTCCAAAACCTTCTTAGAACAGTGCTACAACCTGAGACTCTTCTTACCCAATCTTCCTTCCTTCTCTCTCTCCTTTAACCAATGTCAGACCTGCATCATGGTCTGAGAGCCTTCCATGCCTTTTCCCACTTCCTCCCTATTATCTGTCCCAGTTTCCACCCAGGAAATATCTTGCACGTCTGATCCCGTCCTGGCATCTGCTTCTTAGATGAGCACCTGAACTGAGACAAGTGGCACTGACGACTCACAAACTGCCCAGCTGGCAAAGAAATCTCCATCCTGAGTGGTATATGGGGTGCGGATAGTCTCTGGCACAAGATACTGTCCTAGCTGTGGAAGATTTCAGTGACAGTGACCTGGGAAAATGACCCCAAGGAGAGAAATGCCATTTTAGGTGTGATGATTTGGCATTTGAAAGATATGGGAAAGCAATGTCTGAACAACAGTGTTGTCTGCTGGCTATTGCTATGTTGTATTGATGCCCTGAGTGGGATAACAAGAAACTGAAGGCCATTAGTAAACAATTAGGGCTGAATATGAGTCAGAGGGTCTCCTTGGTAGGTAACAAAGGGGCTCTCACCTCCTGTAGTGGAGGAGTGGGCAGCAGAGGAGCAAAACAGGATTTGATAGTAAGAGTCACAGGATCTCAGAGATTTTTAAATGCTTAGACAAGGTAGGTCTGGTCTCTGGTTGGGAAAACCTAGGACCTTAAAGCATGGAATGGGACATCTGAATGGAATCCCTGAGGATGGTGGCCTTGCAGATGCTCAGGGCTTACAGTGGTAGCTGACCCCTCTATAGTAAGAGATAATGATTCCCTGAAGAGGGAAAGATGGTGCTTTTCACAAGGCAACAGGTTCCCTCTCAGGAGCTGCCCCAGCTCCTCTGAGATATCCCCCATGGCAATAAGTAGGGCTAAATCCCAGCATTACTCAGTTGAGTACACTTTTGGGCCCGTTAAGGGAGAAAAGAGATTGCATAATGAAGCAGCTGCAAGATTTAACTAGCATGTACCAGCAGGAGCTAGGGGAGGACTCCTGGGATTAAATTTTTAAGGGTGCTCGATCAAGCTGGGCAGGAACATAGACTGGGTAAATAAAAACTCATCTACTTGGGGGCACTTTCTTGGGTATGGGACCCTAGCAAGGAGATGTGACAAACTCACTGCTAGGCAACTCTTTGAAGCTGGGAGAAAACCATGGTCCATGCTAAGTGAAGCGGGGATGCCTGAATTGCCCTTGCAGATGGTAGAGAAAGGACAGAAGGAGCTGAGGGAACTGGGCTTGTTGAAATGAATTTATTGTGTGGAGCAAGAAGACTGACCAGACATATGGTTGTGTTCCTCAGGAGGCAGAGAGGACACACCATATACTAAGGCAATGGGAAGTGCACTGGTGAGAGGGGCACCAGCTTCACTAAGTTCAGAGGGGCTCTCCTCTACAGGCCAGGGATGATGGTAAGAGAGGTGATTAACAGGGCTGGGCTTGACAATATCCGTGGAGATGATAGGATCCTGAAGTAACAGAAGCCAGGTGGTGGCTTTAACCACCAGAAGCCTGAAGGATGTAATTAATGTAACACTTGGCAAGGGCAGAGGAGCAGCCAAGGGGGCTTGATCCACAGAGGGCTGTGGAGATACTTAATAGCACATGGTATCCCTGGGGGAAAAATAGATGGGCAGCCAACAAGAGTGCTACTTAACATCCACAACCAGAAGAAAGACAGAATGGAGGGGCAGAAGGCCAAGGGTGGTTGCCCCAACAAAAAGTCATGCTCCTTACTGAGTCTCAGACCTGAGCCAATCTTTAGAAGAGGTTGCTGGGTCCCTAAGAAGAAGGACCCTGCAACACTGAAAAAAATACTTACTATAATGATTACCCTTTGGTCTATGGCCATTTTCTTGGCTGACTACATTTTGGGGAAAGAGTCATTACCCAGAAAAACAAAGCATTATCATGGTCCGTCTGAAAGTGGGAGGCTTACGGGGGTCAGGTAATAAGCAGAGTCCTAGATAACATTCTGCTTTCAATGAGTCTTGGGTACATGGACTCATCCAGTGGCCATTTCCCCAGTCCCTGTGTATATAATTGGGAGTATATATAGGGTAACTGGAGCAACCTCCACATTAGATCCTTGACCTTGAGTTATCATGGTGGGGAAGGCCAGGTGGAAGCCTCTGAAGTTGCCCTCTCCCCATGTCAAGATAATAAATCAAAACCAATATTTCATCCAAGGGGATGGGAGGTCATGGTGGAGATTAATGCCATCATTAAGGACCTAAAGGACACAGGGGTGGTCATCCCTGTCACATCTCCATTTAATTTGCTAGTCTGGCCCCTTCAGAAACCAGATGGACTCAGGAGAATGACTATAGACTACTGCAACTGCAGACTTAACTGAGTAGTAGCCCAGTATGGCTCTGTCATAATGGCTTTGTCCAGTCCAAAAGGATCTGGACCACCTGGACATTCCACAGAACATCACACCCATCTATTACACTGATGACATTATACTAATCAAGCAGTATGGGCAAGAGGTGGCTAGCATGCTGGAAACCTTGGTAAGACACATGCACTCCAGAGGTTGGGAGACAAACCCGGTGAAGATTAAGGGATCTGCTACTTCAGTTTTTAGGGGTCTAGTAGTTAGGGATCTGCTAGGATATCCCCTTCAAAGTAAAAGGCAAATTATAAAATACACATAAGCAAAATAAAAGAAAAAATCACTTATAAATCTCCTTAAAGAGATACCTAAAATTGTTTAGTGTTTATATCCTTTGAGATGGTTTTCATTGTGACAGAGTATAAATATAATAAACGAATGTGGGACTGTATTTCTCAGCATTATCTGATATCTGGTTTATTTATTTGAGCACTTGTTTATTGTCTTTCTTTCCTCATCGTGATATAAGCTCCATGAAAGTCGTGTTTTTGTCTTGTTCACTGCTGGCAGATAGAACGCAGCTGGTGCTCAAGAAACATTTTTTGGTGAATCAATGAAGCATACTATACACATCATTTTGTAGCCAGCTATTTTCAGCTAACTTCCAGACACTTCCAGCTATACTTCACCTTTCTTAAAATGTGTCACTCCAGAAGTCATGTGAAAGCTGAGCGCAGCTTCAGAACCAAGAACCCTTAGTCTTCTGGCAGCCCTCAAGTCTTCTTCGTCTTGGCCAGTAGTGTCTTTTGCCTTAGAATCTACTACGGGCACAACCTCGTCTGGATCGTTCTTTAGACGACCCAACTCAGCCAAGGCAAGTACCAAACATGCACAAGGACGCTGTTTCCAGGCAAGCGGCCCAGCCGAGGGTCACATTCCTCCTCCAGCCACACGAGGGCACTAGAGCGCCACAGCCCGCGCAGGATCCGGAGCCGGCTGAGAGGACGCCTCTGGGCGGGTGTATTGACTGCCCGGTGTGGGCGGAGCGAAAGGTGCTCAAGCCCGGGCAGAGGGCAGGAAGTGAGGAGGCGGGGCTTGCCGGTGGGGTGTGCGCGTGCGCTTTGGTCGGGTCGGAGAAGTCATCGCGTTCGCCCCTGCTGGGTTCTGTCCTCACGGTGACGCCTTATCCCTCCTTTTCCGGGTTGGGCCTGGCTGAAGGGAGGGGGCAGAATGTGGACGCTGGGGTGTGCCTCACTTTGAGGGGCGCAGGGGCGAGGAGCGGGGCCTATGAGGACAGGGCGGGGTGGGCTGGCGAGGCCCGGGGTGGGGAGGGACGAGGGGCGCCGGGCGGGCGGGGGCAGCGCCGGGTGTCGCGGGGACAGGCCGGGGATGCGGCGGCCCAGGTGCTGCCCGGGCGGCGCGGGAGCCGTAAACGGGCACGGTGTCCGTGTTTCCCGGGATGTACCTCTCCCTCCGCCTTAGCCTTTCCTCTAAGCAGATCTTTTTAAAGTAGGGTTTCTTACTCACGCAGTGTTGGGGACCTCACCCTGACGCCTTCGCTTCTGGGAAACTTCCTCCAGCCACCTACGGCAGATTCTGAGAGTCAGCCCCTGTCTTTTACTCCCTCCGTCTCAACTAGAAAAGTTTTCCTGCGTCAACTCCGCAGTGAAAATACATTTCCTGTCTAAACAGTGCTAGGGCGTTTTAATTATTCCTTCCTAAACTTATCTACAAAAATCAGTTTTAGTACTATTTGAATGTTGACTGGCTGTGTAAAACGGAGCAACAGTTTTATTGTGCCTTGCAGTCCTCAACGAGAAATTTTCGTCCAGGGAGATGAGAATACCTCATTTGGAATTCAGGAGTTGATCAGTTATAGTGTCTCCTACCATATAATCCTCACTAAAAGGATTTAGGTTCATATCCCTCATTCTGAGCCAGGGTGAAGGGGTGTAGTCTGACATTTGGAAGCTTAAGAACCAAATCTGCTGCCTTATAATTTTTTTTAAAGCCTTCCATCGTGTGTACTTTGCTTGAATGATTATTTTAAAGTACATGTCCTATTTTTGCCAATCTGACAGATGTTTCCATAGAAACTATAGAAGAAATAGTCATTTTCAGCAAGAGTTGTTAAAACTGTCTTCCAGGCTTCAGCTGTGAGTGCTAGTGAGTGCTATACTTGCTCATTCTGAGATGGTACTTAAAGAATTAAGGATCTGAAATGTTTTTAGAGGCTAGCAATCCAAATTGTTTAATTTTCTCACATCATTAATTTAGTAATCCTAGAAGTCTGCCAGCTATGTTTGTTGACCTGCCACAATTCTTTGAAGAGGAGTCAGCACTGATTCTTTCTTAAGTGTTGTGTAGTCTAGTAATTGGCTCTTTGAAAATGTATAAATAGATTTCTTCCCAATTCTTTACCCTTTCTTAAGGATAAACCAAGGGTTAAAAAATATCAGGCACTATTTCTATTCTAAATGACACTTGATTGTCAGTGATATAAATGATCATCGTTACCTGGCACACAGGTCTGGCTGCCTGCCCCCTTTCAAAAGCAAACCACTCAAAAGCCAAATGTTGGTGAAAATGGAAATCAACTTTTATTTAGGAATACCAGTGACCTGAGGAGAGATGTTTGGTAGCCCATCTCTCATGTAAACCTGAAGGAGAGTGGTCAGACTAAAGCCATCTCAAGGTATCAGTTACTGAGAGGTTTTAAAACAGGGGGGCAAGGGAATGGAACGTGGGAATGTGGGAAATGAAAAGCAGGAGGGAGGGGCTTCATGCAATGTCTCAGGTGCAAAGTCTCACCAAGAATCCCTCTGCTTTCTGCTCCTGTCCTTGCTGTTATCTCAGGGTCCTGCTGGAGGGGTGGAATCAGCATAGCTTTATTGATGTCTTTCTTGGTTTCCCAGTGTCTGGATAGTACAAACAAACCTGCAGGTCCGGGATGGGTGGAAAACAGCTTTACATTCACATAAATAATGTCATCTTGCTCCCTAACCAAGGTTCAAAATATCAACTAACCATGAGAAAACAGGAAACTCATAGAAATGCATGCCAAGAAAAAAACTTTCTAAAATTTGCCTACAGCCCATGCGAATTTAAGTCCCAACATGGCTTCAGTCCTGCTCACTCCAACAATAATGGTTTAGTTATATACCATATATTATTTAGGGCTTTTACTGATACTGTCAGTATCAGAATACAAAATTTTCATGCAATCATGAGAGATTACTTGTCTTATGAGCAAGAGCTTAGCAGTGTAAATAGATGTGCATAGGCATAGAGATTAGAGCTTTCTTTTTCTGAGCGGTGTAAGTAAATCAGGAGGTCTGGAGTTTAGGAATGGAGTAAAGGAGTGTTGGGGAAGGTGCCTGGAGGAGTAGTAGGAGGGCCTGGTCTGCCATATGAAGGAGTTTATTGAAGCTGATAGGAAACCAATGAAAATTACAAAAATGGTTTTCGCAAAAAGTCTCACAGAAGTAATACATCCTGTAAACATTTAAACTGTACAGCAGTACATAAGATGGAAATACTAATAATCCCTCATAACTGCTATCTTGCCACCCAAAATAATCATTATGAGTAGTTTGGTTTATCTTCCTTTTGTATATGCTAGCATATATTATTGTTAATATTTTTTTCACACTGGGCAGAGATTTTTGTTTTGTTCTCTGCAGTATCCCCAGCACCCAGAGTGGTGTCTAGCATGTAGTGGGCATTAAGTATTTGCAGAATGAATAATATACAATTCAGAGGTCAAAAACTGAATGGAATTTGTCAATGACTGGTCAAGGAGGTTAAAAAAAATTCTTTTTGAATAGGTTGTCAACATTTTAAAATTAATTTCACATAAAATCTGAATTTCTGGCTTTCAAAGTTTTGAAACATTTGGCCACATTAAGCTCAAATTATATTTGTTGCACTCCTTTAGATAGATGTGTGTGAATCTGTGTTCACATCAGCATGGCTTTGCTGATACTCACCTGACTGGAGTCTACAAACCTGCACTGTCCAGTACAGTAGCCACTAGTCACATATGGCCATTTAACTTTAAATTAATTAGAATTAAGTTAATTAAAAATCCTATTTCTCATATATACCAGCCACATTCCAAGTGCTCAGAAGCCACATGTAGGGGCTATTGTATTGAATAGCGCAGATACAGAACATTTATATCATTGCAGAAAGTTCTGTTGCACAGTGCCTCTTTAGACATTTGAGTTTGCTACCCCTGTTATACAGAGTTCTTGCAAGTAGCATTTATTATTATTTTTAAAATTTGCCTGTCTCTTTGTCATGACACAGATCTCCATCTTTTAAATGACTGCATAGTATTTGGCAGGTTAGGATTTTTTGTAAATTGTGGGGTAGGATTCCGTTGTCTGATCTGCATTTTAGAAAAGCTCTAGTTTGGGGGATAAACTGGAGGAGGAGGGGTTGGTAGTGAAATAAGACACAGAGACTAGAGGGTGGGTAGTAATCAACACCTTAAGGCTGCAGAGCCTGGGAAGGGCTTCCATTAAGGAGATGGAATTGAAATGACTAATATGGGCTGAGATCTTTTGGATTCTAAAGTCACTGAAGAGATAATGACATATCTTCTGAAACTGATTCACTTTTGAGAATTGGTAAATTTGGCTTTGTAATGTATAGAAGGAACCCTCAGTTGGTTCCAGTAAACACATAAAATATTCAAATGTTATATTTAAAATGTAGAGTATAAGTTTTGACATATGTGTACATCTGTGAATCCAGCATCACAGTCAAGATAGTGAACATAGTCATTACCCCCAACTCTTTGTAATCCCTTCTCCTGCCTGTTTTTATCTACTCATCCTCAGGCAGTCACTGATCTCTCTGTTACTATAGATTAGTTTGCCTTTTCTGCAGTTTGTATTATAGAACTGGAATCATAGAGTATGTTCTTTTTGGGGGAAGGGGGCTGGCCTTTTATCACTTGCTAGTGTATAGAAATACAGTTTTTTTTGTATATTGATCTTCTGTCTTGCCACCCTACTAAACTCACTTATTCTAGTAGCTTTTTTTGTAAATTTTATTGGCTTTTCTATATAGATAATCATATTATCTAAAAATACAGTTTTACTTTTTTATTTCTAGTCTGGATGCCATTTCTTTCTTTTCTCCCTCTTCTCTTCCTCCCCGTCTTTTCCCCCTTTTCCCAGTTTTCCCCTTTCCCCCTTAGCAACCTTCTCACCTTCACTAGGACCCCCAGTACAATGTTGAATACTGAGAGTGGACATGCTTGCCTTGTTTCTGATCTTAGGAGGAAAGTATAGTCGTTCACCTTTAAATGTGCTGTTGGCTATAGGTTTTTGGTAGATGTCTTTTATTCCTAGTTTACTGGGAGTTTTTATTAGGGATGAATTTTGGATTTTACTAAATGCTTTTTCTGTCTATTGAGATGATCATGTGGTGTTTCTTTTTCAGTCCGTTAATAGGGTGAATTACATTAATTGATTTATGAAAGTTTAACCAACTTTGCATTCCTGGGATGAGCCTCACTTGGTGATGATGAGTTATTACCCTTTTTATACTTGAGCGAGATTTTCTAAAAATTTGTTAAGAATTTTTGTATCTAGATTTATGAGGGATGTTACTTTATAGTCTTATTGTAATATAATTTTCTGACTTTGGTAGCAGGGTAATGCTGGTCTTATGGAATGAATTGCAAACTGTTCCTTCCTTTTCAGTTTCTTATTAGAGTTTTTGTAGGATTGTAATAATTCTTTAAATATTTGGTAGAATTTTCCAGTGAAGCCCTTTGGGTCTGGAACTTTCTTTGTGGGAAGTTTTTAAACTACAGATTCAATTTCAAAAATAGGTATAGGGCTCTTTGGGTTATTTATTTCTTCTTGAGTGAGCTATGGTAGTTCGTGTTTTTCAAAAAATTTATTCATTTAATCTAAGATGTCAAATTTAAGATTTCCTGTTTCCTGATTTTAAGGAATAATGATGTGCGTTACAGTTGTTTCCTTTGTGTTTCTTCAGTGTGGGGTTCATTAAACTTTTTGGATTTGTGGGTTTATAGTTTTCATTAAGTTTGGAAAATTTGGGGCCATTATTTCAAGTTTTTTGGGGGGGTCTACTACTATCCCTCTCTTTTCAGGGACACCAGTTATACAGATATTAGGCGGCTTACAGTTATCCCACACCTCATTGATGCTCTGTGTACTTTTTTTCAGTCTATTTTCTTTCTGCATTTTATTTTCAATGGTGTCTATAGGTATGTCTTCAAGGTCACAAGTCTTTATTTCTACTATGTCTAATCTGCGATTAGTCTCATTCAGTGTAATTTTTATCTCAGATATTGTAGTTTTCTTGTCTAAAAGTCCAGTGTATGTCTTTTTCAGAAATATATTCCATATTTCTATATAAAATGCTCAAATTTTCTTTAGCTTTTAAACATGTGGAATGTAGTTATGAAAAACAGAGTAAGGTCAGGCCTGTGAACCAGACCAACTCAATTTTCCCTGCAGAGGACACTCTGTTACTTTCCACTCCTCAGTCATGAGACTCCCTATCCCACCCAGCACATAATTACCCCATGACCCGCCCTGATAAAATAAATTGAAATAAGAGGGGAACAGATATTCACAGAGTTGCAAAACCCCTCCCCAAGGCTTATTTACTGTAATTGTAAAAATTAAGTTACAGATTAACTTTAAGACCCCTTTAGGGGGGCCAGAGCAGCTTTCAGTCTAGGATTAATTTTTCTCTAAGACTGAGCCAAAACCCTTCTGAGTACTATACCCAGTGTCCGTGAATTATGTTTTCCACTTTGATGGGTGGGAATAGACACTATACCCTGCCCTATGTGAGCCCCCACCCTTTCTTTTTAAACACATATGCCCTTGTAGGACTCAGTTGAATATGAGAGGGAGATTCTCTACAGATATCTGGAGTTCTTGAGTTCTTTCTCTGTGCAGTTCTGTCTTCTCTGTACTCTCTTCTCTTGTACTCTGTCCTGTAAGCTCTAGCTACCTTGGTCTGTTTGAACTCCCAGCTTCATCTGTTCAATTTAGGGAGACTGTTGGGCTCTACTTAGATTTACCTTGTCTACAATGTGGTCTGGAAACTCTCCCCAGGCAGTAAGCTAGGGCAGTTATAGGTCGCGTCTTGTTTGTTCCCTATCTCTCAGGGATCACTGTCTTTCACTGCCTAATGTCCAGTGTATCTTATGTTAGATTTTACTATTTCATTACATGCTTATTCCCCCCACTTACTGTCTACTGATATAATTTTACTGTTGTTTTTATATAATCTATTTCTTATTTCCCAAATAATTTGCTGTTAAAATAAAAGTAGGCTGTTCCCTAACTAAAATTAAAAAATGAAATGAAAAAATTCAAGTTTCCAAAGTACACATTGTACAGTAAAAGTAATATTATATATTCCTCTGGTTTGTATTGCTGAAAGGTATTGCTGTAGGGGCGATGAGTAGAAACTCAGGGTAATTTAATCTGAGTTGTGTTAAAGGCAGAGCAACTGATACACCTATTGCATAAGTGTTATATCCCAGTTTTGTAAATAAATGTTTCCCACAGATATTTATAGTCTGTTTTTTGTGTCCTAGATAATCAAGCAAAAGAAAGATGAGCTTCATCTGTGGACTGCAGCTTGCGATTAGAAACTGTGTTTTCTTCCGATTTAATTCACTGGCCAACTGGAGAAAATGTAACACACTAGCAGTAACCTCGCTGGACTGTCCTCAAGTACAAATTAATCATATAGTAAATATATATCAAGGACTGGGAGTAAATCAGTGTAATAGGTTGGCTTTTCTGCCTGGAAACTTTCATTTCTATAGGACTTTTAGTAACAAAAGAACAGGATGCCTCTCAAGTACGAAAAGTAAGGAAATTTGGATGATTACCCGCAAATGTGCTGCATGGAATGAGTCTTTTTCAAGACAGCTACTGATAAAAGAAGTTCTAGTAGTTCCTGCTCTTTCAGTATTGTGCCCTCTAAGCTATCCTCCATTAAGAGCTGTAAGGAATTTCCACACTTCTCCCCGGTTTCAAGCTGCTCCAGTTCCTCTCTTACTGATCATTCTTAAACCAGTGCAGAAGCTACTTGCAATCATCGTAGGCAGGTAAAATACTTTTTAAAAAATATATTTTGTATTTTATTAATTTTTTGCATTAACATTTTATATTAACTTTTACTAACTTCTAAAAGTAAGTTAATCTTTTGTGTTTGTAAAACTATACTTAGAACATGTTAGATCTGCTTCCTACCCCATTTAACTCAAAATTAAGTTTCTAAACAGTAGGTCCTAATTTTGTTATGTATGATTTAATAATCTTGAAACAATTCACTGTATATTAATTTGTGGTATAGAAATGTGATCTTTAAAAAGTTATTCTTACATATTATATCGACATTTTAAAAAAGATTTTATATTTATGGTAATAAGAAGAATCAGAAGTGTTGGTTATAACCCATGTGTAAGAACAGTACTTACTAATATTCCTTTTTAGTAAGTACTGTTCTGAGTGTGTCAGAACAGTACTTACTCAGATTCCGTTTGTAGAATCTGAGGTGGCAAGTTAACTCTTAAACCAGTAATATTTACTTATTTATTTTTCTATTCTATTTCCAGCACATCTTTATTGTGGTGGTCCTTTATAATAACTAATATTTTTACAGCTAACCTTTTTTTTTCTTATTTGTTTCATGTAGATTGAAGAAATAATCAGTCTCCTCATAAAGTTTGATAACTATGAAGTTCCTTTTTGCCTTCTTCTTACTTCCATACTATCTAACCCAATTTGCTTTCTCTCAAAAATTGAGAACTTCTACTTTGTAATTTATTGTGTTCTTCTTTATGATTTGGTGTTGAAACCCAGAAAATATATAGCTATATTGGCTCTCAGTTTAAGTAATGAACTCACTCCAGGTTCTTGGGATAATAGCTCCTTCTGATTTCTAATGTGTACTAATCTTTTTAAATCATTTATTTAGTTTTAACTTTTTTGTTGTTGTTACTATTGTAAATTACCTAAAATTTTTTTTACAGTGTGTCTTGCATATGTTTAAAATAAATATAATGTCATATTATCCTTCACAGTTTGGTTTATGTCCCTTCAGATTGAAACACTTTGTCTAAAGGTATTTCAGGTATGTCACTTAACAAACCTAAGATGATTTTAAGAAGTTATTTTGTAAAATAAATTTTTTTCATGAGAATGATATATATATATGTTAAGATTTTGTTGTGATTTTACAGATGAACTCACGAGGAAAAATTCTTGTTCCAGTAATGAAAACATTGCTTTTGTCAAGATGTTTGTAAACCCTGCTAAGTAGTATAGAGTATTGTTGCCTGGTAAAAATTGGACCTCCTCAGATGCTATCTATAAAATCTCCCATTTCCATATTTACATTGCTTATGATCTTCTTACTACCTCTCCTTTTTCATGTTCTAGAAGATAGTGGAGTTTGTACTGTTGAGCACTATTTATTTCCAAAATCAATGCTGAGGTAGTTTCCCTTTCACCATGCTGAAGCACTGGCAGATTGTGCCAGAAGTCTGAGAAGCAGTGGGAAGAATAGTGGCTAAAGGTATAGATTTATTGTACTATAACCCCTCAGATGTTCACTTGGGCATTTTATCCCTATTAAGTGGTTAAGTGGTCAGACTGGAATGTCATTGCCTTCATTGTCTGGTTTTCCTCTTATTACCTCTATGACCTTGGACAAATTGCTTAACTTCTCTGTGTCTCAATTTTTTGTTCTGTAACAGGTTTATGATGAGGATTAAATGAGATGGCATATGTGTAAGATTAGAAGAGTACTTTGCATAGTTGATAAATGTTAACTAGTGGTAGTTGTAAAATAGCTCATTTAGTATTTATCCTTAAAATAGCTAAAGAAGAAGATTCAAATGAGCATTAGAATTTTTAAATGTAGCTTACATAGTTGATTGCTTTTTGATCATTTAGCCAAGAATTTTATAAATTAAAAAGCCATCTGTACAGAGAAATATAAAAATTCAAATGTTTGATGACATAAAATTCTAGCATATACTTTTGAGTTTTGGTGATAAGTTGATTGTGCTGCTATGATTATCAGAACTTCAAATTTTTCTTTTTGCTCTAGGGGCATAAGGAAATGGTGGCAGGCACTTCCTCCTAACAAGAAGGAACTATTTAAAGAAAGTGTAAAGAAAAATAAATGGAAGTTATTCCTTGGTTTGAGTAGTTTTGGATTGCTATTCATAGTGTTTTATTTTACTCACCTGGAAGTGAGTCCAGTCACAGGAAGGAGCAAGCTACTATTATTGGGGAAAGAGCATTTCAGACTTTTATCAGAACTGGAATATGAAGCAGTAAGTAGTAAGAATTGTTTTCAATTAGATTGCTTTATATAACACTCAAAGCAGGAAAGTTTCTTAAATACAAAAGATGCACTGCTTTTTAATTTTAATCTTTGATATGAAATTAGCATTTTTTACCAAAAGGCCTTAAACCTTTCGCACTTAGTATTCCTACTGCCTATGCTGATTTTCCTCCCATTCACCCAGCTAACTCTTGCTTAGCATATGTCACCTTAAATGTCACTTTCTCAGAAAAGCCTTCCTTGATCATTCAGACTGGGTTGGTCAGGGTGACTAGATCAGATGCTAGGGTGCATCCTTCGTACAGACTGAATATAAACCATCTTGTTTGCGATTGTGCCCAGCGCTTTGCTATGCTGGGGTTGGGTCTTCTAGTGTTGTTTTTTTTTTTTTTCCCCTCTTTGAAACTGTACTTTTCCTTCAAAGCATTTACATGAAGGTGCATAATTATTTATTTGCTGGTCTGTTTCTCTTGTTAGACTAAGCTCTATGGAGGCAGAGATCTTTTCTGTTTTGTTTATTGTTTTATCTTAAGTACCAGCACAATGTGCAAAGTGTGCTTAGTATATATTTATTGGCTAAATAGATATGTGGTCAGAATTTTTATACCTGGAAAGTCAAGTAGAATAAGATAGTTTTTTCCAAATATCAAGGTTGGCAATTTATTATATTTTTTGAATACAAAATAATGTTGGAATTCTGAACTCTTAACTCCTTGGAAAGTATAATAACTAAGGTAGTTAAACATTTTGTACCCTAGTGAGTTCCTTGAGCACAAGATCATCCTGTCTACAGTGCACAGCACATACATGGTATGTGCTCAATTAATATTCATTGAATTGATGTCTCATATCCTCACTTGACAGCTTTGGCTTGGTTAGATCTTTATATCTTTTTATTCCAAAACAGTGGTTTTTCACTATAAAAATTGTTCTTAATCAAGATAAGACCAATCTCTTATTGTAGAGTATACACAGTGATTTGTGATTTTTCTTAGAATTTAGTTTAGTCAGAGGCAAGTTTGAGGAAAGTGTTCTGGAAAGATTGAGACAGGCCTAGTATTAAATTAGCTCATCTTTTACTATTTATATTGCTAAGAAATTTTTCAAAAATTATGTGTATGTATACGTATGTTTTTATAGCTATAGATAGAGATACACCTCTTTTTCATTGTTTAAGCTACAAATGTAATACCTGCTTGGTATGAAAATTCAAACACGTTCTTTTTTTTTATCGATACATAATTGATTATACATATTTGGGCGGTACAGAGTTGACTGTCAGCATTTGTGTACATGTGATGGTCAAATCAGGATAGTTGGCATATTCGTCATTACAAAACGTACTCATTCTTTGTTTCCATTAACCGATTTCTCCCTGTCTCCCTTCCCCCTCCCCCTTTCCTCTCTCTAATAACCACAGTTCTGTTCTCTCCTTCTGAATGCTCAAAGTATTACTGTGTTTGTCATTTCTTTTCTTTCTTTATCTTTGTTTCTTTTTCTTTTTTAGCTTCCACATTCAAACACATGTTCTTATATGGGTGTTATAAAGTGGTATAATTACATATAATCTTGTTTTATCTACTTCAGAAGGGTTAATAAATAGTGGGATTTTTTGGTTTATTTCAGGCTGTTTACATTGGTGAGTTATACTTTTTAAAAATGCTAATTGATGTAAAGACTTTTAAATTCATGTTCTATAAAATCGTGAAGATAGTTAAATCTTTAATGCTTCTCAAAGAAGGAGGTTACCATCTTGTTGATTCTTAAAAGAAAGGAGTAGTACATTTTATGGGAATTAAAGTCATATTTTCAGAGCATTCTTAATTTTCTCAGTATACTTGAAAGGATCTCTCATGAATATAGCTTCAGAAGTGTCTTCATGTGGTGGCTAGTCTTAATCAGCATCATGTAGAGAAAATGATATGCCCATTAATTCTGAGATTTCAGTAATTTCCTTTTACTCTGTGTGAATAAAACACTTTAAAATTAATGAAATGTTGTCTTTTTTTGGTAAAAGTTTAATCTTACTAAGTGTAGGGTGTTTTTCTATTCAGTGGGTTATAAAAGTAATTTTCTTTTGTATTTTAGTTTCTTACATGAGATCTTTATGCTCCCTAGGCAGTGTTGTGTTTTCCAGAATACTCAGGAAAGTAGATACAATATTTTAGCATCTTATTTGTCTGTAGGTTAATAGAAAAGAAAAGTGAGATTTTGATTTCAACCCATTTATATAAAAAACTCTTACTACTAGAATTTATTCCTTTGTGAGAAACCACATTGCCTTTGCGTGAATAATTCAAATTTAAGAAATGTGAGTGTTTAATATATGCATATTTTTACATAATTAAAATGTTCAACAATAAGTAGTCATATAACTCCATGAAGCAATGTAAACATTTTGTAGAGCTAATACTCTTTTAAGAAAATAAAGGATATTTTCTTTTAAATTTTTCAGTGGATGGAAGAATTTAAAAATGATATTTTAACTGAGAAAGATGACCGATACCTGACTGCTAAAAAAGTGGTTTATCATCTAATTGAATGCAATAAAGATATCCCAGGGATCTCTGAGGTCAATTGGATTATTCATGTGGTTGATTCCCCAGATATAAATGCCTTTGTATTTCCAGTAAGTAAATGTTCTCAAACACATTTTTATTGTTATCCTTATTTTTTTATGGAGTTCTAATTGCTTACATTATTTTTTTATACTGCAGAATGGACAAATGTTTATTTTTACTGGGCTTTTAAATAGTGTGACTGATATTCATCAACTTTCCTTCCTTCTGGGCCATGAAATAGCACATGTAGTACTTGGGCATGCTGTAAGTACCCAAAATGAATATTCAGTTGTTGAAATATTGCTTTGAAGTTAGCAAGTTAAATCTTTTAAGAAACTGAATTTCTTTTTTTTTTTTTTTGAATGATGGAAGTTTAGTTTTTAGTAATTGCCTTATTCTGTTACCTGAGAAAAGATGTGGTAAGCTGATTTTGAGAATTTTTATGGTCTTTAGTATTTGATACTGAATAATTAGTTTCTCTTAAATACTATTTTTATCAACTTTCTCTTTTGCTAAAAAGTAATTATTCTCAGCCTCTAATTATTTCAAATTAGATTTTAAATTTGCCATAATTATTAACATACTCGTAATCTAGTCAGAAAATTAATTGTAGGAAAGTGATATTACTATTTAAGTGGGTAAATCAGTTTTCTTTTTTATTCATTCTCAGGATAGCTTGGAACATCTTTGAAAATATCTAGAATGATATGACATATATAATTAATGCATAATAATAATGATACCTTGCCATTTTACAGCTTACTGAGCTTTTTAATATGTGCCTTCCCATTCATAATTTTAATACCTCATGAGGTACGTGTTTATTATCCCTGTTTTATATATGAGGAAACTAATGTTTAAAAAAACTAAATACCTAACATGGCAGAGTGGCCGAATTGGGACTTTAACCAGGTCTTCTTTACACAAGTCCTGCATTTCTTCCTTTTACCACAGTTACCTGGTTATTGGCAGTACATTTCTTATAGATCGTAGAATTCAGGCTGATTTATGCTCCTGTGGTTACATGTCTATTTGACTTGGTGTGAGTCCAGGAAAATAATATATATTAGTTTTGCTCATTTTTTTAGTGTCATTCACTAAAAAATATGAATGGCTCTTTTGTCCACATAATTAGAGAAGTATATTTTCTTTAAAGGAAAGCATGAAGGTTAATAGTGAAAGGATTGTGAAATGCTAAATCAGAAAGGAAAGTAATATTAACTTTAAATAGAAACAATGTTTATAATACTTCTAAAAGTCATCTCCAATTCTACCTATTCCTTAGAGTGTTAATAAGATGAGGTAGACCAAAGTTGTGCTCTTCTGAAGCACTAATAGTAATTATCTCCTTTATTTCTTCTGAGTTACAAGAAAATTTTAAACATATTTTTCTTAAACACATATGCAAGAATAAATCTAAGCAGTTGAAATAGAGACGTTATATGCATTCTAATATAGTTCATGTAATGGCTTCATAACTTTGAAATCAATTTTGGCCATTGTAGCATTTAAAAGGTGTTACTATTCAGTACATTTGTTTTTCTGGCATCTAGTTCAATTCCTCATATTCCTTACATTGTCATCTCTATCAGTGTAAGAACAATAATTAGATGAGATGTAAAAAAGCGAATAGCAAACCTTAAAAATAGAAATTAGATATTAATATTTCTTTGGCAGAGGTCTTAAATATTATCAGCACAATATTTTCTCTTTTGGGAGTCTCAGTTTTGATTTGATCTAGTCTTTTATGTTGTTTTCTTTATTCCACAAATACACACAAATTTTTCTTGTTTTCTAAGACTATAATAGCAGTTATATCCTTTAACAATTAATAACAGTGACTTTCTCTTCTATAATGACTTCATCATTTTGAGTTTCACTCTTTCATGTTAAAATAATTATACAATTGTTTTTTGCAACAGTTCTTATAATGAAGCAAAGTGTGTTTTGTGAGGGCATACTATATTGTCAAGGGACATATGTATTCTATGTCATTGTTTTTAGTTTCCAGCTGTTTCATACATTCAAGTAATAACTGCTATATTATCAGTATTAGCATTACATTAACATTTATTAATCAACTTTAGTGGTGAACAGTGAACAATCCAGTGCATTAAACTTATATTTAGCTATTACTACTCAAAACAGTGATTTTATGTAAAACCTTTTTTGGTTATTGCTATAAGTCAGTACAAAAATTCACAGACCCCGATTTCCTGGTGAGAAATACCAGACTTTTAAAATTGCAGAGTTGTATAAATGAATCATGCTTCATATATTAGGTCATGAAGACCAAAAGACTTTTATTTGAAATAAACTTCTAATCTTTTTCTGAATTGTTCCTTGTTTTAATTGTTTCATGTTAGGTAGTATTTAGTCTTTATTCAAAAATGTAAGTATAATAAACACATTTATTTGATTTTTAAAAAGACATAGTGACTGTATTAGAAACTGAAACTGCCTGGGTTTGAATCCCAATCCTTTTATTAATACCTGTAGCTGTGCGAATTTGGGCTATTATTTTAACCTCTTTCCATCTCAGTTTCATTATCTATAAAATAAAATAAGGATAATTGTACCTATTTCACAAGATTGTTATACTTGTTAATATAAGAAACTGTAGGTTAATGAACGTGTCATTGTATCTGACTAATAGTAAATGGCTCAGTAAATGTTAGTTAAATGAATGAATGGGTTAAGTATGTAAACAAGGGAAGGGGAAAAACAGGGAAAGGATGAGCACACAGAAGAGTGCTTTCCATTTTAGTTGGTGACAGTCAGTTAAACACATGTAATTATTTAATGTTATTACATATTAAATAATACGTTATTTAATGTGATTAACTAGAAAATGTAAGTATATATTGTCTCAATTTATTAAGTGTGATTTTTATTATTTTGATTATTCTCAGGCAGAAAAGGCTAGCATGGTTCATTTCTTGGATTTTCTTGGTATGATTTTTCTCACAATGATTTGGGCCCTTTGTCCTCGAGATAGTTTGGCACTTTTGGGCCAGTGGATACAGTCTAAATTGCAGGAGGTAAGTCTGAGACAATAACTTGAATTTATAATTGCCTATGCTGAAGATTTTAATATTACTGTAAAGCAACAAATACCAGAGATGTTTTCACATTTTATCATGAAATATGGGTACTAATTTTTAGGAGATATGAGGGTACTTCAAAAAGTTAATGGAAAAATAGAGTTAAAAAAGATAATATAAATCTTTCCTTGAATTTTGTGAAATACCCTTGTATTCTTATATATGGGCATTATAATTAAGGAATGCTACGTCTCCCAAATGATGGATAGGGATGGGTTAGAAAGGCTTGGCAACTTTTGGCTAATACAATGTTTTTCCATAGTTATTAGTTTTACAGAGAGAAAACTTACCCTTTTTTTTTACTATGGTGCTTTAACTAAATGACTTTCCCTCCCCCAAATATTTGCATTTTAATGAGGAACTCTTAAAACCTTTAAACTTTAGTGGATACTGAGTTGGATGAAGCTGCTTTACCACCTTCCCCTCCTTGTCACCTCAGGTTAAACTAATGTTGCCTCAAAAATATTGAAAGAACAGTCATACTACATAGATATTTATTAACTTTTGTTTTTAGTGCTTGTGTATAATAATAATAATTTCAAATATTTGAGTCCCTCATTTTGTTCAGAATACTGCACTCCTGAAAGTACGTCTTTTAGTCTTCAAAACTACTTTGTTAACCATGATTAATTATTTTATTTTATATCTTTCTTCACATATTTGTCCTGGGAGTTCTGGTTATTTAGGAACAATCTGCTATTTGTTTATTTAATGATTTGTGGAGCACCCATTAGAGTGCCATCTGGGTGCTGTTTAAATCTAATGTGCAAAATTCTTTGAGACAAATTGCTTTTGAGATTGAATAACTAAGTATGTTATTCGGTATTACCATAGCATTTGGTTTCATTTATATAGAAGTAAAGGTTCTTAAACAGAAAAAGAATGGTTATTGCTTACTATTAGGCCTCATGGCCAGCTTAAGGCAATTGAGCTGGGCTGGAAGGAATGCTTCAGAAGCCTATGACCTAACCACCCAGATGTTACATTGGACCACAAGGGCTGTGTCACCTTGCATACCACTGATTTCAAAATTGCCCATTACTCTGTCAGAACCCTCCCTAAAAGTCTTATAAACCTCCTGCTTTCCTTGGTTTGGGGGAACTGATCTGGCTCAGTCTCCCCTCCGTGTTAATGGAGTAAAGCTTTTTGGCTGAAATGGCGCCTGGCTCAGGTCTCTCTCTTTTCTCCACCTCGCAGAACCTAACACTTATGTTATAGAACCTCATATGTTGAATTTTGTTTCTGTCACTGACTGGCTGGGAAGTCAAAGGAGTTAATGTAGTTTTTCCCCATCTATCTATAGATTGCTTTTTCCATTAATGGAATCAGAAGGTATGGTCATAAGAAAGATAACTTGTAGCTGTTTTTCTCTTAAAATATTTGATGAATCCTGCCACTTCAGTGTAATTCTTCAATTCAGTAATTGAACTGAAAATAAAGTAAGGATGACCCCTGTTTGAATTCTTTTTCCCTAATTCAAGGCCCGTCAATAATTTTGGTGACAAGGAGGTACTTTTTTCTCTAGAAAGCCTTGCTCACTGTGATTGGAGATCAGAGGGGAGCACTGATAGTGAAGTCATTAGGGAATGGGAATTGCTGACATTCATTTGCCATTCATTCGTTTGTTGTGATGATTGAATGATACATTTAAGGCAGGATTTCTCAATTTCAGCACTATTGACATTTTGGAATGGATAATTCTTTGTTGTGGGGAATTGTCCTGTGCATTGTAGGATGTGTAGTAGCATATCTGACTTCTCCCTACTAAAATAAATGCTAGTAGTTCTTCTTACCCCAGGTTGTGCCAATCACAAACATCTTGAAACATTTACAAATGTCCCTGGGCAACAAAATCACACCAGGTTGAGAACCACTGATTTAAAGCATTTAGCACAATACCTGGCACCATGTGAGGACTCAGTACATATGAGCTATTATTATTTGTTCATTTAATCCTCTCTGCAATTCTAGGAGGTTGGCACTGTTACTAACTCCATTTTACATATGATGCTACTGGGTGTAGAGGGGTTAAACAGTTGGTTCAGAGTGAACAGTTAATAAGTGTCAGCATTTGGACTTGAACCCAAATTTACCCCCTTTATAGCTGATGTTTCTCATCAGTATACTATCAGTAGACTAGATTGGGTACATACGGATTACTCACAGAGGGTGAAGACACTATATGATATGGTTCATCAACCTAAAACGGATGTGATGGAGAAGGAAGAAAATCAAATCGAATGGTCACATACTGTGAATCAGATTGATTATATTATTTCTATCCTTCACAGATATGTAACTACCTTTGAAAAATCGCTTCCCCAATTAGTTGGTCTTTTCTCAAAAGTCCTGCCTATTGATCCATCTCCTACAAAGTTTTAGTACTTACTGAAAATTAGAATTTAACTGGAAAGCATTCGCATAAATACAAGTAATTAGGAAAATTAAAGTTATATCTTTTTTTAAAATTTAAGTTAGAAGAAAATTTCATTTTCCTAACTAATCAATACTTAGAAAAGAAACAGGAAATTAAGGTAATTTATCAAAGAAAGAACATTCTGCTATATGGTTAATTTTCTTACTGAAATAAATCTTCTGTTAGTGTCACTGGCTATTATATACCTATGTTTTTTCAATTTCTTTGAAAACTGCATCATTATAATTGGAGAAACAGAAGTAAACTACTTACGATACTATCCAGAAATTTGTAGGCATGACTTTTTCTGTTCTCTTCATATTTTTAAAATATTAATCAACAACGGTCTTTTTTTTTTTTCGGCAGCTGGCTAGTGTGGGGATCTGAACCCTTGTTGACCTTGTTGCTATAACACCATGCTCTAACCAACTGAGCTAACTGGCCAGCCCTGAAGTATGAATCTCTAAGGAAGGAAATAAAGGCTGTATTTATGTTTTTATACGATGGTGTTCTTTAAATGTTAATCATAGAGTGTAAAATTTTATCCTAGATACTTCATGAAATTAATTTAGAAAAATCAAATTTTGTTACTGCTTTTGTCATGAAATAAATTGCCTAAATGGAGCTATTCTGTACTATTTTTTCTTAGTATATGTTTGATAGGCCATACAATAGAACATTGGAGGCTGAAGCTGACAAAATTGGACTACTGCTTGCTGCAAAGGTAAAGTGGTTAGTAGTTGGGAATACAGTATCCTTCACATAGTAAAAGATAAATGTGTGTTGTCTTAAATACTCTTAGGCATAGGCAGAGAATTAGAGTTGGACTGCATTAACCCTTTATGCAGTTTCCATTAATCTGTAGAAATGAGAAGATTATGGACCTTGAAAGAATGCATAATTAAAGATACTCATTTAACTACCTTCTGTATATGAGGCTGTATTATTCATTAAAATACATAAGATTATAGTAATTATCAGGTTATATAAAAGAAGTCTTAATCCATTATTGGAAAGAATTTTTGCATGTATAAGCTTTTTGATTACAGACTTGAAATATATTAATTGAAATTTAAAAACATGGCTATGTAATGCATTCAGGTTATTTGCTTGTTTGTTTTGTTTTTGGTTTTTTGGCAGCTGGCTGGTACAGGGATCTGAACTCCTGACCTTGGTGTTACCAGCACCACACTTTCCCAAGTGAGCTAACTGGCCAGACCATTCAGGTTATTTTTGTCACAGTAGATGACTTTTCTTTTGTTAACAACAGTGAGGAGCTCTGTGCCTTTACATTTATTTAAGTTGGTTTTGTTCCTGTCTACTTAATAGGGCACTTCACACCTGGCTGCTATTTTAATCACCTGTGATAACTGAGTAGTATTAGTAGAATTTAAGGTTAGGAATAAAACTGCGTTTTTAAAAATGAGAAAACATTGCAGCTCTATTTACAATAGCTAAAATATGGAATCAACCTAAGTGTCCATTGATAGACGACTGGATAAGGAAAATGTGGTATATATACACAATGGAATATTACTCAGCCATAAAAAATAATGAAATTCTACCATTTGCATCAACATGGATGAGTCTGGAGAAAATTATGTTAAGTAAAATAAGCCAGACAAAGAAAGAGAAATACCACATGTTCTCACTCATAACTGGCTGCTGGGAAGGAAGGAAGGGAGGTAAGGAGGGAAGAAAGAAGAAATGAAGGAAAGAGAGAAAGAAAAGACCACAACAATATGTTGAACTTTCAGAAGGAGAGAACAAACCTAAGGGAGATGGGGGGAGAGTAGGGAGGGGGTTTGGGAAGTGTTAGGTAGGGCAAAGGGCATAAAGAAATATCACAAATTGTAAGAATGAAGGTGCTAATAATAAATAAAAATTTAAAATAAAAATATGTGTGAAAACAATGCCACTTCACATAATAAATTCAAATTTTATTTGATCCTTTGTTGAGTTTCTAGTATTAAATTTATTAAAAATCACTATTATTTGAATCTTTCATTGATTTTATGGATTTAATTTTATAAATTATAAATTAATTTTATATTACTCATTCACAAAAGCAAAAGCAGTTTTTTGGATGTTAATAAGTAGGATTAAGTGAATGATCAGACTATGTATTAAGAGGTTTCCAAGTAAGGGGCCACAGATTGGCTGTTTCAAGAGTTTTCTAATTTTAATGTATGACAGTCTGTCAGATTTTCCCTTTATGTTAAGTGAATTCTGTGTTCTTATTAAGAAATCTTCATCTATCTCAATAAATTATTCCTGTTTTATTTCCAAGAAACTATTGTTTTATTAGTTATATATATAATATGAGGAAGATGTCAAGATAATTTTTTTCTGTATGGGTAACTAATAGACTCAGCACCATTTATTGAAGAGTCATCTTTTCTTCATCTCACTTCAGTGCGTCTTTGTCATAAAGGTGGGACTCTATATGGGGGTCTGTTTCTGACTCACTATTCTATTCCATTGGCCTGTTGTTTATCTTTCAGTCAATACCATACAGTTGCTGTAGCTTTGTGATAGGTGTTGATATCTGATAGCTTCTGTCCTCCAATAATGTTGTATAAAATTGAGTTAGCTATATTCTTGGACCTTTGAATTTCCTTTTAAATTTTAGAATCAGCTTATTAAATTACATACCCATACAAAAACATGCCTGGGATTTTAATTGGAATTACATTGCATTTATATATCAATTTGGGGACAGTTGACTAGTGTCTACAATACTGATTCTTTCCATAATATTTCCATAATAAATATTTGTATATTTATTTAGATATTCTTTAATTTTTCTTAATGATGTTTTCACGTTTCTGTTTGTAGGAATTACATACCTTTTGTTAGATATATTGCTGTTTGCTTTTTTTATGTTATGATAAACAGTGTCATTTTAAAAATAAATTGCTTTCATATAGAAATATGGTTGATTTTTCTACATGACTATGTATCCAGCAAACTGTATTTCTTCCTTTCTAATCTGTGTACTTTCTTTTTTTGTCTTATTGCAGTAGCCAGAAACTTCAGTTTAAAGTTGATGGTGGGCAACTTTGTTTCTTCCTGACCTTAGCATTCAGTATTTTGCCATTAATTATGATGTTTGTTGTAAGCTTTTTTATAGATACTTTGATCAGATGAAAGAGTTTCCCTTCTATTTCTAATATCCTAAGAGATTTTTAAGAATAATGAGTATTAAATTTTGTAAAATGCATTTTCTGCATCTATTGAGATGATTATATAATTTTCCTCTTTTAATCTGTTAATGTGGCAAATTACATTGATTTTTTATTGTCAAATTTTTAGTTTTGGAAATAAACCCAATTTCATTAATTATATTATCTTTTAATATATTGCTGGAATTGGTTTGTTAATGTTTAATTTAGAATGTTTGTATCTATGTTCATAGGAGATTGTGGCCTGGAATTTTCTTTTCTTATAATGTCCTGTCAGGTTTTGGTAACAATGTTATGATGGCTTCATAAAATATATATATTTTTTCCTCAGGAAGAGGTTGTGTAAGATTAGCGATATTTATTTTTTAAGTGCTTGGAGAATTCATGGATAAAGCTATATGGGCCTACAGATTTCTTTGTGAGATTATCTTTAATTATGGATTCATTCTCTTTAATAGATATAGAACTATTCGTATTTTTCTATTTCTTGTGACAGTTTTTGTAGTTTTATTTTTCTAAGTATTTGGTTTAAATTTTTAAAATTATTGGCATAAAGTTCTTTTAATATACTCTTATTATATTTTTAATGTCTGAAGGATACCTGCATTATACATATATATATCTTTTTAATGTCTCCTCTGTTCCTAATATTGGTGATTTTTGCTAGATTTTTATAACTTTTATTAATCTTTTCAAAAAATATCTTTGGCTTTGCTTCTTTTCTCTGTTATGTTTGTTTCCTATTATGTCAGTTATTGTGCTTGTCTTTATTATTTCTTTTTACTTATTTCCTTTGGGTTTCATATGCTGTCCTTTTTCCTAACTTCTTAGGATGGATGTCTACATCATTGATTTTAAGCCCTTTTTCTTTTCTAATTATATACATTTCAACCTGTACATTTTCATCTAAGAACATTTTTACTTGTCATGTTGCAAGTATTGATATTGTATATTTGTCTTCAGTTTATCTATTTTTCTTCAATTTATCTTTTCTTTTGCAGCTGGCTGATATGAAGAGCTTCAGTTTAAAATATATTCTCTTTTTCATTGTGATTTCTTCTTTGACTTGGTTATTTAGAAGTGCATTGCTTAGTTTTTGAACATTTGATGATTTTATAGTTATCTTTTATTTTTGATTTCTAGATTAATTACCCTCTGATTGGGTAATATACTGAATGGTTAGAAACCTTTGAAAATTGTTGGGTCTTGCTTTATGGCTCAGCACGTGATCAAGTTTGTTAAAATGGTGTGCACTTGAGAGTGGATTCTGCCATTGTGGGTGCAAGGTTCTACAGATGTCAGTTTTCTCAAGTTTGTTAATTTTGTTGTTTTGGATCTTCTGTGTCCTTCCTGAATTTTTTTTCAGTTATTGAGAGAGTTTTGTTAATCTTCCATTATGGTTTTAGATTTTTCTTTTTCTTCTGTTAGTTTTATCAATTTTCGCTTTGTATATCTTCAAACTATTTTTAGCATACATATCTAATATTGTTAGATCCTCCTGGTGGATTGATCCTTTTATCAGTATAAAATCCCTCTTTATCTCTGGTAACTCTTCTTGCCTAATGTCCACTTCTTCCTTTATTAGTACTGCTATCTCAGCTCTCAGCTTTCTTTGGGTTAGTGCGTTTTGTTTTTGTTTTTTTAATCTTTGTCCTTTTGGGGGTATATTTAGTCCATTTATGTGTTTAGTTTACATTTCTTGTTGACTAATGGTGTGGAGCATATTTTCAGGTTTGGATTGGCCATTCATGTATCTTTGTGAATTGTCTGTTCAGATATTTTGCCCATTTTTAAATTGGTTTGTTTTATCTTCATTTGTAAGAGTTTTTATGTACATGCTGGATACAAGTCCTTTATCAGTATATGTATTGCATTTATTTTTCTCTCATTCTGGGGTTTGTATTTTTATTTTTTTAACAGCTAATTTTGAAGAACAAAAGTTTAAAATTTTTATCAAGTCTGATTTTTCTACATTTAATTTACTCTTCCTTTTTAGTTTCTAAAGTGGGGCATAGATCATTGGTTTCAGACTTTCTTGTTTTTTGATATAAGCAGTTAAAGTCAATTTCCTACTCTCCATTACTTTACTTACATCCTACAAATTTTGATATGTTGTATTTTTTTAATCTGTTAAGTTAAAATGCTTTCTAATTTTTTGTGTGATTGTTTCTTTTATTTATGAGTTGTTCGGAAATGATTCATTTAATATCCAGATATTTGGGATTTGTATAAATGTTTTATTGTTTATTTCTAATTTAATTCCTTTGCAGTCAGAGAACATATTCTGTAAGATTTTCATTCTTTTATAATCTATTGAGACTTGTTTTATGGTGCATCATTTGGCCTATTGGTGAACATGCCATTATTTGAAAAAAATATGTATTCTGTAGTTGAGTATATATTCTATAAATATCAATTAGGTTAAGGTGATTTACAGTGTCATTCAGATCTATATCCTTCTGATTTTTTCTACTTGTTTACTTGTTATTGAGAGAGAAGTTTTGAAATCTTTAATTATAATCATAGATTTGTTTGTTTTTCCTTTCAGTTCTGTTAGTTTTTGCTTGATGTATTTTAAAGCTCTTTATTAGGTGCATTCATATTTAGGATTATTTTATCCTCTTATTGAATTGATTGATCATTGTGAAGTATCCCTCCTTGCCTCTAGTAATACTCTTTGTCTTGAGGTCTATTTTGTTTGACATTAATATAACTACTCCGGCTTTCTTATGTGTTACTGTCCACTTGGTATATCTTTTTCTATCCATTTATTTTCATGCTATTTGAGTTTTTGTATTTAAAATACATCTCATAGACAGCGTATACTAGATTCTTGCTTTTTTATTAAGTTTGACAATCTCTGCCTATAGTTTGAAGTGCATAGTCAATTTATATTTAATATAATTATTAATATGGTTGTATTTAGATCTGCCAGTATGCTATTTGTTTTTTATTTGTCTTACCTACTTTTTTGTTCCTCTGTTCTTCCTTTTTTGCCTTCTTTTAAGTTACTAAAATTTTTTTTATTATTCCATATTATTTCCTTCATTGGCTTTCTAACTATAGCTTTTAGCGTTATTTTTTAATGGTTTCTCTCAGGATTACAATACAGTATACATCTTTAACTTATCCACATCTACTTGAGGTTAATATTGAATAATTTCTGGTAAAATATTGGAACTTTACAGTGGTATATTTGGCAGTCATCAAGGATTGATGGAGCTTACCCTCCAAGTTGTTTCCTTGCTTTTAAGGATTTTCTCTTAATTTTCAACTGTGCTGCTGGCTTCAGGGTTTGTCCACTGAAACTTCAAGCCCGTAAGGCTTCACTGAGGTTTTTTTTTTTTTTTTCCTTTAAAGTAGCAGATTCACAGATATGGCCCTCATAGTCTATCTTTTAAGAGTAGATTTTTCTCTGGCTGCTGCCTGCTTTTCTACAACCTTACCACCAACCCCCCCTTGCATTTCCCCTCCTCATGTTAGATGCTAGTCAGGGATTTGGGCAGAGTTTATGCAGAGTTTCTCACTCCTTTTCTTGTTCTCTCACTGTTGGAATTTCTTACTTTAGATTTCTCACTGCTTTTCTGTCCCTGAACTATGTTTTCTGGAACTTTAGCTGGTGAGGGTATTGTTTTCCACTACCATTTCTTACAGCTTTGTCCATGAAAGATGGGCAATACCTTCAGGCCAGAAAGACACAAATTTTTAGGTCTTATCTCTTCTAAAGTTTTTCAGTGTTAAACTCTCTTCTGAATTCTATTTTTGTACACTTTGCAATGTCTTTTAAATAGTTGTTGTTACTATTTTTAGTCATGTTTTTGTAATTTTTATCTGCCAGAGAGTTCACATCACCACTTTCCTTTTTTTCCACTACTCGAAGCTTCACATTCTTCTAAAGAATATTTTTGCTGGGCATAAAATTTTAAATTGGCAGTTATTTTCTTTCAGTTTGTTAGCGATCACATTCCAGTGTTTTCTAACATATAGTTTCTCTTGAGATGTTGGCTGTCAGTCTTTCTGTTTTCATTTGCAGACAATAGACCTTTTTTCCATAGCTGCTAGAATTTTCTATTTGTCTTTGCTTTTCTGTAGTTTGAGTGTGACGTATCTGTGTGTGGTTTTCTTTGTATTTATTATGCTTTCTGTGGCTTGATATTTTTCATCACTGTGGAAAATTCTCAGCCATTATCTTTTAACATACTGTTCTTGCTCCATTTTTTCTTTTCTCCGCATCTGGGATTGAGATTACATATATGTTAGATCTTCATATGTCTCTCATGTTATTTTTTATTTTTGTATTTTTCATCCTTGTCTGTTCATGTTTCAACATGTATGTTTTCCACTACTTGTCTTGCAGTTCACTAAACTTATTTTCAGCTATGTTAATTCTGCATTAAACTCAGCTTTGAATTTTAAATTTCAGTTATTGTTTTTCCTTTCTAGAATTTTCATTTGATTCTGTTTTACAGATCAGTTCCTGGTGAAATTCTCCATTTTGTCGTATGTTTCTTTGTTCATAATTTTTGACTATGTAAATCATAATTTTGTGTAAGCATTTATGTTTGTTAACTCTAATATCTGGATTTTCTCTACATCTATTTCTGTTGACTGTTTTGTTGTTGTTGTTGTTGTTGTTGTTGTTGTTTGGTGGCTGGCTGGTATAGGCATCCAAATCCTTGACCTTGGTGTTAGAACACTACTCTATCCATGTTGCCTGTTTTTGCCTTTGGTTTTGTTTTTTGATATGGTTGCTTACTTTTGATTGAATGCTGAGTATTTCATATAAACAGTTCTGTTGTCTCTGAATGATATTTTCTTACATCAAAGGGGATTCACCCTGTGTCTGGTGAGCACTTACTTCATGGCTGGAGGTATAAGTCCTCAAATTTTTGATTTATAATTGTCCATATTTTATAAGAAGACACCGAGAAATTTATTGGAAGCTATGTCTGCATAGGTTGGAATAGTGAGCTTCATAGTAAGATTATAGGACAGTAAGCTAGCTCTTTCTCTATCCTTCACATGGAATATATACATAGGCCTTGTCTTTGCGGCTGTTCAAGTGTATTTGCTGATGAATCCTGTAACACTGATTGTAATTGTTTGGGGCTTGGGAGGGAAGAAGGAGATGAGTTTTTCCTATTCATTGTGGAGAGTTTTATTCTCTGTTATGAACCTTCTGCCTCAGCCCTTCTTTTATATCAAATACTAAACCTTTCTGGGGTCCATGTAATGTGGGGGTATCAATCAACTGATAATGTGTGAGCTCTGTAACTAGACTGCCCAAGTTTGCTGTTTAACGTTGAGCAAGTTATTTATCCTTTTTGTGCCTCAATTTTCCTCATCTGTAGGATAAGAACAATAATTGGACCTATCTCATAAAGTTAATACAATTAACATCCTTAGACCTCCAGTCTTTTAATCTTTTACACTCAGTGTCTGCCTGTTATTTCCTCTTCTCTATTTCACCATTATCTCAAGCTTAAAATTTTCAATATTACATCTGTAATTTCCCCTCACACCTATTTCTCTTCTACTCTTTCTTTCCTCCAATAAATATACCACCTTCTATTCAGTTGCTTTTGGAAAAAAGCTGGAGTCCTCCTTAGTTCTTCCCTCTTTTTTATTATTTACGTCTAATCTTTCACTAAGTCCTGGCAGTTCTATCTATAAAATATATCTCAATATGTTTCCATCTCCAATACTAGCATCTTTTGCCTGAACGTCTACACCAACCTCATTATAGCCATTGACTCTATTCATACTTCCCTCCATTCCATTCTCCACTGTGTCACAAATAAGAAGCATGTCCAGTAAGCCAGGATAGTCACTTTCTCAAGATAAGATTTAAATGGACATTGGCCAGAATTTACCTCTAGACTTTTCAGTTTCTGGGCTGAAAATATGTGTTTATACAACCAGAAGATAGATCTGCAGACCCTTCTGTGATCTATTATATTGATTTTTATCTACTAACTGAACATTTATTTACTGTGTGCCTACTATCTGCCATGTTGTAGGGATACATAATACCTTCATGGAGGTCAGAATTTAAGTAAGAGACAGAGATAATCAATAAATAATTTTAATAAAGTTTGAAATACTATGATAGAAACATACAGGAAACATCTCATGAGAGAATATAGCAGAGAGATGTAACTTTGTCTAGGGATCAGGAAAATTAGTCTAGGGATTAGACTGAGAAAGAACTATTTAAAGTGGAGATCTGAAAGATAAATAATAATTATCCTAGAGAAGGTGTGGATGGGGTAGTTTTTGACATGGCAAACAGCATGTTCAAAGTCAAGAGAAACAATGGTCTATCCAGGAATTGAAAATTTAATGTAACTAAAATGTAGACAGAGTTCAAGAGCACGTGTGGTGAGACATAAAACTGAAAGGTAGGCAGGGACTTCTATCTTAGCAATTTTAAGGATTTTATACCTTAATCTTGTCTTGTCCACATGACTGTAGACAGATTACTTAACTTCTTCAAGTCTGTTTTCTAGTCTGAAGAATGGGGATAATGATAGTAGCTACCTCAAAGTGTTATTTTGGGCATCCTGGATTTCATTCTTATTTGTGGCTTGTATCCTTTTTTTGGACATCAATGAGTCAGACTCTCTTAACTTCTTGCCATTTAATTTTCAGATCACATAACATAACTCTCCTTTTTCTAATTCTCTTCTTACTAGGCAGCCTTCTGATTGTAGCCTGGCTTTCTTTGTGACATTCCTAAAAGAGAATGTGCTGACCTGAGGACACTGCATTTAGTAGTTTTGACAGCTGTGGTTATCACTGTAAATTAAGAAGTTGGCATTCTGATTTTATGTTAATCTTGTTAACTTGGTTAATGGGACCTGCTCCTGAGAGATGGATCTGTTGGTCATGTGCTGTGCCATTGGATTTATGAGCTTTCAACATCAAGACCAAACAGAATATAGAAAATTCACTAAAATGAAGTTACTCTTGAGGCCTCTTTTAATGTAGGCAGCCTACCTTCCCACAGGGTCTCTCTACTTCTGCACTGCTTTAGACTATGAGTAACTTTATTTTGCATATTTACATTTTTATAGGAGTTTTAATTTTTCATTTTGAAGGTATTTATCATTATTAAACTATCAGAATGATTAATAGTTAGTAAAAACTGGTAGCATCGAGGTGTGAATTAAGCATAAAATAACTAGTTGTCTAGTTATAAGCTGATGAAAAGATGGCTAAGTATTTGATATTTGTCACTGTAAAGAAATTTTGACACTACAGTCATTTACAGAAATAACTTTTGTTTTTTTAAATTTTACAAACAACCATTTAGTTTTTATTTTTGAGCATTTGTTTTTTAAGTTTGAAAAAGAAAACTAATTTTCTTTTGGTGGTTCTAAACTGGAGGCAGCTTCCTAGGAGGACGTTGTGTACCATTGTTTTTGATTGTTATAGTGATTGAGAAGAGGAGGGGGGAATTCCTGGTGTTTAATGGGCAGTGACCAGGGATGATGAATATCCTACAGTGGCTTGTAAAGCCCTTACAGGGAGGAATTGTCCAGCCCCCAAAGCCTCTTAAGTGCCCCTTTTGAGATACAGGGCTTGCTGGTTTTGTCAAGTAACTTGAGATAACTGTGCCCATAGCACCATCTAGTGAGGGAATTATGTAATAAGCAAAACCTAGTTTCATCACAGAAATAAGAGAATATTTAAAATTCTAAACTTTATGTAAAACAGATTAGAGAATTATAGATTTTTGGAGCAAGAAGGGAAATTGTAGCTAATTTACCCACGTTCTCCTTTTGCAGATAAGGAAACTAGAGTCTGAAGAGGTAAAGTGATTTATCTAATAACATACACCTAGTTAGTAGCAAGACACCTGGCTCTTGTTTTCCAGGTTAGTATTCTGAGCCTTCATCATGGAGAACCCATTCTCTTTGTGTTTTATTTGGATTACTGTGTTAGGTTCTTTGCTCAGTGATTCATTTAAGAAAGAGAAAACAGTAAATGAGGAGAACATTTCATTTAATAGGTGTGTTATAAAGTAACTTTTGTAATCCATATATTATGCCTAATATCTTATTGTGAACCTAATTTTATCATGCAGAGAAATGAGATAGGCATATGTATTCATTAAATTTTAGTTGCTATGATTTGAGCTCTGAGTGTTGAGACTTACAATAAAACTTTACCTAAGAGAAAAAATACATACATAAAAATTTATTTAAAACTTTATTGTATTGATTGATGAACTGACATGCTGGCAATCAAAAAATGCAAAAAATCTTGGGTAAAAACTTTAAAATTAAATGGACCACAAAATAATGTTTCCCATTTCTCCTTTGTTTGGGAGCACGTAAAGTATTTTTGATAAATTAAGTTTTCTGTTTTCTTTCTTAGTGAGTGGTATTGGCAAATACTAGAATGGTTTAGCTGAAGCTATCTTGAGTCTATGTCACATTCAGTTGGAAAAGAGCAGTTTTAAATTATTGACTGTAAAAATGTTGTTTAGAGAAATGGGTTACAGAATAAAGAGAGCTTTAACAAGTGATGCCATTAGCAGTATTGGAAAACAATGAACCTATGAAAGTGTGTGGGACTGAAATTAGCTAGTTTCCTGGTAGATGATGACAATGAAGATGGTAGTGCTGATAAAACCGATGAGGATAATGGCAAAAGTCATAATAATGATAATAAATAACATTTTTTTCACGTGCTGACACCGTTCTAAGTGTGTGATGTGTGTTAATTCTTTTAATCTTTATAACAATCCTGTGAGGTATAGGTACTATTATTATCCTCACTTTACAGATGAAACCGAGAGATAGACAAGTAACTTGACAACAGTATCACAGATAGTATGGTTTTTACCTCCCAAGGTAGAGGTTCGTTCATTTCTGAAACAGAACTTTGTATCTTATATTAACGTGCTGGAAACAATTTTGGTCTTCTGCACTATTGCTCCTAAAATACTGACCATTTTTATATCAGTTTTGGTCCTTTTAAATCACAGCCTCAGTATATTTTTCTAGCTCTAGGAGTCCGACTTCTCTTCTGCTACAGTCCTTTGTAGTATTAGCTCAGATGACTATTTTACCTACCACATTCTGTGGAATACAAGAGAGGATGCCAAAATTACTGGGACAAGTGTAGGGTGTTAATGGCATTCCAAAAAATGATTCAGAACTTACAATGTCAGAATTTATCTTTTGGAGGGGATGATGGTTGGCCAGAGTTTTGTTGGAGAGTTTAGTGAATGGAAATAGCAAAATTGGAGATGCTTTTCATTTTTGTATTTCTAGATAAAATTTTGCCTACAGGTAGGGTTACAGGTAGGCTTCAGCTTGGTTTAGGTCTACTTATACATTTTTCTCTGGTACTGTTTTGGATTGTGAAATGTTCAAATTATAAGAACAATTCTTTAAAAAGTACAGTAGTATCTTTTTTATGAATATCATATCCCACTAAGTTCCTAATTGAATAGTAGCATATTCTTTGTCAATTAATATTTCTCTTAATTTTAATGCATATTCATACAGATTGATATTATTGTCTGTTTTAAACTCGATCTTTTTAATAAATTTATGGTATCATCACTTATGACCAAACATAGCATTTTGCAATTACTGTAGGCCTCCAGTTGCTTACCAGGGGAAAGGAGGAATAGAAGTAGTGTCTTCTGTGTTCTGGTTTCTGGACTGGCTGCTTTGCAGGAGTTATACCTTTTCTCTTGATGAGCTACTGCTTTAATTTCAGTTTTATGGATGAATCTGAGACTCCCAGAGACTGAATTATTCGCTCAGGGGTACAAATTGTGGTACCAGACTACTTGGGTTCAAATTGTGGCTCTGTCACTTATTAACTGTGTGACCTTTAACAAGTTACTTAACCTCTGTGGGTATTGGTTTCCTCATCTAAAATCTGTAAAATGAAGGTTGTAATAGTACTTACCTCATGAAGTTGTTTTGAGGACTAAATGAGTTAATATAGTGAGTTAATGTTTGTAATACACTTAGAACAATTTTTGGCACATTGTGTCATATAAGTGACTGTTAATTAAATGAAATAAATAACTGGTATTTTGAACCCAAATTTTTCGGGTTTTAAAACCTGTAGTCTTTCCATTATGCCATTTTACTGCCTCAAAAAGTATTCTAGGACCAATATGTTTCACTTACACGTATTTTCTTATGTATCTCTGGCCAGCTGTGGTTGTTACTGGTTTTGTTTTAAGAAGGAAAGGTTGTGTAGAAAGTTTCTCATCCTTTGTTTCTTAACATCCTTCCAGATGCTTGATAAACACAAATTCCTTACTTTGCCATAATTTTTATTGAGGCAAGTGAGTTAGGCTTGTAATGAATTGAATGTTTATTTTTAAAATGCTTTTATTTTGGTCTATAATTGTCACTTTTTTCTTTTTTCTCCTTTTTTTGTGATAACATTTAACATGAGATCTACCCTCTTAAATGTTTAAGTATACAATACCGTATTGTTAACTATAGGAACAATGTTGTACAGCAAATCTCTAAAACTTACTTGTTTTGCATAACTGAGACTTTATATTCATTGAATAACAACTCCATTTTCTCCTATTCTCAGCCCCTGGCAACCACTGTTCTACCTTCTGCTTCCGAGTTTGACTGTTTTAGATACCTATGTAAGTGGAATCATACAGTATTTGTCCTTTTGTGACTGGCTTGTTTCACTTGGTTTAATATCCTCAAGTTTCATCCATGTTGTCACATATGGTATGATTTTCTTCTTTTTAAAGGCTGAATAATTTTTTGTTGTATGCTTATACCACATTTTCTTAACCCTTCATCCATTGATGAGCATTAGGTTGTTGCGACATCTTGGCTATTGTGAATAATGCTGCAGTGAAGTGGGAGTGCATCTCTCTCTTTGAGATACTGATTTCAACTCTTGGATAAATAATCAGAAGTGGGATTGCAGAATCATGGTGGTGCTATTTTTAGTTTTTTGAGGAATCTCCATACTGTTTTTCACAGATTGCACCATTTTACATTTCCGCCAACAGTGTGCAAGGGTTCCAATTTCTTCACTTCCTTTCCTATCTTTTTTTTTTTTTTTTTTTTTATAATGGTCATTCTAATAGGTGTGAGGTGATATCTCATTGTGTTTTTAATGTGCATTTCCTTGATGATTAGTGATGTTGAACATTTTTTCATATACTGGTTGTCTATCTCTACATCTTTTTCAGAGAAAAGCCTATTCTAATCCTTTGCCCATTTTTAATTGGGTTATTTGTTTTTTTGTTATTGAGTTATAGGAATTCCCCCTTATCAGATATATTGCTGGCAAATATTTTCTCCCATTCTATAGGTTGCCTTTTCACTTTGTTAATTGCTTCCTTTGCTGTGCAGAAGATTTTTAGTTAGATGTAGTTCTACTCTTCTATTTTTGCTTCTGTTGCCTGTGCTTTTGGTTTCATATATGAGAAATCACTGCCAAGATCAATGTCATGAAGGTTTCCCCTATGTTTTTTTCCTAGGAGTTTTATAGTTTCACATCTTACATTTAAGTTTTTAATCCATTTTGAGTTGATTTTTGTATATGGTGTAAGATAAGGGCCTGATTTCATTCTTTTTCATTTCTTCAAGTTTTCCCGGCACCATTTATTGAAGAGTCTACCCTTTCCTCATTGTGTATTCTTGGCATAATGAATACACGGTAGTCAAAGATCTGTATATGAGTTGGTTTATTTTGGGGCTCTCTATTCTGTTCATTGGTCTGATGGCTGCCTTTATGCTAGTACCATATTGTTTTAATTACATAGCTTTGTAATATATTTTGAAACCAAGAAGTATGATGCCTCCAGCTTTGTTTTTTTTTTTTGGCTATTCAGGGTCATTTGTCATTCCATATGATTTTTTGGATTGTTTTTCTATTTCTATAAAAAAATGCCATTGGGATTTTGATGGGATTACATTGAATCTCTGGATTATTTTGGGTATTATGGACATTTTAACAATATTAACTCTTCTAATCTATGAACATAGGATGTCCTTCCATTTATTTTTAGTTGTCTATAACTTCTTTCATCAACCTTTTATAGTTTACACTGTACAAGTCTTTCACCTCCTTAGTTAATTTTATTATTTTATTCTATTTGATGTTCTTATAAATGGGGTTGTGAGAGTATAGGAATAAATAAGCCAAAGTGTTTTTTTTATACTCTTAGCCACAATACAGAAGACTTATGTGACCCATATACCAAGCAATTGATTTTGCAGTGTACACCAGCTGGGTGTCCTCTAATTCAGTTCAGTTATGACACTGTCTACCTGAAGATAGCATCAGATGCCACAGGTTAAGGGCTCATTCCCTGACTGCCCTCACTTCAGATGTCAGTAATTAAGTCTGGGCCTCTGGAATTTCTGACCAACTGGCTTCAAGTTGGGGTTTCCACAACCCCCTCTTTGGGTTTGATTAATTTACCAGAGCGGCTCACAGAACTAAGGGAAGCACTTACTTAGTTCACCAGTTTATTACAAAGGATATCGCAATGTATACAGATGAAGGGATGCATAGGGTGAGTTATGGGAGAGGGGGTGCAGAGCTTTCATGCTCTCTCTGGGCATGCCACCCTCCAGAAACCTCCACATGTTCAGCTGTCAGGAAGCTCTTTGAACCAGTCTTTCTGGGTTTTCATGAGGCTTCATTACATAGGTATGATTAACTAAATCATTGACCATTGGTGATCCACAACCCCTTTTTCTTCCCTGGAGATTGGAAGGTGGAAAAAAAAAGAAAGTTCCAACCTTCTAATCCTGCCTTGATCTTGCCGGTGACCAGCCCTAATCCTGAAGCTACCTAGGTGCTGCCAACCATCAGTCAACTTACTAACATACAAAAGACAGCACTTTTGAGATTCTAAAGTGATATATTTCACAATATCACAGATTTTTTTTTAAGTTTTATTTTCAGATAGTTTATTGTTAGTGTATAAAATGTAACTGATTTTTATATGTTGATTTTGTATCCTGACCTTTACTGAATTTGTTTATTAGTTCTTATACATTTTTTGTGGAGTATTTAGGGTTTTTTGTACATTTAAGATCATGTCATCTACAAAGAGAAATCATTTTACTTGTTCCTTTCTGATTTGGGTGCCTTTTACTTCTTTTCCTTTCCTAATTGCTCTGGATAGGATTTCCAGTGCTATGTTGAACAGAGTGACGTGATTGGCATTTTTGCCTTGTTCATGATCTTAGAGGAAAAACTTTCAGTTTTTCACCATTGAATGTGATGCTTGTTGGTTTTTCATATGTGCCTTTATTATGTATGTTGAAGTAATTTCCTTCTTTTCCTAGTTCAGAGTTTTTTTTATTATGAAAGTGTTGTATTTTGACAAATACTTTTTCTGCATTTATTGAGATGATCTGTGATTTTTGTCCTTTATTCTGTTAATGTGGTGTATCACATTAATTGATTTTTGTATGTTGAATCATCTTCATATCTCAGGGATACATTTCACTTGGTCATGGTGTATGATGCTTTTAATACACTGTCGAATTTGGTTTGCTAGCATTCTGTTGAGGATTTTTGATTCTGTGTTCATCAGGGATATTGGCTTTAATTTTCTTTTCTTGTAGTGCTTTGGGTAATGTTGGCCTCATAAAATTAGTGTGAAAGTGTTTTCTCTTCACTCTTTTGGAAGAGTTTGAGAATGACTGGCACTAATTCTTTAAATGTTCAGTAGAATTCACTCATAAAGCCATCTAGTCCTGGGATTTTCTTTGTTGGGAGGTTTTTGATTATTGATTCAGTCTCCTTACTGGTTATAGACCTGTTCATGTTTTTCTACTTCTTCCTGGTTCAGGCTTGGTAGGTTGTATATTTCTTGGAGTTTATGCATTTCTTCTAGATTATTGAATTTGTTGGCATATAATTGTTTATAGTAGTCTCTTATGATCCTTTGTTTTTCTGTGGTATCAGTTGTAATGTCTCCTTTTTCATTTCTGATTTTATTTATTTGATTCTTTTTTTCTTAGTTACTGTAGCTAATGGTTTATCACTTTTGTTTATTTTTTCAAAACCACAGCTTTTAGTTTTGTTGATTTTTCTCCCTACTGTTTTTCTATTCTCTAGTTCCTTTACTTCTCTAGTCTCTGTTATATTATTCCTTTTGCTAACTTTTGGTTTGGTTTGTTTTTCTTTTTCTAGTTCCTTGAGATATAAAGTTAGATTGTTTATTTGAGATTTTTCTTCTTTTTTAGTATAGGTATTTATCACTTTAAACTTCCCTCTTAGAACTGCTTTTGCTGCATCCCATAGGTTTTGACATGTTGTGTTTTCATTTTCGTTTGTCTCAAGACATTTTCTAATTTCCCCATTGATTTCTTCTTTGACCCATTGACGGTCCAGGAGTATGTTGTTCAGGAGTGTGCTCCAGGATTTGTTTGGTACTTTTTAATATTTTCTATGTCTTTGTTGAAATTCTCAGTTTGCTCACACGTTATTCTCCTGACCTTATTGAGCATCCTTATGATGGTTATTTTGAATTCTCTTGTCAGGCAAATTCTATTTTTCTCTTTCATTAGGCTGGTTTCTGAAGACTTATCTTATTCCTTTGGTACCTATTTCTCTGTTTCTTCATTTCCTTTGAGTCTTTTTATTGGTATTTGGGCATTAGGAAAAAGCATCCATCTCTCCCAGTCTTTTCTAACTAGCCTTGTGCAGGAAAAGCCCTTCACTAATCAGCCCAGCAGAGATTCTGGGGACTTCTTAAACCTTGATCTAATCCAAACCACCATGTTTGTTTATAGCAGACCCTAGGCATCTGGAGTATGCTGGGTCTCATCAGTGCTCTAAGACTTGAGACAGAAACCAGTCCCTTGGGCAGCCCCTAGAAAAGCTGGAATGTTGGACACAGGCCAACTCTTTCTCTCACCAAGGAAAAGCCGTGAACTAAGGTTTCCTTCTGATCATATGGTACTGTATTGGGGGTACAGGTTATGGTGAGAGGTTATCTTTAATTTTCCTATTGGCTTCCATATGGCTTATTTAACACTTGCTTGGAGTGCACAGGCCTCTCAGCTAGTTTCAAGATTTCTCACAAAGGGAATTTGTATATTGCTCTTGAATCAGTGTGTTCGTAGGAGACAGGAGGGTTCAGGGCTTCCTATTCCACCATGTTGGTGATGCCACCCTGTACTTGTTTTTCACAAAATGGAAAAGTTTAAATAAAACACTCATTTTTTTTTTTTTTTTTTTTTTTTGTTAAGAAAATTTTTTTATTTATTTATTTATTTATTTATTTATTTTAATTTTATTTTGTCGATATACATTGTAGCTGATTAATGCTCCCCATCACCAAAACCTCCCTCCCTTCTCCCTCCTCCCCTCCCCCCCAACAATGTCCTTTCTGTTTGCTTGTTGTATCAACTTCAAATAATTGTGGTTGTTATATCTTCTTCCCTCCCCCCCCCCGATTTGTGTGTGTGTGTGTGTATGTGTGTGTGTGAATTTATATATTAATGTTTAGCTCCCTCCAATAAGTGAGAACATGTGGTATTTCTCTTTCTGTGCCTGACTTGTTTCACTTAATATAATTCTCTCAAGGTCCATCCATGTTGTTGCAAATGGCAGTATTTCATTCGTTTTTATAGCTGAGTAGTATTCCATTGTGTAGATGTACCACATTTTCCGTATCCACTCATCTGATGATGGGCATTTGGGCTGGTTCCAACTCTTGGCTATTGTAAAGAGTGCTGCGATGAACATTGGGGAACAGGTATACCTTCGACTTGATGATTTCCATTCCTCTGGGTATATTCCCAACAGTGGGATGGCTGGGTCGTATGGTAGATCTATTTGCAATTGATAAAACACTCATTTTGAAAACAAAATTATCTGACTTTGAACTGGGTCTTTGAACTGGGTTTGGGAAGTATAGACAAACTCTGACACCTTTATCTTAATATTAAAGCAGATATCTCTGATCCTTTTTTAACACTTTTAAGTTTGGAATACATTTTTTAGTTTGTTGGGATAATTAATTTCTTCTTTCATTTCCGCATATCAAATATTGCTTTAAAGGTTGCCTTCAATTGTGTTACTTAGAGATTGAACAGAGAAATATTTTACTTGTCTTGATTAATACTTTCAGGCTAAAAAAATTAGATTAGTATGCTTTTGGTTTGTATAGTAGATAAAGCTCATATAATTTTATAATCCATGAATGTAAAATCTATTGAAATGTTTTTCAGTTTTCAGAGGCTTTTTTGTTTGCTTTTTTAATCTGCTAGATAAATTCTGCTTCTTAAAATGATACGATTTCATCTGTGATTCTTTCAAGTCATTTTATATTTTTACAAATTATTTTAGAAGAATACTTTACTTACCTGTCTCAGCTTGTATTTATATAATAAATGTGATTACCAGCTATTGAAGGAAATAGTCTGTGGTGGTTTAGAATTCAGCATCAAATAATTATATCTGTGTGGATAGGTATGTTACACACATACTTTACATATAAGCACACACATATCTTGCACATATATAGATATGTATCTATATATGTATAAACATGGATCATATATTTATATGTTATATACATTCATCTTATATATTCCTGTTTATACATGTATATACATGTATTCGTATCTGTGCAACCAGGTAAAGTACCTTGGATTCTTTTCATCTCAGAGTACTCATAGGTCTATAATAAGAATTATGTTGCTTTAAATATTGAATAAAATTTACTTGATTTTTCAGATTATTTTTTCCCTTCGTTTCCACAACACTTGAAAATGTTTTAATGGTGTTTGTTGAGAAATGATGTAGCATGGATTTTGATTAGTTATATCAGCACGCAGTGTTCTATATGTGCCTTTTTGGGTGTCAAAATCACACTATTTTAGGGCTTTTTCATAGCACATTTTAGCCAATACAATGTAATTTTTTTCTTAGGGTTTTTTTTTTTTTTTTTTTTTTTTTTTGGCAGTTGGCCAATACAGGGATCTGAACCCTTGAATTTGGTGTTACCAATACTGCAGTGTGACCAAGTGAGCTAAGCAGTCAGCCCCAATTCTTTTCTTAGTTTTGATCAAAAGTAAAATAGTTACAAAATATAATAACTTGTTTTTCAGTCACTTCTTGTAGAAAGAGTAAATTAAGAAATGTGAATAAATTGAACAGGCTTATAAAAATATTAAGTCATGTTATGGAAGATTTGAAAATAATTTTTATCATAAAAATAAATTTTTATGTAGTTCAGAAGTAAAAGTCCTGCTTCCTCTCCATCTTCAAATACCCCAGTTATACTGTTAGGGTAGCCACTATAAACAGTTTCTAAAATAGCTTTCTAGAAATGTTTCATATATAAACAAGTATATGTATGTAGGTATATATGTGAGCATGTGATGGAATTGTGCATACCTGTACACAGGATCTATATATATACTTTTAAAAAAAAATACCAATACTTTTTAAAGTGTTGCCTAACTTAAATATATTCTTCCTCACATACATTGAGGAAAAGTGAATAAATTGATGTACACATTAAAAATATAACTGTCTTCTTTCTGTGTGTTTATTTGAAGTCTTCTAATTATTCTGTTGGTATGGATTAGCAGTAAAATTTATTTAGTGCAGTTTAATAACATTATATTTTAAAACATTATTTTTATGAAAGCATTTTTAATTTGTGTGGAAGATTTTTCTCTTTATACATGTTCTTAGTATCCATCATATTGAAAATAGTGGATTACCTTTGAGGAGTGAGATTGTTGTTAATGTTGTGTAGGGGGAGGAATGAGGAGAAAGGGTGGGTGTTCTCTTATTTCTGTAAATACTGTATTGAGGTTTCTTTTTAAAGCAATGAACGTATTCTACTCTTCTTAGAATGATGATAGAAAGTGTTTTTAAAACATGTAATGTCACAAAAGTAAATTTTAAAAAAATATCCTCATAACTAAGGTCGTTGTATGCTTTTATTAATTTTGGTTTTAGGCTTGTGTAGACGTAAGAGCCAGTTCAGCATTTTGGCAGCAGATGGAATTTGCACATAACTTCCGTGGTCATACTGAGTTGCCAGAATGGTTATCTACACACCCTTCTCATGGAAATCGAGCTGAGCACTTGGATGGACTTATACCTCAGGTGAGCTAACACAATATAAGGCAGGAAATTATTTTTACTATATCATGTATTTTTAATGCTGTTACTTCTTTTGCATAGAAAAAGCGAGTTCTAGCCTGTCAACTATTTTGATTACTGTAATTATAGATTATCAGTTTTCAAAGGATTTGACTGAAAAGTAAGAACCCTGTTTGTTCACGAATCTTGGGGAGTAAATTGCTGTGTATGGTTGACTTTTCTCAATGGTGAAGGTTTAACGCCTTTAGTATCAGACCTTTAATTGTAACTAATTTTATGAAAGTATAAAACTCAAGGCATATTGCTTTTTTCCAATATATTGATTATAATTTGATCTTTTCTTGATGATTTAAGCTTTTAAAAAAACATACGGGTTAATGAGTTATGCAAAAGTTTTGGGTCAAATGGGTATTAATTCCTGTAGTGATGCCAAAATTTGTTTTCTTGGGGAAAAAAAAAATCCCTTTGTTGTTTGTTTGCTTCTGTTATTTGTTTATCATGATAGATTGAAGCATGTGCTGTCTGCCTTTTTTTTTTGGTAGAATTCACTAATGGATCAAGCTGAGGCAGCTTTCTTCCAAGTAGTTTTTACTATCCACTGAAAATATTTTGATTTGTTAACATCATTCAAAATGTTTTCTGTGGTTTCCACATCAGTACAAAGTGGACTTCGGGCGTCTCCAAACTAGGCTACACACTCTTTTCCGTCTCACTGGTATTAAATTTGCTGGTTGGTTATGAAAGCAGAACATTCTTTAGCAATTTAAAAAGTTGGTACTGGACTATTTTCAGTGATAAGCATGTTTGGGAGAAATAAGATAGGTTAAAGGTATTAGAGACAGATGGGAAACAGAGAAGGGATACTGTTCTATGTTCTGTTGTTAAGGAAGGACTCACTGAACAGAATCTGGAAGGAATCAGGGGAGCAAGTCCTGTGACTATCTGGAAGGAGAGCCTTTCAAACTGAGGAAGCAGCGGAACAGAAGTGAGAGTATGTTTGGTGTGTTCAAACAAGGAAGACATTGGGGCTGAATGGAGTAAGGGAGGAAGAGAATGGTTTAAGATGAGATGTGGGGGATCAGACCATGAAGGATGTTCTAAGCCATTGTAAGAGCTAAGCTTTTACTTCGAGAGATACGGGAAGCTAGTAGAGGGTTTTGAGCAGAGGAGTGACTTGATCTGACTCATTTTTTATGGTGCTCACTGGTGTTTCTGTGTGGAGAGGGGCTATCGTGGGGCAAGAGTAGAATCAGGGAGACTTTCTAGGAGACTCTTCCAATAATACTGGTAAGAGATGGTGGTGGCTTGGACCAAGATATCTGGTAAGAGAAGAAGGGGAGAGAAGTGTTCAGATTCTGGATATATCTTGAAAGGGGTGATGATAGGATTTGTTGATAGTTTTGGCATACTTTGTGCATTTCATGAGCATTGGAGACAGTCAGGAATGGCTTCTTAACACCTGTCTTAATTCATTCTGGCTGCTATAACAGAATACCATGGAATGGGTGGCTTATAAACAACAGAAACTTATTTTGCATAGTTCTGGAGGCTGGTAAGTCTTAGATCACGGCACTGGAAGATTTGGTATGTGGTAAGGGCCCACTTTCCAGCTCATAGGTGGCCGTCTTCTCATTTTAACCTCACATGGTGGGAGGGGCAAGGTAGCTCCCTAGAGCCTCTTTGATAAGGGCACTAATCCCACTTATGAGGGCTCCCCACTTTATGACCTAATCATTTCCCAAAGGCCCCACCTCCTAAAACCATCACATTGTAGGTTAGGATTTCAACACAGGAATTTTGAGGGGGATATAAGCATTCAGTCTGTAGCAATATTTATCCTAACTAGATTTTTTTTTTTTTTAAATATTAGAAGAAAAAAATATATGAGAAAGAAATAGCAGTGAAATTTAACTAGCGTAATGTATAGTAATCATTCATCTTAAAAGGGGAATAATAGGCCTGGAACAACATGTGTTTCATCGGTAACTGATTTGCACTGAGGATCACTGACTGCAACAGCCTCCTTTGTGCTACCTGAGGCCCAGTAAGCTTATAGCACCCTGGGAGGCCTTAGCCTACCTTTAAAACTGTAATAACCATGTGATATTCTCTTGGAATTTTCTTTTTCTTAGGGAAATTCTAAAAATATGAGGTTTGTTTAAACTGGATAATGAATATTGATAGCCAGTTTTCATCTAAAACCTTTCCTAAATTCTGAGTTGTCATTTTATCATCAAATTACTGAGGATCTTCAGAGAGGTAAAAAATTACTTTAGAGAAGTTTTTAAAGTAATAATGAATTGATTAGTGAGTATGAGGTAAAATGATTGGCTCCCAAATAACATTTTTTTTCCCAATGATGAATTAAAAAATGGGAGGTATTTTTTTTCTAAAAATAAACTATCCTAGTTCGGAAACTTAATTTGAAAACCCCATATAATTTCTTATATTCCCCCCCAAGTGATTAAATTCAATTTGAAAGTAATAAAACTATACTACAATATTGGGAATAATTCAGTGGTTGAATTGAAACTGATAGTTAGTGACAGGGTATATTGTTAATTAGAATACACAGTCATAACGCTAAGATTGGAATTCCCTACTATCAAAGTTCTAATGTTATAATGAAAGAAAGCAGTTCCTCAGGTAGTATATAGAATTATGTGAGTCTGTATGTTACTAAAGACTACATTTTAAAATTAAATTTTATTGAAGATTATTTTCTACTCAAGTAAGTACAATGTTATATTCTACCTAAGGCTCTTGTCCTTTGTCATCTGTGACAGTATGGCTGAAGTGACACACACCTCAAAGGTAGTTGGGAATACATCACCAGAGCACAAACAAGTCTAGGCCAGAGATGATTTCAGAAACACTGAAAAAGAAGTGATAGTTGAAGCAATGAGAGTGGATGAGTTCATCTAGGAAGCGAATAGTGAAAAAGATCCAGGACAGTAACAGTATTAGGTGTTTTTCACATGTAATCAATGGGAGGAAGACAGAGCCTGTTGTGGATTCGTAGGAGAATCCAGAGAGCAAGATTCTGTGGTTCTTTGATGAGAACACAAATTTTGGTAATTTTGGTTCTTTAATTTAACTTACTAAAGATTGTATTTTTTATTTCTTATTGGATTCCTTGAATATCACAAAAAGATATATGATTTCTTACTATAGTTTATCAACATTTAAGATGTTTTAAATTTACACTTTATGCATTTAACAAATATTTGTTGATCATCTGTTATGTTCCAAGGTACAGGTATTATGGGTCATGTGAGCTAAATAGACAAAAATCTCTGCCCTCATGAAGCTTATTCTGCAGTAAGGGAAGGCAAACAGTTAATAGGAGGAATGGAAGAGGTGGCTCTGTGGTGCTTCTTCTTATAAGGACAGTAATCCTCTCGGACCAGGGCCCCCGCCCCTATGATCTCACTTAACTTTAATTACCTCCTTATAGGCCTTGTCTCCATATATGGTCGCATTGGGGGCTTAGGGTTTCAAAATGGGAATTTGGGGGAACACAGCAGTCAGTTCTTAGCAGATAAGTAATGTGTGAACAGAGATGGGAGTTTAAACTAGAATAACAGTTTAAAATGGGGTTGGTCAGAGAAGATTTCACTGAGAAGCTGATATTTGAACACAGACTTGAAATCTGGGTAAGTAAAGGAGTGAGCCTTGTAGCTGTATCGGGGAAGAGCCTTCCAGGCAGAGAGAATAGGGAGTACAAGGCCCAGTGGCAGGAGGGGACAGCAAGGAAACTGGTATGGATGGAGTGGGGTGAGCAAGGGAGTGGGAGCTCGCAGGCCTTGTAGCGAGCCCTTGTGATGACTTCGGCTTTCGCTTAAAGGTGGGATGCTAGTGGAAGGTTTTGAGCACAGGACTGGAAGAAACAGCATCTGAGTTATTACTGAAAAGGCTGTGATCTACAACTCCTGCAAAGCAGTATAAGCATATAATTTTGGAGTATCTTTGTGTAGTATCTTATGCAGAAAACAGACTAGTTCCTTCTTTTGTTTTTGAATCAAGGTAATGACTCTAGATTAGGGGTAAAAATACCATTACGACTTTTTTAATGTGAATTCTGAGATAAAAAGTATAAAGGTCTAGTTAAATATAATCCTGTGACCTACTAGCATTTAAAAAGGATAAATATAGGTTTGTAGTAATATTATTATTTGTAGTTAATATGCCGATATGTTATAATTTTATTTACTTGAAATAATCAGTTAAATTTAGGAAACACATATCCCACATATTTTGGTTACCATAACAACTTGAGTGAAAAATTGAAGAACAGATGTTGTATCAACTTATTGATGTTTAATAGTATGACAGTTTTAAAATTACAGTTATATTGTTCAGACTTTAAATTTATGTATGTCATAATTTGTTCTTGAAAGGCATACCTTATTTAACTTATTTTCTATAAGGATTGTTATAAAATATGAATAGATGTGAATAAGGGAAATTTACTGAAAGATTTATTTAAAACTGAAAGCATTTAGACTGAATTTTTTATTCTCTATTTCTCTCATCAACTTCTCTCTCTGCCATCCCTTCTTTGGGGCGCATAGGGGATGGAGAATGATGAATATATAGGAAAAACATTTTAATTATGTTATTAGTTATTTAGGCCTATGGTATTATAATCATAATTTGAATAGTATTTATTTTTTAGTGCTTTTAGAGCTTTCAGTGCCAGCTTTATAAACTTTTTTTTACGTCTTGATGTTCAAATTTACTGCATTCAATTTTTAGATATCAGAATCACGCAGTGGCAGGCTATGTAAATGCATTCATTTTAATCTCACTTTATTTTGAATCTTTTAAACTTTCAGGAAGCTGGGGGTTTGAACTCATGTGTAAATCATTCTTATGTGTTTATAATTGGAAAAAGTAAATGAATAAATCATTAATATTACACGTTTCATGAGTAGAAAATATGAGAGTGTTTAACATTGACGTGAAATGTCATTGTTGGCCACCGTACACAAACACACACTGTTCACCTTACAGAAAGAGTTTCATTTTGTTTGATATGGAGAGTGTTGAGGAAAAGGCAAATGTCATAGCAGCTACGGTAATTGAATTGGCTTCTGAATCATATAAAGCCAGGAAGCCTGACAGTAACACTGTCTAAAACCTTTAAAAAAAAAAAAAAAACATTATGGTGCATGTGATGTGTATCTATTTGAGGCTGAAATGAATGGGCTATTAGAAAAATTGCTTTTGGAGGGAAGGTGAGAAAAGTAATGATATTTTTAGAAAGACACATTAAAAAATATGGAGGTTTTTTTTTTCCACTTGAAATATCTTGCTTTCTGTTTTCAAAGGAATATTTTAATCCAGTCATGAAGCCTCTCTGAAGATTTATATGACATTTTCTTTTCTTTTTTTTTAAAACCTAATGATTTTTATTGTTTATTTTTTATGATAAGTAATTGCTGTTTTACTCAATATGTAATGCCTAGAAGAATCCTGATATGTACTAGTCATTGTTTCACAAATACTTTAGTTGTTACTGGGAATAAATATAGCCATTCTTTTTTATACAGTGTGTTTATTTTTTATTTATTTTATTTTTTATTATATATACTTAGGTACAACATGATGTTTTGATATTTTTGTACATTGTGGAATAGTCAAATAAAGCTAATTAACATATCTGTCACTTTACATAGTTATTTTTTTTGTGGTGAGAACATCTAAAAATCTACTCTCAGCAATTTTCAAATATACAGTACGTTATTATTAGCTATAGTTACCATACTATACAATAGATCTCCAGAACTTATTCCTCTTTCTAAGTGATGCTTTGTACCCTTTGACCAGCATCTCCCCATCGCCACCTCCCATTCTCAGCCCCTGCTAACCACCATTCTACTCTCTACTTCTATGAGTTTGACTTTTTTAAATTACACGTTTGAGTATAAGTGAGATCATAGTGTTTTTCTTTCTGTGCTTGTCTTATTTCACTTAAGATAATGTCCACCAGTTTCATCCATATTGTTGCAAGTGTTAGGATTTCATCATTCTCATATGTTAGGAGTGGTTGATTTTAAGATGGTTTTTTTGAAAACTTTTTCTAATTATTTTGTCATTCCAGAGGACAGTTGTCCTCTCAAAGTGGCCTTAATTTTAAATTTTAAAAATTTATTTACATTAAATTTTCATTTATACTTTTAAAATTTATTATTATTTATTTATTCATTCATTTTGGTGGCTGGCTAGTAAGGGGATCTGAACGCTTGACCTTGGTATTACCAACACCATGGTCTAACCAAGTGAGCTAACCAGCCAGCCCACTTATTTACTTTAGGCCACTTCAAAAACTAGTCAGACTCCAGTTTCCATTGCAGTTTCTGAAAGGAAATGAATCAAGTTAAAGGATAATTTTTTTTAAAGGTGAAATCATGACTCATACAAATATAAAATAAACCCATGTCTGAGATTTTATTTGACTCACTAATTACTGAGGAAAGTAGTAATACGTTACAGCTATTTGAAAGGAGAATTTAAGAACCATAGGTATATAGGCAGTAAGGAATGCTGAAATGACTACAAATAGAAGCAAAACTACTTACTACATTCATAGGACAATAATCAATTGTATTCCACCAGACATTTTTTTTATTATTAATTTTCTGCAACTTACAGAGTTGTAAAATAGCTCAAAGACCATGAAAGATGGAGATAACACAAAGGGGTGCACTTGATTTATAAAGAAAATGGAATTTATTGCTTATAGTTTTTGAGGCTGGGAAGTCCGAAGGACAGGGAACACATCTGATGAGAGCTTTGGTGGTGGCGATAGTGATAGCAGAATATCACATTGCAAAAATGGTGGAACAGAGAGAAAGAGAGAGAAAGAAAGAAAAAGACTCTCTCTCCTTTTAAAGCTCTCAGAACCACACCCCTGACCACCCTTTTTAAGCCATTCATTATGGCATTGTACTACAATATAATGACCTTTTCAAGGCTCCACCTTTCCATTACCCTAATAGGATTTCCCACCCTCTTAATAGTCACAGTAGGGGCCAAGTTTCTAATTTCTAATACGTAAAACTTGGGACACACAATTCAAGCTTCAGTGAGTTTTGGGGGGCATAATTCAATCCACTACACAGTAGTAACCCACTATTCTCATTAATTTCTGTTAAAACTATTATTAAGTGAATCTTTGGATTCAGGTTGTTGATGCTAAACTTATTAAGGCTTTTGGAAAGTATATGCTTGCTTTCAGAAGTTTAAGGAAGAGAGTTGGAAATAGAGGCAATAATAAAGGCAGGTTTCATTTTCTAGGAGAAACATTTAAACCTCTCACAAAACATTTAGAGTTAAAAAACACAGATGTTACAGAAATGCAAAAATGACAGGGGAGAAGGGTCCTGTATCAGAGGGAAAGGGTTTTTTGTTTGTTTGTTTTAATTCAGTTTCACTTTTTATTATAAAAATTTTAAAACACATGTGAAGTTGGAGAATAATTAGAATAATTTAATGAACTTCCATTTATCCACTCACTCATATTCAACAGAATGAACCCTTTTGTACATTTGCTTCGTTGGTTCCTTCTGTTTCTCTCTCTCTCTCTCTTTCTCTTTTCCAGAATTACTTTTATGAAAACCCCAGGCATCCGGGCATTTCATCCCTAATTATTTTATAGGGGAGAAAAAAATAAGTTTCTCTCTACTTTTCATAGTTCTTAGTTGGAATGGACCCCTGTAACAAAAGACAGATTAACAAGAGAGAAACAAACAAGTTTATTTACATGTACACCTGCTTGTATATATCCCACATACTCAGGGAATGAGTAATTCTCCAAGTGGTTGCTTTGAGTTCAGGTTCAAATATCGTCTTCAACTGAAACAAAGACAGAAGGATATAGGGAAGGTGTGTTTATGGGGAAAGTGGCCAGGAAAAGCACAGTAAACAAGGCTAAGGTTTGTTATGCAGATATAAGCCCAGTGCCTTCTTCATTGATGAGTGATTTAGAGTCATAGATAAATTTCTAGTGATTTAGAGTCATTCTTTTCCTGGCACAGAGAGGAAGACACTCTTACAAACAGGAAATTTCTTTTCTAGATGTAAATTTCTCCAACAAAAGGGTAACTTCTACTGTTTTCAGAACTTCTACTATGTCTGCTGTTTCCCAAAATAATATTTATACAAAAGAGGAATAGATGGGGTGGCATATTCTGGTCTCCTACAGTCATATTTTGGAATGGTGTGTCCTGAACTCCATCAACTTTGATATGCATTTCAGAAAGTAGTATTCTCTTCCATAATTATATCATTATCATGCCTAAGGAAATTCATACTAATTCCTTGATATTAAATATCCTATCCATATTCAAATTTCTCTGGATCAAAATACAGTTTTACAATTGGTTTGTTCGTTTTAGGATCTGTCATGATCCACACATTGCATTTGGTTTTTAAGTCCCTTAAATCTCCTTGACCTTAGAAGAGTGCCCCTCTTTTGTTTTTAAACTTGTGATTGACTTGTTGGATACATCTAGTCCCACCTTCTAGATTCTAGACATATCTGGTTGATTCTTTGTGGTATCATCTAACTTGTTTCTCTTTATACCTATAAGTAGAAGTTAAATTTTGACAAGAATGTTTATAAGTGGTGCAGTTATGCTTCATATTACTCTTTTTCTCTTAATATCTGGCTGCCCCACATTTAGCGATACCGAAGTTCATCAGTGGGTTTGCACGGCAACGGCCTGACCTTTCCTTTGTAAAGATGGTTTTCCCCCTTATAGCCATCAAGTGATTGGGAGGATAATTCAGCATCCTGCAAATATCTAGTTTTCAAAAAACCTGAGAAGTTTTTCTGATTGAGGACGTTTCTTCCTACTCTATCTTAAAAGGCTGATCAGAATGTGTCTCTTCAGGAAGAATCTATATAGAATAGTGAAGAAGGAACTCAGACCAGCCAAATTAACCTTAATGGAATAAAATATGTTGCAGCCACATTTTTCTCCTATTCAAGAGTAGATTTAAGAGGTAGGTAAGAGACTTTTATAAAACCAGAATAATAATAAGTGTACAAAAGTTGGAAAAAGAAAATTGAAAGGAAAGGAAAGATGAAGGTAATTTTTTAAAAAAAGATTTATTGAATATTTGAGTGTCCTTAACTAATAACACCACAAGGGCTATCACCTAACTACATCCAAAAATATCAGCAAAAAACAAAGCTTCTGAAATGCCCATTGTCACCCAGTAAGATAAACTTTAAAAAAGAGTAGAACAATGCAAAAAACAAAAACAAATCTGAGGCCTAATTTAAAAATTTTACTCTGTTGGAGAGGACAGCCAAGGTTGGCAAGAACTCCTACAGAAGTAGTGCCACCTGAAGCTGGCATGATAAAGTTGATTTAACTGCATTGAAAGTGACAGAAGAAAAATGACTTTACAAATGTAAGCTACATCTATTTCAGAAAATTGTTAAACTTGTGAATACAGCAGAGAAGCTATAAAACTTGCAGTGTGAGCTGTAAAGAACAGGATTGATGCCCCAGAGCAAAGAGTCATTGATGCGGAAGGCAGAGGAATATAGCACAACCAAATTAAAACACCCAAAGCAAAAATAATGAAAGAATAAATGAAAAATGAAATTTTTCTAAATTTAGAATTTCTAAATTCTTTCTAAAAAATGAAAGAATATTGAAAAGGCATCAGGAAATCAAAGTTGCATATAACAGTGGGAAAGACCAGTACATTTATTCATTTACTAATGTCTTTATTTCTTTAGGTTTTCTCTATCACGCTTTTTGGTTTAGATAACATTTTTCAAGATGGCTTTTTAGAAGATACCCAGGGTATCGCACATGAGAAACCCTGAGATGACAATGCTTATTTATTTATTTATTTATTTATTTATTTTTATTATTATTATTTTTTTTAAAGATGACCAGTAAGGGGATTTTAACCCTTGGCTTGGTGTTGTCAGCACCACACTCAGCCAGTGAGGGAACCGGCCATCCCTATATAGGGATCTGAACCCATGGCCTTGGTGTTATCAGCACCACACTCTCCCAAGTGAGCCACAGGCTGGGCCTATTGCTTATATATTTAAATTTATGAACTGTTTAATCTTCATTGCAAAGATAAGTTCTTACAAGCTACCTAGGTAAAAAGAAAACTTAAAGACACACAGGAGTAAGAATGACTTTGGACTTTTCAGACTTTGAATAAGTAAAAGAGTTTAAGGGGAAAGAAACAAAACAAATAAAAGCAACGGAACTGATATACTTTGGTATGGTACCTAGCCAAACAAACTTTTCTTTTGTTTAAGATGGAAGATCCTTAATAAATGAAGCACATAGAACGGTATGTCAGTGAAGTACTCAGCAGCAGCAGTGCTCTTTCCAGAATCTACTGATGATCAGAAATTAGATGTAGTTTAGTTTGTTTACATATAATATACGTAATTATACTTTATACCCTGCCATTCTTAGGAAACCATGGATCAAGTAAGGAATTAACGAAGAATTCAGTTGAATAGTACAAGAAATAAAATTTAGCTTACTTAAGAAACTAAATGCTAAGAAAAAGGAGTACAATCATGCTCTACATAATGATGTTTTGGTCAGTGATGGACTGTATATGTTATGGTGGTCCCACAAGATTATAATGGCTATACCTGTGTACCAGGTTTGTGCAAGTACACCCTATTATGATGTCCACACAATGATGAAATTGCCTACTGAAGTATTTCTCAGAATGTATCCTCATTGTACAAACAACTATGTGCAAATGAACTGGAAAACCTAGAAGAAATGGATAAATTCCTGGACACATACAACTTACTAAGGTTGAGTCATGAAGAACTAGAAAACCTAAACAGACCAATAACGAGTAATGAGATTGAAGCAGTAATAAAAAAGTCTCCCCACAAAAACAAAATCCTAGGACTAGATAGCTTCACTGCTGAATTCTACCGAACATTTAAAGAAGGACTAATTGCAGTTCTTCTCAAACTCTTCCAAAAAATTGAAGAAGAGAGAATATTTTCAGACTTATTCTGTGAGGCCAACATTAACCTGATACCAAAACCAGAAAAGTATACGAGATAAAAACCTTACAGATCAATATCCCTAATGAACACTGATGCAAAGATCCTCAACAAAATACTAGCAAAGAGAATTCAATAACACATTAAAGAGATCATTGACCGTGGTCAAATGGGATTCATCCCAAAGGTGCAAGGGTAGTTCAACATATGCAAATCAATAAAAGTGATATATCCCATCAACAGAATAAAGGAAAAAAACCATATGATTATTTTAATCGATGCAGAAAAAGCATTTGATAAAACCCAACACCATTTCATGGTAAAAACACTCAACAAACTTGATATATAAGGAATGTACCTCAAACCAATAAAGGCCATATACGACAAACCCACAGCTAATATCATACTGAATGAACAAAAGTTGGAGGCTATTCCTTTAAAATCTGGAACAAGACAGGATGCCTGCTTTCCCCAGTCTTGTTCAAGATAGTACTGGAAGTTATGGCCAGTGCAGTAAAGCAAGAGAGAGTAATAAAGAGCATCCAAATTGGAAAGGAGTAAGTTGTACTATCCCTATTTGCAGATGACATGATCCTATACACAGAAAACCTTAAAGACTCCACCAAAAAATTACTGGAACCAATAAATGAATTCAGTATGGTGGCAGGATACAAAATCATCATGCAAAAATCAATAGCCTTCCTATATGCCAGTAACAAAATAGCTGAAGACGAAATCAAGAAACTAGCCCCATTTACAATAGCCACCAAAAAAATGGAATACCTAGGAGTAGATTTAACCAAGGAGGTGAAAGACCTCTATGGTGAAAACTAAAACATGGGTGAAAAAAATTGAAGAGTATGTAAATAAGTGGAAAGACATCCCATGTTCTTGGGTGGAAGAATTAACACCATCAAAATGTCCATATTACCCAAAGTATTCTACTCATTCAGTGCAATCCCTATCAAAATACCAATGATATCCTTCACAGAAATAGAAAAAATGGTCTTAAAATTAGTATGGAACCACAAAAGACCCCATATAGCTAAAGCAATCTTGAACAAAAAGAGCAAAGTTGGAGGCATCACACTTCCTGACTTCCAAATATACTGTAAAGATATAGTGACCAAAACAGCATGGTACTGGCATAAAAACAGGCAAATAGACCAATGGAACAGAATAGAGAGCCCAGAAATAAACCAATACACTTACAGCCAAGTGGTTTTTGACAAAGGTGCCAAGACTATACAGTGGGGAAAGGACAGCCTTGTCAACAAATTGTGCTGGGAAAACTGGATGTCCACATGCAGAAGATTGAAACTAGGCCCTTATCTATCACTCTACACAAAAATCAACTCAAAATGGATTAAAGACCTAAATTTAAGATCCAAAACTATGAAACCACTGGAAGAAAACATAGGAGAAATACTAGGCGAAATCGAATGAGCAGTGCTTTTTTGAACGAGACCACAAAGGCACAGGCAACTAAAGCAAAAATACACACATGGACTACATCAAACTAAAAATCTTCTGCACAGCAAGGGACACTATCAACAAAGTGAAGAGACAACCTATAGAATGGGAGAAAGTGTTTGCAAACTGAACATCAGACAAGAGGCTAATATCAGAGTATATGATGAACTCAACAGCGAAAGAACAAATAACTCAATTAAAAAATGGGCAAAGGGCCTGAATAGACATTTCTCAAAAGAAGACATACAAACGGCCAACAAGCACATGAAAAAGAGCTCAAAATCAGTAATCATCAGGGAAATGAAAAAACCACAATGAGATATCATCTCACCCCAGTTAGAATGACTGTTATCAACAACAGAAAATAAATGCTGGGGAGGTTGCAGAGAAAAGGGAACATTCCTACATTGTTGGTGGGACTGTAAGTTAAAACAGTTTGGAGGTTCCTTAGAGAACTAAAAATAGGCTTACCTTACAATCCAGCTATCCTAGTACTGGGTATATACCCAAAGGTAATGAAGTCAGTATATCAAAAAGACACCTGAACTCCCATGTTCTTTGCAACACTATTCACAGTAGCCAAGAGATGGAATTAACCTGAATGCCCATCAGTAGATGAATGGATAAAAAAAACTGTGGTATATATACACAATGGAATACTGTTCAGCTATAAAAAGAAATGATATCCTGTTATTTGCAGCAGCATGGATGGAACTAGAAACCATCATGTTAAGTAAGTCAGGCACAGAAAGACATACCACGTGGTCTCGCTCATATGTGGAATCTAAAAAAAAAAAAAAAAGTGGTTCTCACAGAAACAGAGAGTAGAATAATGGTTAATGGAGGCAGGGAGGGAGGGGGAAGGAGAGGTGGTGGACTAATGGGTACAAAACTATGCTATCTACCCTAAATGATTCATTGTGTAGTATATGCATGTATTGAAATAACACACCTATTTGCCACAAAATAAGCATAAATAAAATAGAAAAAAATTAAAATTAAAATTAAAATTTTAAAAATGGGCAAATGACCTGAATAGACATTTCTCAAAGGAAGACTTACAGATGGCAAACAGATGTATGGAAAAATGCTCAACATCACGAATCATCAGGAAAATTCAAACCAAAACCACAATGACATACCACTTCAATCCTTTTGGAATGGCTATTATCAAAGAGACAAAAGATAACGATGTGGAGAAAAGGAAACCTTTGCACACTGTTAATAGGAATGTAAAGTAATACAGTCATTATGAAAAGCAGTATAGAGGTTACTCAAAAAATTATAAATAAAACTACCATATAATTTCAGCAACCCCACTACTGGGCATATATCCAAATAAAATGAAATCAATATTTTGAAGAGATATCTGCACTCTCACGTTTATTGCAGCACTGTTTACAATAGCTAAGATATGGACTCAACCTAAGTGTTCATCATTGGGTGAATGGGTAAAGAAAATGTAGTATATATACCTAATGGAATACTATTCAGCCATAAAAAAGGAAATCCTGTCATTTGTGACAACATAGATGAACCTGAAGGACATTATGGTAAGTGAAATAAGCCAGGCACAGAAAGAAAAAGACCACATGATCTAAGTTAAGTGTGGAATCTGAAAAAGCTGATCTCATAGAAGTGGAGAGAGTAGAACAGTGCTTACAAGAGGCTAGGGTGGTTAGGAAAGAGAGGGGTCAAAGGATGCATATTTACAGTTAGACAGGAGGAATAAGTTCAAGAGATCTGTTGTACAGCATGGTGATTATAGTTAACGGTGACGTATTATATTCTTGAAAAATACTGAGAGTGGATGTTAAGTATTCTCACCACAAAAAGGATGACTGTGAGATAATGCATTTCTTAATTAGCTAGATTTAACCATTCCACTATGTATATATTCTTCAAAACATCATGTTGTACATGATAAATACATACAATTTTATGCACCAATTTAAAAGTAAATAGATAAATTTGAAAAAAAAAATGAAAAAAAAATGTATCCCTATTGTTAAACGACACGTGACTGTTTATTTTCTTCTCAAATGCACATACATTTTTCATAAAAATATTGGTCATAAAACTTGAACAAAAACATGTACATAATAAAATGTTATGGTTCAAATTGTCAGAACACACTGCAGTAAAATTAATATAACAAAAATTAAAAGATAGGTGGCCACATAAAAATTAAAATATGCTCTATTGCATAGCAGTGTGACTATTCTTAATAGCTAAGTTTTCTATATTAATAGCTAGAGGAGAGGCTTTTGAATGTTTTTACCACAAAGGAAATATAAATGCATGAGGTGATTGGTACATTAACTACCCTAACCATATGATTATACAACATATATGTGTACCAAAACATCAGATTGTACCCCATAAGTATGTATGGTTACAATGTGTCAATAAAAAAATAAAAAATAAAATTCTGTACATGTAAGACAAGAGATAAATCCATAAACAATAAGAGAATGCCTGCCTTAAAGTTAATAAATTTTATAATAATGTAGTTATATTTTCATGGGTTTCTGTGAAACCTATATTTAAAGAAAATTTCATCAATTTAAATATCTATTAGTAAGAAAGAAAAAGGAAAGAAGTAGAGAACTGTAACAAGTGCCTCAAACAGGGAAAATACAATTAATAAAATTAAGTAGAAACAAGTAAAATGACAGAAGTTATTTCTTTGAGATATTTAGTCAAAGCAATAATCATTAGATCAGTTACTTAGACAAAGAATAAAATGTAAATAGGATCAGGAGAGGGGATCCAGGGATATACATCAAAACTAAAATATTTGGGAGAATGTTATTTTTAGTTAGATGATGATAATCAATAGCTCAGATCAAAATCACAGAAGTAATTAAAGTGTGTGTGTGTGTGTGTGTGTGTGTGAGAGAGAGAGAGAGAGAGAGAGAGAGAGTGGATTGCTAGATTGAATGCAGCTAGAAGTAGAAATTATTACTAGAATGCACCTCCTCAAATTAATTTTGGAAAGAAGCAAGGTGTAAATAAATAAATAAACCAAAAAACCTATTAGAAACCCATGGAGTCATGACAAATTAGCAAAGAAAAGGGCATGTAGTCCTGATGGGGAATTTAGTTTGGAGAATTTTTTCAAAAGTTCAAAGAACAGTTATCCAGTGACTAATTAATTCTACCTTCAAAATATAGAAAGGGATGTTATTAAGTATCTAATTCATTTTATGAGCATAAATGATTTTAAGACAAATTGATAAAAACAACACTTTTAAAAGAATTTATGGACTGGGGTCATTAATCAGCAAACAATACAATACTACATTATAATAATTATTTACTATGAGCAAGTAAATTATCCTCAAATACATGGTGGCATCATAAAAGAAAAGCTATTAACACAGAGAAGGAAATGTAGAACTCATCTTTATTTCCTCTTTTCTTCCCTTCTGCGTGCTATCTCTGTGGAAACCTTGCTGACTGCCTTCACAGTACTTGAGGAACCTGTGCCCTTCTTCACCACTGCAGCTACCGTAGCAAAAGTCACCATCCTCTCTCTCCTATTACTGCAGCCATCTCCTGTTTTAATCTCCCTGTTTCATTTTTTACCTCAACCCCCAGCAACCTGTTTTCAGTACATAGCCAGAGTGACCTTTTTATGGTCATTTCTTTCCTTAAAACGTTCATGGCTCCTTATATAACTCAGAATAAAAATTCAGACTCCTTACTCAGTCTTCAAATCACAGATTTGGCCATTGCCTATCTCTCCAGCTTTATCACATGTCACTCTCCTGAACATTCTTCCCTCAGTTCTTCACACAAATGTCACTTCTCAGGGGAGGCTTTCTCCGATTCTCCCATCCTCAAATAGCCTCTCTTCCATGCAGTCATTCTCTAACACAGTTCACTGTTTAGTTTCTTCATGTGCTTAACTAAAATTTTCCTGTTTACTTACCTGTCTTCTACCATAGAAGGTAAGGCCCTTGTTCACAATTGTATCCCTAGTGCCTGTGATAATTTCTGAGATGCTTTGTGAATATTTGTTAAATGATTACATGAAGTGTAATAATAGGAAAGATAAGCAATATAATAGTGGGTTAAAAATTAGAAAAATTGGCAATAATTCACAACAACATGGATGAGTTTGGAGAAAATTATGTTAAGTGAAATAAGCCAGGCATGGAAAGAGTAATACTGCATGTTCTCACTCATATGTGGAAGCTAATAAGTTGATCCCACAGGAGTATAGAGTAGAATAGTGGTTACTAGAGACTGGTAAGGGGAGGGAGAAGGGGAGAGGTGGTCAGTGAAGATTGAAAATTGTAGAGAGATAGGAAGAATAAGATCTAGTGTACTATAGCAATATATGGAGACTACAGTCCGTAACAAATTACTGTATAACTTCAAATAGCTAATTGAGAGGATTTTGAATGTTCCCAACACAAAGGAGGTGACAAATGTTTGAGGTGATGGATATGCTAAGTACCCTGATATGATCATTGCACACTGCGTAAATGTACCCAGATGTCACATTGTACTCCATAAATATATCCAGTTATCACAGATCAATTAAGAAAAAAGAAAAAATAAATAAAGAGTTGAATAGTGGTTATCAGAGTCTGACAAGGGGAGAGGGGAGGGAAGTTGGGGAGAGGTTGGTAAAGGGATACAAAGTTGCAAAGTGACAGATGGAATAAGCTCTGGTGCTCTAGAGTGACTATAGCTAATAATATTGTATTGTATACTTCAAGATAGCCAGAGTAGAGGATTTTGAATATAATAACCACAAAGAAATGATAAATGTTTAGGTGATAAATATGCTAATTATTCTTATTGGATCATTATAAAATGTATGCATATATTGAAACAACAATCTACCCTATAAAAATGTACAATTAAAAATGAACAAAACATCAATAATTACTAGACTGTGTTCTGACCCACTGAGCCAACCGGCCAGCCCAAAACATCAATAATTAAAAATTAGAAAAAGAAGAAGTGGCAATAGAGTTGAATAGTATTTCCATTTTCTTATAGAAGTTTAGCATGTATGAAGTAAATAATTGGTGATGGGTAAAAGATGCTCATAGAAAATAGTATTGTAAAAGTAGCGGTGATCTTAGTAATATTGATTTTCAATTATGACCCCACCATCTAACTTTAAGAAAGTTACCTAATCTAACTTTCAGTTTTCTTCATATGTAAGATCAGGATAGCGGTATCTTCCAGATGTTTGATGTACGCGCTTGTGCGTTTGTGTGGGTAAAGTCCTGCCACCTTCTCTTCCTCCTTGCTTCTCTCCCTTATAAGACACTTTAATGATTAGTGTACTACCGCAGGCCCAGGATTTCAAAAGTGGTTCACATCAATTTAGATAACGTAGGTAAAATACCTGACCCAGTGCAAAGCACATAGAAAGTGAAGAGTAAATGTTAATTCCTTGCAATTCTAGTTGGAGTCTTTAGGCTGGATGATTCTATATTTAACTTCAAATCTTCCTGAGGATTCTCAGAACCATATTTTCTTGCTATTAGAGTGTTTTCCTGCTTTCTCTTAGACTGTAAACTCTTAAGAGTGTTTTCCCTATGACATTTATCATAATGATTTATTCATTACTAGGGTTCTGCAAATGTTTGTTTAAAATTCAGCAGGCATTTATTAAGTGCCTGTTATGTGCAGTGCATGGAGTTAAATACAGAAAACAGAGTAAAGGAAGTAGAAAGTCATATTCTATCTGTACAGCGGGAAAATGTTTCTAACTTTTGAGGAGATGGAGGTATAGTTAATAAGATAGATTTGGATTTATAAAAATAAAAAGATGTTGGCACCCCAAAGTGTAACACAATAAAAATGGAAAGGAAAGAAAAAAACAGAAAAAATATTTTACCAAGATAGCCAATAAAACCTTACTGTGCAAATATAGATGGAGGATTTAATTGAAATATATATGATCTGTAACAGAATTCTGCTTGATAGGTAGTTGGGAGGAGAGAAACAGTTCACACATGAAGAAATAGTTGTAGAAAACCTTTAAAAAGAATATACAGTTTTTCTAGCAGTTCAAGAAATGTAGCTCAGATGTCTTCAAAGTACATTTATTTTGTAAAAAATTTACTCAAACATGTCATGTGATGCAAAAAAGCATTAATACAAAAAGCTTTAGGGCAAAAGCATTAAAAACAAAATGGCTTCTAATCCTAGTCTTTTTACTTCCAAGCCAGCTTTTTCCCCATATATAAGACTCTATTTTTAAAAGCAGTTTTAGGTTCACAGAAAAACTGAGTGGAAGGTACAGAGATTTCCCCTGTATGCCAGTCCCCGCACTCACAGCCTCCCACACTATCAATATCCTATATTTGAGTGATACATTTGTTACAGCTGATCAATCTATATTGATCCATCATGATCACCCAGTGTCCACGGTTCACATTAGGGTTTACTCTTTGTGTATATTCTGGGAGTTTTGACAAATGCATAATGACATGTGTCTACCATTACAGTATTATACAAAGTAGTTTCACTATCCCCCCAAAATGCTTTGTGCCTGCTCATTCCTCTTTCTCACCTATCCCCGGCAACCGCTGATCTTTTTACTGTCTCCATGGTTTTGCTTTTTCTAGAATGTTATATAGTTGGAATCATACAGCCTTTAAAATTTTTATTTCACTTAGTAATATGCATTTCAGGTTCCTCCGTGTCTTCTCATGGCTTGATAGCTCATTTCTTCTTAGATTTGAGTAATATTCTGTTGTTTGGCTGTACCACAGTTCGTTTATTCATTCACGAACTGAAGAATGTCTTGGTTACTTCCACCTTTTGGCAAATAAAGCTGTAATAAACATTTGCCAAGCCAGCTTTTTGTTTCCTGCTATTCATTTAACTTCTCTGTGGTTTTCTCATCTGTAAAATTTAGTTGATGATTTTTAGGGATTCCGAAGTTTGGAGTTATTGGTTATTTAGACAATAATTATGAAATATTGTATTATCCTGACTGAGAATAACAGGTGTGCCTGTATTGTGCTGACATTTTAAGTTGATAAAGCCTTTCTAGTAGAAAGAAGTCCTGTCCTATATAACAAAAATTGTAATCTGTTATTATTCTTTGATCAGATCTTTCTATTTTGGAGGTTATACTTCAGGTGAACCCAATCAGAAGTTAAAAAAAATACAATTTTTTTAAACAAAGATTTTCATTGTAGAGTAATTTATAAAAGTCAAATAGAACAAAAGTGTGGGGACAATTCAAATACCCAGTAATAAAGAAATGCAAAGTAAATTATGCGAGGGCCGAAACCATCACTATTTATTCTAATTGATGTGTACCTAGCACCTTACTCAGTATGGTATTCTGAATATTTGTTGTATGTAAAAAGACTGAATAAGAATTTAAGTGAAAGAGAAGAGCTTTTATTGAGTATACAGAGATTACAGGGGATGGCATTCTGTTCTTCTCTGCTGCTCTGTATTTCCCATTGCTAAACTCAGCTGTGCAAGCTATTGCCTACTGGACTCCATACTTTCCCCCTTTACTGGCACCAGGGCAGGGTTTAGACATGTGATGTAGTAGCCATGACAGATAAACTGCTCCCTTGGAACAGAAAACCAAAATGGTTGTAAAAGAGTTAAAGCAAGAGTGACTGTACGTTCCAACTTTGCCATGACTGTCTCGGCTTATGCCTGATGTCCCCGTGTAAATCTCAGTAGCATCTCCTTTCACTCTCAAAGGTATCCCAGTTTGGATTGTTTGTAGATCACCATTTAACTGAGGGTCTGACTTTCTGTTTACTTCAGTGCTATTGTTGGGAAACATTTTCTTGTTATTTCAATTTGGTTTACTTGGACGAACATTTAATGCTCAGTAGGTGTAAGGAACGTCTTAAATCCATTGTATTGTGAGATACAAAGAAAAATAAGACAAAACCCCTGCCACCAAAGAATTTCACATTCATTAATGCTTTTTCCTCTTAGTTTGCTTTGGTTAACTCACAGCCTCATCAGAGTCAGAACTGCTCCTAGAACCAAGCCCCTGTCCTGGCCCCAACCACTTAGGAGACTCCTTTCTCTTGCCTCTTGTGGGACTTGAGGGAATTTTCCCATCTAAGAACGTGTTCCCTACACACCACACTCCTGGGATCTGGGATAATGGAATTCCTTGCCCAAACACATTTGAACCTGCTCCCCGGACCCACGTGGACCTTTTCCCTTCGAAGCAAGCACACAATACCGCTTACAGTGCCATCCATATAAGCCAGGATGGGAGGGAAGAGGGCAGAGTGCAGGCCAGCAGCAGAAGCTAGAGTAGGCCCCCCCAACCTTACACATTCTGAAGTTCAAGAATTCTAATTTTGTACCTGGACTTCTAGATAATTTGGGATGTGTATTCCCTAAAGTAGGAGAATAGAATATACTTGATGTCATAGTTTATTAGCTTGTCTTAAATAGCTCTTAGGTATTTAGACACATGGTATCTGAGCTTCCAGTTGCATTTTTGCCACAGATCCCACAAATATGAGAGGCAGGCCTGCTCAGAGTAAATTCTTACCACAACCTCTGAGAGCCTGCATCATCTGCTCCTGCCCTGCTCAGCTGCACCCACCTTTCCACTGTTCCAAAACATCCTGGACACCCTCCCATGTCCCTTGCACTTGCCACTTTGCTCCCTCTTGGCATGCTCTTCCTAGGTTCTCACTGGTCTCTTTCCTCATTTCCTTCAGGTCTCCCGCCCTCCCCCCCTTGTCATTATCTTATCAGTGAGAACTTGCCTGGCCATTCTTTCTAAAGTTTTACCACTCCCCTAAGCACTTACTGTCCCTTTTCCACCTTATTTACTTGCCTTAAGACACTTCACTCTCAGAAAGTCAGAAGTACTGAAAAATTTAACTAGCTTTTCCCCCTAAATATCTTTCTTTAAAAACCCCCTAACAATAAGGAAAATGTGGTATATTTACACAATGGAATACTACTCTGCCATAAAAAAGAATGAAATCCTGCCATTTGCAGCAATATGGATGGACTTAGAGAAAATTAAGTTGAGTGAAATAAGCCAGGCACAGAAAGAGAAATACCTCTCTCATAAGTCCTCACTCATAAGTGAAAGCTAAAAAAATAAATGAAAGAAAGATACAATAATCACAACAATACATTGAACTTTCAAAAGGAGGACACAGAACTGAGATTACCAGAGGTGGGAAATGGTGGGGGTGGAGGCACAAGAAAGGGGTAAGGGAGGAATCAGTAAAGGGCCATGAAAAATGATAACATTGTATAACATTGAATATACTAATTATCCTGATTTGAGCATCACTTATTGCACTTAGGTATTGATGTGTAACTCTGTACCCCACAGACATGTACAATTATGTTTCAATAAAAATATAAAATAAAACCCACTGAGTATTAAGACTTTTAAGAAAAATCATTGTTTTTATGTCTCAAAAGCCAACCATGTACCACTTTAAAGAGTTAAATAGTTCTCTAAGGCTAGTTACTTAAAGCAGCAATCTCCCTAACCTGCCCTCAGTTTCTGGGGTAACTATTTGCAACTTTATTGCATGATTCTTTTTTTTTTTTTTTTTTTCAAAGATGACCGGTAAGGGGATCTTAACCCTTGACTTGGTGTTGTCAGCACCACGCTCAGCCAGTGAGCGAACCGGCCATCCGTATATGGGATCCGAACCCGGGGCCTTGGCGTTATCAGCACCGCACTCTACCGAGTGAGCCACGGGCTGGCCCTATTGCATGATTCTTTTGGTATTTGCCATTATATCTAGACAACATGCTTATATTGCTACTTCTTAACATCTTCATTTTGGATCTTCTCTTATTTACTTTCTCTGGTAAAGGTGGAGGCTGAAGCTCTCTCTGACCACCATCACACCTTGTGTCCACACAAGTATCCAGCTCTCCCTTTTCCAATATGATCACATTGTGATTGTAGTTCAATCAAGATTTGATACTTTAAGTAGTAATATTAGTCATAGCTGAGCCACATAGTATACTGTGATTTCTTTTCCTTCCCCTGCAGCATTTTATTTTTCCTGAAGTTAAAAATTGTCATGATTTTGATTTGTTTACTTTTCTAGGTTATTAGCATCAGTTCTACCCCAGACTGTCCCAATTAGAGAGAGATATTTTAGTATGTTCAGACATCTATATTCTACTTTTTCCTTTTCTTGAAAAAAACTCTCAGAGTAATCAGATCTTTTTAAATCCTGATGGTTGTTCTTAGGGTTTGCTAGAGATTGATTGACACCATAGTTATTTCTGAGACTTGTTTATCCTCAACAGAGCATTTAGGCAGTTGTTGCAGATACAGTTGTTATTTTAAAACATATTAGGAATTAGCAAAACAACCTTAATACATTTATATATATATTTAAATATATAGTATTGTGTTCTTTCTTTTTAGGCTCTCAAAATTAGAGAGATCTGTAACTGCCCACCACTTTCTGGACCAGACCCTCGATTACTATTCAAACTTGGCATGAAACATGTTCTTGAGGAATCAGAGAAAGAAGACCTAAATGCCACTGTTAAGAAACAGAATATGGATACTCTTCCAATTCAAAAACAGGCGCAAATATCATTACATACATAGTTAAGAAAAAAACTGGCAGTTGAATTGAAATTTATGAGACAAGATATATGAAGAATACAGCAATCCTTATCATTTCTATGTTATTATTTTTTTAATGTTTAAATGAAAAAAAAGTATATTCAGAGTCAAATCATGTATACTACAGATATTATCTAAATTCTTCTACTGGGTAGTTATTTTTCATGAAATATTGATGTATTTTAATCTATTTTAAAATGTTTTCAATGAGGAAAATGTCACAGAATAAATTTATATTATACATTTTATTTTGTCTCATATTTGCTTTTGATGTAGAAGGCAGACCCTTAGTGGGTGAAAAATCAGAACGTGCAGTAACTGTTATTGTAGAGAGCATTCCAGCTGAGCCTAAACTGGATTTCAGAGTCTGGGTAGTTATGGTGAACTGGGAAACTGACAGTCTGAAGGGATTCGTTGACAGGAAGTGTTTTGCATTGGGGTGGGATTATGTGGAAGAGGGGACCTGGGGATTGAGAATTTCTGGTCTTTGCCTATGGATGATGAGGGAAAAGGCTGCTGGCAGAGGCTAATGAAGACATTTTCATAGGAAAGCACAAGGTGGTCCAGGTGACAAAATGAGAAACAGAATGGGGGGAGAGGGTCATTTCCATGAGGACACAGTGTGTTTCCAGTGCACTAAAGTCCTAACAGAAAGTTGTGTCATTTTGGCTCCTTGATAGTATTACACTTTGGGAATCTCTGCAGTTCTCAGAGAAGACAACCACCCTGTTCTTGTGGAGGGTACCACCAGTAGAGGCAGGGCCAAGGCACTGCCCTCAAGTTGATCTTCCTGATTAGCAGACATCAACAAAGAGGCCAGAGGAAGAAGGTGAAGCACAAGACATATCCCCAGTGATGCCCAGAAATTACTGTATTATGTAAATGGAAATATGTTTTTAAAATATGAGTTGTTATTTATATAATATTATTTGAACTCCCAAACTGGTGAAATCTAGTGATGCTTAGGTTATGTCCCTAAGAGGGACATTTTTCTCAAAATGTACTAAGTAAATATTTTCTTAGAGAATTGAAGGAGAAAGGAACTACTTTTTATTGAATATCTACTATGAGCTTGGCCTTATATTTATCTAATTTATTCCACAACCCTATGAAGTAGATTTTATTATTTTCATTTTACAGTGAATAGAGGCTTGGAGAGGTTAAGTAATATACCCAATGTCTCTCACCTAGGAAGAGCAAAGCTAGACCTGTCTGATTATAAATCTGTCCATTTTCCACAACTCTCAGGTATCTGAGACTAAGCTATCAAAAGACAGGAACAAACACTGTTCTCAATAGTTTGTTAGCTTCCGCATGTATGGCTTCAATACAGGTAAAAATCTCGTAGGTATAAAACCAGAGATCACTTAGGTTGTCTGCAGGATGATTTGCTGGGTCCTCGTCTCAATCTTTCCTATCAAAATTTACAGGAAAAGCCTGGGGTAAGGCAGAGTAGGAAAGTGGACCTTCTCCCACCCCCTGCCTGTGAAAGCCTATAAAGCCTCATATGGAATGTGTCCTGACACTATTAAATTTTCATAGACAAAATATTTACTAGTTCTTAAGAAGACAAGTTCAGAGCCTATTTTTGTTTTTCAGGGCTTACTATAGTTTACTTATAAAGTGTTTCTCGATCTACATGTAAGAGAGCACTAGGAAGGAAGAGATTCACATTAACAGTTCTCCATATAGTCATTCTTTATATTTCTGGTGATTGGAGTTTTGTAAGAGACACTCCATAACCTGTAAAGACATTTGGAGAATGTCACCTAGAGGTAAAAAGTAAAACACACCATTAGATTTCCCTGCAGATTTTCCAAGAAAATAATGTAGTGAAGACCCTTGCCTATTTTTTCTTCCATTCCATTGTCACATCTAATTGTGTTGTTCAGCCTTCCTAGAAAGCATACGCAAGTTAGCATCATGTCGGAGCAGACATAATACAGATATCTGTATAGTGCATATGAAAAGATTTTTTTTTTTAAACCCATGGAGTTAAATGTAAAAAATGTTAACATTTCAGCTCAGGGTTTTAGGAGAAATTAAATATCAATTGGAATGTAAGATGAATACCTATATTTTACATTTTATATGGAAACAACTTCTGTGTGTCCTGCATTTAGTTGCAGGACTTTTTTGTTACTGTCAGTGCTTTTCGTGCACCTATAGGATTTAGATGTTGGCTGGTTAGTTCAGTTACGAGCATGACACCAATAACTCCAAGGCACAAACTCAATCTAATCTCTTTTATAATCCAGATAGTCGTGAGACGTATTCTCTAAAACTAAAAAGAGTATGTATATTTACTGCTATATCCCTAATACCTAACAGTTCTTGGCACATAATACAATTAATATTTCATTGACACTCAACATCAATCATCTGGTCAAAGATTTTAAAAAAACAAAGGTAGAAACAGTCATACTTTGTGAAATCTCTGCCTCTTGGTATCTGTGGGGCCTTGGAGAAGTCACTTAAACTCTCTAACCCTCATTTTTTCATTTGTAAAATGGGGACAATAAATCCTCATAGGCTAATACTTATGATTAGGTACAATGATGTACTTAAAGCATTTAGTACAAAGCCTTGAGCTCCAAATGTAATAAAAATAGTCACCAATTTACTGAATGTTTACTTTGTACCAAGCACTGTGCTAAGCATTTTTCAAGTGCTATTGAACCTCATGGCAACCCTATGTATGGTATGTATTATACTACCTCACATTATAGATCAGGAAACTGAAGTTTAAAGGGGCAGCGAAACTTGCTCAAGATTACGTGGTATATCTCTTCAGATTGTTTTACTTGCAAGAACAGAAAAACCAACTCAAACTCAAGAAAATTTATTCCCTTACCTAACAGAAAAGCCCAGAAGTATGCTAGCTTTGGGCACAATTTAATCCAGAGGATTATGATATCATCAGAGCAGTGGATCTTCTTATTTGCAATTTTTCCCAGCTCTGGCTTCACTCATCCCTGATGACATCAAGATGGCTGCCAGCAGCTCCCAGGGTCACATGCTTCCTTCACATCCAGGTGGGGAGAGTGACTCACCTCACAGCTACTGAAACAAAGCCTTCATCACCCTAACTGCACCTCTGAAGCCACTTCCATGGCAGGGGGCAGTATTATCCTGATTAGCATGGACCTATCAGGATCCAGCATTGAAGCTGAGGACGGGAACCATCACCACTACCCAAATAGAACAGCCACCTCATGGTGGGAGGGATGGAGCCGCAGGATCTATTAAGTCAGTGGCAGAACTGGAATTAAAACCTGGCACGGTTATTCTCTTCCAGCAGGCAAAGAAACAAGATCATACCTTGAAAATTTGGTCTGAGATGACATTTGAGCAACATAGTGTAGCATAAGTCTTACATGGATATGTGTATTAGTCCATTTCTGTTGCTTATAACAAAATACATGGAACTGGGTAATTTATATGAAAATGAAATTTATTGCATACAGTTTTCGAGGCTGGGAAGTCCAAAGTGTATCTGGTGGTGCCGATAGTGACCCAGGGGTCTTACATTGCAAAATATCAGAAGCAGAGAGAGCAGAGAGAGTAACCTCCTCATTCACTCTCTTTTTAAAGCCCTCAGAACCATGCCCCTGACCACCATTTTTAATCTATTGCATGGTCTTACAATCTAATCACTTCTTCAAGGCTCCACCTTTCAATTACCATAATAGGATTTCTCACCCTCTTAATAGTCACCATGGGGACCAAGTTTCTAATACATAAAACTTGGGGGACAGAGTTCAAGCTTCAGAGAATTTTGGGGGGACATAATTCAATCTATTACAATATGATAGTAAATTTGCATTAGCATATTTGCTTACCATTTACAAGATTTTGTTTTGTTTTGTTTTTTCCTTGAATTATCTTATATCCTCCAAATCAACCTAAGAGATTGGAAGGACAAATGGTATTATTTACTCACAGGGAAAAAAACTAAAGGTTGAATGAATCAGGCAAGTTATCCAAATGTGCACTTCAAATAAATGGCTGAACTGGGATAGGAAGTAAAGGATTCTCCGATTTGTAATCCAGTGCTCTTTCTGCAATACCACATTCTTTGGAGGGAGATATTACCTCCATTTTTCATATGGAAACTGAAGCTCAAAGATATTAAGCAATGTGTGTCCAGCCCTACTCAGCTCTTTCTGGTAGAACTAAGATCCAAACCCTCCTCTCCTGACTCCAGAGTCTGCACAGTTCATCTATTTCCTGCCACTTCAGTTGGCAAATCTAAAGGCAGTGAGAATGAAAAGAGTGTGTTTCCCTTTACCCCTCACTTGTGAGCAGCAGGGCCAATGCCTCTCTTCCCTTATTTAAACCACTCATTTTAATACTCAGGGGCAGGTAGTAAACACATCCATGTTAAGCATACACGTAAAGGATAAAAGTTCTGTTTATCACCTCAAAATGTGTTTTTGAGGGCTTAGAGAGCTCATTCATCTGTGGTGAGAGATATCTCTAACTTCAATACTGGGAAGAAAACTCTATCAGTGTTCTACCCCTCTATACCTTCCCCCTAACTTCCAAAAGTTGGGCCAGCAGCCCCTAGCCTTTACATTACCTGGCTCTGTGTGCAAGGAGTTTTACACCACAGAGTTCTCTGTCTCAAAGGGTTGGTGTATCCAGACTCGTGACCAGGTAAGTGCTCATGACCAGGGTCTCTCAAGGCACTGGCTGTTGAGTTATAGACTGTTGTGCATGGGGCATAAGTCACAGTGGGGTCCTGTGTCCAGTTCTCAAAATTTCTGTGATATCATCGAAGACCAGTCAGGGCCTCTGATCATCATGTGATCTCTGGTGTAGCCAAAATTCTAGCCAAAAGAAGAGAAGTTTGTGGTTTTGAATTAGTTTGGGTGGCCTAATCATGTGAGAGAAAATATAAAATTTCCCAATATCATTTTCCCAGACCATAAGGGGTCTGGCACCTCTCATCCTGGGCAGCTGGTCTAAAATCAGATTTACTTTTTCATCCCTGCAGAATATAAAAAATAAAATAAAATTAATAGGTGTTTATTTGACCAATAAATCAAAGTATAATCATATTTTTGTACGTTAGAAATGATGGATGGTCTATTTAAGGATTCTGTTGTTCTATGTTTAAGGATATATTTTTAAAGTAGCCATTGTTTTTGCATAGAAACAAGTTCAGTTTAATTTTTCCCACAGTTATTCCCCTCTGATGTTATTGTAGCCTTGAGAGAATCAAGGATATCACCAATCTTATTTTTTCTTTGGGAAAATAGAATGGTAACGTTTTCCCTGCCTAATTTCCAGGGTTATTATGGGCTTAAAATGTAGTAACATGTATATAGTTTGTACAACACCTAAATTGCTGTACCCATGTTGATTCTTGTATTCTAGCACTGTCTTAGTCTGGGCCATCAGATTATTAATTAAAAGAGATCATTTCCAAAAAGATGTCCGTTTGCCTGATCTGTTACAAGTCAGAATTGATGATGATCTGCTCTTACTCAACTGTGAGAAAAAGGGGGTGTGTTTAATTAACCTAATTATTGTATTAATCCTATTATGGCAATCTGGAGAGTGTTCCTGATTTCCATAAATTTCAACATTCTAAGTCTAGAGAAGTAAGGCCAGCCTCTTCCTGAATTGCCAATCCATTCTCTAGATGACAGTCCGGGAGAATGCAAACTCATGTTTGTTGAGTCCTATTAAGGGCAAAATCTCTTCTTTTAATCCTCACAGCACCCCTGAGAGGCATGGGTTATTCTCCCAATTTATAGAAAAGAAAATGGGGGCCTCACGGGCCTGTGTGACTTGATTGAGGTCACACAGGTAGTCCAGGGATTTAACTCGGTCTGTGAGACTCAAAAGCTTTAACTCTTTAACATGCTTCCTCTCTCACAGGAAAATGAGAGCAATTGGCAGGGCAACATGGGAAACATTCATCTGGGATCCTTGCTTTGTTCTAGTGCCTAGAACTTTTCTCCTGCTCCACAGTCCCTGAAACTTTCCGTGACCTTGTCTCTCAACACCCCTTGCAACGAGCCAATCAGCTAACTGAAAGGTTTCTTTAAAAAGGCCCAACAGCCCTTGGGAATATATACTGGCACATAGTGAGTGCTCAATAAATTCAAGTCAAAAGATTGAAAGAATGAATGGATGGATGTACAAATGAGTGAGTATGAACAAGCAAGCAACAAAAGTTATTTGAATGCTTGAGATAGCTTGGGGTGAACTTTATTTACTAACATAGCAAAGAGAAAGCCTCACCTATGCACCCAGGGGTGTTTCTGCATCACCCCCTCCCAGTACCCAGGGTTCTATAAGCCTCAGCTCTGCCCACAAACAATCCATGGCACCGAATAGAAAAAGCCCACCAGTTCTGCACCCTCCAGTCACTTTCTAACCCTATAGTCTGCTTTATTTTTCTTCATAGTACTTATCTCTCTCTGAAATCACAGACTTATTTGACCCTAATGGCTACCCAGTCCTTCAGGCAACAAGTTTTGACTTGAGCTAATCACAATGAACTAACTCTTCCTCTCAGGGGAACTAGTTTAGGGAACCACTGAAGATTCAAGGTCAGAAGATCTGTGTTCACATCCTAGTTTTCTTCTGCTGTGTGATGGAGCAAGTCGCTGTGCCTCTCAGAACCTCAGTTTATCCTCACCCATATTCTGTGGAGATGAGAAGAGCTCTATCACTGCACCTCCCACATTGTACTGAAAGCCCACATTGGCCTGGGAGCTCCTCGAGGGCAGGAGCTCTGTCAGCATCATCTTTTGCAGCCACAGTCCAAGCATTGCTCAATACATGTTTCTTAATCAATATAAAGAACAGTAACTATTATTACCTTTTAATGTTGCGTGGGCAAATTCCTCACAGTGAGTCTCTATAGTTCTACCAAAAAGGCTAATTTTCCTTTCAGGTTTGCCCTAAGAGTTCAGCCTCTGCAGTCAGACAGACCTGGATTTGAGGCTGGCTGAATCTGGGTAAATTATTTCAGTCTCTAAGACCCAGTTTTCTTCCTCTGGGAAGTGAAGATAAGAAGAGCTGATGCTTCATGGGTTTGGGGTGAGGACCATTTTTCTGCCGAGGGCTCAGCACACTTCCCAACATGTAAGTATGTGTTAGGAGTTAGTGTCAGGATCACTGGTGAGGTCACGGCCACTTCCCCTTGACTCACCTGAGCTCACCTGCAGCTGGAGAATTTCTGGTGCTCTTCCCGCCCTGCTGCTTTCTCCTTCCCGATGGGTTTGTCTGGCACCATGGGATTTTGCCCAGCCACAGGCAGGGCAATCCAGAAGTGCATGAGGATTCTGGGATATGTTCCAGTGCTTATAAGAGAGTCTCTTGGGGGACTGAGCCCCAGTGGCCCACAGCTTTACTCCACTCATTAGTATTCTTTATTGGATTTTCTATCTCCCCTGCTTCCCCTTCTCCACTCCCTCACAAGTACTTCCAGAGTTCACTGTCAGAGAAACTATCTGGTGCCTACCTACCTACCCTCATGCCTATCTTAGGGCCTGCTTTTGGAGGGACCCAAACTATGAAGTTAGCTATCAAACATTATTATTATCATTATTAAATTCCCACAAAAAGCCCACTTTACAGATGAAGAAACTGAAGTTCAGAGAGGTGAAGTGTGTATCAGTACATTTTCTATTGCTTATAACAAGATACCTGAAACTGAGTAATTTATTAAAAAATTAAATTTATTTCTTACAGTTTCAAGAGGTTGGGAAGTCCACAGTCCAGGTAGTGCTCTAGTGAGGGCTTTCTTGTTGGTGGTGACTCTCTAAGTCAACTCAGGGTATCACGTGGCAAGAGAATGCATCAGCAAGAGCTAACCTGTTCACTCTCCTTATAAAGCCCTCAGAAGGACATGCATGACAACCATCAACCCATTACTCCATGAATGGATCAATCCATTCATGATGGCACAGTCCTGCGATCCAATCATCTCTTAAATACCCAAACTTCCACCACCATATTGGGAGTTAAGTTCCAACATGAGCTTGGGGGTCATTGAAATCACAGCACTGTGGTTACACAGCACATAGTTCTAAGAATCCTTACCTCTTGGGGTTGTTTGGAGGACGCAATGAGGCAACTATCAGATATAAGTGGGCTTCGTGGATTATAGCATTATGCACATGTTGCTTATTGTCCCTTTGCTATGGTTTGAATGTTTGTCCCCTCCAAAGCTCATGTTGGAACTTAATCCTCAATATGGTAGGGGAAGATGGGGACTTTAAGAGATGATAGATTGTGAGGACTCTGCCCTTATAAGTGGATTAATCCATTCATGGATTAATGGGTTGGTGGTTTAATGGGTTATCAGAGAGTAGACTGTGGCTTTATAAGGAGAGCAAGTAAGCATGTTAAAGAGCTCTTGCCATTTTCACAGTGTGATTGCTTGTGTCACTTAGGGACTCTGCGAATGTTCCCACCAAGAAGAAGGTCCTCTGCATATGTGCTCCCTGGATCTTGGACTTCCCAGCCTCCAAAACTGAAAGAAATAAATTTCACTTTCCTCATGCATTACCCAATTTCAGGTATTCTGCTATAAGTGGCAGAAAACAGACAAATACCCAACCTTATAATGCAACCTCCTGTAATGATGACGACAGGGATGGTGATCCTCTGATGTCCAGAGAAGCATCAACACACTCACGTACAATAGCTCATACTCCTTTTTCAGGCCACTCAATCTTGCCCCAGAGCAGCCTTGCAGTTAGGGTCCATTATCTGTGATTCATAGGCTCTGGATCCAGAATGACCATAATAGCCACCATGAAGTGGGAATTTTGACTTGGAAATCATAGTCCAGGCATAAAGTGATATTTACACACATGTGACAGCTGGGGACAGGAGAAGTTTATTTAACAGCTAGAATAGATTGCGGAGTGACACTCAGCAGCCTTGTCCAGGTAATGGAAATCTGTCAGAGTTGAGATGCGAAGGAGATTCAGGCTGAGCAGGCATGCCAGGCTTGGGGAAGCTTGTCCAGCAGCACTTGGACTTACTCTGAGAAGACCCTTGGGTAGATTGTTCTTGAGATGGTGTCAGTGGCACTCGGTAAGATCTAGTCACTGACAATTAGAGCAGTAACAGGAGCAATAATGATGGCCACTATTCATTATTGAGACCTCTTACAAACCAAGTCCTGAAATCACTTGACATGCACAGCTTGTTTGACTCCTGCAGCCATTCTGTGAGGGGGATAGGATTGTCCCACTTTATTCATAAATGAGGAAATCAGAGCCCAGAGAGGCTGAGTGACTTGACCCAGACTTCACAGTTAAGACTACCTTGGCCTTCCAGGCTTGTGGGCCCCAGATGTAATGCCATTTGGAGGCGATATGTGTTGGTAGGTTGGCTCTTTGGCTGGTTGGTTGGTTTGTAATGCACGAAAGTACAGTTTGATGTGGGGAAATGTCTTTTGAGTCAGATAGAAGCTAGAAAATTACTTTGCTTCCCTGGGACTACTTTCTCTCCTACCAAATGTTTGGTAATACCTGCTCCATAGAGCATCCGTGGGAAGGTAGGTGGTCCTTATGCAAGTAGGTGCCTGGCACATGGTAAATGATCACTACTTGCTACTCCTCTTTCCTCTCACCTTGTAGCTTTTACTCCACCTACTTCCAAAGGTGATTTACAAAGGAAAGTTGGGGCCAAAGCCTGACGGGGGAGCCACTTCTTGCCAGTTCTCAATTTATTTAAGACAAAAGTTTTGCAAGGCAGACAACTTTAAGATACAAATATAAGAAGAGATTTTCAACAAAGTTTTTTGTTTTCTACTCAAGATAACTGTAAATAATAACCATCCATTACCCACCCTGATTTCTCTACCCTCTGCTGGTGAGATCTCTTTTTTGAACTATTTCAAACATCCCAACAGAGCTGGGGAGTCCTCCTCACCCCCCGCCCTATTTACATAAGAAGGACAGAGAGAGCTGCCATGGTCAAGCTTAAGGGACCCAGCTCATCACTGACTCTCTCCTTTGAAAGGAAATGGCCTCTTCCTCTCTTTATCCAAGATGTTGACGAGATGTTGATTCAGGCTAAGTTTCTAAGACTTAGGAAAAGTGCTAAAGACAAAAATACAACAAAAACTAAAAATAAAGTTGTGTCGGGGCCAAATATACTAAGGACAGGAGGTGACCACTTCTTGGAGAAGATGGTATGGTGAGGACAGATGACGCAGAGGCTAATGGTCACCCTCCGGAGGGTGCCGTTCACCCACACTGTGATATGAGTAACACCCCATGGAGTCAGGCTACAAGACAGCCCTTCCTGTGGTGACTTCACCTTCTCTGTCAAGGAGCATGATCATCGGGTAGAACCTAATTAATGGTGAGCAGAACTTCTGTGGGGATGGGGGAGAGAAGAGATGGTCAGAGGGACCCTGGTTACTATTTATTAATGTTTATAATAATAGTAGGCAACGGTGGTTAACACTTATGAAACAAAATGTGTCAAGGACTCTACTGAACACTTTGCATATATTATCCAATTTTACACTCATTATAATACTCTTGTTGCACAGCCAACAGCCGTTCTTCCTCTTCCTTTCCAGCAAACCTGCCTTTTGTTTAGGTGACAGCGTGCCCCGCACAAGAGAATAAGTCATGAGCGTCTAAGTCTCGATGAGGTCAATGCTACTCACCCAAGGCAGCGACTGGTCTAGAAACAATAGCCTGTGACCAGATCTGACCAATGGCAAATAAAGCAAAGTCTAATATTTTCCAGGGATTGCTAATATTTTCCTCCCTGATAAAAGAAAGGCCACAGAAAAGGTTGTTTTTGTTTGTTTGTTCTTACCTATGTCTTCTCTTCCTGCTTTGCAAGTGTTGCATCAAGATATGATGGATGGCCTAGAGACTCCTGGAGATACCAGCCCAGAACCCCAACATCACTGAGTTGCTGAGCCAGTACTGGCACTGTCTCCCTTGAAATGTCTTTATTATTTATGCCACTATTAATTGGGTGTTCTCTTACTTGTACTGAAAAATATTTCTACTGATAAAATATTTTTGGTTCCATATTCCAAATGAGAAAACCAGGGTTGAGAAAAGTTCAGTCACTTTCCATCTGTCACATAGCTAGTAAGTGGGAAGGCCAGGCTTCAGGTCTTCCTGAGCCTAAGCTTTTCCCCACCACTATTCTGCCTGGGCCAAGTCTCAGGTTCAGGGAATTACATTCCAGGGGCAGTATGCTGGCCCAGTCATGAGAAGCTTTGCTGAGTAGGGAGGTCTCAGCCGCTGGAAATGTTCAAGCAAAGACAAGAAACATCATTGAGGGCTGCTGGAAAGGAGGGGCAGGCTCTAACAAAGCAGAAGTGAGGAAGCTGGACTGCAATTGAGAGACGAATGTCCCTTATATGTGTTCTGCAGTCGAACCAAATAGGTCCAAAGAATAGGGGAACAGGAAGTTGGAGCTTAGTTAACCAGCTAGATAATGAGACAGTGTTTTAGGCATCTTTGTACCAAGAATGGGTCCAATGGCTCTGCTCCTGGACCATAGAGGGCAAGGGTGTGGTGAGCAGGAAGAGTAAGGTCTGCGTCTATGTCAGGGCTCCAGCTCTGCTTCTTGTGAGCTGTGATCCTCAGCTTCCGCTTTTGTCAGATGGGAAGAATGGCCTTGGTGTAATTCTCAGGGCCACTGTGGAGATTAAATGAGATTGTACACTTCCACATGTATTTGTTAAAGACCTACTATGTGTCTTGCCTTCTGATGAGTCTGGATAAGTATGTAAGCTGAAAAGAGCTTCCCAAATTTACGATATTAGTGCTATTCTTTATTTTTTAAAATTGTCCAACTCTTTTTTCCCTCCTACCCTACTACCGAGGGAACAAAAAAGGGACCCTATCCATCCATTTTGAAATAAATTGAGCTCTTATCCAGGAAAATAGAAGCAATGGCTCCAATAGACAGTTTTCAGCAAGACAAATCCCCCAATGGCATCTCCCTGCCACCACTCAATAATGGTGTTTGCTATAAATCAGAGAGCTGCTTTATCAAGTGCCTTGGAAGCGCTTGGGACAGATTTAGCCCTAGAGTGAGATTAATCACAAATGCTGCTTTAGAAAGTGATGGGTGTGAATAAGAAGGTTCGTTGGAGATCATTCTGATTCACCTCCATTGTTATAGATAGCTGGAGTTTGTAGAACTAAGGCTCTAAGTTTTCAAACATTTTGCAGTTTGAGAAAAATGATTGCATCCAAGAATAGATTCCTTTAGCCCTAAAATGGCCCTGTGGGATAGGGAAACTCGTGCTTTTTAAAGCACCTACTATGTGTGCTAAACACTGTGCTACATCATCTCTTTTAATCCCCAGAACAACTCCATGAAATAGCTCTGGCTATCCTCATTTTGCAAATGAGAAAAATCAGATCCACAGCAGTGAAATGACTTGTACAATGTTGTGCAAAGGCCAAGTGCTGAGATGAGAATGAAATGCAAGTCTGCGTGACTTCAAAACCTTACCATGAAGGCTGCTGGAGATTTGGTTGCAGCTCCCTGGCAGAGAGTTCAACATAGACACCAAGAAATAAAGGGAAGTGGCTTGCCATGACTGCTGGCCTCAGTGATGGCACCTGAGACAGTCCTTTTGGGTCCAGCTTTGATAACACCGGCCTGCGATGACCTTCTCCAACATCTCACTTTTTTTTTCATAAGATAGAGGGTGAATGAGTGAATGAAAGTCCCCCGGGCAGAGCAAGTTTCTGTTTCCTCTCTGCTCATGCACAGTATGGCAGCCATGGAGGGACACTGCTCAGGTCACTCTTCAAGAGAACCCACTGCAGGGAGCACGTGGGTGATGAATACTCCAGCTGCCACATGTTCAGGTCCGCTGTGACGCTTCACCTGGACTGCTGCCAGTCAGTGGCTGAGCACAGCAGGGGGGGCTAGGACTGGGTCATTCCTACTGCACATGAAGTACCGCTAACGAACAGTCGTTGCTTGAGGACTCCCTGTTGGCCTGACTGAGACTTTCTTAGAACGGCACTGCAGTCAGGAGCTCTTCCTCCGCCCTCTTCCTTCTTTCCCATTTCTTTACCATTCACAAGTTTCCCCAATAAATCTCTTGCACATCTAATCCCATCCTGATGTTTGCTTTGTGGAGGATGCTAATAGACAGAAATAGTGATTCTATTTCCTCAACCCAAATATCTACTCTCAGGAAAACAGATTAATACTGTGATATTGTTATACAATGGAATATTATACAGTCGTGAAGATGAATGAATTAGAGTTATAGATATTAACATGGATACATCTTGAAATCATAATGTTGAGCAAAACCAAAAAGTTACAGAGTGACACAAACAGTATGTAACATTTATATAAAGTTTTAAAACATGTCAAACAATGACATATGTCATTTGTAGACACATACATGTGTAATAAAGGTACAAAAACACTCTAGGGAATGTTAAACACCAAATTCAGGGGAGAGGTTACCACTAGGGAAAGAAAGAAAGAGAAATGCAAACAGGTTTTGTATTTTAAGCTGCACGATTGGTACAAAATTAAATTTATTGTACTTATGTTTTTTATACGTCTGAAGCACTTTGGAATAAAAAATTAAAACATATTAAATCATACCTAACAAATTGCCTGTAATGAAAAATAATAAAATGATGTGAAATTGGCTATGTTTTGGAAAACTTTGGATATATGTTGTCACATGCCAGCAGTTGAGACGTAGTCTATTGTGACTTTTACTGCACTGAGTAGCAATTACTTACTTTTATGCTTTTTTCTGTTCTCTTTCTTTCCCCAACCCTCCCTGGACCACAAGCTCTGAGAAAGAGCACTCTCGTCTTATTTCTTCAATCCCCAGTGGCTATGACAGTAGTAGGGGAGCAGTATGTGTTTATTATGTTTTTAATAATCAGGAGACGAGAAAGCAGGGGGATGGGGAAGAGAGATGGCAGGTGGAGAAGCCGGCAGAGCGCACGTAACTATTTTTTCAATATAGCCAGAACAGCAGAGGTTCTGCCTTTGTTTGAGTGCCGCTACACAAGGGGGATAGGTCTGCAGTGGGGTGACCTGAGGGGCCAGGTCAGAGGGCCTGATATATTTGAGTTCCTATTACTGTGCCTGCCACTTTGTTAGATACATCATGTGGTGTTTATTTATTTATTTATTTACTAATTTTGGTGGCTGGCCAGTAAGGGGATACTAACCGTTGACCTTGGTGTTTATAAGGCAGTACTCTAACCATCTGAGCCAACAGGCCAGCCTTGGTTGTTGTGTTTTTTATTTTTTATTTGCTTATTTTTTTTTTATCTTCACAACAACTTGGAGAGTTGGGCATTATTATCTCTTTTTACAAATAAAGAAACTGAGGTTCAGCAAATTTGAGAACTGCCAGAGACACCCACCTGCTAATTAGCCGTCAGGTTCACACCAAAGTCTCTTCAGACCCAACTGTCCACCGGGAAGCGCTGGATCCAGGTGCTGTGTCTGTGTTACACGAGGCAAGTGACGGATCTGCTGGGAGGCTGCTTGTTAATTTATTCATGTGTTCATTTATTCAGCGTCTCCTACATTCCAATCTCTAGAATACGATGATAAACGGCACAGGCTGAGACTCATCCTCCAGAGCTCCCAGCTAGCAGGGGGTGCAGAGGCAGAAACAGGGTTGCCAGTGCAGCGTGATGAGTTCTACGGTGGTGAAGGGCGAAGGGACTGTGGGAGCACAAAGAAGTACCACATCACCCATGCGGGGTGTCAAGGCTTCCTGGAGGAGATGACATTCAGATGAGACCCAAGTGAGCAGGTGCAGGGAAGAGACGAGCGTGTGGGCAGGGGAGGAAGATTATCCCTTCTCTGAGGCCTGAAGATGAGGGAGTGAAGTGCCAGGGCTTCAGCGATAGCCACCTCGTGTCCTCCCTGAATATCCCTCACCTGCCTTTCAGGCTCAGAATCCCTGGGCAGCCATGTTGCCTGTACTTAGACCTACCCACCCCACCCGTGTTAGTCCAGGTCCTCTGAGAAAGCAGAAACTGGGAGAGGAGTAAACATTCAAGAAGTCATTAGGGTGAATGCCTGTGAGAAAAATCAAGGAGGAGGCAAGGGGAGGCTGGAAAAGCCTCTAGTCCATGATGCAGGTCTGACCCCAGCAGAGGAGGCAGGGAGGCAGGGAGGCTGGGTGGAAGTGTCTCAGTCCCACGTAAACGTAGGCAATGCTGTCTGGAGCCCTTGAGCTAAAGCTGCCCATGAGCAGATTCCTGAGTCTCCAGGATAACCCTTCCTGAGTGTCTCTGCCCAGCTCCCCCTGGCTGGAGGGCCCAGCGCAAGCATGACACCACTCTAGTGCTGGGTCCAGAGAGCAGTTGTGGGGTCCACCGGCCAGTGATGCTCCCTGAAGTTGAGCATCCAAGAGGCATATTCTCATGGCCCCCATGCTCCCTGGCTTTGTTTATCCCCTGGGTTCTGATGGAGAAACAGCTGACCAGAGGTGGTGCAGGGCAGTGGCGAGGACTGCAGCCTGGAGCCAGCTCTGCCACTTACCAGCCCAGGGCTTGACGAGAGCTGCTTAACCCCCAGTTTCCTCGGATGACAATGCGTATTATAATGCTTCCTATCTCATATGGTGTTGTAGGATTAAATGAATTAAGACACAGGGTAAGTGCTCAATAAATGGTATCTATTATTACTTTAACAGAGCCATTTGATGCAGGGGCCACTTCAGTGTGTCAGTGTGACAGGGCTGCATCAGAATGTGAAAGCACCGTTCCCACCACTGCCGTGTGCCAGGTGTACCTGAACGTCACTCCGACCTTGATCCTTCGCCCACCTTTCTATGTTTCTCCTGACCCCAAGACTTGGTCTGGTGTCCTCCTCCGATCTCTGTCCCTTTCCCATGGAAATTTTCACAAGGATCGGCTGCAGGTTTTGCTGTTATTTCTCCCAATAAACTGAGAGTTCCTGACGGGGGAGGACAAAGTCCTGTTCACTGCTGCATCTTCAGTGCCTGGCGTGACAGCTGTCCTACCATAGCAAGGCTCAGACACAGGCCACACCATAGGTTGTGCAGGGAGTGTGTCTGAGAGGGGGTGGGGCCGCAGTCAGCACAGATGCGGGATGCCAAGCTGCTGTGCCTGCCCAAAAGAGGCGCACGGTTCTAGTTTCCACGTGTTGCATGTGCCCCATGTTGCTTGACAGCTCACCAAGCTAGGCCCCAGTGAGTCACACCCACCCAGAGAGGGTCCTTTTCTTATTTGACAAAGGTGCTGTGGACTAACAGCAACTCTGCCAGTAAGCTGGGCTTGGAATGTGGAGAAGCATGGACACGGTGCCGCACACTGGTAGCTGCTCCTGCCACAAACTGCTAGGAAGGCTGTGGATGAGCCCTTCTGAGTACGTTTCTACCTTAGGAACACCAGGGCTTGGGTTCGAATTTCTCTACGGTCCTCTCCTGCCCTGACATTCAAGGATTTGAGGGAGCCGGGTGTTTGCATACTGCAAAGGTGTAAGGACAGGGCTACCCCACGTGGAGTTCGGGATCATCACATCTCTCCTGGGCTAGGGTTAGCCTTGCCCATCACCTGGGACAATTCTCTCCTCATCCAAGGAGCCTGCCTGACCAAGTCCACATCCGTCATATTTGCTGTGTACTTTACAGTTTATTAGATGACTTCACATATGTTACTTCCTTTAATTCTCACAACAAGTGAATGATATTGCTGTTATTATCTCATCTTATACATGGGAGAAAAGAAGCCCACAGAGGTTAAATAACTTGCCCAAGGCCACACAGCTAGTAAAAGGCAGAATTCAGGCTAGAACACAAATCTAGAATTCCTACCCACCTTCTCTTTGTTGCTTATAATTTTTCTCTGCATTGTGTGTTTCCCTGTTTCTGCCCCCATTTAGAATATAAGAACCTCAAGGACCGGGAACATGATTCCCCTTCATTCCAATCTCATGCAGACAGTAGGCGCTGTCTAAATGCTTTCTGAGTAAAAGCCAACATCCTTCAGATGCAGTCATGTCATATGTCAAACCCTGGGGAACCCCATACAAACACAGACTGCTGTGTATACACAACAACATTCGCTTTGATACCTTCTGTGCATACACACAGTGCAGCTGGTGTTACACCTTTAAGGGGACATCTCTGCTTTTTAAAGAAAAGCTATCCTGCCTGTGCCTGCTTGGCAATTGTTGATCTGTTGGCCAGAATGCTCTGCTTCTGCATTTCTGCTCTGTGCTCTTCCCTGTTCTCCACTTCCCCTCCTCCACAGCCCAGGCTCCCCATCTCTTGTCATTCAGCATTCGATCTTCCTTCACCCCTCTGGTTGGATGCAGAATTCATTTGCTTGTGGCTGTGAGCTCAGCTTCCCCCACCCAAACCTTCCTGTCTCCTCCTGGCTTTGAGGCATTCATCCACAATCTCCAAGACCCAGCTCCACAGGTGGCCCCAGTGGGTAGCCCCACAGCCTGCTCTGTCTCAGATTCCCAGGCACTATTGAGACACATGGCAGGGACATGTGCAGACTCATTTATGTCTGTGCAGCCATGGGCTTACAAAAGTGAGTCCACATGCCATATAGACCCATGTCCAGCAGGCTAAGTGCAGGGACCCATTCATGTTTTGCATGAAGGATGTGCCCAGACCCACAGATACATGCAAACACAGATGCCCAAATGTGCACATGACCTCAAGTACGTGAGGCTCAGAGTGTGATGCACACCCTCCTTAGAATGTGGATACCAGTGCATGCAAACATAGCCCCATATGCCCTGCACGTGAACACTCACACAGCCATGCAGGGCCAGGAAGACAGCCCTAGCCTCCTCCCCAGGGTACCACACTCGAGCAGATTTCTTCACAGCTCATGGCCTTTCAAAGACACAGGTTCATACCTTCTCCTTGAGGCAGTTCTTCCTTTGTCAAGTTGTCTGGCCCTAGGAAGGTGCTGGAGCTTGTGGTCTAGCAGGTGCCCATACAATAACCTGTCACCTCCACACTCAGCAACTCTTCTCACCAGGAGCTTTCTGTTCTCAGTGGGGAAGGCTTGAGGTAATCAAATCCCTCTCTTTTCGCTTCAGTGGCATTGATCTGTGCAGAGACACACTGACTCCAAAGGAACAAAGCTTTTAATTTCTCAGCTGGAATATGCTGTTGTTAGACTTGTTTCACATGTGAGTCATAAGAGTGAAAATTACCGCATACTTCCTCATCTTCAGAGCATGGTATAGCTTATAAAGCACTTTTGCACCATTTCATTTGAGTCTCAGTTATCCTGTGGGGATAGATAATATATGAATTATCCCATTTTACAGGTGAGGAAACTGAGGCCAACAACAACAACAGCTGTCACTGACTTCCTACTATGTGTTAGGCACGGTTTTAAGGGATTTACATGTTTCAATTTTTTAAATACTTACAATAACACTATCTTCATTTCTATTTTACAGGCAAGGAAACTGAAGCACATAAGGTCAAATTAACAGCCTGAGGTTACGTACATAATAAACAGTCTGGCTAAATTGTATACTATATGAAGTTAAAGGGGCTTGATACAGGACATTTGTCTTCTGGGTAAATATCTAAAGCAATGGCTCCCTGTTTCTGACCAATGGCAACCACATCTATGATTCTCACACATCTTAATTCCATCCTTGGTAGATTTTATCTGATACAAACACTGTATTCATTAAGAAATAACCTGTGTTGTATTATTTTAATGAGGCTTTTTGAAGTTTTGAGAGCAGCTTAGAGGTACCCTGAACCCCCAAAATATTGCTACTGCTTGCGATGCCTTGAGATTGAGGGAATCCTGACTGTGAGACACTTGGGATGCAGAAGACAATTTAGTTAAGGCATCTCCTCAGAATGACATGGGTCCAAATCCTGGCTCTGCCACTTACCCCATTTGCGTCCTTGTGTAAGTCACATTACCCTCTCAGCCTCAGTTTATTTGCCTGGGGTGTTAGGTGGAAACAGTAGCACCTGTAACTGTAGCATTAAAGGAGAGCGGGGCCATACGGATGCCCCACAACCCCTGGGAGTGTGGAAAGAAGTATTTGTAACCGTCGGAAGCATGATACATCTGGCAGAAGTACGTGAAACCAGTTACATAAATTGTGAACTATATGTCAAAGTTCTATTTCTCCTGAGACAGGGTGAAAATCAGCACATTTCTCATCAAGACAGAAAATAAAAACAGAGGGAAACCCAGGAGCCTTTGGAACAACTCAGCCACTGAGAGGTTTCTATCCATTCATCGGTACTCGTTGGGGCACTTGTAGGAACACCATGGTTCCCCTCAATACTGGCTGGCTCCATATGCCCTGATGTACACCTTTCTGACTCATTGTCAGATGCTGGGTAGTCTGGCTGGTTGCTGTGGTTTCGTCCTTGGTGACTGCGATTATGTGAGAACAGCTTCTGAACAGATTTCCTTGGCAATCTCTGAGCATTGCTGGCCCTCCAAAGCCTTCCTCCACGTGTGTCTCCGTCTTTGCTCTCTCCTTTCTCACCCATTCCTGCCTTTTCCTTACTTTTAATTGCTCCAAGAGAATGAGCAGAAGACTCAACTGCATTAGGAGAAACAACTGGCTCGAGAGTAGTGGTCTTCAGCTTTTTCTGATCACATGACATTACCAGTAATAAACTTTTTGAGCCTTTAGTACCAATGTATACATATTTCTTTATTAAACAATTATATAGTCACTTCTGTACTAATATTTAATGTATAAAACATACACAAATGAAGATTTTAAAGATGGATACTTTTTAAAAGCATGAGAGATAAACTGTACTTTCAAAATAATTTATTGAGACAAAAATGCTTGCTCACACTAAAATGCTATGTTTGTAAAAATCTTGGCTTAACACTTTCTGAAATAGTTATTCAAAGGTCTATCCCAAAGTTCAATTTATACCAGAGGGTGAATTAATTTTTTGTCTTAATTGTAAGAGACTACCAACAGCTGGCTTCATCACAGAAAAGGTCAGGAAATGGTGGACCCTTGTCTTTTTGAGAGACAATTACCCATCTCATCTTTATTTTAGATGACAATACTAAGTACCCAGTACTGGGATAACCAGTGAACTTATACGTGGTAGAGAAGATTTTTATCATCTCTTCTCAAATCTATTATTCCAGATAATATAAGGTGTAACTCCACTTAACTGTGCACACATCAACTACAATAAGCCACAAAATGTTGAAAGCCAAAAATTGAATGAGGGTTCCATGGGTAGCCCCTGTACATTGCGGGACACTTACACTTTCCTCCCGATCTCCCACAGAGAGTAGATGACAAATACTGGGTAGCGGAATCAGTGTCCCTCTATCTGTATAGAACTTCTTAGTAAACCTTAATATTCTTTAAATTCAAATACACAAATAGAAGGGCCAATGTGTTTTTTCCCGCAACTCCCACGAATCATTATACATACTGTTGGGTAGGTCAACCTCTTTTTGAAGCCCAATCAGCTAGAGAACAGTGAGGTTCAGGACTATGGACAGCTACATACATGTGTGGGAGGGCGCTGTATTTCTAATCATCTGCTTTTGACATCTGATATGATAGTTATGAGAAATAAATAAAATGGCATAGTGAGTGCTCAATAACTGTTCGTTCCTTCCTTCCTCCTTTTTGCTATTCAACCTGATGCCAAGCGAAGAACAGAAGATGAAAAAAAAAAAAGGAATTCAGGGCAGATGTTCTGGCCAGAAATAAAAAAACAAAGCACTTTCGGAAACTTTTCTGAGTAGAAGTGTTTCTGGTTCCTCTCTCTCCAAACACAACAACCCAGGTAGGAGAAAGGCTGATGCCCACTGAGTTCATGTCCTGTTATAATAATACAGTCACGCACCCTCCTTCCCTGCCCCACCCCACACATATGCGTCTCTACTGCAGATATGTTCTACTGAGGCCAATGTCTTCATCGATAGACTCAGGCCTCTTGCTACCTTCCTGGTGTGTCCCAAAGCTCCTGGATGGTGACATGGTGAGTATGCACCTAGACTCTGTGCCTTTAGCTCTCGTTGATCCGTCCATGCACTCTGCTCAAAGGGAGCTCTGGGCACTCAGCTCAGGTCATGTTGGTGGTAGTTTTAACATGTGTTCACAAATTCTTTGATGCTCTTCCATTCAGGATGTGGAGCTTCATTCCTCTCTCAGTCCAGTGAGCGCAGGACTTAGTGACTTGCTTCTAATTAATAGAAGACAGCAGAAGTGATGGTATGTATTTCTGACATTAGATTATGAAAAGACTACCGTGTCTGTCTCTCTCCATCTCTCTCTCTTTTCCTCTTATTGCTCACTTTTGCTCTCTGTCTTATTCTTTCTTTTTACCCAGGGGCATTGCCCTGGGGGCAGCCAGCTGCCATGTCTTAAGAGCACCCAGGGAGCTGTGTGTAGAGGCTCCTGTGGTGAAGATCTGAGATGACCAGCCAACAGCCCGAGAGAAACCAAGTCCTCCTGCCCACAGCCTTGTCTCTAAATCCTCATGTAGGTTGATTCTCCCACCCCAGTCAAGCCTTCAGATAATGAAGCCCCAGCTGACAGCTTGATTGCAACCTCATAAGAGACCCTGAGCCGGGACCAGCTAGCTTAACTGCTCCCAGATTCCTGGCCTGGAGTCAGGAAACTGAGATAATCAATGTTTGTTGTTTTACATTACTAAGTTTTTGGTTATTTTGTTACATAGCCATAGATGAATATTACAACACTCAAAATTCTGAGCCCACTCTCCTGTTCATCACTGATTTTAAGTTTTTCCTTTTTGAAGTTTCCAAACAAATTATTTCTGGGTGCGTCTCCTATTTCTGGTCCTAAACCACTACCATTACTTCTCTTATTTAGAGCTCAGCATCTGCATCCAAAACAACAACAGCTGCCATATATCAAGCACTTACTTTATCCCCGACACACGCTCGCATTACCTCATCACTGGTCTCTATCAAATATGAAATGACCATGTGATTATCCCCATGTGATGTATAGACTGAGGCTCAGAGAGGTTAACAAAACTAGCTCACATTAATATTTAAAATTTGATACGTTATACTTCAAACCGTGTGCTCCTAACCACACTGCTACTTGTAGCTTTGAGCCTGGTATCTTTCACTTGCCAGTTTTTGCAGCAGAACAAACCTAGGTTCAAATCCTGGCTCCACAACCGACCCTCAATATATAGAAATATATAGGAAGTGTCTTTCTGTCCCACTAGACCAGTGCTATCTGATAGAACTTTCTGTGATGATGGAAATGTTTCCCATCTATCCAATATGGCAGCCACTAGCCACATGTGTCTATTGAACGCTGTAAATATGGCTAGTATAAATGAAGAACTGAATTTTTGATTGTATTTAATTTTAATCCATTTAAATTTAAGAAGCCACACAAGGCTAGTGGCTACCATATTGCAGTTCAAGACAGTAAGCTTCAGGAAGGTGGGGGCCATGCCTATTTGGCTCAGCAGGGCATATACAGCACTCAGTACAGCACCTGACACAAAAGAGGATCTATAGTTAATTGCTGGGTGAGTGAATGAATGTGTGAGTGAGTAGTCATCGTGGGCATTCAATACATTCCAACTATCAGCTAGGCAGAGCACTGATGTTTAGCGGACCCTTCTTGCCTTTTTTTCTACCCCCCTCCCCTGTCAACAGTGGCCAATTATGCTCTTCTGCAGAAATGTCATTTGAGCTCCAGGAATTGGACATAGACATTTCAGGTGACTGTGGGGACAGAGGGAAAGAAGCTCCCTACATCTTTAATGGGCCACAGAGGACAGGAAGCCCCTCTCATTCCTCCAAGACTGACTAGAAAGTTTGTCTGTAACAGAGATGGTTAAATTAATGATGAGGCTCTGTGACAGGGAGGCCAGAGCAGACCCCTAAATGTCACCTTCGTTATTTTTCAAGCCAACACAACGAACTGCCTTCCCCATCGGCTTCCATGTTGTTATAGTTCTGCCTCAGGGTGGAGGGATTTTTTCCCCTAATCCTTACATCATGAGCTATGTAAGTTCAGGGAGGGCAGGAGGTAAGATGACATAGGCTGCTTAATAAGGGTTTGGCTGTCACTGAGCCAGAGCTATTGTGCAGACATGAGGTGGTGGCAAGGTGAGGTGGCCACTGGGGCTCCCTTACCTGCTACCTCCCTGTCATACCATGGCTGTCTTTCCAGCCTTGGGAGTGAAAGAGCATTGTCTGAGTCTCAGGTGGTTTTCCTTGCTCCTTCTCGGGGTTGCTACTCTAGTCTAAAGCACAATGCAGCCTGGCTGGGAGCATGAATTCTGGGCTGGGGTCCAGGAAGTGTGGGCTGAAGTCTGGGCTGACATGACTGGTGTGAGTGACCTCCAACAATTCATTTCTCATCCTGGGACCTCAGTTGTGTACTTTGCAAAACAGGAAGGGACTGGTCGTGGCGATCTTTAAGACTCCCTTAAGTCCTAAGCTTGTGAAGTGGCTGAAATTAAGGACTTCACAGTTACATGAACTCAAATTTAAACCCTGGCTCTGCTCCTTCTGAGCTGTTATTTAGCTTCTCTGAGACTATAATATTAGAACCTCATAGGGATGCTGCGAGGATTAAGTGAGATAATGAATTCCAGTGGTTTCAACCCTGGCTGCATATTAGAATCATCTGGAGTACTTTTAAAAATTACCAGTGCTCATAATCTTGCCCCCAGAGATATTGACTTAATTGTTTGTAGTGAGGTCTGAGTGCTGGAATTTTAACAATAACCTTCTCAGGTGCTTCTGAATAATACGTAAGGCCTAAAGGGGTGTTTCATATACAGAAGAAGCTTAGTAAGTATTTGGTGACTCGATGGATTTTTAAAAGATCATTCGTGTCACCATCTTCCCCCAAACCTGGATCTCTGGCCCTAACTTACACATGCCAGAAAACAGTCCCAGGCTTGCAAAGTACCAGTCCCCATTGATTCTTCCACCTTTCTCCTTCTCCCACCCTCAGCCTTCCCCTTGCCTTGTCCTCCTCCAGTGCCATCTCTCTCCTGTCCACACCTCCATCCACGCCTACCCCTGCCTGCTCTGCTCTGGACCACCATTACAGCACTTCTGGACTCTTTCAGTCGAGAGAATCTGTTACTTCATCTTCCCACTTCTAGCATTCAACTCAACACACCCCTCTCTCAGATGAATCAGTGAAACCTAGTGATTGAGTGTAGACTCTGTATCCAGACAATCTGGGCTCTAAGCCAGCCGAGCCACTTACTAGCTATGGGACCTTGGATGATTTTATTAACCTCTCTGTGCTTCAGTTCCCTCATGTTTCATGGGGATGCCAAAGATCCAAGTCTTTGTTTGAAATCAGTTGTTCTCCCCTATTTGACCTTCTTTTACAGTGTCAACCTGCTTTAGGAAAGAAAATTAAGGAATCAGATGTACTGAGCACCATGCTGAATGCTTCCCATATTATGTCATTTCATCTCTACAAACCTAAGTGAGGTAGATATGTTCATTTTACAGATGACAAAAATGAGGCACCGAAGAGCTATTTAACCTGTCCACAGTCACACAGTGAGTAGAGGCTGAGCGCATGCTATGTGTGTGCTTCTGGCTGATAAAGGGCCAACTCTCCGGGGAAGTTTTTCTCCTTTGATTGATCTTGCAGCTTTGGGAGAGATGCCGGTAGCTTGGAGAGAGAAGAAAGGAGACACCCACCCACTCGCTCAACCATAGCTTCTGAATCACCTGCCCAGTGGGTGACAGATCCCACACTAGGGACATATCTGTGGCCATTTCTGTTTATTTATTTATTTACTTGTTTTATTATTTATTTATTAAGAATATTCATGAGATACAAAGCTAATTGTTCCCCCAGATTCATACTGGGGGCATATCCATTACCAGAAATTACTTTTGTACCCTTTGTCCCCTCCCAATTATCCCCCAACCTCCCTCCCCCTCCCCCCTCCCCTCCACTCCTATTTGTAGCCCTAGGAATGTTCCCTCCCTCTGTTAGACCACGGCACTACTGTGGTCTTTCTTTCCTGCCTTCCTTTTTCTCTTAGCTCCCACGTATGAGTGAGCACATGCGGTATTTATCCCTCTGTGCTTTGCTTGTTTCACTCAACATAAGTTGATCCAGGTTCGTCATTTCTGTTTTAAAGGAAGGGCAGTTAGGACTGACCAGAGCACTTAGGTAACCAGCCTGACATCTTCCAGCAAACTCATGAGGCATTATGTACAATAGCATTCATTCCTTCTTTTCGGTATCCCTCTAGTGATGCAAAAGATAAAAGCCAGTTCCCAAAGAGCTCCGAGTGAAGTTAGCAGAGCGTAATTCAGCAGCTGTTTGCTGAACTGTGCTAAGAGCTCCACCCTGTCCCCACCTCCTGACCGCTCCGCTTGCCTTTGTACCAAGTTCTGCTTCCAGGGCCTGCGATTCTTTGCTGAGGACTTTCTCTGACTGCTTTGCCTGTCCAGATGGTGGGCCTGTAATCCTGGAGATTTAAAGCCCCCTAGAAGCAGCCCTGGACCAGTGACTGACACGTGTTGGTGTATAACTACCCCAGCTCCCTACAGCTCTAGGAGGGAATTCTGAAGCTCGTAATCTACACTCCCAGAGTTCTCCCAGCAGGATTAAGCTCCAGTGGCCCTCAGTGGGAGCTGGTTTTCTGATGCATCCCCTCTTGGCTGCCTTCCCTTCCTCTCTCATGCTCCCACTCCCCTCCAGGTATTTCTTGAGATCCTTTCCCGGTTGTCCTTGAATCCTTATCTCCAAGTGGCTTCTGGAGAAACCCACATGGAGACACTGTCCCAGAATTGTGCCGGGGAGTGGGGAAACAGATGGAAAAGACATTACCTTCAAGAAGCTCACCATCTAGGAAGGCAGCTGGAAAGAGAGACAAGCAGTCCCGGATTACTACAAGTCAACGTACTGGTGTGGCCCCAGGGAGGTTCATGGCAGGCCAGGCTGGCTCTGCCTTTGGGGTGTTAGGGGAATGGGAGGGAATCTGAGTTTTACACAATGAATAAGTCTTCAAATGTAGGAGGGGTGTGTGACAACATATTTCTTTTCCTCAGAAAGGAGGAAAGCACATTACTGTCATGAATGGGGTCTGGAGAATTGTTTTGTCTGGGAGCAGGTGGGACTGATGGAATCTTAGAAAGGCCTGTAACAGAAGTGATAAGGTGGCAGCCTCCCAATCAAGACTCAGGGGAGGGGGGTGTACCCAGGTGGTGGGGGCACTCTGAAAGAAAGTAGGTGTGGTCCTCAGATGCATTTCCCTGCCTTTGCTCCTTGAGTATCCTTCACAGATCCGCCTCCTGCAGCCTCCCTTGGCCAGCCCCTGCACCTGTCTGCGAAGCTGCTCTGTGTTGCTGTGGCTGTCTCTTGCTCAAGGTGAACTTTGAGTTGGGTCAGCCATTCCTCCAGGCCTCCAGCACCAGCAGGCCTCCTGATCTCACTGTCTCAGAGCCTCCTCTTGCTCGTGCAAGTCTGAATATGTCTTGATGCTGAGGCTCCACAGCCTGCCCTCAAACTGCAGTTGCCCCTGCAGCTGGATGTGTGGTCTTGACTTTGTGCCTGAGGGAGACTTGTGTATCAACAGCCTGACATATTTGTGAATTAACTCCAAAGGCATTTTTTGCAAAGTCTGCTCTTGTCACAGGCCATTTGATCCTCTACTCCACCCAGTTGCTGACTGGGACAGAGGTTCCTCCCTTAATTCAAGCCCATTATTGTGTGGTAGACTTAAAAGTCAGACTGAGCCAGTAGATTTCCCTCCCCAGTGCTTGGACTTGGAAACTTAGAAACGGCTGCCAATGTGTGATAGGTGTGTGGAGCATGAGGTTGTGTGACAGGAACTGGAGGATTTGTGGCATGCACAAGCTGATGAGTGAGAAGACAGCAAGTGTGAGGGACAGGAAGAGAATCCAACCAACCCACGGAACAAGCAGAGGCTGGCAGGCCTGCGAGACAGATCAGTTCTCGGTTCCACTGAGGACTGGCTCCCCTGATTTTCTATCATGGGTTCTGTGAGATCTTGGAGAAGCCCTACGGTCAATGCCTTCTACCTCACCTAGCCAGGTGGGGTTCTCTTCCGTGCAATGAAAAGAGTCCTGATGACAACAGAACCCAAGGGTAGCAGCCACACTGATGGGACGCAGCCCTTGGAGAGCAACCTGAGGGTGGTGAGCAGCCTCTGCCGAGGTGAGCATGGAGTCTCTTAGGGCGGTGAACAGTGTCTGCAGAGGTGAGCATGGAGTTCCTCAGGGTGGTGAGCAGTGTGTCTGCAGAGGTGAGCATGGAGTACACTAGAGAAGCTAATTCCAGAGTAGGGTTTTACACCAGGTTTTCACAAAGTCTTTGCCATGTGCCTTAGGTTACGGGCTGGATGGATAGCAGAGATACCGTCTTAGTCCCTTTGGTGTTGCTATAACAGAATACCCAAGACTGGGTAATTTATAAGGAAAAGAGATTTATTTGGCTTACAATTCTGCTGCATCTGGCATGGACCTCAGGTTGCTTCTACTCATGGTGGAAAGCGGCAGGCAGCTGGCGGGTACAAGCAGGTCACATGGTGAGAGGAAGCAAGAGAGAGAGAGAGGAGGGTGCCAGGGTCTTTTAAACAACCATTTCTCATGGGAACTAACAGAGAGAGAACTCACTCACTACCCCCCTCCCCAGGGAGAGCATTAATCCATTCATGAGGGATCTGCCCCCATGACTCAATCAGTTTCCAACACTGCCACATTGGAGATCAAATTTCCACATGAGTTTTGGCAGGGACAACACATCCAAACTCCATCAGATACCAAAGGAGAGGAATCTGGAGAGGTGGGATTCCAGTAATTAGTTGAGATTGCTGTAGATTCAGATTGGAGTGAAGAAAATCTTCTCAGGGTGGGACAGAGTGAGCAAAGACCTGGAAGTAGGACCACATTTACTCAGTATTATTATTATTGCTTTTATTAATTATAACTATCATATAAGTTTACACACAGTCCAATTGACTTCCTTTTTCTGGATGTACATGTATAGATTTATGTAACCACCGTCAAAGTCAGAACACAGAACAGTCTCTCACCCAACACTCCCTGTGCCCCTTTGCTTTGTGATCAAGCTCTGTCCCCACCTCTAACCCACTGACTGTGCTCTCTCACTGTAGTTTTGCCTTTTTCGGAATGTCATATAAATGGAATCACACACCACGTAACCTTTGAGACTGTCTTCTTTCGCTTAGCATAGCGCCTTTGCAATTCGTCCATGTTGTTTGTTGTTGTAAATCGCTAAGTTGCATGCCACTGTTCATCCACTCCAGATTGTGTTCCATGTTTGGTGATTTTGAAAAGAGCAGCTATACCATTTATGTATAGGCTTTTGTGTGAACATAAGTTTTTATTTCTCCTCATTAAATACCTAGGACTAGGACTCCTAGGTTATATGGTAAGTGTAGGTTTAACTGGCAGACTGTTTTGTAACATGGCTATATGATTTTGCATTTCTACCAGCAACAAATGAAAGTTCCAGTTGCTCCCTATCCTTGTGAACATTTGGTTTTGTTTTTCTTTTTCTTTTTTCTTTTTTTTTTTAGCCATTCTAATTGGGAAGAGGGGTAGTGGTATCCCATTGAGGTTTTAATTTGCATTTTCCTAAAGGCTGATGATGTTGAACATCTTTTTATGTATATATTTGCCATGCAAATAACTTCTTTGGTAAAGTGACTGATCACTTCTTTTGCCCATTTTTAAAATTGAATGCTTGTTTCTTACTGTTGAGATTTGAGATGTCTTTGTATATTCTGATTACAAGTCTTTTGTTGGATATGTGATTTGCAAATATTTTCTTCCAATCTTAATTTGTCTTTTTTTTTTTTTTATTGCCCATTTATCATTAACTGTCTTTCTTTAACTCTGGTAAATTTGCTTGTCCTGATGTCTACTTTTATATTAATCTAGACCCTCTAGCTTTCTTTTGATCAGTATTTATATGGTATGTCTAATTTTATCCTTTTACTTTTTAAAAAATACTTTTAATTTTGGAGTAATTTTAGATATTCAGAGAGTTCCCATATACCCTTCAGCCAGCTTCTCCTGATGTTAACATCTTACATTATCATGGTACATTTATTTGTCAAAATTAAGAAATTAACATGGTGCAATTCTATTAACAAAATTACAGACTCTGTTTGGATTCACCAGTTTCTCCACTAATGTCCTTTTTTTTCTGTTGTAGGATCCAATTCAGGATTTCACATCACATTCAGTTATCATGTCTCCTTGGTCTGTTCAGACTTGTAACACTTTCTCAGGCTTTCCCTGCTTTTCCTGACCTTGACAATTTTGATGAGTATTGGTCAGGTATTTGTAAAATCTCCTTCAATTGGGGCTTGTCTGATGCTCTGTTATGATAGACTGGGGTTGCACAGATGGTGTCCTTCTCTTTGAATCATTTCGGGAGAACATTATATCAACATGACTTATCACTGCTGTCCTTAACCTTGATCACTTGGTTACAGTATTATCTGCCAAATTTCTCCACTGTCAAGTTACTATTTTTTTTTTTTCCTTTCCATATTCTTTTCCTTAGAAGTGAGTTACTAAGTCCAGTTCACACTCAGGAAGAGAGGAATTAAGCTCCAACTTTTGGAATGGGAAGCCACTCCTTGGACCAGAATTAGAAGACTTTTCTTAGAGTTTCTTCCAGTTACTCAGCATGTGGTTCTAGATTTCAGGCTGCTTTTGAGTTCAGGCTGAGAAATACTGGAGGAAAATCAACAGGAAACTCACCCCTAGTTTGCTGTTACTTGAAATTGTTTCCTTTGCAAATTCGCCTACTACTATTTGCTTTTCAGAGTCCTCGGATAGCTGCTCCACCATTACTCTCCAGGGTTTTTAGTTGCTTTTAGTGAGAGCAAGTCAGAGTGGAGGGTATATACTCTATCTTGACTATAACCAGAAACCCCTTATTCATTTTTTATTCACTTATTTCTTCACTTAACTCCCATTCACTCATTCACTTATCCCCCAATAAGTAATCCGTTATTACTTACTTGCTCATAAATCATATATGTCAATCAGTACACCTGATTTGAGCACTTGCTATCAATCAGGTGTTGTGCTAGTCACTGAAGATGCAGACATACAATAGATATAGTTCCTGTCTAAAAAAATTCTTGGACTAAAGGGAAAGCAGATGAATTATCAGATAGTTATAAATACAGTGGCATGAGTGCTGTGATACTATGGGAGCAACCAACTGCCTTAAATGAGGGGATCTACAGAAGGCAGCCTGGATTCAGGAAGCTAACACATCAGTCTGGGGCAAGCAGACATTTCACTTTGAAAGGACAGCATGTACTGAGGCATTACATTGGGAAGTCAAGCGGGCATGTTTGAAGAAGGGGTGTCTCTTGTCTTTGGTGGAAGCATTCCTAGGATTTCAGGACAGGGGTATGACTGAAGCAATCCAAGAGTGGAGCACACGGACTCCTCCAAGATAATCCCTTAGTTTAGAAAATTCATATTTGATGGTCTCTGCTATCCTCTTCTCACCCATCCTAGGAGGTTCCATCTGCTTGGTATCCTATAATTTGCAAAAAATGTAGGCTTTGCTCCAAGGACCCCGGCCAGTCTCTTGGAGGGCTCACACATCATCTGTTAAGGACAGGAAGGCAGCAGAGACTGCCTCTGTAGAGCCATAAATGGAAAGGGGTGGGGGTAACCTGGCTCCTACCAATGTTCAGGTCCAAGAGGAATCAAGTCCTGAGATTTACCAGTCATCCTCAGGAACATTTCATCTGCCTTCTTTCTCCTGGATCCCAACCCCTGGGGGCTCAGAAACCCCTGTTCATTCCCCTGATGCATGCAGGTCCTGCACGCTATCTGGCCCTTTCCCTATATTTAACCAGTTCATCCAATCGGTCATTTATTCATTCACACATGTGTGAGTGTGTCAAGTGTATTCCACTCATATTCTCTGCTGGATCTTAATCTGACTACCCCTTTCTTATGAAAATCTTGTTTTGCCTTCTACATCATCTCCATTCTTTTTCTGCCTTTCTGACCATTCCTTCCTGTTTCTTCTGATGGAGTCTCACTCTTTCTCTACTCTCTAGGTATGTGTGGTTCACCTTTTAACTGTTCTCATGATCTTCCCTGCTCCCAACTCCTGTCCTCACAGTGGGCGCAACTGTGCAGCCCGGTGCTGCTGGAGAAGACCGAGTAAGGGTTTTACTCGGTCACTTAGCCTGGCTCTAGTGCCTCAATTTCAGTGGCTGGCACCTTTGCTCACTTCTGAGGCATTAATGGATCTCTACAGTCATTTCTTCTGTTCGTGTTCCCTGTCTCCAAACTTCTCCTTTGAAAATGTGTTTGGCCCTCCTTGACCCCAGCCTCTTATCTCCTCCCATAATTGGGGATCTTTCATCTGCAAACTCAATACCAGAACCAGCCCCATGTCTTCGGGCACAGCATCAACACCCCCTGGATATGGTCTGGTCCTCATTGCATTCTTCAGGATGGACAAAAATGCAAGACCTTGGGGTCACACTCATCTGTGCTTGAATCTAAAATTTTGTGTCAAGTTGTTCAACTCTCTGATCTCAGTTTTTTAATTGCAAAATTGTTTGTGGGCAAAATTCCTGTCTTCCTCCTTGCTGAAGAAAACTGTGTTTTTGTTTAGATATTAAGCAGTCACAAACTTCTGGAGAGGGGGGTTGAAACCCCTGTGGGTTCATGTTGGTCTAAGCTGATCAGGGTAATTCCTTTCATCTTGCCGACGGCTGGGTTAGGAGTGGGCATGGGATGAAACTCTGACCAATGAGGCATAAAGGGGATGTATGCTGGCAGGATTTGGGAGAGGATTTCCTCAATGGAAAAAGGAGAATCAAAGGAAGAAACACACACCTTTCTGCCTTGGAATGCTGTCCTTTCATGTGATGCCTGGAGCTGTGGCAGCCAGTGCACGAGGCTGCATGGTGCAGAACAAAAGGACAAGCCCACATCCTGAGGAAGACCGCAGGGTAGAAAGATGGGAAAACCTAGTTTTGGATAACATTGTAAGCCACTTGACTGACCCTGAAACCATGCTTCCTATAGTTTTCTTATTGCACAAAATCAATTTCTTTTGTCTAAGTCATTTTTAGTTGAGTTTACTGCTACTCACAGCCCAAAACATCCTGACATATGATATTATATTGCCTGTCTTGTGAAGTTTGAATGAAGGATTTTCTGCTGACATTTTAGATTTCAGCCCATATGTCCCCTCTTCAAGTAAGCCTTACCTGACTGCCCACACTAGGTCATATTGTCCTGTCATACATCTATCACTAGCACCATGTTTCTTTCTTTTTTTTCTTTCATAGCACAGTTTGTTTATCTAATTATTCACACTCTCCCTCACTAATCTTTAAGATCTGTAAAGTCAGGTGGTGTTTCTTTTGCTGATCATTGTGTCTCTTGTGGCTATCATAGTGCCCAACATGCAACCAATCCTCAATAAATATTTGTTGAATGAAAGAATGAATTAATACATAAATATATGTAGAAAAGAACTGGCACAGAGTGGGAAAGTTTACCTTTGTGTCCTTTCTGAGACTGAAAAGTTGATCAACTCTCTTCCTTTTTTCATCTCAACAAATGACTTTGGCTGATACATTTCAAAACAACTTTAAATTTACTTTGAAATGCACCATTATTTCATCCCCTCAGGAGTAAGTGGTATTCTCCCCACATTTTGCTACTATTCTTTCAGTGTTCATGACAGCTAAGCAAACCCCTTCTTTGATTTTTCTTCCTCTGCAGGTTCTAGCTGACTGATCAGTCATTATTGATAATGACCTGATTAATGACCAGGGAGATTACTCTTAGCTGATAAAATGAGGGCAATTTTGCTGCCAACACCGTTCTAAAGGGATGTCCAGAGTTGTCTTCCACTATTCAGTAGGCATCATGGGGCTCATGAACAGAGGGTGATGTGGGGGCTTTGGGAAGAACAAACAGGAATAGCTTGTCATCCCTGAGGAGTGTTTTGGAAACAAGCTAGCACACCATGTGATTTACTTTTATAAAGCATTACTTTGCCTTGGAGGGTGAAGCCTTAGGAGTTTGGAGAGTCAGAGCTTATAGTGAGAGAGACAGAGCTTTCCCTTAGCTCTCTCTTAGTCATTGACAAGGAGCAATAATGATGGCACCAATAACAATCACTACAGGCACAGAGGTGACTGGAAATGGAGTTGGCAGCAAGTATACATGTCTAGTTAGCTAGTCCAGCGTTTCTCAGATGTTTTGCAGAGCGTTAAGTCCCCCAAATACTCTTTGCTAACAGGGTCCATGGTTAAAATGTTTGGAAAAAACGCAATGTGTGTTCACCTGCCCACCCCCCACCCCCAGTCCTTTTGACTGTACTTTTCTCAGTAAACGTAAAGGTCCCTGCAAAATAAAGAAATCTGACTGACTTTGTTTAGCCCAATGTTCTGGTGCTTATTTCAACAAGGAAACCCTTATTTTTTATAACTAATATTGACAACTCCTGGAAGGAAGACGTTTTGAGAAATGCTGATCTGGTGGTTACTAGGTATTCCCGTATGACAAACATTGGCTGAACAATTCATTCATTCATTCAAGTAAGATCTATTGAGAGACCACTCTATATATTGTAATGGGCTAGGAGCAAGGGATACAGATTTGATCAGTGCCTGCATGAAGCTCATAGCCTGATTGACAAGACAAAATAACAAATTTCCCAATTGATTTCTTAATTATACCTGTGATGAGTGCTACAGAGATGCACAAAATACATACATATTTAAATAACAGGATAAGGGAGGTCGCTTTAGGAGCAATCAGGGAAGCTGTGGACCAGCCATCCCTATTTGTCCAGAACTGGGGGTGTCCTGTGATGGGTGACTTTTAGTTCTAAAATTGGGACAGTCCCAAGCGAATTAGGATGGTTGGTCACCCTAAAAGAAAGTGGCTTCTGCGATGCCATCTGAGGATCTGATTATGGCAGAAAGAACTCTGGCAGGGTGGAGACCTGTTTTCTGGGGTAGCTTCACCTCTCAGAGCCTGACTTTCTCTATTGGGGAATGGAGGGGATGACGGCTCCTTTGCCTTCTCATAGGTTGCTGGGAATAAGGAGCAGAGTGATGGCTATGGAAGGCTTTGCCAGGTATAACATGCTTCCTAAGTGCGAGGGCTTGCTGTTCCTTCAGGGGAGCTGTAATTCATCAGTTCCTGAAGGAAAGTCCCCATTCCTCCAGAAGAGGTTTTTCTGAGAGCATCTCTAGCCACACATTCAGCTTTCTAAATCTTCTAGCAAGAGACAGTTTCTGCAGATACAAGAACAGGAGTGCATGCGCAAGCTCGCCTTGGGAGGTGTAAATCACGGAGGGAAAACCATCGGGATGCTTGGGAAGGGCCTCAGTCTGACAGCATCTTCCTGCTGTCGGGCCCCAGGGAGGCTGGGGTGGGAGGGCAGTGCCTGGTCTCTGCAGCTTCAAAGACCAGGCTTGCTGTAGGCTTGTGCACCTTGAGTGGGTCTCATTACTTCTGGGTTTCAATGATTTCACTTGTAAAGTGGGAATATTGATATTTATTCCATCCAGTTATTGGGAGTTTAATAATAATAATAATAATAATAATAATAATAATAATAATATAATATCACCAGAACTTAATTAATTAACCATTACCATTGACAAGGGATTGTGTCATGTGTTCACATGTATATTTAATCTTCACAAAAAAGTAGTTTGATTACTATCTTCCATCTTATAAACATAAAAAATGGGGCTTAGAGAGGTTAAGAGACTTGCCGAGGTAGGGTGACCAACTCTCCTGGTTTCCCAGGGCTGGAAGTCCCATGTCCCGGGCAATCCCTCAACCCCAGGAAACCTGGGATGGTTGGCTGGGGCAGAAGCTCACACAATGAGAAACCAGTGCAGCTGGTATATATTGGAGGTAGAAGATTATTTGTTAAGATTGTTAATAAAACAAAACCAACAATAATTATTATTGATATAATATATAATATTATATAATGTGTGTATGTGTGTGTATATATATACACATTTATACATAATGTATACATAAGGTATATTATGTGTGTGTGTGTGTGTGTGTGTGTGTGTATATATATATATAAATTATAATACTAATTAGGTCAACTTCCATTTCAGTATAAACCAAGTGCTTCTGGCCTTCTAAGAAAATCCCTTTTCACTACTAATGCTCATCTGACATTAGTGCTCCTCACCAGTATTTGCAGTTTTCCTCCTCTGATCCCAGAACTTTGATGTCAGGCACGACTAGTTTCCTTGTCTTGGCCAGTGAGACGTGAGTGGAGGCGATGTGCACCACTGCGGGGCAGAAGCACGTGAGATCACGTGTGCAGTTCTCCATCGCCCTTGCAGGGGATGCTGGTGGTGCCTCTCCCAGATCCCTTCTGCTGACAGGTGCACTCACTCCCCAGCTGCTGTGGGAGGCGAAATGCTAACAGCTCACAGCTGTCCCTGCTCAGCAGAACTAAGAACACAAAATCCGGAGCCAGGCCACCTGGTTCAAGTCCAATTCTGACATGCAGGGCTGTGTGCTCTTGGGCGAGTAACTCAACTTCTCTGAGCCATAGTTTCCTTATCTCTCAAAGGGAGAATTCCTACCTCATATAATTGATGAAATGATTGCATGAGTAATACAATAAGCCTCTTACAGTGTGGCACATGGTAAGCTCTAAGGTTGGCTATTTGTATCCCTCCTCCTTTACTTTGTCTCTACTGCAGTATCAAAATGCATACCAAGGGCACTAACGCTGTCATAAGTGGTGTTTTTGAGTAATATGAGGAACCAATGTCCCGAGATGTTGAGCAATGTTTTCAGTGTCCCCTGGGGCTTAATGCTGGAGTAGGAATAAGAACCAAGACAGGAATGATGCTGATAACACTAAATCAGCACCTGCTATTTGCTAGGCACTGCGTTATCACATCTAATCTTCACAACAACATCTGAGCTGGGATTATTATAATCCTGATTTTATAGGTGTGGAAATAGAGGCAAGAGAGGTGCGGTAAAGTCCCACAACTAGGAAGTGGTGGCAGAGTCAGAAGAAAATAGAAATTAGATATTTTAGGATGTGTTATTGGCAACAAAAATGGTAACTATGATGACTATGTTTCAACAATGGAAAGCATTGGTTATCAATTTCTTTTTTGAAGAGTAAGCGTGTTTGTTCACTTATTGACACAAGTGTTGCTTACAGTACACACTATGTCATACCTTGAGTCTTATAAAATGAGCTTTTAATATTAGAATAACTAGATTTACAGAAAGGTTGGAAAGACAGTACAGAGAGTTCGTGAATGCCCTTCACCCCGCTTTCCCTGATATTAATGTTTTACATGACCATGATGCATTTGTTAAAACTGAGAAATTGACATTGGTACATTACGATTAACTAAACTCCAGACTTTATTCAGATTTCACCAGTTTTTCCACTAATGTCCTTTGTCTATTCCAGGATCCAATTTAGAGGCTACTGGATTTTAAGTAAAAAATAAATAAATAAATAAATAAATAAATAAATAAATAAATAAATAAATAAATAAATAAATAAAAAGCCTTGGCAATTATGTAAAAGTTTGTTAGCTAATGGAGGAAAGATGTGATATTAGAGAAATATAATTATAGGTAAATTTTTTTCCTATGTTCAAAACTTTAACATCCTTGTTACATTAACTATTTGGGACATTTTATAACAGGAAGGCTCCTGTACTGGGAAGACTGGCACTGTCTAACTCTAACCAGATCATGGATTGGAAAAGTCCTTAAATTACCTACCCATGGAGTAGAAGTGAAGCATGGACATATGTATGTTGAGGGGAGGCAGGTGATGGGGAAGCTGAGCCACCACCATTGTCACTGAGGAGGGAACATAAAGAGACAGGGGCTGGATATACTTGAATTCTGCCTTGTGGGTCCTTGATCCAGTGGTTGGTAAATCTAGAAGTGACTTCAAAGGTTTTTTCCAAATTTGAACTTCTATGATCCTTAGAGCAAACATTTATTAAACATCTATAGTGTGCCAGGCTCTCTTTTGGTTGCCTTACGTGTGGTGCCTCCTGTAATCCTCAAAATGAGGTGTCTGTCCTCCCATTTTAAAGACCAAAAGAGTGAGATCAGAGAGGCTAAGTGACTTGCCCAAGGACACACAGCTTGTCAGTGGCAGAATGAGGAATAGAACCCAGGTTTTTCTGACCCTATTGTTCTTCTATGCCCCAAATTGTACTCCTTGGACATCCCCTCAAAAAAAGCCTCTTAGGAATTTGGCATCAAAGGGAGACGCTACCATTCTGCTGAGCATTTGGCTAAGGGGCCTGAAGGGTGCCTAGGAAAGGGGTAAGGTTTCAGGAGGCACAGTGGGGTTCTGTTCTGTGTGTGCATGTTTGTCAGCAGGATTGTTGGAGGTAACCCATTTGCTTGAAGTGGACATTTCAATCTCTCCCGCTTCTCTCCCTCAGCTGAGCAATAATAAGGAATCTTGGGTCAGTTCTTCATTAAAATTAGCATTTTGGAGGTTTTGAAGGCAGGTCAGCATTTGCATGAATGCACAGGGCCCAGTCAGCTTCCAGATCTGTCCAGTGGTTCCCAACTTGGCTTTGGGGGTATACAGACACACACACCAACTTGGCTTTGGGGGTATACAGACACACACACAACACCCATACACGCGCACACCAGAACAAAATAAAGTGGAATAAAAAAGCTGGAGGCACCCCAGCATGCCCTGTTTACAAACTACTTTAGTTCCTTCTGGTTTTATTTGATTTTCTCCTTCACTGAGAAGTGGGGAGACATCAGAATGACTTATGTGCCAAAGAGAGGACTCCCAACCATCCTTCAGCCTCCCTCACGCCCTCAGTCCCTTTCATGTGACAGGATGCCCTCAATTACTCTCTCTGGGGGGGTCCCAGTCAGAAAGAAGATGGAGCCAACCATCTGTTACCAACTCCAGTGAGCAATTTAATTTCCTCTTGTTCCAATGAGGAGGAGTTTGTAAGTGCATAAATTACCGTCAGTCCTGGTTAATCAGGAGCTGGCCGTCTGAAGGGGCGGAGACAGTCAAGCCAGAGACTCCCACTGACCCTGGCTACCAGGAGGGCACCCTGAACGTCAGTGGAAAAACCATGAGAGAAACAAAGAATGTCAGACAGAAACTTCCTTAGAGATCATCCAATCTGACACCTCCTTTCCCAAATGAGGGAATCAGGGCCAGAGAGAAAAAATGATCTGTTAGCTAGGCAGGACAGAGCTAGGACTTGAACTAAGGAGCCCCTATTCCCAAACTCACTCTTCCCAACACAACACAAGGTAGAATGAATGACTTCACTACTTGCCCTTGGGTTTAATCTCTAGAGGTGAGACCAGAGAACAAAAATCATAATGACAATGAGAGCCACAACAAGAATTTATGTGACCAGCACATAGTAGAGTCAGTACAGGGTGGAATTATTAGAGAGGGCATGGGAGCCAGGCTGCCTGGGTTCAAATCCCAGTTCTGCCATGTAATAGCTGTGTGACCTTGGGCAAGTTCCTTAACTGGGACCTGCAGCAGACATTGTCAGCTCTTGGTGCTTATTCCTTCAGATCTTCTTAGTACAGTCATGTACCACTTAGTGACAAGGACACATTCTGAGAAATGCATCATTAGGAAATTTTGCCGTTGTGCAAACATCATAGAGCTTACTTACACAAACCTGCATGTATAGCCTACTACACACCTAGGCTATATGGTATAGCCATTGTAATCTTATGGGACCACCGTCGTATATGTGGTTCATTCCTGGCCCAAACATTATTATGACTATATTTGCATCCAATCCATTCAACTTGCCATGGCCTGCATCTGCTGCCCTTGGGCCTCCAGAACCTAATTTGTCAATTTGTATGGCAGGTCCAGAGTCTCCTCAAGCCAACCTTTAACCAAAGACTGACAGATGTGGGGGTATAAATGCCCCCATTCCTTTGCCTCTTGACTAGGATCATTCCAAAGCATGTGTTCTGCACCTTTTTCCAGAGTTCCCCTGCAAGACTAAGCGCTAGTTACCCACTGTAGCAGCTGGCTTAACAATGCAGATATGGCTGCTTTCCTTTCCCCCGACGTTACTTACTTGCACTCTTTGCATCTCTCCTTACACTATTTGCTTTGAGTCCTTGCCTCAGGATCTGCCTCTGGTTGGTTAATCCAAGCTAAGACAGTGCCTCAGCTGTCTCATCTATAAAACTGGGATAATGATAGTTCTGTATTAGAGAGTTGGTATTAGAGTTAAATGGGCTAAAAATGCAAAGAACAGTGCCCAAACCTTAGTGTGAATTTAACAAATGTTAGTTATGTGTCTGCTAAATACTTACCTCATTAATTATCGCATTAAGTCCATGCTGTACACACTATTACTACAATTATACAAATAAGATAATCCAAGCTCAGAGAGGTTAAATAATATTTCCCAAAGTCATGCAGTTTAATAAAGAATAACATCAAGATCCAAACACAAATTCATCTTGAAGCTCCTTCCATTTTTCCTCTGCCAGGAGGTTTTCCTTGACACTCCCAGTCTGGTTCAAGGGTCTCCCCTCTTATTCTCCTATGACCTCTGCCACAGCACTTGTCTTGAAATGGACCTTAGCCAAAGAATGGCTATGTCTGGGGAGAACCAAGCAGAAAATTTCAGTTAGCCATTAACTTAGGAACCGATAATCATCAATTCCTTGAGGTTAGCAGAAGAAATGAGAAACTGACTGTATGGCTGAAACTGCCTGGAAATGAAATCATGCCCAGAAATGTCCTTCTTAAAAGTTTATTTCCATTTATTTCCCACTACACCCTCTTACTTTACAATTAAGGATTGAAACTAAGTTTTCTTGTTTTTCTTACCTCCCTAATCAACTGCAAACAGGAATTCCAAGAGAAAGGCAAAGCACCCTAGCTTATTATGAACTCACCTTCTTGCTTAAAGGAAAATTGCATCCACATTAGTTAGAGGTATAAGTCAAGTATTTTTATGTTCCAGTGATGGTTGACTGAGGTTATTGTCTTTGAGATCTCCCCGGGAGATAAGGACTCTGACCCCAAGATAACATCAAGGGTTTGAAGCTGACCAGTTCACCAACTGCAGACTCCATGACACAAAAGCACCCAGTCCATCATGGGACCCTGACACCCGACTCAGACTCTCTGCCAATCCTGTGACCAGCCTCCCCCTTGGCTTGCAGGACAAAACCCTTACCTCACCTTCCTGCCTCTTCCCCATTATAAACCCAGAATAGGCATCAGAAAAGGGGATGATTTTAGCCTGTTCATTCCCCAGATGACAATTATCTGAATAAACCTCCCAATTCTTGCACCAACTTTTGGACTTTTGAGTCATTTGTTTAGAGCGAGAGGGCAAGTTGAGCCTGGCTGCCAGTAACAGTCCCAGAGTATTAATATGGCCTTCTCACTTGTTGGACTTTTCTCTCAGGCTGCGAGCTCCTTGAAATCTGTGACCTTGCCTTAGGCATCTTCATAAGCTCAGCATCTAGCCCAGTGCCCAACACAGAGTAGGCATCTGCTAAGTGCTAAAAAATGAGAACACAAACCAGGCAGCAGCAAGCATGCTGGGGAGGTGGGCAGAAGGTAAAGCCCAGTGTGTACGTCTGTGTATGGGTCTCACAGTCTTCAGATTTCAACTGGAAGCACCTTGGAAATCTTCCCAGGACATACTCTTTTCCTCCCATTTCTGCTGCAAAGGGGATTTGTAAATGTGGTTGATGGGCCTCTTGGAGATTCCAAAATTTCATTAAGGCATCCAGTCCTTCCTAAAATCTTGTCAGGAAGACAAAGATCTCCCAGGTTCCTATACAGAGATAAGCAGGAATCTAATCACAGTGATTGTTCCATTGTGAGGCCATGCTGGAGTGATGGAAGTTTCCAAGGACGTTAAGTAAGAGAAAAAGTAGCAGAAGAAAAGTGGGCTTATGATGCTGGAAATATGGGGATCTTCTAAAGGCAGTGATAATCATAGTCATACCCAGCTTTCTTGAGTGCTGTGTACTCATCCAGGTTCTGGAGTCAACATTGCTTGAGTTTGAGTATTGCTCTGTTGCTTACCAGCTGCGTGATCTTAGGCAAATTATTTAGTCTTTCTGTGTCTCGGTTGTCTTATTTGTAAAATGGGGATGATGCCTACCTTCCCCACAGGATTGTTGAAAATAAATAGTATGTAAAGTGCTTGGGACACTGGTCTACCACATAGTAAGCAAGAAGGCATTTACTAGTTTTTACTAGGCACTGAATAAGACTTAAAGGAATAACGGGTGGACTAAGACAATTTTTGCTCTCAAGAAGCTCAGAATCTAAGGTTGAGGTCACTAAACTTTTTTGACTACTTACCACATCTATAATAAAAAGGTTGAGCATGATCCCCCAATAAATATTCATTTATTTAAGGGAGATGAATGATGAAAAAGAAGATGTTGGGGAGCACAGAAAAGCAGTGTCTAGTCCAGCCCCAGTGGGGGGGGGTGACTAGTAGAAGTCAGGAATGGCTTCCTGGAGGAGGTGATACTTGAAGTGAGTCTCATGGGATATGTCTGACTTAACTGTGTAAACAAGATAGGAAAGGGCTCTCCAGGCAGAGGAAACACTCTGGGCCAAGCTGATAAGTGAGTTGTGATAAGGAATGAATCGTGCTCTATGTGGGGTGAACCTCTGGCATTCTGGCAGGTTCACAGAATGACAGAGCTGTGAAGGCTTGGGATCCTCCACCCGGATTTCAAGGGATGTATGGAAAAGCCTGGGGGCCAGGAGGAGATCTGTCACAGCAGCGGAGTCGCTGCAGACAGCCTTCACTAGAGCAATGTGGAGTGGAAACATGGGGTTGGAGTTGCAGCAGAAAATCCCCAGCAGCTCCCATGCCTGTAAAACCATGAGAATGGGACTGCCAGGGAGAGCCCGGAACTATAGAGCTACCAATGTGCAATGCCAGCTTGTGAGAGCTGAAGCATGGCTGGAGACCAGGAAAGCCATAGGAGCAGGGCTGTCTGAGGACTTGGAGGCCCAACCCCTGCACAAGTGTGCAGAGGACATTGAACATGGAGTCGAAATAAATGATTCACCAGCTTTGAGATTTGATGCCTGCCCTGCTGAGTTTTGGACTTGCTTAGGACCTGTTACACCTTTCTTTTGACCTATTTCTCCATTTTTGAATGGTAATATATACCCTATGCTTGTCCCACCATTGTACCTTTGAAGCAGATAACTCGTTTTGATTTTACGGATGGGACCTTGAGACTTTGGACTTTTGAGTTGAAACATGTTAAGACTTTGGGGAAGGAATAGATGTATTTACCTATGAGAAGGACATGAACTTTGGGGGTTGGGGTGGAATGATAAAGATTGAATAGTGTTCCCCAAGTTTATGTATTAGAAGTTTGATCCCCACTGTAACTGTTAAGGGTGGGAAATCTTATTATGTCAAATGAAAGGTGGGGCCTTGAAGAGGTGATTAAGTTGATGGCTTAATCATGGTTCTGAGGACTTTAAAAGGAGAGCATGTGAGAGTCTTTCTCTCTCTGCCCTGCCATTTTCTGCCATGTGAGACCCCTGCATTGCTGTAAAGCCACCACCAAAGAAGACCCTCACCAGATGTATTCCCTGGACTTTAGATTTCCCAGCCTCCACAACTGTAAGCAATAAATTTTGTTTTCTTTATAAATCACCCAGTTTCAGGTAGTTACATTATAAGCAACAGAAATGGACTAATACAGTTTGTGAAAGGAATGTCTGAGAAATGTTGCAAAGTTTGGTTAGGCTATGACACCGGGTGGGTGAGCAGATAAGTTACTCTGCTGCTTAAAAATCCCTCTGGCATTCCAATGCTCTTGGAATATAGACCAGAATCCCATGCATAGCCCGTCAATGCCCATTGCTCTGCCCTCCACCCACTTTTGATCTTACTTCCTGGCACCCTCCCCTACCCCACTCTGCTATAGCCACACTGGCTGTCTGAGGTTGGGTTCTTCCAAAAGCAGACTCAGCCAAAGATGCAAGTGGTTTCTTCTCCAAGAGATCTAAGGAAAAAGCAGGAGAAGCAGGAGTGGGAACAAGAAACTGCCAAGTTGGAGTATAATTTAGGTGAAGTTTCAGACTCAGTTTTGTCCCCCAGGAAGCTCTAGCATGGAAATCATACCCAGAGCTTGTCCTGCCTTCTTCCCCACTTGGTTGACACCGGGCACCTGAGGAGCACATAGCCCCCAGGAACTGCTGTCTCCTGCAGTGTGGTGTCTCCAGTGCCCGGGGAAAGCCTCTGAAGGTAGCAGGTGTAAGTAAACTGCTAGTGGCAAATAACACGGCAAGACAAGGGATCCCAGAGCATGAGGGTGGCTGGGGGTGGGGACCAGTAGTGTCCATTACCCTGGACACCTTTTGGTACCCTGAATTCTCCTACTGAGGGCCTTCATACCTGCTGCTCTGCTGCCCAGAACCTTCTCTCTGTTGCTTCATCTGGCCGATGCCTCATCTCCTTTCCATCATAGCTTCCTCAAAGAAGCAGTCTGACCAAGAGCAGGCCAGGCCCAGCTCCTGTTTGTTCTCAGTGTACCCTCTGCTTTCCTTCCTGGCACTTCATAACAAATAGTACCTATGGATTATGCAGAAGTCAGACATTTGCAAATGATGGGAAAACAACTCAAACTGGCCAAAGCAAAAAAAGGGGTGTGGCTTCTGTGGCTGGAAAGGGTGTGGGATGTGACTCAGAATGGATGGACAAACTGATGGCAACCCCCAGGGCCTCAGCGCAGGACCAGAGGCCTCCACACAGCCGAGCTCTTTGTCTCTCCTTATCTCTGCCCTCTGCTCAGCCTCCTTTTCTGCTATGGCACATGTGGCTGGAACATGGTCACTGCTGGCTCCAGGTCCACACCTTTAAAGCTACTAGATGGCCAACCCTAGAACTGTCTCCACCTAGGATGGGAGATGGGCTACTGTGATTGGCTGGGCCTGGGTCACATGCTCACCCAGCTCTGCACCAGAGTCAAATGACCTGAAGGGGCAGTGCTACCCCCTTAAAGGAAATATGGTAGATGGGCTGGGCACACATTTCTGCCTTTTTTATGCTGTCTCTCCCACAAATACTATGTGTATTACCTACTCTGTGTCAGCCATTGTTCTAGGTAATAAGGGATATGAGCGTAAATAAACTGTGAGTCCCTGCTTACACTGGAGGAGTTGACCCCCCATTACTGTAATGGGGGAAGACAGAAAATAAGCACATTAATCATAAATGTGTCGGTTGGTTGTATGTTCTGGAGGAAAACAAAGCAGGGTACAGGGGATAGGGTGTGCTGAGGGTACTCTGTGTTCTACAGGGTGGTCAGAGGCAGCATCTTGGAAAGTGGCACCAGCAGGTGCCAGATGGTGAAGGGCCTCCCATGCCATTGAGGATTTGAACTGAATCCTCATGCCCAGCATCCTTCCACCCTTCCTTTCTTTGCAATTTTCCTTAAAATGTAGTCTTTAGAATGCATGTGTCAGAACTCCCAGTGGGGGCAGGATACTTGTTAAAAATGTAGGTTCCCAGGCCTTGCTCAAGACCTGCAGATTCAGACTCCTTGGGGTGAGGTCTAAGAATCTGCATTGTTAACAAGCTCTCCAGGGGACTCTTATGCACACTCTAGTTTGAAAACTACTATCTGAGGCAGTAGAGAGACAAGAGAGGCTCTGAGCAGGGAAGAAAGTTATCCCATTTGCGTTTTAGAAAGATACTCTGAAGGCTACATGGTGGAGGGGCTGGAGGTCCCAGAGACAGCGAGTGAGCATGCAGCTGGATGTGGTAGAACAATTGACAGGAATTGGTGACTGGCTGGGTGTAGGGGTGGAGGGGGGGCTCAAAGGCTCCCTGTGCTCTGACTTGGATTGCTGGGGGTAGTGATACCGTCTACCCAAGCAGGAGCTGTGAACATCACAGCCACTGCATTTCCTTTATTTATTTATTTATTCCATTTTCAGGATAATTAGTATATTCAACATTATACATTGTAATAATTTTTTGTGGCCTTTTGCCAATTCCTCACTAATCCCCCCACCCTACACCACCTTACCCACCTCTAGGAGCCTCAGTTCTGTTCTCTCCTTTTGAAAATTCAATGAATTATTGTGATTGTTGTATCTTTCTTTCCTTATTCATTTATTTTTGTAGCTCCCACTTATGAGTGAGGACATGCGGTATTTCTCTTTCTGTGCCTGGCTTATTTCACTTAACATAATTTTCTCTAAGTTCATCCATGTTGCTGCAAATAACAGGATTTCATTCCTTTTTATGGCAGAGTAGTATTCCATTGTGTACATAAGCCACATTTTCCTAATTTACTCAAACATTGATAGACATTTATGTTAGTTCCAACTCTTAGCTATTGTAAATTGAACTGTGATAAACATGGGAGTGCAGGTATCACTTTGATATGACGATTTCTGTCGGGTCCGCTGCTGGCCGACCCGAACAGCCCTAGCCTCGTTCCTTTTGGTGGGCAAGCGAATGGCCCAGATTACTCTTTCCCTCCAGTCCCCTTTGGAAGGAGACAGGGGAAGAGAGCCGTGAAGAGAGGTGAGCACAGCTGCCGGCCCCAACCAGCCTGGTTTAAAGGACACTCAGACACGGCGGAGGTTCTGTCGAGCAGTTCCGTTTATTATCACACAAGCACTTGCTTTTAAGGCAAATGGGGAAGGGAGGTTTTTACATCCTCCAATCAGCTTAAAGTTTACAAGAGCATGCATCCTGTCTCAATGCCTAGCTATTGCAATCACGCACTGCTCACGAGTGTGGAAGCACATATTTGGCCAATAAGGGCTAAGGCAAGGTTCCCGCAGACACCCCCACCCTACTTCCTCCTGGCGCCGTCTTAGGCTGCCATGTTAATAAACCCTTGTGGGTCCATAATGGCCCCACTTGTAATGTCACTTAAGGTGGCATTAGTTTTTAAGGCTCGACATTTCCCCCTTTTAGTTTTTTAGAAGGCAGCTGGAGGAGGCCAACCTTCCCAGCCTCGCCTCCATTCCCTCTGGTGGCTCTGACTGTCTTAGGTTGTTTCCCTCTGGAAATCTTACCCATCATTGACTATCCAGCCAAGCGGGGGTGGGGCGGAGCCTTAGAGATCGGTGTTGATTTCTTGAAGGGCCATATTGACCCAAGGGCTGCCAGGGCTTTCATTATGGGCCACCTTCTCTACCACCTGGGTGAGCATTACGAGAGAAGTGGTGTTGCACCTTATAAGGGACACAACCTGGCAAATGGCGTATGGCCCCAAGATGATTAAGACAAGGAAAATGGCTAGGGGGCCTGCCAGGGAGGACAGCAAGGTGGTGAGCTTGAAAGCCAGCTTTGGAACTAGTTACTGTTGGCTTCTCACTCTTTTTTTGCGCTTTTCTAGCCCTTCTCTAAGCTTAGTGAGGGAATCTTTGACCACTCCAGAGTGGTCAGCATAGAAGCAACACTCTTCTTTGAGGGCGGCACATAGCCCTCCTTGTTGTAGAAATCGCAGATCCAATCTGCGTAGGTTCTGTAGCAGCTTGTATGACCTCCCAGGTTTGGTTGGCTGGCTCGTGGGGACCTCCCCCGGTGGCAGGGGTCCTTGTCCTTGTTGACCTGAGGAGGGCGGCCACTTGGAGCATCCACAAAGGGTTCATAATGCAGTCTGAAACATACAAACAATAAACTCCTCAGGGTCCTCAGTACCCTGGGTGTCTGGCAAGAACTTAAGATTTTTGGCTGGGACCCATACAGGGGTTGACTCACTGAGGGGGAAGACACAACCAAACCCTTGACCCATAGTTAGCAAAGGGTCAGGGCTCCACTGGCATGGAGGCACTGGCTTTGTATCCCCTTGGGGTGACAGGGCTGGGGATTGCCTCTCCTCTAGTTTAAAGGCTTTCCGTCCTTGTCAAACTTAGACCAGTACTCACACTTCCAATGAAGCCCCTTACTGCACCTAGGGCACGGCTTAGAGGGAAGGTTTTTATTTTTCCGGTTGGGACAGTCCCTTTTGAAATGACCTTGTTCCCTACAGCCATAACATTGACCCCTATGGGAGGGTTGGCTGGGGCTCTCCTTAGGGATCCTGACACTAAGAGCCTGGGTCATAGCACCTGCAAGGTTTCTGCTTGAGCTTGTAGAGTGGAAGTTAAAGCCCTGGTTTGTTGTTGGTAGCTTCCAATGTCTCTACTGGCAATGACCTACTTTTCCATAGAACAATCTTTGAGCCCGGCACAGGCAAGCTTGTGGTCAGCAGTCATGCCATCCCACACTAGCATTTTTACAAACTGGTCCCGGAGAGGACCTGGGGGAAACTTTCTCTGTATGCTCTGTTCCACTCGAACTATGAAAGAGGGCAGGTCCTCGGAGGGTCACTGGGTGACCCCGGCCATTGCGGGCTCACTGGGCCCTTCAGCCAACTTTTTCCATGCGGCTAACGCTGTTGCCCTAACCTGGTCCTGGTAGGGGGCTGGGATAACCGCCTGTTGGATTCCAGTACTCAATAGATCTGCTGTTCCAGACAGCATGCCAAAGCTGATAGGGATGGGTGGGTTGTCTGCTTGATTTATCTCATCGGACTGTGCCCAATCCCTTTCTGCCCCTTCCTGATGCTCGGAACGGAAGCAAAGCTTTAGGGCAGAGATGGTTGGGTAGAACCCTAAGGGGGGGTCTAGCCTGTGACTAATCTCGTTCTTCCTGGCCAGGGTCTGAACCTGGTCCCAAGTCTCATACGAGAACAAGTGGGATGAAGGTGCCCAAGGGGCCACCTTCACCTCATGATGCCAGGCATTGGTGGCCGTGGAGTCAGATATTTCTAGGCCTCGGCTTTTTAACATGTACTTTAGAGCCTTGCAGACTGTCTCGTCACTCTTTCCACACACGCCTCCCACGTTGCCCTGTGAGGAAGGGACAAAGGGAGCAACAGGGCAGAGAAGTGCAGGGACTTCCCCCTGTTATGGTACTCACCCTGACATGTAGGCAGATTACTTCACGGCAACTACCGCGGTTGCGGGGGCCACTCTGCTGGTTGATCACCCTTCGTCGACCTTCTTTCAGAACCGAGCAGCCAGGGGCCTCACTCGCTCACCTTTCACCCACGAGTTTTAAAAAACGCCTCACATGGGGCACCACTCTGTCGGGTCTGCCACCAGCCGACCCGAACAGCCCTAGCTTTGTTCCTTTTGGTGGGCGAGCGAATGGCCCGGATTACTCTTTCCCTCTGGTCCGCTTTGGAAGGAGACGGGGAAAGAGAGCCGTGAAGAGAGGTGAGCACAGCCGCCGGCCCCAACCAGCCCATTAAAGGACACTCAGACGCGGCGGGGGTTCTGTTGAACAGTTCCGTTTATTGTCACACAAGCACTTGCTTTTAAAGGCAAATGGGGAAGGGAGGTTTTTACATCCTCCAATCAGCTTAAAGGTTATGAGAGCATGCATCTGTCTCAATGCCTAGCTATTGCAATCACACAGTGTTCACGAGAGCAGAAACGCGTATTTGGCCAATAAGGGCTAAGGCAAGGTTCCCGCAGACACTCCCATCCTACTTCCTCCTGGTGCCGTCTTAGGCTGCCACGTTAATACGCCCTCGTGGGCCCATAATGGCGCTGCTTGTAATGTCACTTTAGGTGGCATTAGTTTTTAAGGCCCGACAGATTTCCATTCTTTGGGGTATATACCCAGCAGTGGGGTTGCTGGATTATATCGCAGTTCTATCTTTAGATGTCTGAGGAGCCTCCATACTGATTTCCAAAACAGCTGCACCAATGTACAGTCCCACCAACAGTGTAGGAGGATGCTCCTTTCTCTGCATCCTCGTCAGCATTTGTTATTCTCTTTTTGATCCTGGCCATTCTAACTGGTGTGAGATGATACCTGAATGTGGTTTTGATTTGCATTTCCCTGATGCTTAGTGATGTTGAGCATTTTTTCATTTGTCTGTTGGCCATTTGTATGTCTTCCTTTGAGAAATGCCTGTTTAGCTCCTTTGCCCATTTTTTAATTGGGTTACTTTTTTTTTTTTTTACTGTGAAGTTGTTTGAGTTCCTGGTATATACTGGATATTAATCCCTTGTTGGATGCATAGTTTGCAAATATTTTCTCCTGTCCTGTAGGTTGTCTTTTCTCTCTGTTGTTTCCTTTGCTTTACAGGAGCTTTTTAGTTTGATATAATCCCATTTGTTTGGTTTTTCTTTTGTTGCCTGACTGACACTGCATTTCTTTCTTCAAATACTCTACATCCAAGGAGTGATTTGAGTCATATATTGCAAAGGTGCCATTTGATTACATTTAGCAGGTGAATAAAAAATCCTTAATTGTCTTTCTTTCTTTCTTTTTCTTTCTTTCTTTTCTTTCTTTCTTTCTTTCTTTCTTTCTTTCTTTCTTTCTTTCTTTCTTTCTTTCTTTCTTTCTTTCTTTCTTTCTTTCTTTCCTTTCTTTCTTTCTTTCTTTCTTTCTCTCTCTCTCTCTCTCTCTCTCTCTCTCTCTTTCTTTCTTTCTTCAGCTTATCTGAAAGGGGTTAGTACTGCTTGTCTTTCTAATTTCTGTCTCTAGTATGATTCATTTACCAAGGGGAGACCTTTAAGAAAGAGCCAGGTTCACCTCTGTGACATGGAGTGAGAGATGAGAATGATACTGAAGAGCTAAGAGACTTGACAGATTAAGAATATGGTGACCAGAACTTCTGGTTGTTCAGCTGGTTAAGTTGGCTGTTCTGTTGGGGGAAGGTTCCCATCCCCTCATCCATATGTAGAATCCTATAGAATAAGGAATAATATTATTTTCTTACCTCCCTTAATATTCTCCCCAAACTCCAGTGGATGTGTCCTATGTATAAATAGCTAATAATGTGGTGTGAGAATAATTATATGAGATCATGCTTGTAAAATTCTTGGCACTTGATATAATTCATGCATTTTCTCAATGAAGGCAGCTGAGCAGGTAGTATTAGCCTTAGCCTTATTCTACACTCTTGGAGAAGTGAAGTGACTTGCCTGAGAGCCAAAATGAAGATCTGGCTTCAAATCTTGGCCGGCTGGATTCTCAAGTTTGTGTTTTTCACTACTGGGCATGTTTCCAGGACCTCAGGTAAGCAGGCTGGGATAGCTTCTATTCCAGGGAGGACCACCATGACTAGTTTGGGAAGCTGAGGCAGCAGTCTGATCTCTTCTCCACGGTGGCCCTGCCAAGACCACAGACTGCAGGTCCAATGTTTGTCAGCGACCACATCTAAATTCTCTCTTCAATAACTCACACATGCTACGGTTAGCTGTCTTATAAATTATGGAACAGATTAACTGAGTTTGGCCCAAGGCATAAATAATGGAGACTCTCCACCCAGTGACAGGACACAAGGCTGGAGGCAGCAGAAATACAGGAATCATGAGAGAAAAGGTGACTATCTTCCTCTTTTAGGAGGAGGCTAGCAGGGAGGTGAGAGGGAATTCCAAGAACAGGGAATGACAGAGCAAAAGAAACAGGCCCTAGGAAGAGAGGGGGCTTTGTGGAGGCAGAAGCCTGATTTGTTGGTGGACATGATGCCGTGGAGTGGTCTGGGGGACAGCCACGGAGGTGTCTGATGAGTAGCGGAGCACATGGGTTAGCACTTCACTGTTAAGGTATGGGGAAGAGAGGTAGCTGGGGTGTTTGATGATGCATAAGATATGAGTGGTAGTCAAAATCATGGGACAAAACAAGGCCATAAAAAGCATGTACAGTGTGAAAGAAGAGAAAATTGGTGAGGCTGGAACACCAGCACTTAGTGTACAGGAGAAGGATGAGCCTGTCAGTGACCGCAAGGTTAGAACCAGGAGAGGAAAAACTTCTGCCTGAGCTCAGTGAGAACCAGAGTCCTGAAGGAGGACAATGCAGCCACTGCCAGGTATACGGAACGAAAACAGAGAAAGCAGAGAAAAACACATGCTGACTTCTCTCTCCTCCTACCCACCAATATCCCACTGGACGAACCCAGTTGAAGTCAAGCAAAAGCGGTCCCGGGCAATGCAGTCCACAGTGTCTCACTCTCAATGCAAGATCTGTGCTTATCTGTCATTTCCTATATTCTGGAAATGAGAGTTTCAAGAGCCTGGGAGTGCTCTTGAACAAGTGTCAAATGATGCTAAGGATCCTTCACTGCAGTCTCTGGTGACTCTGGAGGAAGACATTTCAGGGGAGTGGTTGGAGCCAAAGCTAGATGGTTGGGCTGGGAGAACGTGGAGAATGTGAAATTAGTTTCATTCTCACAAGGTTTGACTGAGAAGGGAGTGAGTGAGCTGGGGCGTGCAGAGAATGCAGTTTGTTTAATTTTCCATATGTGTCTAATATCTTTCAGGTGTCAAAGCAACCTCCTGATGTGAGTGTCCCAGGCTAGACTCGGTTCTTTCCTCCACCTACCCTCACTATATTGGTGACCTCATCCATTCTAATGGCATTAAATGCCATCTACACGGTAATAAATCCCAAAGTTCTATCTCCCACTCAGACCTCTCTCCTCAACTCCAGACTCACAAGTCAAATTCAACAAGTCTAAAAGGAACCCCTGATTTTCCCTCCATCTGCATGCTCCTCCTCAGTGGACAGCAACTTCATCCTTTGTGCTTCTCTGCTGTTCTGACATGGAATCATCCTTGGGTTTCTTCTTTGAGTTCCCACATCCAAGCCCTCCTCAGGAAATCCCGTTGGCTCTACTTTCTGTATTCAGAATGCAACTGCCTCTCACCATCTCCACTACAAGCCACACTCTTAGCTATTCTTGCTTGGATTAGCTCTGTAGCTGCTCCACCAATTCTTTCTCTCCGTGCCCTACTACAGTCTGTTCTCAACACAGCAGCAAGAGTGATCCTTTAGAAACGCAGGTCACATTATGTCACTCCACTACTCAAAATTCGACCACGGACCGCTTTGCCTCAGCCAAAGCCACAGTCCTTCAGCGGCCCACATGATCTGCCCCCAGATTTCCCCTCTGATATCGCCTACTCCCGCCCTTGCCCACGCTCACTCCATTTGGACCTCAGGGCCTCTTTGCTGTTTCTCAAAACCTCCAGAAAGCTCCCACCTGGGAGCTTTTGCACTGGCTCTCTCACCTGCCCAGAAAGTTCCTCCTCCAGGTGTTCATAGGGCTAACCCCTCACTTCTTGAAATCTCTTCTCAACTGCCACCTTCTGACTACCCTACTTACAATCGCAACCCACCCCATCTCCCCCTGACCCACACTGCTGCCCGGCTCACCCCGCCCCGTATACTCATTCTGCTCCTTAAGAGGACTAGTTGAGATCCCGTGGGAAGTACCCAGCAAATGTGCAATCCTGCCACCCTCTGGAGGGAAGCCCTGCCGTCTGGCTGGCACCCTGGGAGAGAATGGAAGAGGCGGGCGTGGGCGGCCCCTCCAGGCTGCCGCAGCTCTGCTGTCTCACCAGCCTACAACCCCGTTATCCACACGCACGGGCGCAGCCACGCGCCTAGCCCCACCGCTGGCTGGAGTCGTTTGCAGAAGAGCCCAGGAGCCCCCGAGAGGCCGAGACGCCCCGCCCCTGGTGACGTCATCGCACGGCGGGAGCTGGGGGGCGGGGCCGCCGCGGAAGCCCCGCTCATCCAGGCCCCACCTCTCACTGGCGGGGGAGGGGTTAGAGCTCGCAGAACGTGCGTAGAGTCCTCCTACCTCCGGGAGAACCGTCCTGTTATTGGGGCACCATGTCCGTTCAACAAACATTTGTGCCAGGCACTGGACCGGGGAGATTGAGGTGGTCCCTGCCTCTAGGGGGCTCTTGATGGGGCAGAGGGAGGGGTCACAGCAGGCAAATAAACACTTCCACTTAGTGCTGTTAATAAGTGCTATGATCAGGTAAGCACAGGCACTATGAACACACGTGGGAGAGGGACCCCCTATTCCAGACTTAGGGGATAGGCCTGTAGGGGATAGGCCTGGCGAGAGAGGGAACCTCTGGTCTGTCTTTACTCATCCATTCGTTCAGCCAGTATCTGAAGGATCAGCCATGTGCCAGGAGGCATGTGTCAGGTGCTGGGGACGGTGACGAGTCAGACAGAGTTTTCCCTGATTTCAAGCAACTTAGAGTCTAGGAGAGAAGACAGGTATAACAAGTAAGTTAAAAGAAAATGTGAAATTAATTTTAAGGGGGTTAGAGGCCATGTGGTAAAATAGTTGGAACTTTAGATGGAGTATTTAGGGGAGTCTCTCCCCATCCCAAGGGAGAGAGGTTTAAAGCAAGAGCTGTAAGTGCTAATGACACACCCTGAACCGGGTGGAGGAGATGATGGAGGTAGGGGGGAAGGGCAGAGGCCCTGAAGCAGCAAGAGCCTGGTGGAACGGCAGGATAAGCAGGGGCAGCCTGGAGAAGGCATTCTTGGCAGGTGTGGTTCTAGTGTGGAGTCGAGGCCCTTCCACATCTGTTCCCAGCCCATCCTTCCAGAGCCTCTGCCTGATCAACTTCACACCTCCCACATGTCAAATCCCACTCACCCTTCAGAGCTATCACCTGCTTCATGAACCTCCCCTGAAGCCTGCAGGCTGGGATGGCCACACTCTCCCCTGAGCTCCAGCCTGGAGTTGTAATTCATTTGTTCACATGTCTGTCTTCCCAGCCAGGCTGTCAGGCCTCTGCGTGCACAACCCACATTTGGACCAGGTAGATGCTCAATAAGTGTGCCCAAAGAACGGAGGAAACAGGGAAGGAGGAAGGAAGGAAGGAACTAACATTAAAAAACAGTGTAGATAGATATTTAACACTCGCAAAGGATACTTATAATCAGAAACCCTTGGGAATCTAGATATTTGCAAATGTCAATCTAAAATATTTTTGCCGGAAAGTTTTTCCTTTCTGAGAGCTACAGCTTTCCTAGTCTTCATTACTTTTTCCCCCTTCCATCACCAGTATTAGCTCTTGGCTTTCTTTTTTAGGACGATGATTCACAGAGAAACCATTTTTGGTACATTTTTAGGAATCACTTTACGAGTATTACCTTGTAAACCTCGAAAGCCATGCAGAGATCTGGATGCTGGAGTTACCAAACCCACTCACCAGCGAAGCAAATGGCTTTCAAAAACCAAATTAATGATGCTGCAAAATGGCAAATTACTACATGTCATAGACCTCAGGGATCCCCAGGGAATAGAGCAAATGGAGAATATTAGAGCCAGGAATGCTAATGACATCTGCACTCACCTATAAGGTATGAGGGGGGCCTCTGGGAGAGTCGTTAACTAGTCTCTCTCTCCAGATGCCGCTAGCAGTTGCTCACCCTGGGCCACAGGTTTAGCTAAGTACTCGGTTACTAAGGAAACCCAAGTTGTCAGTCCTGAGCCTTATGGGAATAATGGTGATTTATTTAGGAAAAGCAAGGTTTGTCACTTTAAGCTTACTGCTACAAAATTGCTTTTTGATTACCTCCCTCCTTATTGCATTGTCTTGACACAATAAACTACAGAAACAAGTGGCAAGGTTAATAATTATGGGCTCTGTTCTTGTCACTCTCAGAGCTCAGCAAAGTCACAGCTGAAGCCTGAATGTAGCTGGCAGGCTTCTTCCTCAAAACCCTCCTCCAGAGAAAATGGTTTGGCAGGGGGCCGGGCACACCGCCTCTCTTCCCACTGTCCCACTCTCCTGACTTTCCACGCAGCCCCACGTTCTTCTTCTCCTTCTTCTTCTTCCTCCTCCTCCTTCTGATAAGGGAGATAGTCTACTTTATTTCGGTTTCCCTCTCTGGTCCTTCCAGTTCTGAATGCAGCCCATCCTGCAAATCCAATCCGATGCCCTCTTCTCTCTGGCTGAAATCATCCTGTGCTTTCTTGGTTCCTTCATGCTCACAGTTTGTACCCTCACTCAAGATAGCTTGTGAAGTAATGACTAAGTGCCACATACTTGGCTAGACTGTTCACATAAGTTGTCTCATTTTGCCCTTGCAACCACCTACAAGATGGACATTGCTATGGTCTGAAGCTGGGTGCAAATTGGCTTTGTGATCCAACCCCCCCACTGAAAAATAATTCATATGTTGAAATCCTAACCCCAAGGTGATAGTATTAGGAGGTGGGGCCTTTGGGAGGGGATTAGGAGAACTTTGGGAGGGGTCCGTCCTCACGAATGGGATTAGTGCCCTTATAAAAGAGGCCACAGAGTGACCTTCGCCCCTTCTGCCATGTAGGTGACAGTGAAAAGACCTCAGGGATCCCCTATGGGATCTAAGAACCAGAAGGTAGACCCTCACCACACAACAGACCTTCTGGTGGCTTGATCTTGGAATTCCCAGCCACTAGAATCATGCAAAATAAATTTCTGTTGCTTATAAGCCACCCAACTTATGGTACTGTTACAGAAGCCCAAACGGACTAAGACAGATGTCATTACTATACCTCCTTTACACCTGAAGAAAGCAACACTCAGGGGTCGGGGGTCTCATGCCCTGGCTACAGATTCATAAGTGGAGAGGCCCAGATTGAACCATCCAGCACTGCCAGGCCTTTTCCACCCCTCTCCGTGTCTCTCTGCTCAGTGTCTATGAAGTGCTTCCACACCGAGCCCTTTCTTTGGCTGCCTCCCTCACTGTACAGATGGTCCTTGGGGGATGTATTCAAGAGCATTTCTCAGTTCTCATCTGACTCAGTCCATCAGCAACCTCTGATATAGGGGAAGCCCTTTTCTCAGTGGCCTCAGTGCACCTCACTGTCACACTGCCCTCCCCCTACACTGACCGCTCTTCTCCATCTCCTTTGCTGGTTTCTCCTCATCCCCTGGGCTTCTGGAGGTTGAAGTGCCCTCAAACACAGTCCTTGTTCCTCTTTTCTGCTCTCACTTGCTTTCTCGATGATCTCATTCAGTCTATAACTTTGAGTGCCATTATGTGCTGATGACTCTTTTCCCCCCCTTTTTAACAAATTGAGGTATAATTTTACATACAGTAAAATGTGAAAATATTATAGCTTTATGACTCTTCAGATATGATTACAAAAAGGTATGTCACCATCACCCCAATCAAGATATAGAACATTTCCATCATTCTGGAAAGTTCCTTTGTGCTTCTACACAGTCAAGAGCACCCCTCCCATAGGGAACCCCTTTATAGTAGATGAGTTTTACCTGTCCTTGAATTTCTTATTTATACTCTTTTGAGTCTAGTTTATTATAGAAAATTCCAAATACATAATTTGTTATACTGATAACTATTTTATTAAAACTTTCTTTAAAATTATAGATAATTTCAAACATATAGAAAAGTAGGAAGAGTGCTATAATAAATGCCTATGAACCATCACTCTTCTCCCATCTGCTTTCCCCTCTTTCCAATAGGCCATTTGGAAGCAAATCCTAGACATAACACTATTTGAACTGTAAATATTTTAAAACATATTTTTAAAAGACTATGATTCTTTTTTCTTAAACATGATCACATACCATTATCACATCTAAAAAAATGGCAACAGCTCCTTAATACCAAATATCTAGTCAGTGGTTTATTTGAATTGGGATCCAAATGATGTTCACACATAACATTTGGTTGACATTTAGCTCTTTGGTCTCTTAATTTATACAAAACTCTGTCTTCTTTTATTTTATTGCAATTTTTAAAAATTTAATATTTAGATAGAAAATTATTTTCTGAACATGCAAATGAAAGAAAACATCACACACTTAAAGTCAATTGATGAGAAACAAATTTAACACACAAAGATTAATATCCCTAATGCATAAAGAACTCTTAAAAAATGAATTAGAGGGCCGGCCCCGTGGCTCACTCAGGAGAGTGCGGCGCTGGGAGCACTGAGGCCGTGGGTTTGGATCCTATACAGGGATGGTCGGTGCGATCACTGGCTGAGCGTGGTGCAGACCACACTGTGCCGAGGGTTGCGATCCCCTTACTGGTCAGAAAAAAAAAAAAATGAATTAGAAAAATCTTAACAGAAATTTGGTGAAGGACATGAGCAGAGAAGCCACACACCCCGAAGAAACACAGATGGCCAGTAAATGCATTCTGAGCTGTTCTTGTGGGAAGGGGCAGTGGCTGATGGCCCCTTTCTCAGGACCCTGGGTGTGCTCCATTGCTTGCCTGGTTCACAATTTATTTGTCGAAGAAACTGGGTTGTTTGTGCTATGAGCTTCTCACATTCTGTATAATCCTGATTGTACCCACTTAGTATCTTTTTTTTTTGGATGGCTACCCAGTATGTCCACTTATTATCTTTAAGTATGTCTTCTATCTCCTGTCTTTCCTGCAGACTGGTTAAACAGATCTGAAGGCTTGATTGGAGCCAGTTTCCATTTTTTGGCAAGAATATTTCATAGCTGGTGTCTGACAGAGGGCACATCATGTCCAGCTAGTGGTTTTGTGATGCTATTGATGATTATTGATTATTGCCTAGGATCAATATTTCATCAGGGGTATAAGAAATGATGGTCATCGAATTCTATTATTCTTAATTTATTACAATACTTCTATAAGAGAAGCTTCCCCTTATCAACCATTTGATTACCTGGAAGTGCAATTTATAAAGGAAGGGTACTTTAAATGCTTAATTTTTTTCTCTAACCAGTTTTTTTAATAATGAATTTGTTCTTTAGTATCCTCAAAGGGACGAATGGTATTTTTTTAGTATCATTATGAATGTATGGATTTTAACATATTTTATGTGTATCAATCCATTGTAGTTAGTATTCTTATTGAATGAATTGTCTCATTTGGCTGCTGCGAACCTCTTCCTGTTGTCTGAGCTGAGGACCCTTACATTTTTATCTTTATTTCAGACCTCTCCCCTGAACTTCAGACTTACATAACCAATTTCCTATCCAACACTGAGACAAGGCCTCTTAAACTTAATATTTTCTAAGCCAAACACCAGATCCTCAAATTCCTGGACCTGTGGACTTCCCAGTCTTACTCAATGGCAACTGCATCTTTCTACTTGTTCAGAACAAAATCTTGAAGTTGTCCTTGACGCTCCTTTTTTTTTTTCAAAATATATCCACAATCAAATCATTTTTTACCACTTTCACTGCTGCTGCTTTGGTCCAAACCTCCAGTATCTTTCACCTGAATTAAATCCATAATCTCCTAATGGGCCTCCTTGATTCCACCCTTTCTCCCCACAGTCTATTCTCAATAAACAGCCTTGGTAACACTGTTAAAATGTAAATGAGATCATGACACTATTAGATCAACACTGCCAAGAGCTCCCCGTCTCACTTGGAGCAAAAGCCAAAGTCCTTAATATGTCTAGGATTTCTGTTCCACCCAACTCCACCCCACCCCACCCCACTATCTTGGTCTCATGTGCCCCATTCCACCCCAACTCAACCCTTCCTCCCTCTACCACACCCTTCCCATCACACTGAAATCTTCTCCAGTCCACCTCATTCCAGCCCATTTCAATTCACCCACCACACCCCCCTCATTGACTCCATTCCATGTCCCCTCCCCTCCATCCACTCCACCACACTCTACTCCACCTCCCCCACCCAATCCCACTTCCCTATTCTACAAAACCTCCACATTCTACTTGATTAGGCCCCACCCCAACCCACTCTAGTCCACCCTACTTCATCCTTCGCCATGCCACTGCACCCAACCCACTCTACCCCAGCCATCCCACCTTGGCCCAATCTGCTGTACCCTCCTCACTGCACCCCACTCTCCCCACCACACCCCATGCACAGTGGCCTCCCTGGTGTTCCTTGAACACTCCTGGCATGTGCTCACTTCACGGCCATTGTACTTGCTGTTTCCTCTTCCCACAGCTATCCTCACCACTCCCTCACCTCTTTCAGAGTCCTGCTCAAACTTTTCCTTTGCAATGAGGTTTTTCCATGCACCCCTTTAAAAATTGCAATCCTCCCACTCCAGAAGTCCGATTCCTCCTTTACTATTTTTTCTTTATCACACTTACCACCATGTAACAGAGTATATATCTTATTTATTTATTTTTATTTTATATTTATTTTGAATTTGGGTCACTGCTGTATCTCCAGTGCTACATAGAGTCTGGCACACAGTATGTATTTAATACAACGTTGCTGAATGTTGGAATACAAGAAGGCATCTTATTTCTCTGTCTATCCCCTGGTAGTTCCACCTGGTAATTTCCACAAGGGCAAGGGTTCATCTGTTTTGATTCCTGCTGTATTCCCAGCTCCTATGCCTAGCATGTACTAGGTACTTACTAAACATGTGCTGAATGACTCCCAGGGCTCAGCTTGGTGTGTAGCATATGGCAGGTGTCCTCAATGAGGGTTAGTTCTCTTTCTTTCTGCTTTCTTAAGTCCTTCATCTACATTCAAGGCAGAGGTCAGCCCCAGCCTTAGCAGTAAGAAAAATGTGGTGTAGGAGAGAGAGCACTGGATATGTGGTCAAAAGACCTCTCTGAGTTCAAGGTCTACCACTTACTGTGGGGTCTTGGGTAAGTCATTTAACTTCTCTAAGCCTCAGTTTTATCACTGCAAAATGGGATGATAATAGTCTCCCAAGAACAACCTCACAAGTGTATTGAAAGAAAGAAAAGATGTGTGGATGTGCTTTGCAAACTTTAATTTCTACCCCTGCTCTTTGTACCCTCTCTACTCCCCACGTGGGCTCTTTTCTTCTCACTTTCCATCAGCGTAAAGACATTCCACACCTTCTCATTGTTTTAAAGATCTTTTCTAACCCCATATCTCACCACCTCAACCATTATCCTGTCCCTCTCACTTCTTGTCTCTTATTCTTCTCTTGCTACTCATCCTTAGACATGGGGCCAGAAGGCTCCACCTGCACAAATCTGCTTAATCAGATCTAACAGATGCTTGTTAGTATCTATCTCTGCCATGCTTGACTCTGTTGACCAGTCCTTTGAGAAAATCTCTTTCCCTTTATTTCAATGATCACACTCCCATGATTCTTCTATTATTTATTTATTTTTGCTAGCTGGCCAGTATGGGGATCTGAACCCCTGACCTTGGGGTTATAACAGTGTGCTCTTACCAACTGAGCTAACTGGTCACTCTTCTGTTTTTTAAAAGCTCCTTCCTGGGTTTCTTTTCTGCTTATTGTTAAAATATTGGGAATTCCCCAAATTCTGCCCCTGGCTCCTCTTTTCATCCTGCACAGTTGTCCTTGGCAACCTCTTTGTCCTCAAGGCTCCCATTACTGTTTCTCCACTGATATCCTTCATAACTGCGTCCAGTACTGATGCTCTTCTGAGCTGCAGACCACATAAAACTTGATGGCAGAATGCCAACTTGGGCTTGCTTAGGCAAATTCTAAGGGAAGACCCTGGCTCACCAGCCTAGGAAGGGGAAGGACACAGCTGGACTTGGGGACAACTAGAATCAGGATATGAGCACTATCAGGACATTGCTTGGTCTTTCATCTTGGCTCCATTCTCTTAGACTGGCTTCTCCATGATTTTCTGGCAGCCCGTATCTCTAGGCTCACAATTTTCACAAAAAGGGAAGGAAGAGGCTCCTTTACTTTGGTTAGAAAATCCTGGTGAAGAATGCAGATTGGCTAGCCTTAGTTCAAGGGCCTATCTCTTCATGAATTAATTTAGTCAGGTAAGCAGAATCTCACACAAAGATACTTGCTTCCATTCAGATCACTTATTTAGAACACTATCTGAACACAGAGGGACTACTGCTCACAGCAGGAAGGGGCTCTGGGAAACGAAATGATAAATGTCCATTATAGAGCCGTATGCTTAATTTCCGGCTAGATATCCTATTGAAAACCCCACCAAGCTATATTCACCACCCACACCACCTCCCTGAATGGCGTCGTCATCTCAGTGCTCCCTAAATCAGAGGCTTAGGACTCATTGCAGATGCCTCTTTCTCCCTCACATCTAGTATTGGAATGGTCACCAAGTCCTACTGTTCTGTTTCTCACATGCTTCTTGACTCCTGTCCTTTCTCCTTATCCGCACTGCTGCTTTCTTAGTTTTGAGTCCTCATCTCTTCATCCAGAATGATTGTCTCAGCTCCTAAATGGTCTCCTTGTCTCCAGACGTGCTCCCTGTGGCAGTCAGCGTCCACGGAAACAGGGCCCATAGAAAATACAATCTACTCTAGGACTTTGCAAAGATTCTTTCTGCTTTGAAATGATAAGATCTGGAGATCTAAGATTGGGATGTAGTCAAAGGAATGGCCCACCAAACAGTTTATTTGCTTAAGTTCCTCTCTGGCCCTTAAGCTAAAGGAACAAAAGAGATTTTCCATGCTTTGTATGGACAGCCAGATAGAACTCTGGGGCTGAAGTCCTGGCTAGTAATAGATGCCAAGTTTTCCTATTAGGTTACCTATTCATCTTAGAGCAGGGCAGAGATAGCATGATGGATAAGGTGAATTAGAACTCAACATCCATTTCGCCCTCCTTCTAGTGTCACTTTTTGTAATGTGGCCTCTCAAAAGGTAAAAATTACCTTTTCCAGATTCCCTTGCAACCAGGATTCTAGCTATCTTTGGGGTTTGGTCAGATTTGTTCACGCTAGGCTGAGAAGAAGTGAGGGAAGGCGTGCTTCTTCTACTTCTGCTGGAAACCACTGTTGCAGAGGCTTGATTTATATTTCTGCAGCAGCACTGGCAGGGGCTCCACTGTCCATGAACCAGTATGATGGGTGTTGAGATACAGGGTGTTGGGCAGTGAGTCAGCTGTTGCAGATTACAGTGGGCACAATGTGGCTGGACAGCTGGCAGCAATAGTGTAGCCTTCTTATAGTGGCAGTTTCCTGGTCACAGAAGCTTCCTGCCTATGCCTATGGATTTGGAGCTGGTGGCTTCTAGGTGGTAGAAAATGCATCATCTTCTTGGGGCTTTGGGAATTTTTTCCTGAAAATCCAACCTTGAACTTGTCCTCAGCACTCAATAATCTTCCTGTCCATTTAATTATTGTAATAAATTCCATTTCTGCCTCAACTAACTAAGAAGGATATTTTCTTCTGCAGCTGGACCTTGAACAGAAGAGGTGGCCACAGTAATAATAATAACAGCTAACATTAAGTGCTTTCTCTGTGCTGTGTGTTTCAGGCACTTCATGTGAATTATTTCTTCATTCAATTCTCAGAATAACCCTATGAGTTAAGTATTATATTAATCCTTACTTTATAAGTGAGAAATCTGAGCCCCATGAGATTCAATAACTTGCCTGACATCATCAGATTTTAAAAAGTGGAAATAGGTACAAAATGCAGTTTGGTTCTAGTGCCTGGGCTATTTAAACATTGGAGCATAAGACAGGTAGTCTGAGGATTCTGGAATTCCAGATCTCAGATAGTATCCCCCCCGTTTTTTTTGAGGTCTAATTAATACAATCCAAAGAGGAAACAGAGAACTAGAGACACTGTGCATTTGGCCCAAGTTCATGTGGGCAGTAAGTGGCCAACTAGGGATTCAAACACATCTCCTTAGCTTCAAAATCTATGCTATTGCTCAGTTCACTGTCTATTCTTGCTGCGCATGACAGCCCTTCAAATCTGAGAAGACAGCTCTCCTATCCCAGTCACCCTCCTCTGCAAGTTAACCTCGCTGATTACTTTCAGCCGCACCTCTGTGAGTCCTCTCTCTGCCCGGATCACCATCCCCCAGTTGGTGAATATCCCTCTTCAAGTCTGTCACTCAAGACAGATCACAGAACTCTCTGTGTACTCTGACAAGCACAACAGAACCCCCAGCATGCAAGCTTTTCATTTTAGTAAGACTCTTGAAGCTAAGAGGAACAAATCTCTCTCCTTCTGCCACCTTCCCCCAAATGCCTTCCCCGGGGGACTCATTCATTTTGCCTTTAGGGAAGACGTGACTTATGTATTTCCACACAAATTAACAGCTTTTTTTGCTAGGCGATTTCAAGCAGGAGGATATGTTCCATCCCCCTTCTGCTCCAGAGCTGGAGTGGACTTTTGAGGAGTTATTTATGGGCAGAATGCTAATTACTTAACTACAAATATGTAAATACTTTGAGAATAAATTCATCACAATATATTAGGCATCACATTGTAATTAAGCTCAATTAGGTATTATTAGCAGTATTAATGTCATGTTGCTCGTGCCTGTTCCTAATGAATATATTAACCCAGCCTTGCTGCCACCATCCATGTGGGTGCATTACGATGATGACGATAATAGACACATAATTAGAGCATTATTGCTTTGCTTGCAAATTGTGGAGAGAAATATGTCAACGTCTTTGGAATCCGAATAACTGGCTTGGACTGTTGATATGTTAGATGTGGCATCTCAGTTTGTAGCCCTTGAATGAGAGAGGTTTCTGGTTCTAGTTTTCTTTCATGGATTAGGTTAAGTTCAATGGAAATGAGATGTGGAGCACGGAGCCACCAGGAAGATGCTTGGTTTGCTGGGGTGGTGAGTTTATTGTTCCAAATCACTGCAAAGGAGAAGAGATAAGTTTAGACCATGGAAACAGGAGAAAGGCAGAAGGTGAGGCCAAGCACAAATTTGCAAGGAAGTCAGGGTCCAAGAAAGAGGGAAGCAAACAGCCATTGCTCCATCTATCCTTACAATAACCCTATGGGGTAGGTGCTAGTACCCTGATTATGCAAAGTAGGAAATGTCACAGAGATATTAACTAAGGTACCCAAGGTCACACAATAATGAGTGGCACAGTCAGGATTTGAGCTCAGTGTATCTGACAACAGTTTATAAAAGAGTGCAAGGCAGGGCACTCTGAAAATGTAAAGCCAAGCAGACCTATGAAGTGGCAAGTATTTGTTCACCGAACTTTTAGTGAGCACTTTCTAGGAATCCTTGCTCTGAGCAAAGTGACTTCAACAGACTCTTCACACACACCTGTTCAAGATGCACAGCATCGGCTTCTAGAAGGATGAGAGAGAGATCAGAAGGACCAATAGAGAAGAAAGAGAATGATACAGTTACATCTTTTACCTATGATTTGGGACTGGTTTGAGAGCACTTCGGTGTTATACAGCCAAATTTTGAATATCAGCGGTTGGCTGTTAATTTTAATTTGGAACAAATTAATGGAGCTGGAGACTCGTATGGTTTTACACTTGTCAGGTAGCAGAGCCAGGATTTGACCCCAGATGTATCTTACTCCAAATATAAGGAATTTGTGGGAAGGCTAGAGGAGATGCTAAGATCTAGAGGTCCCTGAGTTTTGATAAACATGGGGCTAGAAGCTGAGCCAGTAAAGGCAAACGCACCTGCCATTCTGCCAGAGTAAGCTGTTTGCACAGCTGACCTGACGTGCTCCTTTTATTTACATGGGGCCACAGGGGAGCGGAGAGCCCCTGAGCCCATGTGTCAGTTCTTAAGAACTAACCTTAACCCCTGTCTCTACAATACACTGCAATGTTCAAGGAATTACATTGTAGTTTCCCTACCACCTCTAGAGTCAGGGAGGTTGTGGACAATGTCCCTTTTTGAAGGATCAGAAAGATGGAATGACTTATCTTGCTGCTCATCACTTACCACTCCTCATGCCACTTAAGCTAAACTTATTTCCACTTTCCAAGTAAATAATGCCCATCGTGACATTGCGTTTGCTGTTTCCTCTGTCTAGAATGATTTTGGTCCCGAAGAACATTCGCAGGATGAGTTAGTTCCTCCTCCAGACCCCATAACGATCTGCTCTTGCTTCTGTTGTATTGCTCTGTGGTTATGTGCTCTCTTGTCAATCTCCTCTAGTAGGCTGTGACTCCTCAACAGCAAATACTAGGTCTTAATCATCTCTGTCTCCCTGTATTATGCTGAATAAATGAATGAATGCATGCATGCATGTATGCATAACCGAGGCTCAAACCCAGTTTTCTTGAGTCCTTCTTGCCACGGGTCTTTGCACTGAAGAGGCACGTTTGCAAGCAGAGGAGGAAACTGTTGACCAAGGAGTATAATTGGGGCTGATATAATGGGTTTGTATAAAGCTCTAAGCCGTCCTTTCTTTCTCTTTTAACAGGAGAGATTTTGCAGGGAATTAAGTTCTCTTCCTGAGACTTCAGTTTTGCTGAAATAGCAATTCCTAATCAATTAGACTAAAGGGCTTTCTCTGAACATGCCAACTCTTGATTTTTTTATTTTGTGGCAAAGCTGTGAGAGAGGGCAAGGGAGCAAGGAAGAGGCAGAGGGTCTCAGGCACACAGGAGAGTTGCAGAATTGCACAGTGCCATGGTGGTGGCAGTGGGGGTGGGGTCTGGGAGGGTGGCCACAGCTGAGCTCAATATTATTTGACTATTCCCAAAGAAGAGAGTCTTCCCCTGTAACAGAATGCAGAGCCACCTAGTGTTTCCAGATGGGGTCCAGCCCCGAGAAGATCAAGAGCAAGGGTTAAAGTGATTGTGATAGCTTCAAGGTGGGAGGGAATCCAGCACAAACACTCTTCTCACATTTTATAGTTGAGGAAATGGAGGCTAACGAGGCAGAGCAATTCCTCCAAGGGCACAGTGAGTCAGTGTCAGGGCAGGACTTGTCCATCCTTTGCTGCACTCCTTGGTATACCACTAGGCATTCACCCGCACCCAGGCCACTGCACAAAGTGGCATCTGTGGCTCTTACCTGCCCAGGGTCCATTTTCTTTCTTCTGGTAGCAACACCCCAATTGATTCTTCTATGGGGAACTGACTCCTGCATTGGATATTATCTTGCTGGGTCTGTCAATCAAAGTGCCTTCCCATCCCCCAAGCACTCCAAGCCATGGGGCCCGCTAGTTAGCCAAGCTAGGCAACCAGATTCTCTTCCCCTGGAATTTGGAGTGTTGTGACGGGGAGACTGAAAATCACTAGAGACCATGCCTCCATTAGGCAGGAGCTGTCTTTGCATCCTGCTCCCAGGTTCTTTCCCAGGCCTGCTGCCTCAGCTTTTCCTTAGAGCCTGTGGTTATTCTCATGTCTTTCGTCACTTGGTCAGGATAACTAGAATTGATTTTTACTGTTTATGACAAAAGAACCCTAAGTGGTCCACTCTCCCAATCAGTAACCTTAAGAACAGCCAGAAGGTGAGAACAGGAAGGACTGTAACGCCTCCCATGTGGGTAGCCCTTTCCTAGTGCTGTCCGATAGATAGAACAGGTCAATAGGATATTTTAATTTTACTAGTAGCTACATCAAAAAGTGAAAAGAAACAGTGACATTTACTTTAAAAATACATGGTATTTAACCAGTACATCCAAAAAGACTACAATTTCAACATGCATCCAGTATAAAAATTATTGAGATACCTTATACTCTTTTTTTTATATTGTATTTGAAATCCTGCATGTATTTTACAATATTACGTTTCAATTTGGATTCTACATTTTCATCAGAAATACTTGATCTCTATTAAGATTTCATAAAATAGAGACAGCTGAAAAAGTAGATTCAGGCCGGCCCATGGCTCACTCGGGAGAGTGTGGTGCTGATAACACCAAGGCCGTGGGTTCAGATCCCACATAGGGTTGGCTGGTTGCTCACTGGATGAGCGTGGTGCTGACAACACCAAGTCGAGGGTTAAGATCCCCTTACCGGTCATCTTTAAAAAAGAAAGAAAAAGTAGATTCACACACCCAAATTATGACTACTTGGAAGTTTTCCAATACCTGGATTGAGTATTAGTTTTTAAATTTAAATTCAACTTAACTAAAATTAAATTAAATTAAAGATTCTGTTTCTCAGTTGCATTAGTCATGTTTCAAGTGCTCATAGCCACCTGTAGTTGGTGGCTACTGTACTGGACAGTGTAGCTTTTTGCAATTACTACTCCCTTATCACATCCTGTAAGTCTTGTAAGCCTCCCAACTGTGAGGGAGGAATTATAATTATTATTAATACTATAATCATCACCATTACCAGTAGCATTATTACACCCATTCTCCAGATGGAAAAATGGAGGTTCAAAGAGATTAAATGACCTTCTTCAGGGTAGCACAGCTGAGAAAGGATAGGTTCAGAGCTGGAACCCAGGTCTGTGTGACTAGCAGTGCCAGGCTATGTTCTTTTGGGTAGTCCACGTAGGAATGGCCTTGGGACAGGGTACAACTAAGGCTCTGACATGAATGAGCTGTGTGACCTGGAATGTGCTGCTTGTCTTCTCTGAGATGCATTTCCCTGTCTGTAAAACAAGAAGGTGGGATTGTGTCCTCTTTGTCGCTTCAGCATTCTGCCTCTCTAAGGGGATATGGGTGGGAAACAGAATGTTATGGAAGCTATTGTTTACTGAAGCTCACCACGTGCCACAAAAGCACTTGTGTTGCCTCATTTAGTCATCACAGTAACACTATGAGGAGGGGTCTAATTATAGCTCCATTTAATGTATTTAGGAACTGAAGCAGAGTTACTCGCTCAGATTCAGCATCCAGTTTTGGTGGCAGAACTGAGGTTAGAAGCCAGGCAGTCTGGCTGCTGAGGTGGGTGCTGTATCAGCAGGCACCCGGCGCTCTGAAATGGAGACTCAATGAGGGCAGGAGTTCTGCTCTTTTCACCTGTGCTCTAGTGCTGACAAGCAACTGACACTCAGTCACTGTCAAATGAATAAGCAAAGGCATAGGGTGAGAGGAAGAGCAAATGCAATGTTGTATAAATTTAGTTCTCAAAGCTTTTCGTCTCTAGAGTATTTCACAAGTGCACATAGGTATGTGGTATTCTAAATAAATAAATTCACAAGTGCATTCATATTTTTGGATGAATTAGAGATATGATTTCTGTGTCTGCTTTATTCATTTTTGCCTCCTCTGTAGCACATGCATATGACTCTGAAAAAGCCCAGTGGAGCCTGTACCTAAGTGGAAATGGATTTCTTTTCTTTTACTAAAACCTAGATAATGAAAATCATAAAATTGTGATGTCAAGTGTCTTAGTCTGCTTGAGCTGCCATGTCAAAATACCACAAACTGGGTGGCTTAAAAACAGAATTTCATTTCTCACAGCTCTGGAGGCTGGAACTGTGTGATTAGGTGCCAGCATGGCCAGGTTCTGGTGAGGGCCCTCTTCCTGGCTTGCAGACGGCAGCTGTCTTACTTTGTTCTCACATGGCCTTTCCTTGGTGCATGCATGAGGGAGAGTGGGGCAGAGATATTGCTTCCTCTTCTTGTAAGGCCACTAATCCTATCACAAAGGTTCCACCTTCATGATCTAAACTAACTCTTACCACCTTCCAAAAGCTCCATCACCAAGTATATCACATAGGGGTTAGGGCTTCAACATATACATTTTGGGGGCATACAAACATTAAGTCCATAACACCAAGTATTACAACCCACGCAACCTCATGACAAATTTATTGTTACCTGTATATTTTTTGTTATTAGCCTTTTCTATTTTTCAGACACCTCTTTCCTTAGCCTAGATCTCTGGCCATAAATAGCTAAGTATTTTACCATATTATGGAACAGTACTAAACTTGAAACGGAAAGACCTTTTCTTTCTTTTTCTTTGCCATACACTTACTGGAGGACCTTAGGTAAGTTTTTTTGCTTCTCTGGTTTCCTTTTTTTTTTTTTCTTAAATCATACTTAAAATTAAAGAAAGGTAAAAAAGTCTTCCAAATCTGTGACCATCTATAATTCTAGGTTTTTCTTCATACCTAGTCATAGAAATAAAACAATATTGCCTTCATATGATTCTTTGAATGATTTTTATTCATTCATTCATTCATTCATTCAAGAAACATGGAACACATACTGTATGCCAGGCATCATTCTAAGCATTGGGATATAGAAACAAAACCCGAACGAAACACAGTCCTTGCCCTTGAGTTGCTCTCAGTCTAGTTGGAGAGACTGAGAAGAAAACAAACAGTTACAGCACACGAAACCGAGTTATATGCTAGAATATATGTGAGTTCTCTGCTAGAAGATGCTGACGGAGCTCATGTCAGCAGTACCTAATCTGTGCGGGGGTCAGAGAAACCTCCAAGGGGATGAGGGGTGTAGCTGCTCCTGAAGGATGAGTGTGTGTTAGGTGAAGATGTGAGAGCAAGGCGTTGCAGGCGGAAGATACTGTACACAAATACTGTGTGGACAAGAGATTCGGAATCCTCATGAACAGTTCAGAATGGCTGGAGTGCTGGGGTGAGGAGGTGAGGCTAGGGAGGAGAGCAGAGGTGATCGCCAAGATCCCCATGTACTGCGCAAAGTGTTCGGACTCAGCAGCCACTGAAAAGATTTAAGGCAGGGAAGTGGCATGGTTAGATTTGCATCCTGGAATCATTCCCTCACCTACGCTGTGGAGTGTAACCCAGAGGGCACCTCTGGAAGCAAAAAGACCAGAAGGAAAGTTGTGAAAATAATGGAGGGCAGAGATGGCAGATTGTGAAGCAGGAAAGAAGCAGTGGAGTTGGAGAGGACGTCTATGGGATGTAGGCATGAGGGCTATTGAGGTTGCAGATTGGGCCCTTGGTAGACAGTGGTATTTTCCATGATGATGGTGAATGTAATATAGAGGTCCTGCAATTCTGCATCATTGAGGGAATGGGTTCTTAGCAGCTCTGACTCTGTTCTGTTTGGGGGGTGTTTCCATTCCATTTAGTTTCAGAATATGTTCTATATTAAATACCATCAGTATAATTACAGAATATGATACACTGTAATTATGCTCTATAATTACATTTTCTTCCATTAGCAGCCTGGCATTCCTGCTCAATGCAGGCCCCCAGCACCCTGGACTGTTAGCATGGTCAGGGCTGTGCGGGCCACCTGGAACAGACATGGTCTGTCTTTCCCAGCCGTTGTCAAATGATACAGTGAGTGGTAGGGAGGCAGTGCAGCTCAATGGTTAAGAACGTGGACTTTGAAAGCAGAACCCAAGTGTCAATGATGACATTGCCACTTATTAGATATGGGGGCTTAAGCAAGCTACTTAATGTTCTGTGCCTCAGTTTCTCTGTTTTTAGAAAGAGGATAATAGAGCCTACTTCATGGAGTTATTTTAAAGAATAAATAAGATAATGGGTGCTAATAACCTAGAATGATGCCTACCAAATTTAAGCCCCCAATAAAAGATTATACTGATATGCAGGAATAACAAAAGGGGGACCCTGTGCATCTTCAGATTCCCAGACTAACATCTTGCCTCCACTGACATGGGAAAGACACTAATATGCCAAGTGCTAAGCTATCAGCAATGATATTGTCAGAGATTCATAGAATGTTCCTAAAACCCACCAATGCTCTGCTTCCTGCCCTCATTTTGTAAATGAATACACTGAGGTCCAGAGAGGATCACCAACTTGTCCTATAGATTGTTGCTCTCAGAGATGTCTTGAACTCAGAAATCCAGGACTCCTTACCCCTTGGCCAGTGCTAGGAACCAAAGCTTCAACTTTTTACAAAGCATGTAACATTCATTCTCTTATTCCATCTTGAAATGACATTAGTAAATATTATCCCTATTTTATAGATAAAGTAAAGAAGTGTAGAAACTGAGTCTAGGGGAGATAGGTGGTTTTTCCAAGGATACTCACTTAAGAAATACTAAACATGAGGTTTGAATCTTCCTGCACAATGCTTTTCTTTTATGTTCCTTTTCTTTTATTCCACAAACATTTATTAAGCAACTGCTTGGTAGTGGGCACTGTAATGCACAACATGAGGGATATAAGTCTGCCTGCCCATGAGGAGTTTTCTTCTCAGATGCTAGATAAGATGGACCAAATTCTAATCTGGAAGGTAGGATGTGATAAATGCCATTCGTCTACTGCAAACCTGATTGTCCATGAGTAAAAAGAATGTGTTGGGGAGGTGGGTGAGAGGTGTGGGAACATTGCTTTTGGCTGAGATGATCATGGAAGAGTTGCTAATTGTGCTAAGCCATGACAGGTGATGAAGGGGCCAGAAGGTAATTAGTCAGAACCCTTTTTGGTTTGAAGTGACAAAAACCTAATTCAAAGCAGTTTAAGAAAAACCAAAAAATCTTATTGGCTCATGTAACTGATAAGTCCAGGAATGAATGCAGCTGTTCTAGGCAGATCTCCGTACAGGGGCTCAGATATTAATATCGTGCCTCTGCCTTTCTTGCCATATTATGGGCTCTGCTTTTTCTTACTTGGTGTTATTCCTCAGAACGATTTCTTTGTGGGGCAGGAAAAATGGTCTGGCAGCCCCAAGCTCATGTCTTCCTGGCTGAGCAACACCAAGGAAATGTTAGCTCCAATGGAAATACCAAGGAAGGACTCTCATGGCTCTGCATCCCCGAACCCATCACCATGGCCAGAGAAAGGGTTATCCTTTGTGGTACACAGCATGGAGTGGGTTAGATAAGGTGGGCACATGAAATGGGTGCCCTGTAGGAAAGAGGGATTCTATTACCAAAAGATGATATGAAGGGGTCCTGAGAAAATCCAAATGCCAAGTGCCCACTCTAGGGAACATTTCTCGGAGGAGAAACAGCATAAGTAAAGGCCTGGATGTGGGAAAGTATAATTCTTATTGGCAGACAGGTGAATAATACAGAATTGAGAGATAAATCTGCAAAAGTAAGTTAAGGCCAAATTGCAGAAGTCTTCAAGTACCATCGGGGAGTCCAGACAGAAAGGATTTTCTTGTAATGGAGCTCTCTGAAGAGGAAGTGGCTAGCTTACATCCCTCCCTTGCTCCAGCTATGCTGAACTCTCATAATTCTTTGAACACTCTATGCTTCCTCTTTATTTCAGGACAGTGTCTGCAGTTCTGTTTCCCTTCTCTGAAATAGTTTTTCCCTCTTTGCTTGGACAACTCCTGTTTGGCTGTAATGTCTCACTTAGAGGTCACTGCCTCCAGGAAGCCTTCCCTGACCACCACCCCAAATGGAGTCGCTGCTCCCACAGCGTTCTGTATGCATACTTCATTGTACTGTAGGTGCCTGTTTACTTGTCTATATCACTAGCTACCATGTATTCAATGCTTACAATGTGCCAGCTTGACAGCATTCTTATCTCCATTTTCTATATGGGGAAATTGACCCGATGAGAGGTTAAATACTTGCCCAAGGTGATGCAGCAACCAGATGATGGAGCTGAAATTTGAACTTAGGCAGTGACTTCAGAATTTTCTTTTAACTACTGTTTGAGTGTGTGTTGTTCAGGATTGTATTCTTAGGCTTAACATCCTGGCTGTCCAGTAAATAACTGTTGTTCAGATAAAATAAGGTAAGTGAATGAAAGAATGAATGGAAGAAGAAAGGGTAATTCGAGTCCCACCACTGGAGTTATTCAAGCAGAGGCCTGAAGGATATTGGTGTGATAGAGCACATTATTGCATAGTTTAGAGTATTGGATTAGATGGTCTCTAAGTTTCCTACCAACTCTGTAATTTTTCCCTTTAGGCAAAACAGAGATTGGTGCTTTTAAGCAAAACAGAGACCCAGTCATACTTGTCCTTGGGGGAAATAACTCTGGAAGTGCCACATAAGGTGGGTTAAAGAGGATTGCAAATGTTTGGCTAACAGGTATACCACCTCAATCTACAGGTGGCTGTGGGATTGGGAAGGAAGACCAGACAATTACCTTTTAAACCTTGGGATATAATTGAGAAGTCCAGCCCTTCCAACCTGGGTTACTTCTGAGTTCAGGAATAGAAATGAGGTCATACAGTAATTAGGGGAGCATCATGGTTTGTTGCAAAAAGACTGGGACTTGGAATCATAAGAAGTGAGCTTGAATCTTGCCTCTATTAGGAGCTTCAGTTTCTGCATCTGGAAAATGGGATGAGTAACCCCTGCTCAGCCTATTTCCAGCCTCGTCATGAGGGTGAGATGACATTTGAGGATACTAAAGCTCAGTGTGTGTGGAGGAACTGCATGCATTAGGTGTGAGAGGTAATCAGTTCAGCTCCCTCTCCTGCCTTTCCTGGATCCACAAGAGACAGGGAGGGAAAAGACAAAAGAAAGGGCCACATGGGAAAGAGGGAGCAATTCCCCAGAATCATAAATTCTATCTTAGGTCTTTAACGGACTGTAAAATTGTTATCCAAAGACTGGAAGTGATTCATTGAAAAATAAAAACTTCCCCTCCACTGCAGAAAGCATCCTTAAAGATCTTACATGTGATTTCATAAAGCTGCAGGACCTTTTCTATTCCTTCATGGGGCCGGGTGGGCCCAGAGCCCAGCATGCTGATGAAGTGGGGAGGGGGAGAAAAATCCAATTACTTTTGCTCTGGGATAAAGGAATTCTGGGGATTCAAAATCACTGGAGCGTAATTGGAATTCTAATAAAACGTGTTTTTTGGGAGGGTGGTGTGGGATGGAGGTGGTGTGTGGGAAAGTACAGGTTTCGAAGCCGGCTGTGAACAGCTCCAAAAGACTTTGTCATCAAACTGGTATTTTGCTGCCTGGAATTTTCCACAGCACGAGTTTGTTTGTGACCAGCTGGAGGTAAAACTGGGAAGGAAGTAAAGTTTCAAAGCTTCCAGGTCCCTTGTCTGAACAGGACACTCAGTGAGGGTCGCCAAAATCCTGGCCAGTGGCCAGTGTCTCTGGCCTCCATGTCTGTCCTTTAAAACTGAGAACCTTTGAATGCAAGGTCTGGAAGGAATCTTAATGGTCTTATAATCCCATGAAATGCAAATGAAGTATAGAGAGGAGACGGATGGTCCTAAGGCCACGTGACTAGGAATAGAATCATGGGATCTTGCATCCAGAAACTTTGAAGTCATCCATGTAAATCCCTCACTTCACAGAAATCTCTATGTTATCCCAGAGGAATGATCGTCCAACATCCTTTAGAATGCCTGTAGCTGCAGAGCGCTCACCATCTCACAAGACAGCCCCTTGCGCTGTCAGACAGCCGTGCTGATTGTCATGTTCTTGACATAGAGCTGGAAACGGTCTCTTTCTGAATAACCTCAAGGAAGGATGGCCATAGTGGGAAGAACCAGGGTCCTGGTTTTGGTTTTTATGGGGGTTGGGGAGGGCAGGTTAGAGCAGAGATACTCCATCACCTTGTGCAGATCACTACACCTCTCTGATGCTCGATTTTCTCATCTGTACAAAGAGGATTATGATAGTAAATGCCTCCCAGGAGTGTTGTGAGAATACAGTGAGAATTCTTCAGAAGCATTTTGCTTAAAACAGACCAAATGCTCAACAAATGCTATTATTTTTATGACAATATAAAATGAGGATACACTTCTTAGAGTTTTTGTAGGTATCATATGAGTTACTTCATGGAAAGCACCGAGGAGATGCTTCATGCAGAGGAATTAGCTGAGAAATATGCTTCCTTTCTTAGCGCTGTTGATCTTTACACGTGATTACCTCTGTGGGAGTCTTATCTCCCTTATTAAACTTTAAGCTTCCTGAAGACAGGCTTTGTGTCTAATTCATCACTGTGTTCTTCCCAGATCTTGGCTTTTTGTGGGACTTCTAAGTGTGTTGAATGGATGCTGGAAGCTCACGCTGGAAGCTCTTTGGTCCCTAAGGTCACCTTCAACATAGCAGAGTTCAACAGCCCTGCAGGAACTGAGTCTACCTGTGCAGGACCAAAAGCAACACTTCCCCAAAGCCCCTCTCCTCCTTCTCAAGTGTTCACTCCTCCCATCCTCTAGAGCCAAAATTCTTAAATATCTAGTTTATTTTATGTACTTTTCTTTTTTCCTCTGCCCTCACTTCTCAATATAATACACAGTGACACCCTCTGATGGAGTTTGGATGTGTTGTCCCCTATAAAACTCATGTGGAAATATGATCTCCAATGTGGCAGTGTTGGAAACTGATTGAGTCATGTGGGCGAATCCCTCATGAATGGATTAATGCTCTCCCTGGGGGAGGGAGGATTAACAAGTAAGTTCTCCCTCTATTTGTTTCTGCAAGAGCTGGTTGTTTATAGGACCCTGGAACCTCCTCTCTATTTCTCTTGCTTCCTCTCGCCATGTGATCTCCTTTTACCTGCCAGCTGCCTGCCACTTTCCACCATGAATAGAAGTAGCCTGAGGCCCATGCCAGATGCAGCTGTGCCAGAATCATAAGCCAAATAAACCTCTGTTCTTTATAAATTACCCTGTCTCAGGTAATTCTGTTATAGCAACACAAAATGGACTAATACAGAAAGTTGGTACCAGAAGTGGGGTGTTCCTATACAGATACCTGAAAATTGTGGATGCAGCTTTGGAACTGGGTAATTGGCAAAGGTTGGAGGAGTTTGAAGGACTTAGAAGAAGATGAAAAAATGAGGGAAAGTTTGGAAGATTTTAGAGATTGATTAAATGATTGTGACCAGATGGTTGATAGAAATGTGGACAGTAAAGACCATGAGAATGTTGAGGTCTCAGATAGAAATGAGGAACTTATCAGGAATTGGACAAAAGTTAACCCTTGCAACACCCTTGCAAGGAATTTGCCTCCACTGTGTCCATTCCCTTGGACTTTGTGGAATGTGGGACTTAAGAGTTGTGAACCAAAATTTTTGGAAGAAGAAATTTCCAAGCAGCAAAGCATGAAAGAAGATGCATGGTTACTTTTAACAGCCTACTCTGAGTTATGGTGGCAAAGGCATGATGTAAAGCCAGAATTTAAAAGGGAAGCAGAGCGTAAAGCTTTGGAAGATTTACAGCCTGGCCATGTGGTAGAGAAGCAGAGAGCAGGAGAAAAATGCAAGGATGAAGCAGATAAACTGATTGCTAAAGACGTTAGTTTGATAGTGAGGCAGCCAGATGCTAAGAGCCAAGACAATGAGAGAAAAGCCCTAAAGACATCTGAGAAGTCTGGAAGTGTGCCCCACCCATCACAGGCCCTGAGGACTAGAAGGACTGAGTTGTCCCAGAGGATAGACCCGGGATGCAGCTGCCCTCAAGAACCAGCTCCCAGCATCCCAGCTGCTCTGGCTGGCGCTGTCCCAAATGCAGTTTGCAAAGCAGCTCTAGAAGTAGAAGCCTAAAATCCCAGTGGCATCCATATTGCGTTAAGTCTGAAGGCCGGCAGGATATGAGAGCAGTGAAGGTGTGGCAGCCTCCAACCAGATTTCAGAGGATGGATGGAAAAGCCTGGAGGCCCAGGCAGAGACCTGCTGCAGGGGTGGAGCCACCACAGAGGCCATTTACTAGAGCAACGCTGAGCGGGGAAGTGGGGTCAGGCCCCCCACAGGGAGATGCCAGCAGGGAAACGTCTAGTAGAGCCAAGGCAGAAGGGCTGCCGCCAGGACCTCAGAACTGCAGGGCCACTGGTAACGTGCAACACAGGCCTGGAAAAGCTGCAGGCACCAATGCAACCCACTGTGCTGTGCCTGGCAGAGCTGTGGGGGTTTGGCTGCCCAATGCTTTGGGGGCCCAGATGGCCATTGTGCCCAGGATGCAGGACTTGGAGTTAAAGAAGATTATTTTGGAGCTTAAAGACATAATGTCTGCCCTGCTGGGTTTCAGACTTGTTTGGGGCCTGTTTCTCCTTTCTTCTGGCCTATCTATTCCTTTTGCAATGGGAATGTATGCCCAATGTCTGTTCCACCATTGTATCTTGGCAGTAGATAAATTTGTCTTTGATTTTTACAGGTTCACAGCTGGAAGGCATTTAGCTTTTGGTCTCAGACGAGACTTTGGACTTGGGACTTGGCACTTGGGACTTTTAAGTTGGTGCTGGAGCAAGTTAAGACTTTGGGACTGTTGGGATGGAATAATTGTATTTTGTATATGAGAGTGACATGAGTTTTGGGGGGCCAGGGGTGGAATGATGGAGTTTGGATGTGTTGTCCCATGGAAATTTGATCCCCAATGTGGCAGTGTTGGAAACTGATTGAGTCATGGGGAGTGGATCCCTCATGAATGGATTAGTGCTCTCCCTTGGGGAGAGGGGATTAATGAGTGAGTTCTCACTCTATTAGTTCCTGTGAGAGCTGCTTGTTTATAGGACCCTGGCACCTCCTATCTCTCTCTCTCTCTCTCTTCCTCTCACCATGTGATCTGCTTGTACCTGCCAGCTGCCTGACACTTTCCACCGTGAGTAGAAGCAGCCTGAGGCCTGTGCTAGATGCAGTTATCCCAGAATTGTAAGCCAAATCAACCTCTGTTCTTTATAAATTACCCAGTCTCAGGTAATTCTGTTATAGCAACACAAAATGGACCAATACATCCTCTTTGGTTTCTCTTCTAATTTCTCTTCTGCTTATCCACTAACCAGATTTTCCACTTACTTATTCATTCACTTAATAAATATTTTGACAGACACTGCTCTGGGCACTAGGGATAGAGCAATGAATAAGACAGACAAGGTCCCCACTCTCCAATGAAGCTTATGTTGTAGTGAAGGAGGGAGAAAATAAATACAAATAAATGACTTTATATAATAAAATAACACCTGTAATGAAGTAATATGATATTAACTTGGGTCAGAGGACAACTCTAGATAGAGTGTTCAGGGAAGGCTTCTGTTGTTGAGGAAGTACCAGTTGAGTTGTGACTTGAGTAAGGATTTACTTACATGAAGATCTGGGGGATGAACAATCCAAACAAAGAGAAGAGCAAATGCAAAGGTCTTGAGGTAGGGATCAGCCACTCTGTTAGGTGATTGGTTGTCAAACTTGAACATGTATCTGAATCACCTGGAGGTCTTGTTAAACCACAGAATGTTGGCCCTTCCTCTGGAGTTTCTGTTCAGTACATCTGGGATGGGGCAGGAGAATTTGCAAGTCTAACTAGTTTCAGGTGACTCTGATGCTGCTGGTCCAAGGACCACCCTTTGAGAACCACCATGTTAGAGAAACAGAAAGTCATTGTGGTTGGAATGGAGTAAGTGAGGGGATGAGTGGTAGGAATAGAGACTGAGAAGCAGTGGGAGCCAGATCTTGTAAGGCTTTGTAAGATACATTATGAAGTTAGGATTTTCTTTGAAGGGTGATGCAAAGCCACAGGTTTTTGGAAAAGTTTTTAGTAGGAAACTGACTTGATCTTTAAATGTTACTCTGGCTGCTGCATAGAGAGTGCATTTCAGGGGGCAAGACCACTCTTGTCCCCAAGGAGTTCTGATAGGAGGCTCTTGCAGGGAGACAAGTGAGAAATGACAGTGTCTTGGTCCAGGATAGGTGCACGACAGGAGGTTGGAGGGAGAGCTGACTGGACTTGGACTGGAACAGTTTCTCAAGTTCAGCACTATTGACATTGAAGCTGGAAAATTTTTTTATTGTGGGGGCTGTCCAGTGCATTGTAGGTACTTAGCAGTATCCCTGGCCTCTACCAACTCAATGCCAGTAGCAGTCCCTTCCAGATGTGACATCCCCAAATACTTTCAGACATTGCCAAATATCCCCTGGGGGAAGAGGACAAAATCATTCCTGGTTGAGAACCCTTGGTACTGGGGATTCATTTATCTTTCTCTCATTTATTCAACAAATATCCATCAAGACTAACAAATATCTATAGGCTGAGATTGTAGCAGGTGCCGGGATATGGCTGTGAGCAGAACAGATCAGGTCCCTATTATCATGGATTTTGCAATTCTAGCAGAGGCAGAAGAGAGGTGGAAGGTGACTGAAGACCTCAGGGCTGCTGGGGTGTTTGAGCACTAACCATTCTCTGAGATCAGCAGCGCAGAAATCTAACAAAGACACAAGGCTCCCTGGAGGGTGGGGCCAGAAGACAAAGACAAAATCCTCTTCAGCAGGGAGGGGATGAGGAGAAGTGGGGAGGGAAGAAGAGGGGGAAGACTGGAACACTTACCCAATAATCATTTCGTCATACAGGCATGAATGAATTTTTGGAGACCAGAAATATATATTAACACTAGGTCAACATGTCACATCTCTATTTCTCTGCTACTGGCAGTGATAACATTAGCACACCCGTCCTGTGTCAGCCCCTCTCACTGACATTCTAGATGGCCATCAGGTGAGTACTATATGATCATTTTTCTCCAGCTGAGAAAATGGGACCACAGAGGCTAAGCAACATGTTCAAAGTTGCACAACCTGTAAGGAGCATGGTCAATCCTCCCACTCCCAAATCTGTGGTATTTCCATTAAACTCGGCCACTAAGACTCATTCTTTGCTGCAGCTTCATCAGGATAGGAGGGAGCGGTCGGTGAGATGGTGCTGGGGGGAGGGATTATACTGTCTATCTTTCATAATTATCTTGGAGCAGAGAGTCCGAGGGAACCAGAGCAGGTAGCAGAGGAGCTGACCTTGAATGCCACGTCTCCTGAAGAGCCCAGGGCCAATAGGCCATTGTTGTTGGTGGCATATATTTCTAGTGCAATTATCCCATGTTCCCCTTACAACTCTCTCAGAAGTTCCTTCTGTGATCATTAAAACTGGCTCTGGGCTGTGGCTTTGAAAGCAGTCGGAACTGCCCAGGGCGGGATGGTGTCCTTGTTAAGCAGAGACTTCCTTCCAGGGACTTCAGCAGGATTTCTGCCTTGTTACAAATTGAGGGAGATGCCATCAGGCCGTGCCAATTACAGGTGGGTGCCTCTCAAAAGAGGTTGTTCTCTTCTGCTTTCAAAGATTTTAAGATTTCTGGCTCTGTTTGAACTCAAAGGCAATCCTGCGTCTCATATGGTCTGTCTGGGGCCTGAGGGTCATGAGAGCAGAAGCTGAGAGGGGAGAAAAGAGGGAACGGGTGTTGTAGGTAGGTCACTCACCTCGGGGCCAGAGGGTCTTGAGTTTGTAGGCCTGCTCTGCCACAACTTGCACAAGGCACTTGAACTCTCTGTGCCTCAGTTTCGTTCTCTGAGACAAATAGACGGTTACCGTGGGGGTTTAAGTGAGATTGTGTATGTCAAACACATAGCACAGTACCTGGCACTTGGTAGCACTCAAAAATACTGTATTCCTGAGGCTCCAGGCCAGGGATGCTCCCGGAGATCTGGCCTATTCTTTCCCTGGGACATGGCTGGTCCCCAGCCTCCTAGAGCAAAGCAAAGGGCACATGGGGAAAGTTAGAAGAGAGCCCCCCTGTCACCGTGAGAGATGGGGCAAGTCTCCTCTGAGCCTCAGCTTCCTCATCCATAAAATGGGATGATAATATTCATTTGCTCATTCGTGCACTCATTTATTTATCGTGCTTGAGTGCTCTCACTCTGCTGGGCCCTGGGCACAGCAATGAGCAGGGGAGACGAGGTGCTTCCCTCCCGCAGCTCACTCTCTGAAAGGGCAGCCTTAGAGCAAATGATGAAATGAAGAAACACAGGATAGATTTCTAGATTCTTATGATCAGAGCTCTGAAAACATTAAAATAGGATGATGTGACACAGAGTAATGGGCGGTAGTGGGCGTCGGGGAAGGCCTCTTTGAGGTGTGACAGCTGAGGGAGCCCCCGGGATGTGAAGGAGCCAGCTACCGGGAGAACGGGGCTGGGGATGTTTTTCCAGGGTTAGGGAACGGCCAGCGCAGCCCAGGGGGCACTGGAGGGCTCAGTGTGTCTGTGGACTGGATGGGGAGGGGGGAATCTGGGAGTGGAGCGAGAGGGGAGGGACAGTGGCGCAAAACGAACCTGGAGAATTAAATGCGATGGTGTGTGTGAACACTGCTTTTTAAACCGGACAGAGGGAGTTAGGATGATCCGTGTGGCTGGGGGGCCTGCTAGGGTCCAGCTGGAATCACCAGCCCCATCAGAAGATGACTATAGGCGGAAGGGTGCTGGAAACCGGAAGAGGAAAGAAAAGAAAGCAGAAAGAGGGAGGGTGCGGGGGGCTCCCTACTGGACACCGCTGTTCCCCAGGCTCTGTGCTCGCAGTGTTTCTTCTCATTTCCTCTTCCCGGCACTCCGTGTGTTACAGATGAGGAACTTAACCGTGGAGAGGTCTAGTGACTTGTTTGCGTCACAAAGTTCAACCTGAACCTAGAAACTGGGCATTCCTGAGAATGGGTTTGCAACTTCTGCAACATGCTGCTCCCTACTTCAAAGCCACGGCTGTTGGTCAGAAGGGGCTGACTCTCCTGACAGGCTGCTCTTGGCCAGGCACTCTTCTAGGAAAGCTCTGAAGGAGACAAACTTAATCCAGGTAGCCCTCAGGACTGACAAGGGACAGTGGTCCTGCTTGTCCCCAGCTGCCCTGAGGCGGGGGGAGGGAAGTTTTGTATCCATCACATGATTGGTCCTGATGGTCAGAGAGGTGAGACACAAGGAACCCAGGACTCCCATTGAAGACGACAATGGTACAGCCTCTCCACTAAAGCCTCGGACTTTCAACAGGAACTCACTGCCTGTGAAATCTAATCCGTGAGGTGTGGTGTCTTGTTAGGCAACCTCAAGTGTACATCTTGTGTCCAAAGAGGCTCTTAGACTCACAGGGCCTGGAGGAACTTAGGTCTCATGCCTGTATTCTTTTGACCTGCCTTCCAAGTAGCTCACTCAGTGGGTGCTCAGTGCCGGTAACATGGATCTCACCACCTCTCTGGATGGCTACATGGTTGGCCCTAAAAAAGTCCTTTATAGTAAACAGAAACCAGTAAATATCACCTGTTGGCTGCAGTTCTACCACTGAGAACTCACAGAGTAAGTCTGGTCTCTATTCCCAGGGATAATCCCTCAAACATTTCTTAGAATCTTCTCCAGACTAAGTCCAAGTTTTTCGATAATGTGGACTTGAGTTTTCCAACCATTCTATTCACAGCTTGGGAGTAGTAAAAAGAGTGAAGATTCTAGAATCAAGATTCTAGAGTCAGGAAAGCAAGGTTCAAAACCTTGTTTAGTCACTTATGACTTTTAAGTCACTCAAACGTGTGTGTGTGTGTGGGTGGGTGGGTGGGTGTGTACGTGCATGCACACTTGCAAACATATATAGGGGGTGGGAGGGTAGTGGCAGGGGATCTTAAGTACCCGGGAAGCTATCGAGGTCCAAGTCTATGCTTAGAGTTTCACATCCAAGATCTAATTTCATCCTCACAACCCTATGAAAGTGATATAACTGCCCCTCCCCACCTTTTACACATGAGGAAATTGAGGCTCAGAGAGGTTAACAACTGGCCCAAAACACGCAGCTAGTAAGTGACAGTAATTGGATTTAAATTGAGATCTTTCTGATCTCAAAGCTCTAAAGAACAATGAATATTGCTGAGGGTCAGATTCTGCATCTGTAGATGGGAGTAAACAACAATGCCTTCTTCTTAATGATTTTAATGATGCTGGATGTTAAAAGGTAGAGATGAAGGAAAAAGTCTTATGAAAATCCCAAATCACTGCATAAATTTTACTTATTTCATTTTCTTTCTGTTTTTCTCTATTCTCCAGAGAATTGAAGAAATGTTTTTGTTTTGGTGAAGTTTGGTTCAAAAATTGGATCACAATTTTGATTAGCTTAAGCAAAAAAGGGAATTTACTTAAGGGTCCCGGTAAGCTCATAGAACACAAAAGAATTAATCAACTGAACCTCAGGATGGGCAAGGACCAGGGACAGTCTTTGGACCTTGGGAGCAGGAATTATAAAGTTCTGTTGTAAATATCTGACTTTAATACAAGTCAACTGCAATGAATCCTAGTCTCAGAATCTCGGATCAAAATTCCCAGTTCCTGCTAAAGAGACTGACTGGCCCAGCATAATCACATGGTATTGACATCACCACTGGGGACACACCCCGAGAATTGGAAGCAGGTTCAGGCTGGAGAATTACTGTGAGCCAGCAGCTTGTCCAAGATAGGTCCAGACAGTTGGTGGTCCCACGGCCCTCAAAGACAGTCCTCATAGGGTGTATGACTTGTGGCAAGCCATAATTATTTTGTTTACCTCCTCCACTAGAACATAAGCTTTCCTCAGGCAGGAAGTATGTCCCCCTGTTTGCTATTATAATATCAGCTCCTAGCATAGTGTGTAGCATACAGCACTCACTCCATAAATAAATGAATAAAAACTATCTGGATCCGGACACAAATGAAATCACCAGTTCTTTTCTCTTCTCTTTCCTCCAACAGTTCATTCCACAAATATTTATAGAGTTCCTACTACTCATCAGCAACTCTTCCAGGTTTGGGGATCCAGCAGGGGATATTTTCCTTCACATTCCACTCTCCCCTCTCATCTCTTGTTTATCTCTTTCTCTCCCATCACAGACAGACTTCCTCTGTGCAGCAAGAAAGATGGCTCTCTGTGGCCATCACTACAAATCTTTTCATCTTCATTAGTTAAAAAAACAAAAAAAGCAAGAACCTTACCCTGCTAGTTAACTAATTTTTAGGGAGTGGGGGAGAAGAGGTTGATTGAGTTACCATAGGACTAACCATTGGGCCAGAGGAAATGGACCTGGGCCTGAGTTCCATTAGTGGAGGATACAGGGCAGAGCTGGCCCTAAGATTGGCAGCTCTGCTAAGATAATCTGACTAGAGCAGGGAGTGGTAGCTCTTCTGAGGGAGCTGGACAGACAAAAACAACAGCTGTCCACTCCAGGAGCATATGAATACAGGGCCCTTCTCATGCCTGACGCCAGAGTGTACTCTCAACCTTACGCTTTCTCAGTGTATGGATTCCTCTGTATAATCAGGACTCTATGTGGAATTGATCATTACAAGTGTTGGCAGCTCTGGGCTGAACATTTATTTCCTTTCCTGGGACTCAGATAAATAAGCCAATTCAGTAAATATTTATGGAGCACACTCTATGTTCATGAAACATGTAAAAAAGCAAGGACAGACATAAGGAGAGAAAAACCCCTGACATATGGGTAGCCCAAATATGGAATTTGCTATGTATGTTAAAAAGATGTTGGTTGAAACTAATATCTAACCTAGAACTGAGGAAAAGCAATTGTTTCAGAAGATGTGGAAGGAAGGAGTAAAGTGATTTGAGTACCTATTTTGTGCTGAGTTTTATTCTAGGTATTCATTCATTTGATAAATATCCATCAAGTTGCCTACTATGTGCCAGGCATTGCTTTGGTTGCTGAGATACAACAGTGGACTAAACAGAAAAGAAATCGATGCCTTCTCAAAGACTACATTCTGGTGAGGGAAAGACAGAAAATAAATAAGTATATTATATAGCCAGGGAAAGGTGATATGTGTAATTGAGAACAAGCACGGGGCAATAGGATGTGCTGAGGAGAGAGAGTGCTGTTTTAAATAGGATGGTCAGAGAAGATGACATTTGAGCAAAGCCCTGAAGAAGGCAAGAGGCGAGTCTTGCAGATGTCAGGGGGAAGAGCCTCCAGGCGGAGGGAGCAGCGGGGATCACCCCCTGAGATGGGAGCCTGCCTGGAGTGTCTGACAGACAGCAAGGAAGCCAGTATGGCTGGAAGGGACTTGGCCAGGGAATGAGGGAGCAGAAGATGAGGGCAGATATGTCATGGCACAGGGTGGTGGTGATGGGAAGATCACACCTGGGCCCTGCAGGACATGGAGAGGACTTTGGCCTTTACTTGGAGGCTTTTGAGTAGAGAGGGAACATGATTTGACTCACAAACATTACACCATTCGGTGTTCTCAAAGGCCCCAAGAGTCTGGTATTATTGGTACCCCGTTTGTGGAATTAGGATCAGAGAATGTATATAACTTCCCCGGCATCACAACACTAGTACATTTCAGAGCTGGGTTCAAATGCAGATATTTCTGATGACAGTGATCTTTCCATTAGACCACACTGGCTTTCTCAGTTTTTGCAGCCTTATTTTGTCATGTTTAATTATTAAAAGACTCATCTTAATCTGCCTTCTTTTAAAATTTTGTATATTAACTTTTACAGCAACACATTAATGTAATTATCTCAAACGCTATGCGAATTTCAAAGAATTGTACTTACATATTCCACAATCTAATAGTACAACTATAACACACTTTGCTTTATACTCTTTGTTTGATACACAGCCACAGGTGTCTTTTAAAACTTTAGTGCCACTGAGGTTCTGATCATTTACTGTGCAATGGTAAAAACAGTTATCTACCTTGATTTTCCTGGCAAAGTTGATAGTTCTCCCCTCTGAGCTGTCTCAGCACTGTATATACATTTCTCCTACGACCCTTATAAGGCTTGACTGTGATTCTATGTCTATATGCCATCTTGCTTGCTAAACTCTGGTTCTTTAGGGGCCAGGATCACATCAGTAGTAAGCACCCTTGGGGTGTCTGTGCAGCTCATGACCTAATGATTTTGCTCCCTTACTGTGAGAGCTGCTCCATCTGCTGCCACGGTGAATGATGTGTCCCCCATTCCAATGGCCACTGCTGACTGGACTGGGGATGGGTGCCTAATCTGAGCTGGGCCGTTCTTCTAGAGCTGGGAGGCAGCCCCAGAGACTGGCTCTCTCTAGACTGCACTCTTGACAGAGGAAATGTAAACTCAGGAGCATCTGTATAGCCATTTTCTGCCTGCCATGTGGACTGGGAAGTGTGGAAAGCTGATTTGTAGAGAGAGAAATGAGGTACAGAAAAAGGCAGAGACTAGGGAGCAGAGAAAGCCCTGTCTGGGTTCCTAATAGATCTCTATTTCCTTAGTTCAGTTTTCAAAGGGCTGGCTGCACTCTCACCTATAGGGTTCATGGGATATTCTATATTCTTGTGATAAACTCCTTGATATTTTTTTTTTCTTTTTGCTTATGCTATCTTGAGTTGGTTTTTGTTACTTAAAACCCAAGAGTCCTAAATAGTCCTATTTCTGGTTCATTTGTATAACCCCAGACCTTAGCACAGTATCTCACTTATGGACAAATCTCAGATTGGCATTTTATAGACCTGGGTTCAAATGCCAGCTCCACAAATTATCTCAGCAAATTACTTCACCCCTCTGAGCTTCTGTTTCCTCATCTGTAAAGTCGGGATCATAAAACCTTCCTGATGCGGATGTAGGGTTGAGGAAATGGTTTGGCACGTATTAGCTCAGCGACTGGCAGTTGTTCAAGCATGTTATGGAATCCTTGAAAGGACAGATGATTCTTCCTGAGCTCCTTGCCCCAGAGTTGACCTGGATGGTATACAAATGCAGAGCTTGGCTGCTATAAAAAAGAATGAAATACTACCACTTGCAACAACATGGATTGACTTAGAGAAAATGATATTAAGTGAAACAAGTCAGGCACAGAAAGGGAAATACCACATGTTCTCACTTATTTGTGGGAGCTAAAAATAAATAAATAAACACACAAACAAATAAAGGGTGGGAGGGGAAGAAGACACAACAATCACAACAATTCCTTGAACTTGTTAAGACAAGTGAACAGATATGATATGGTGGGGGAAGGGAGAAAGGGAGGGGGGGAAGAGGAACGGGTAAAGGGTCATGAAAATCAACTATAATGTATATTGAGAAGTTAAAAATACAAAAAACCAAACCAAAACAAACAAACAAACAAAAAAACAAATGCAAAGTTTGGGCTCTGGAGTCTGACCGCAGGAGTTTGGTTCTCAGATTCCCCATTTACCAGTCAGGTGAGCCTGGGCAAGTTATTTGATTTATAAAAAGACTTGGCTTCCCCATCTAAAAATAGCCCCCATCTGTGGCACTGCAAGCACATTGACTTGCCCGTTCTGACTCTCAAGTGGCCAACTTGGCCTAAGAGGTGGAAGGCTTGGATCCCAGCCCTGGTTCTGTCGCTTGCTGCGTAACTTTGAGCAAGTCACGAAACCTCTGTGGACCTAAGAGTTAGGAGAGTGTTCATCTGCAAAACAGATCTAATTTCTCTTCTGCCTGCTTCATAACATCGTTGAGGATCAGACAAGAAATGATGCTTTATTTTGTACACTGTAAAGGGCTTTATGGATGTAAATAAAATATTCTTTGAAGGTTCAAATGCATGCCTGTCTACCATGCTGACCTTATTTTCTCGTCTGTAAAATGGGACTAATAATACGAACATTGCATGGTTATAATGAGGCTGAATTAAGATAATATAGGAAAACACAATCTAGTGTCTGGCACTTAGTTGTAGCCCAGTTTCCCTTCCTCCTTTAGATTTTGCAAAGCAGTTCACTATCATTTTTTTTTTAGACTTTGTACTCAGCCAGGTCTTGGAGTTAAGGCAATATGATGTTATCACCATTTACAAATGAGTAAGTTGAGGCTCTGAGATATTAAGTGACCCAGCTAAGTGGTACAGCAGTGACAGAGATAGAACTGGAAACCCTTTCTCCATTCATCCCTTCACAGCAAGTAAGAAAGTGTACTTCAGAGCCAGCCTGCCTATGCTTTCTATCCCAGCTCCCCACTTACTAGCTCAGTAACTTGGGCAATTTATTCAACTTCTGTGCCTTGATTTTCTCATCTGCGAAATGGAGGGAGTAATTATCCCTGCAAAATAACACCTACCTCATAGGTGGGTGGGAGGATTAAATAAGGCATTAAAATGCTATGGTGCTTAGCATGTGCCTAAGGCATGGTAACTGCTCCGTTAAGCGAAGGTTATTATACTTTACTACCTGCTGGGATGCGGCACAGTGGGTTACAGACGTGAGAGCAGAGGGCCCTGGGATTTAAGTCTGGGCTTGACCTCTTACACCTGTGTGACTTGGACAGGTCATGGAGCCTCCCTTCCTTCTACAGAGTGGAGAGGACAGGGGAGGGCTTCTTTGTCTACTACTGGCTGATATTTATTGAGGGTTTACAGTACACCTGGAACCCACCCTTCCAAGTGCTTTGCATATATTAGCTCATTTAATTATCTTAACAACCCAATGGGGTTGATAGTATTATTATCCCTGTGTTATAGATTCAGAGATGTGGCTCTGAGAAGCTAAGAAATGTTAAGGGGATAAAATCCACAGGACACGACAAATGATTTGATGTAGGGTGAAGGAGTAGGTGACCTGGGTTTCTGGCTGGGATGACTGGCTGGGGGCCCAGGCGCCCAGGAGAAGGAGGAGGGTGGGGAAGGAGGACAGGGACAATGAGCTGAGGTGTGTCCCTGCTGAAGGCACCTGCAGGGGCTTGGGTTAGAGCTTGTGGGAGAGGCCGTGGCCACCGGGCAGATCGGTGCATTGGGATCAGGTATGTGTGGAGCTCAGAGCATTTGCTAGTTTCACCAGACATAAGGTTTGGGCTTCAACAGTATTTCGGGAGTCATGAAGCTGAGGGAAAGATAGAAACTTCTCAGGGCAATCTGAGGAGTGGTGAGAGAGGTGAGGCCTGAGCCCTGGAGCACGACCTTCACCACCTTTCGTGTTCCCTTCCCAGTCCCTGGACTGAACGCAGGGGAGGGTCTGGCTCCCCAAGGCTGCATGCCTCCAGGGAGCTCTTGTTCCCACCTGTGGGGGATGAACGTGATTCACACGTGAAATGGCACAACAGCCAATCCCATGCATTTCGGGACCAGAAGGTCATGCCTGGGCTGTGTCTGGGCCAGACACAGGTTCCTCCGTGAGTCCTCTCGGCACATAGACCTCAAGGAGGAAAGGGGGTCATGGGACTGCTACCACCTTTCTCTCACTCCCTTCTCCTCCTCCCTTTCTTTTTCTTTACCTGCTTCCCTCTTGCCATCTCTCTTTACTTCCCTGCTGCTGGTTTCCACCTGTCTCTGTCCCACCGTCATTCTGTCTTTCCAGCTCTCTCTCGCTCTGTCTCTCTCAGTCTCTGCGTGTTGGTCTCTCTCTCTCTCTCTTTCTCTCTGTCTCTCTGTCTCTGCCTTTGTCATCTCCATCTCTTGTCTATGTGTCTGCACCCTCCCCCCACTACCTCTGTGTTTTCTTTCTCTCCTTTCCCTCCTCCTTCTTCCTCTCCTGCCTCTAGGAAGAGGGCAGAGATCACTGGGTAGGATTGGATGTCATTAAACATAAAAAAGGAGAAAGGATTCCTTTTCTCCTGTTTGCCCCCCGGGGAATGCCTAACAATGAGGGACACTTTGGTGTGTAATCGATAGGAACAAGATGCAAGGAGACATCTTCGTGGGGCAGCGGCAGCAGCCGGCAGTTCCCTCTGAGCAGAGCCCCTGGGAACAGCTGGCCTCTTGACCAGTCACACAGAGTGTATCACAGAGCGGAGGACTTGTGTGAGCCCAGTGCATCCTGACCCGGTGCCTCATTTCCACCAGCTCCTCCCCCTCCCTCCCCTGCCCCCTCCCTCTTGGTACTACTTCTCCAATATCATGAATAGAAAGAGACACTGTAATGGACGGGGCACAGACTAGCCAGCGTAGGTCATGGAGTTAGCTAAAAATCAGGGTCTCTAGCTGGAGCAATACTCTTAATCTTTCTAAGCCCCAATCTCCTCATGCATAAATCTGGGTGACTAATACCTGAGGTCCATTCTAACCAGGGCAGCCAGTTTTCTTTTTGAATAACAAATCTAATTAGTCTCCCCACTTAGACTGCCATGGCATGGATCAAATCTGTCCTTTTCACTGCTGAATCCCAGCACCAAGCTCCCAGCAGGTGCTCAATGAGTGTGTATAGTATCATACCCAGGAGGTGCTCTGTAGGTGTTGGTCAAATGAATGCACAGACCTACCTGCTTCTAGACCTGTAGTCTCTGGCTAGTTTGTCCTTTCCTCCTCTGGCTTCTTAAGACTTGAGCTCCACTCTGGACTCCAGATCTTTGTGCTTCTAAAGAAGCCCTGTCTTCCTTTGTCTACATTCTCTCCCCTGCATGTGGCCCTCTGATGCTCTGAGGATGAAGAGAAAAGGCAGGAGTTCAGAACACTGGCCTCTTGGACATATCCAGGCCCACAGAGGAATGCACATAGAGTATCACGGATATTTAAAGAAGGAAGAGACCTTAGAGATCTTCAAGTGTACTCACTTTCCGCCCCTTTTACAGATGATCAAACTGGTCCCAGAGAAAGAGAGTGACATGCCCAAAGTATGATACCGTGTTCTTGTGGCAGAGACTGGCGGAAGAAACAAGAGTGCTACAGTCTCTCAAAGTTCCCCAAACCTTATCCTTAGTCTTTCTTTCTCCACACCCTTATGCATGGGTAAGTACAAGCCCCACTGAACCCCATTCTCCATTTTATTCTTGAATGGAACTCACCAAGCCTTTCCCACTCTCCTGAATGCAGTCTGACAAGGGGACCCATTCCCAGCCTTCGGCCAATGGCAGCAACAGGGCTTCTCACTTTAGGAGAACCTGCTACATGGAACCACTTTTTGGTTGGCTCATGCCTTTTGTTTGTTTATTCTCTCTATATCCTGTACATATCTTTTCTTTGGATTTCCATATTTTAAAAAAATCACTTTTATGATATGTAATTTATATACTTGTATAATGAAATTCACCAATTATACACATATATGTATAATTTGTGTATATATATATAATTCAGTGGGTTTTGAATTACTGTACAAATATAGACAGTAATGTGACCAGTAACAGAACACTTTCACTCCCCTTGTATTAGTCCATTCTTTGTTGCTGATCACAGAATAACTGAAACTGGGTAATTTATAAGAAAACGGAATTTATTTCTTGCAGTTTTGAAGCCTGGGAAGTCCAAGAATCAGGGGCACATAGGATGAAGACCTTCTTCTTAGTGAGGACTACCTACAGAGTCTTGTGGCAATGCAGGGTGCCACATGGCAAGGGCTAAGCGAGAATGCTTATTAATGTGCTCGCTTGCTCTCCTCATAAAGCCACTGGTCTACATCCGTGATAACTCATTGAACCGTTAACTCATTACCCCATGAATGGATTCATCCATTTATGAGATCGTAATGCTCATGATCAAATCACCTCTTAAAGAACATGGTCCTCATGATCCATCCCACCTCTCGACACTGCAACATTGGGAATCATGCTCCCACATGAGTTTTGGAGGGGACAAACATTCAGAGCACAGCATTTCCCAAGAGAAAGCTCTTCTTTCCTTGCAGTCAATTCCCTATCATTGCCAGCCCCAAGCAACCATTGATTTGATTGCAGCTGCTATAGTTTTGCCTCTTCTAGAAGTTCATATAATTAGAATCATTTTGTATCTGGTTGCTTTCACTCGGCATACCATTTTTGTGATTCATCGATGTTGTTACATGTATTAGCAATTCCTTCCTTTTTATTGCATTAAAATGGTCATACAGTTGTTCTAGCTTCGTTAAATTAAAAGGTCATTCTTTCCCATTGTATGAATACCCTGCAACTTATTTAACTATTCAGCAGATGACAGGCATTTGTTTTGTTTCCACTTTTGGGCTATTGTGAATAAAGTTGCTATAAACACTCACATATTGATCTTGTTTTATTTGTATATGCTTTCATTTCTCTTGAGTAAATACTCAGGACTGGGATTGTTAGGTCATATGGCAAGTATATGTTTAATTTGAAAAGTCACTGACTTTTAATACAAATAGTTTCCAAAGTGCTGTGCCATTCTTCATTAGGACTAGCAAGGCATGGAAATTCTAGTTATTCTGCATCTCTGCCAACACTTGATATTGTCAGTCTTTACATTTTTAACCATGCTAGCATGCAGTGGTATCTCTGTGGTGTTAACGTCCATTTCTCTAATGACTAATAATGTTGAGCATCATTTCCTTGGTCAAGTATATATTCAAATCTTTTGTCCAGTATTATCAGGTTGGCTGCATTCTTAAGTTGCAAGTTTTTCTTTTTAATTGACAAATAATAACAGCATATATTTATGGGGTGCAGTGTGATGTTTTGATATATATTTGGATTGTGGATTGATTAAATGAAGCTAATCAACAAATTCATCACCTCACACACATCATTTTTTGTGGTGAAAACATTTGAAATCTACTCTTTTAGCAATTTTGAAATATACAATACTTTATTATTTATTACAGTCACCATTCTGTACAATGGATCACTAAAACTTATTCCTCTCATCTAACTGAAGCTTTGTAACCTTTGATTGACATCTCCCCTTTCCCTATTCATCCTCCTCCCCAGCCTCTGGAAATCACCATTCCATTCTTTACTTCCGAGTTTGACTTTTTTAGATTCCACATATAAGTGAGATCATGTTTTCTTTTGTTGTTGTTGTTTTTTTTCTGTCGTTTGTTTTTTTCATATTTTCAATACAAGTCCTTTATGACAAACATGTTTTGCAAATATTTTCTTCAGTTTATGGCTTGCTTTTTAAGGCAAGTCCAATACCATTTACTTCATCAAAGCCAGATGTTTATTATCCCTCTAAGTCTCAGTTTTTTCATCTGTAAAATGGTGCTAAAAATATATCTCCTTCTTAAAGTTAGTGAGGATTCAAAGAGATAGTGCATGTAAAACTCTTAGCATAATGCCTAGAACTTAATGAGAGCTTGAAAATCATCAACAAATGGTTATTTTATTTTTATTCATCTCTACTCAATCAAGAATAGTCCTCTTTGGACACCAACCTCATATTATCTGCAGCTGGTAGCCGGAAATAACTGGAGCTCAGGAAAGCAGTCGGAGCTAGAATTAAAGATTTGGGAATAATTGGCATGTAGGTATCATTTGAAATCCTGAGCCTGAGTGAACTCACTGAGTGAGAGTGTGTATAGGGAGATGAGATGGCCGCAGCTGGAACCCTGACCAACCTCAACATTTAAAGGATGGGAAAAGGAAGAGAGATCATAGAGGATGATGAGGTTGTGTCGCTTGACAGGAGGACGAAAGCCAGGAGAGAACTAGGCAGTTGTAGCAGCCAAGGAGGGAGTGAGGTCCAAGGTGGAAGTAATCACGAACAATGTCAAATGTGATAGAGGAGGTGGGCCCTGCCGAAAAGACTTGTGTGTTAGCCGCAGCACAGCATCATCACCACTGAGCCAGTGCTCTCAGTGGAAAGGTGGGCAGGAAGGACAATGGCAGGGGGTTAAGAAGCAAACTGGTGATCAGGCTTGGGGAGCATCAGGTGTATATTCCTTTTTGCCCCAAATTTTGGTGGAAATGGGGAGAGGTGAGAAGAGTTGGTAGCTTTCTGTAGAGCATAGTGGTTGTGGAGGCAAGTTTTCAGTTTCTAGTATGGAAGAGACTGAAGCATGTTCCTGGACAGATGGAGCAGACCCAGTGGAGATGGAATCCTTGAAAGGAGGGGAAGAAAGGGGATAATCAAGTGTGTGAGTCCCCTGTGGTGGCAGGAAGAGATGGTATCTGGAGGGTTGGATCAGCTTGACGTAGGGGAGGGTGGTGGCTTTGTACTGTGTCAACTCGCTGAGATGAAACAATATTTCACTTCATAGTCCTGAGTGAAGTTGACCAAAAAAGAAATTTGCATGAGATTTGAGGGTTGAAGTGAAGTAGTAGCCATCACTCTCTGAAGGGCATCGTGGTTAAACATGGTGAGAGGTATACGCAGAGGGACAGGCAGACTCTGGCTTGTCTTTTGTCTTCCGTGGTGAAACTGAGATGCAGAAATACCGAAGATTCCAGCTTATCTTTACTACCTTCAACTCTGTACTTAGCTCTTCTTCCTGCCTGCCTGTCCTGCTTACCGACACCAACCCACAGCCAGGTGAAGCAGCAACAGTCTTCCAAAGACTTTTCCACCAGCTTTCTTTGCTGACCCACTCCAGCTACTGCATGTACCCAGAGACCCATATTCCTCTGTGTAAATACCCGTTCCAGTATTTCAGGAGGGCTGGATAGTGACTTTTATTTGATCTTCCACCTCCCTCTATTGGGCTCTTACTTCCTCAGTTCCTACCATAGTTAAAGAAAGTGTTATTCTTACAACAAATCCTTCATTCCAGAATACTCATAGACTGTTAGCTTTCATAAGTGAACCCTGACTGATATGGGGTCGGAGACTCTCTTCTCCAGATTGAGAGAAGGCACTAAGAGTGGGTGCAGGAAAAGAGTAAGGGGGTGGATGTCAAAAGCATTTAGGTCACATGGTTTTGAGGTCATAGGAAGATGCAGGAATTAGGTCAAATGCAGAAAGAGGTTAGGGTGAGGGTAGAGTTTCAGGCTTGAAGAGATTAAAAAACTCCAGAAAATATGGTATAATGAATGGAATAAAGAGTAAAGAGAGTTCATTGTTGGACAAGCCGTGGGGTTGGGAGGTGGCCTGGAGGAGTGTAAAAGGTGGGAGGCCTGATTTAAGTCCTGGCTCTCTCCCTCTGTGCTATGGCCTTGGACAAGTCACATATTTTCCTCTCTGTGTCCGTCATTTGCCTATTTGTTCTTACCCCTCCTTTGCTCTGCTGCATGTTTCAGGAAGCTACATGCCCCAAGCTCCCATGCCAATGGGCTTCTAAACAGGCCTGGTCCACACCTGGTTCCAGTAGCAGGCTGGAGGAGGGATGGGGAGGGAGGCAGGCCACTGGTGGCCCCACTGTGTCTTCTCTGTGGCTCTGGTTCAGGAACAGCCCCTCCCTCAGAGCTCAGCTTCCGGCTGGCTGACAGCTGCCTTCATGGTTCTGCTCCAGCCAGAGGCCTGCAAACAGTCGCAGTGTCCTGCTGTTTCTACGCTGGCTGACCTCTTCTGCTCTCCCATCACCTGTGCCATGAGGTCCCTGAGTTACATCCCCTCTGTGTGAAATGCTAGAGTGCATTTTGTCTTCCTGACTGTGCAATTGGGCTGCTCCTGCCTCCCTCCCAGCGTCGCTGTGCAATGATGGGTGGATCATCACGGCATAGGGAAAGCAAGGAAGGGAGGAGCTGCTGTGCTGACTTAGGCATCCCTCCCACCCCGCTGTCCCGGGAGAGCTACCATGGAGTGAAACACCCCATGCCAGACACTTGCCATTCATTATGCACTGTCTCTGTGACCCTGGTGACTTTCTTCACTTCTATGTGCCTCACTTGGTTACTGGAGTATGGGATGAGAGACTGCACATCAAAGGCTTAGAGCAGAGCCTGGCACATATTAACTGTGCAGTGTTAGCTATAATTATTACAAACTTTAGCTGTTCTTATTGCTTTTTCATTATTCTTTCAAAAAAAAGCTCAAGGATATGGAGGATCAGTGAGGTTATATAACTTGACCATTCTCAGAGACAGTAAGTTATAAGACTTGACCCCAGGTCCCCTGACTCCTAAATTGTGCCCTTTCCATGGCTTCACTCTTGCCAGTGTAGGTTACACCCTACTGTGTGACACAGGCTCACAGCAGCAGCCACAGCTGCACTGAGCAGACCTCGGCGTCCTTGCTCCCCTCCCCACTTCCAAAGCTTCTATATTTAAATCCCAGTGAAACCAATGCAGGACCCAAGAACAGGGTGGACCTGATCCTGGCAGTAAGTCCCCTGGGAGGCTTTGGCTCTGCAGGGGTGGTGGGAGGTTCACAAAAGAGGGGGTGGGTGGGGGATCTGTATCCTGTCTGGGCAAATTCCCTTCACGTATGCCTCCAGAGGAGGTGAGTACATTCTAGAAGTGTTTTATTACCAATAGAGAGAGCTCTCAGCTTGGCTCTCCCTTCCTGCAGCCCCTCCTCAGCCCAAAATATATCGAGCTGTGTTGCAGGCAGTCTATTTTCAGCTCTACCGGGGTCCTCAGGGAAATGGCTACCATGGAGAGAACCAGGGAGCTATGCAGGACTTTGAACCCCATCCTCCCAAGTGCTGCTGCCCGGCAGGCAGCTACCACCTCACGAGCTTAGAGATCAGGTCTGCTTCAAGGCCAGTGTTGACCTAAACAACCTCCTTCATGGTGCTTTGCAGATCAGTGATTCTGTATCTTTGGAGTTCAATGTACAGACATGACCACCTCCTCTCTTCCCCTGCCCTCTCCTCACCCCCCCCCCCCCCCGCTTCAGCACTGGGCTTGCTACTACCACCCAGAGTGGAGAATCCAAGTAACAGTAGTAATGAGTCTGTGCAGATTGAGCATGCTCACATGTTATCACATTTGAGCCTCCTGAGGACCTCTGTGAGGTAAGCGCACCAGATGAGGAGGAAATTGAACCTTGGAGTGGTGAAGTCATTTACCCCAGGTTGTGTAAGCATAAGTGGAAAGCGGTGCAACCAGGATTCAAGCCCAGAGCGGTCTGGCTCCCAAGCCAGAACTCTTACCCTTGTGCCATGCTGCCTCTGAAGTGGTTAACACTGATTTGGATGCTAAAGGGCTGGCCTGTTAGCATATCAGGCAGTTCTTACTGATCTATAGTACCACATCTAAACAAGGTTTGGCCAAATGACCTGAGCACATGCTTTCATTAAGGATTAATGACCCTCCAGCCTGGGTTGGAACCTTGGACTGCTGTTAGACTCTCCTCTGCCCCCACCAAAAACACCATCTGCATTTGTTGAGTGCTGAATATGCACTGTGCCCTTTGTATTTAGAACTCATAGTGACATGGAGATGACTACAGTCATTTTACAGTTAAGCTCTGTTTAAGATTTCATAGCTAGTAAAGGGCAGTTATAGAATCCACTTGGGCTTCTCCAGCTCTATAGGTTACTTCAAAAGTATCTGTCTCTTCCTACCATGCCATACAATATTATGTTCTTTAATGATTCAAGGGTAAAAAAAAAATGGTAGCAAAGAGCCTAAGAATGAATTGTAACATGTCTCTTGTTGCTGTGATTGACACCCATTGCCAGCTAGGATTGTATAGGGTTTATTGTGATAGAAATCTGACCGCAGTAGCTTCCCTAAATCAAGGTTTATTTCTTATTGTAAACAAAACTCAGGTAGTGATCTAAGCTAGTGCAACTACTCAAGCAGATAGTCAAGGACACAGGCTCCTTCTAGCTTCCTGCTCTGACATTCTAAACATATGACTTTTGTCTTTATGGCTGCAAACTATCTTGTCTCTAAGCACCAAGTCTGCACTCCAGGCAGAAAAAAGGGTGAAGGATAAAAATCACATGACAGTGGAGTCTGTGTCTTTCTATCAGAGAAACAATAGCTCTTCTGGAAACCCCACTCAACAAACCTTTGCTTACATATAATTGGCTGAAAATGGTCACATGGCTACCACTGGCTATGAAAGAACCTGGGATCTGAGTGTTTCTAGCTAGGTACATGACCTCCTGAAACAGAATCAGAGTTCTGTTAATATAATAAAAAAGAGAGTGTATATGGAGAAGGAACTAGCATGTTTGCCACCAACTTGCACTGGGCAGTGCAGTAATGACCTCAATAATCCCTAACACTGATCCAGGTTTTTAATTTCCAAAAAACAATTTAATGTGCTTTATCCCTTTTAATCTCCATGACAACATTTTTTTCCCTCCCTTTGGTGGCTGGACTGTAAGGGGATCCAAACCCTTGACCTTGGTGTTATAACATTGTGCTCTAACCAAGTGAATGACAATCTTTTAAAGTAGGTAGGATATGGATTACCCAGGAGTCCTGCAGGTCTGGCATCATCTTTCCCATTCTGCAAAAGAGGAAACTGAGGCTCAAAGGGTTAAGTGACTCGCTTAAAGTCATAGAACTAGTAAGTGGTAAAACCTGAAATGGAATTCAGTATGCTGAGACACACTGTGACTTTGGTTAAGTCACATACTCTCTCTGCTTGTCATTTAACCCATCCAATAGCAATGATAACCCTACCGACCTTGTCACGTTATGAGGACTCAATTATTCCCAGTGTCTACGCATCTTAAGTGCCCAGCAGATATGAGACTGAACATTTAATAGACTCAAATACATTTTCCTGATTATCTCCAAAGCAAGTTAGCACCTTTTTTCCAACTTATTTCTCATCAACCTTGAGTATAGAACTTATCCACCTATTTACACGTTTTCCCTATGTACAAGGGATATGTAATCCTCATTAAACTGAGAAGTCTCCTAGGGCATATTTTGGAGGAACCTATGTTTTAGGGCTCATGTTCCACTAAGGGACTTCCACTCCATTTCTTAGGAGGAAAGAATATTTGAGGAACACTTTTAACCTAACTCTTTATCCATTACTTACCCCCACCCTTTGGAAGGAGAACTAACTCCCTTCCTTTCTTCCTTGCTTCCTTTTTCCTCTTCCTTCCTCTTTCCTTCTTTTTGTTTAATGACATGGAAAACCTTCTTGATTGTGTAGAGTTAACATGTTTTTGGGTGTGAGGTGGGTGCCTTTTCCCATGTAGATGGCTGAGTAAGTACCTTTTCCATAAACTTTTTCCTTGGCCAGCTCTCAAGGGCTGTAATTGGTGAGATGAGCAGGAGGTGACACTGGAGGAGGCTTCTGTTCACCAAGAAGCTCTATAGGCAATAATGTTGGTAACTTGACCTCCGTTTGACTCCCTTGTCTTTTTTCATTTAGTGTAGGACTGAGCAGCAGAGGGTCTGATTATCATCTCAGAACCACTCTCAATAGCAGGGATGGCAGCTCTCCTCCTCCTTGGCATCCTGAGCACATGGGGACAATTCCTGGCCCCCCAAAATGAATGATAAAATGGATAATGGTAGTGAAAGCACCTTATAAATCAGAAAGTTCTATTGGGCATAAGTTATTAGTATTATTACATATTTAATAAAATCCTCCTATTGCCACAAGGAATAATCTTGGCCTTGAATAAAACCTAATGTTCTCAGGAGGTCTTGGCAGCTTGGTGAGTGTGAGGAACTGGCAGAAGGAAAAGGAAGAACAGACAATCTCAGCAATATGATCTTCACCAATGCATACTTAGTACTTTGGGGGATGAATAAAACCTGGTCAGTGGGAATCTAGCGGGGAGGCATACACATGCAAGACAACTCTATTATAAGACATTAGGCAAGTGCTGTAAATTAGCTGCTATGAAAGCACAGAAAAGAAGATTAATTTCTTGCTAGCTTTATTGAGGTATAATTGGCATACAAAGAACTGCACATAGTAAATGTATACAATCTGGTGAGTTAGGACATATGTATACACTCACTGTTACTGTCACCACAATCAAGATAATAAAAATGTCCATCACCTTCAAAAGTTTCTTTGTGTCCCTTTGGGTTTTGTTGTTGTTGTTTTTGTTTGTTTTTATGGTGAGAACACTTAACATAAGGTCTATTCTCTTAACAAATTCCTAAGGCAAAATACCTCATTGTTAACTATAGGCTGTGTTGTACAGAAGATCTCTGCAACTTATTCATCTTATATAACTGTAACTTTATACCCATTAAATAACAACTCCCAATATACTCCTTTCCCCAACCCATGGTAACCACCATTCTGTTGTCTACTTCCATGTGTTGGACTATTTTAGATTCTTCATGTAAGAGGAATCATGTAGTCTTTGTCCTTCTGTGACTGACTTATTTCACTTAACATGATGACTTCTAGGTCCATACATGTTATTGTAAATGGTAGGGTTTCCCTCTTTTTAAAGGCTAAATAATATTCCATTGTATATACACAACCAAAAGGCATATGAAGAGATGTTCAGTATCGCTAATCATCAGGGAAAGGCAATCAGAACCATGAAATGTCACTGCACACTTGTTAGGATGGCTATTATTAAGAAAACAAAAGATAACAAAAGTTGGCGAGGGTGTGAAGTTTGCATCCTTTTACGCCGGCGGTGGGGATCCAGATGGTGCGGCTGCTGTGGAAATGGAGGTTCCTTAAACAATTAAAAATTGAACTACCACATGATTCAGCAACCTCACTTCTGGGTATATATCCAAGAAAATTGATATCAGGATCTCAGAGTTATATCTGCACTCCCATGTTCATTGCAGTACTAGTCACAGTAGCCAAGATATGGAAACAACCCGAGTGCACTTGACAGATGAAGGGGAAGACTCATTTTAACCTGGAGGTGGATGTGTGTTTGCGGTCATGAAAGGCTTAGAAAAGGCAGAAAATTTGATCTGCGGTTAAAAAATGAATAATCCCTTTAACAGGTAGTTGTGAACAACAACAATATACAAAAATAGTATAGTATTTTTATTGAGTGACACTCAATAAAAATACTATACTAAAAAAAGTATGTATGAAACTCAAGTCATACTCATGGTAACACTGCATGGTAGGTACTATTTTCATTGCCTTCTTTTTTTTCAGATGAAGAAAGTGGTATTGACAGAGAACATTTGAAGAGAAAGAACATCTTTGTCAAAGGCATGCAAACCAGGAAAGGGTATAATTCTTGTACATGATTCAAACAGGGCTTGAGGTATCTCAAAAACCCACTTTGTGCTCAGTATTTTGGGGCCACTAGGGGCATTGGAGTGTTGGGAAGGATCTCAGCAGTGGGAGCCATCTCACCTGAATATACACTCTCTAGAGTCAGAAGACCTGAGTTTGAGAAAGATAAATACGGCACGATGTCATTCATATGTGGAATCTTAAAAAAAAAAACAAAAACGGATTTCCTAGGCGTAGAGAGTAGAATAGTGGTTACCAGAGGACAGGAGGAAAGGGGAGGAGGGTGCAGGGGAGGGAAAGTGGTAGATTAACAGGTATAAAGCTATTCTATCTATTCTAAGTGAATCAAGTTATAGTATATGCATGTATTGAAACAACACATTGCACCTCACAAACATGTACAAATGACGTTTAAGGCAAAAGAAGATCTGTGTTTGAATCTTGAGTCTGTCACCTACTGACTATGTCTGACCTTTTTAAAACAACTTAACCTCTGTACCCTGGTTGGTTCATCTATATAAACAAGACATAATACTTTGCTTACTAACAGGACCAATGTGGCATTAAATGAGAAAAGATCCATGAATACTTCTTTGCATATGCTTAAAATACTGCTGGCTCATTCCTGTTCTTATGTTCTTCTGACTATTTATTATGCATCCCTTGCAACCACGTACTGAATAAGCCCTCAATACACATTAGCACAAATTCTTAAAACACACCCACTAGGTAGGAATTATTCTTATTCTTATCTTATAGATAAAGAATTGAATGCTGGGAGAGGGGCATGATCACTCAGGTGACATGTGACAGAGCTGGCTAGGACTGAGGTCTGTCTGTTTCTATCCCTGTGTCTTTTCTACTGCACCAGTCTCCCACCGAGACAAGATGGTAAGTGTGAATGATATACAACACACAGCTCATAATCATTTTCCAGAAAACAATCTGCCAAGTGGTCCATCTGCCAAATGAGCAACAACAAAATTTACGTCCCTCTTAAAAATTTTTAAAGTCTATATCAGTTTAAATTGGGTTTTATTTAAAAGCTTTCAAGATTTTCAATTTTTGACCAATTTCCATTTTTTCTTTTGAACAGCATTTTGAAGAATATTCCAGTAGTTTCTGCCATAGGTCAGCAAATGGAACTTGGGCTGGATGTCAATTCCCACCTGCTCACTCAACTAGGAGTCCTTTCAGGGGTACAAACCACAAGGCCAGATGTGACAGCTCTTGGGAATACCCAGGATGGCTTGGACAAAGTTAACTTTTGCAGGTTAGTCCATGTCACACTGGGGGCTTCTGGTAGTCAGTGGAGTTTGGACCAACTGGGACCCATGCTGTGATTATTTCCCCAGCTCTTGATGTATAATTGAATAGGTATAGTCAGGGACTGGCAAAATCCTCAATTTGGCTCTCTGATCTATGGAGTGAGGATTATTATGGTAGGAAAGACCAAGCAGAAGCTCTTGGAAATTCTCTTCCCTACCAGAATATTAATCAAAAGGACAACCCAATCCTGGAAGAAAGACATTGGAATGATGGAGTTTAGTGCTGACTTTAAAGACTTTAAAGAGGCATCACCTCCCCATCTAACTTGACTGCTGCATTGCAGTCTCCCCCTCAATCCACACTCTCTTAGTTGGGTTCCCCAGAAGCAGACCTGAAGTCAGAGTTCAAATGCAAGTAGTCATTGGACCTTTTTTGTTGTTGTTCTTTATTTACTCTTTCTTCTCTGATGGTCTCATGCAATCACATGGCCTTGAATACCACTGATGTGCTGGTGACTTCTAATTTTATATTCCCAGCCTTCACCTACCTCTGTTAAGAACTTCAGACTTGAATTATCCAGCCGTCTACTTAACATCTCCTTTTCACTATCTAGAAGTTAGCTCTCACTTGACATGCCCCAAAACAAACTATGAACTTTAGTACTGCACCTCCCAGTCTACTTCCCCATCTCAGTAATCACTCGGTTTATTAGAACAAAAGCCTTGGAACTGTCCTTAACTCCCGTGGTTGGTCTTCGAAACAAGTCCTGAATCTCACCACATCTCCCCTTTCTATACCTGACACTGTACTTGAGGCCACTGTAGTCTTTTCCCTGAAAGATTTACCATAGCTCCTAACTGATTCTCTACTTCATTCTTGCTACCCTAACATTCATTCTCCATCCAGCAGCCAAATTAGCTTTTTAAAATATATATCAAATGTTATTATTTTCCTGTTTAAAACTTACTTTCTATGATAAAGCAAAATCTGAACCCTTACCATAATTTCAAAGCTCTGCTTGGCTGACCCTTGCCTACTTCTCCCACCTTATTTCGTAACGTGTTGCTCCTTTAACTTACTCCATGCCAGTCATGGTGGCCTTTTTTCATTTTGTTTTGTTTTGGTTTTGGTGGTTGGACAGTACAGGGATCCAACCCTGGGCCTTGATGTTATCAGCACCACACTCTAACTAACTGAGTTAACTTCCCAGTTCAATATGGTGGCCTTATTAATGTTTCTTGAATCTGCTGAGCTCATTCTGGCCTCAGAATCTCAGACTTCCTTCCCTTTTGCCTAAGATGCTTTTCTCCTAGATCATTGCATGACTCTCTCCTTTACTTTAATTAGCTCTCTGCTCCAATGCCTATCTTCTCAGAGAGGCCTTCCCTGATAATTAAATCTAAAAATACTCATCTCTGCCATCTAAGTTAAGGGACAGAATAATGCACTATATCAAAGAGATGCAAAAATGTGCTTCAAACATAGTAGATATTTATTTCTCATTTAACATTCCAAGGCTCATGGCGTGTCTCTGACATCCTTCCCAGATGGCTTCTTAGGATGTTCTAGTTGTCTCCACTTCTCAGCCAGCAGGGGAACAGAAAGTCCAAGGCAAGTGGTTTTGTCTCTAGGGAGACGACATGGAACTCACTGTCACTTCTACTCCATTAGACCAAACATAGGTACATATCTGCACCTAGCTGCAAGAGAGGCTGTGAAATATCTCTAGCTGGTTGATCTTGAGTTCTGTACTAAAAGGAAGGTGGAGAGAATGGATACTGAGGAAAAATAAGTGGTCTCTGTCTCACCTACACACCTCTGCTTCTTTATACCCCCTCTCTTACTTCATAGTACTCATTACCATTTGTCTTTATATATGTTTATTTGCTTCTTTGTTGATTTTCTGTTGTCCCCACTTCATAGAATATCAGCTCCATGGGGCAGAACTGTGTTTTTCACCACTATGTCCCTAACGCTTAGGAGAGTGGCACCAATAGGTGCTCAAAATATATTTGTTAAGTGAATGAGCAATAAAGGATTTGGATGATTTTTATCTAATTTGTCATAATGGGTAGTTATTAGAAAGAATACTAACTTTGGATTTTAGTTCAACCTGTTATCTTGAAACAAAAAGTTAGCTAATTAAAGTTTCCAGGGGGAATACCTCCTCCAGTAGATATTAATATATTTTAGTGGCCTATAATCCATGGCTAGAGATACAGAGAGTGGGTGCTCATACCAACTTAATTTCATGTTTTACAGAGCCATTAGTAGTAGCATGTTGTATGGCTATATATACTAGAAGATTTTAAAAATTATTGATTAACAAATTAAGTTATATTATTAAAGTTATATTATTTATTATTATTATACATAATTAATCATATATTATATATTAATATTATATATATTATTATATTAATATTATATATTATTAAATTATTAATTAACAACTTCAATTATCATATTTAACATATAATGTAATGACTCATTGCTACTTCCATGATATCCATGGCCATAGAAGAAAATGTTAACTTGGATACTTTGGTTAGAAAAGCATCAATAACCTTTATTAATTTTTATGATTTCAAAAGACTGAGAAGTTGAAGACACAAATAAATGGAAAGATATCCCATGTTCATGGGTTGGGAGAATTAACATCAAGATATCCATATTACCCAAAGAAATCTACAGATTCAGTGCAATTCCTATCAAAATATCAAAGATGTTCTTCACAGAAATTGAAAAAACAACCTTAACGTTTGTATGGAACCATGAAAGACGTCATATAGCCAAAGCAATCTTAAACAAAAAGAACAAAGTTAGAAGCATCACACTACCTGACTTCAAAATATACTATAAAGCCATAGTAACCAAAACAGCATAGTACTTGCATAAAAACAGACAAATTTTTCTGACCAATAGAATAGAATAGAGAGCCCTGAAATAAACCCACACACTTACAGCCAACTATTTTTCAACAAAGGCACCAAAAATATACAGTGGGGAAAGGACAGCCTCTTCAATAAATGGTACTGAGAAAACTGGATGTCCACATGCGAAATGAAATTAGACCTCTATCTCTCACCATACACAAAAACAAACTCAAAATGGATTAAAGACTTCGACTTAAGATCCAAAACTATGAAACCACTAAAAGAAAATACAGGGGAAATGCTACACGAGATGCAGGTAGGCAGAGCTTTTTTGAACTAGAAAGGCACAGGCAACTAAAGCAAATATACACAATGGGACTACATCAAACTAAAAAGCTTCTGCACAGCAAGGGACAGTATTAACAAAGTGAAGAGACAACCTACAGAATGGGAGAAAGTATTTACAAACTACACATCAGAAAAGGAGCTAATATACAGAATATATAAGGAACTCAAGCAACCCAACATCAAAAAAAAAAATTTAAAAATGGGTAAAAGACTTGAATAGGCATTTCACAAAAGAAGACACATAAATGGCCAATGGGAAGATGAAAAAATGCCTAATATCACTAATCATCAGGGAAATGCAAATTAAAACCACAATGAAATATCACCTCACACCAGTTAGAGTGGCTATAACCAAGAAGACAGAAAATGACAAACGTTGGTGAGGATGCAGAGAAAAGGGAACCCTCGTACATTGTTGGTGGGAATGTAAATTGGTACAGCTATTGTGCAGAACAGTTTAGAGGTTTTCTCAGAGACCTAAAAATAGAACTACCTTATGACCCCACAGTCCCACTACTGGGTATATACCCAAAGGCCATGACATTAGTGTATCAAAAAGACTCCCATGTCCATTGCAGTGCTATTCACAATAGTCAAGAGAGATGGAATCAAACTAAATGCCCATCAACAGATGAGTGCATAAAGAAACTGTGTTACATATACACAATGGAATACTACTCAGCTATTAAAAAAAATGAAATCCTGCCATTTGCAGCAGCATGGATGGTACTGGAGACCATTGTGTTAAGTGAAGTAAGCCAGGAACAGAAAGACAAATACCACATGATCCCACTCATATGTGGAATCTAAAAAAAAAAAAAAAGTGGTTCTTGTAGAAGTAGAGAGTAGAATTATGGTTACCAGAGGCAGGGAAGGGACAGCGGGGTGGGGAGGGGAGGGGAAGTGGTGGAGTAACAGGTACGAAACTCTGTTATCTACCTTAAGTGAGTCATTGTGCAGTTTATGCATGTATTGAAACAATACACTGTACCCCAGAAGCATGTACAAGTAAATGTTAAAATAAAAATAAAGAAATTTAGAAATACTGAGAACTATAAGAATTAGTAGCAAATATTCCTATTTCACAGAGAATTAAGAATTGCTGACATTTTTCCATATATGCTTTGAGGTTTTTTTCCTTGTGTGTGTGTGTGTAAGAATCTAAATAGATTGGGGATAAAAAGAGAAAGCACAACAGATAACTCTAATAACCCCTCCAACTTTTCCCAACAGCCCGTTTTCTTCCACTCTTCTTCAGAGGCAGCTACTGTCATGAGATTGGTTTAGATTCTGCAAGCTTATTTTTAAAAAATACTTTCACATATATATATATTTATAAGTAACACACAGAATCTTTTTATATTGTAAAGTTATATTTAATTACTGCTTTGCTCTTATCATACTATAACTTTCTTTTTCTATTCATTATGTTTTGGAGACCTATTGAGATTGATCTGTGTGGATTTGTTTTATTCTTTTTAAGTTCAGTACACTATTCTAAGAATATGCCACATTTAAAAACTCCATTCCCTGATTGATGGAGTTTGGATGTGTTGTCCTCTCCAGAACTCATGTGGAAATTTGATCTCCAATGTGGCAGTGTTGGAAACTGATTGAGTCATGGGGGAAGATCCCTTATGAATGGATTAATGCTCTCCCTGGGGGAGGAGGTAGTAATGAGAGAGTTCTCGCTCTATTAGTTCCCATGAGAGCTTGTTGTTTATAGGACCCTGGCACCTCCTCTCTCTCTCTGTCTCTTGCTTCCTCTCACCATGTGATCTGCTCTTACCCACCGGTAGACTGCCACTTTCTGTTACGAATAGAAGCAGCCTGAGGCGCATGCCAGATGCAACTGTCCCAGAATCTTAAGCCAAATAAACCCCTTTTCTTTATAAATTACCCAGTCTCAGGTAGTTCTGTTATAGCAACACAAAATGAACTAAAACACCAATCAATGGACATTTGAAAATTCCCTTTTTTTCTCTTTTATACACAATGCTGCAGTGACCATCCTTGTAAACATATGACAATATTCACCTGGTACATATCCCTAAATGTGCCATCACTGGGTCCTAGAGTGTACATATTTTTTAAAAAATTCTACAAGATGCTGCAAAGTGCTTTCCAAAGTGCGTGTAACAATATATACTTTTGCTAGCAGTGTATGATAGCACCTATTTTCCCACATTTATAATACTTGAAATGATCATTTAAATATTTTTTCCCAGTGTTATTAACATTCTTAATTCTGCTTAACTGAAGGAAAAATTAAACAAAGAAAATTCTCAAAGAATGTTTTACTAAACAGTTTATGGCACTATAGTATCTTGAAAAGAAATTTGACATCATCAGATCTTTTCGTAAGTAACTTAATTTTTTACCTCAGTTTTTTAGTCTGTAAAATAGAAATATTAATATTCCAGCAAGGTCATATTAAAGACTAAATGAAATGTGAAAGCTTCTGGCCAAAGCTTGGTATGTGGCAGGATAAATAAGTATTTCTTTCCTTCTTATAAATTGTCTTAATAATACTGGGAGTTTGGGGAACATGTACTATATCTAATTCATTAACCCTAAGATGTCATGAGTTTTAGGATGCACCATTACTTTTCATACCTTTAAGAAAGAAAACAATACTGTTCATTAAACTGTGACATATCATCAGTTGTAAAGCTCATCAAGATTTCAGAAATGTTAAAATGTGGTTTGAAAATCTGTGTCTTATAACCAATCTGCTATGGTGCTGTCTTAGTTCCCCCAGAGGTAAACCCTGAGGCAAGGATTCAGATGCTAACACTGTATTTGGGAGGTAATACAGGACACATTGGTAGGGGAGAGGAGATCAGAAACAAGGAAGGAAAGAAAGCCAATAACAGGTGCTTTATCATTGATAAGTTTCTTTTGTGGTAAATTGAAGCATAATTCCACTCAGAAATTCTAGGAACCAGTATTGAAACTCAGAGTTATTCCACCCAAGCTGCAAATGAGCTAGGATATTTGTGCACCAACTTCTGTTAGTCCTTGTTTGAGGTCTGCTTTTGGGGACTGCTAATTCCCTGCCCCATGTTTGGAGCAGGGGCAAGAGAATCATCAGGCAGAGTTGCAGACACTGGCAGTGAGACCATGGGCCCATATAAGTGGAAATGGTAAGGCTGAGGCAGTAGGAGTAGAACATTAATACTGTCTGCTACAGTCCATCCCTTGGAATGCCCAGGCCTGTTTCTGCCCAGGTTTACTGCATCTTCTCACTGATTCTTCAAGAATGTGTCTGTCGCAATTCTAAAAAAAACCTAATGAACAAGAACAAACAAAAATCCCAAAACAGAAGGGTTAATGTGACAAACTAGAGTCTCTGTTCCTGCAGTTGGCACTAAGACCATACTAATAATCATCACTTCCTTCTTATCTACTCATCTAAATTTTATTTACCCTGGCCTAGCATTTATGCTAGTCTAGGTGGCTTGCTCAGTTGGGCAACACAGATTCTCATCCCTGAGATGTCAGAACTCTCATTTACCATGCTTTTATCAGGCTGGGATTGCAACAATTATTAATTCATTGGCACAAAAGTACTATGTCCCAGTAAATCCTTTGAATTCCAGGCATACTCCTCAATGCTCCTAATAGTGCCTTATGATAGTTGTAGTCAATAATGCCTGCCAGCATAAGATCTCTTTTTAAAGATCTGCTTATCTACTGGCATGAGGAGTTAAACATATCCAAAGAACAAACATTTTGCATGAGTTCCCCAAGTGTGTCACTGGGAGTGGTAGTGTCAGAGGCTGTTCCTTCTATCCTTTTGATTTTAGATCTACGTATTCTACCTATCAGGCAAACAGCACTATGTCATGGGCATTGGCTCAAAGTTTATATGGCATCTGGAAGGACAGCACTCCACACTGCAAGATGTCATCTGTTGGTGCCTTAGCTATGCCTTTAAGAGTCATTCCAACATTCTATCAAGCCACCAGCTTTGGATAGTGTGATATATAACAGTATCAGTGGAGCTCATGGTCATGTGACATGACCACTGTCTTACTTCTACAGACATAGAATGAGAGCCTGGTACCAAAATAACATTATGGAGGATCTCATAGATCCCATGGATCCCTTAGGTATAGTGCTGGCTGAGATACTGAGGGAAAGAAAGGCAAACCCATACCTAGAATATGTATCTATCCCAATTAGAACAAATCACTTCGCAGGAAGGGGATGGAAGGGGGCTGATAATAATTAATTTGCAACCAAGTAGCTGGTTAGTCTACTCAAGGGATGGTACCATACTGAATGCTCAAATTCGGTGACTGCTGTTTTTCAATAGGACATCAGCAGCACAGTAGTTAGGTCAGTCTTGGTGGGAGGGATCTCTGCTGTGGGTCATGGGCTCCACTCCTGACCCATGGACACTCAATTTATTAGTCCACTGGGCAAGCACCGGGGTGGCTGAGGACAGAAGCTGGCTGCCTCCTGGGATGAATTGTCCTGTCCAACTGGTTGTTTAGTGTATTTTCTACAGTAGATGCTTTCTTGTGGGCATTGATATGAGACATCCAAATAAGTAGTGCTATTGTGCAAGAGCAATATATTTTCAGCCTGTACCACTGTATGAAGTTGACCCACTCTTGAACAAGCCTGAGTTTTTGCTTACTTTGTTGGTAATAGGGACTCTCCAGAAAAGCCGTAGGTGTGATCTGAGGAAGAAGTGTTGGTAACGGGGGCAGATGACATAACTACTACAATAATTATGAAATTTCAACTTGGAAAAGATATGAAATTTGCTTATGGATGTGGACGTCAGAAAAGTTGCAGTTTGTGAATTATTATGAAGCAGTAGAAAGAGGACTATCTGAAGTGAGGTAGCTGGTGAATACACATGTGCATTTTGCTTATTCCTATGTGGCTTGGTTCACCTAGGTGTTCTAATTCACTTACTGTTTCTTGCCAGACAAAACCACACATAAACTAACGTGAAATTTCTGTTATGTTCAAATTGTTCCCAGATAGATCAATTGCATTGGAATAAATTTATATTTTCTAAAGAATTATTATAACAGAACTGACTGTATCTCTAAAAATTCTAGTGATATGGTGAGCCTGGAATCTTTGTAAAGTTTGTTGCCTACCTTCTGGTCTGCATGTGTCATATGAGGGCATCAGGTTACTTGCCATTCCTGCTCTGGAATTCTGATTAACAAGAGGTCATCAATATAGTGGACCAGGATGATGTTCTGTGGAATGTCCAGATGTTCCTTCAGAATACATTATGTCAAAGAGCAGGAGGGTTAACACAACCTCGATGCAACTCCATGAATGCTGCTGTCTGTTTCAAGTCAATTGCCCTTATCAAGGCTGTGACTCCACATCTTGCCTGCTGGTCCCTGGACACAAGGAGCCTAAAATACCCAAATAGTGGCTGTAGTTTATACACTGGAATTTTTGCTGCATCTCCTGGAAAAAGTGTTGCCCCTTTGGGAACCAGAACCTCTAACCTTCAACATCCAGAGCTATGGGGATGGTAAGCGCAAAGTCCCCAAGTGGTACATTGGGAGGAATGGAAACTATAGTCACTCCTGTTCGACTCTTGGGCTCCTGAAACCATGTATTCTTCCTGGCACAATGATAGATGGGATTCCACACTGGTGGACCAAGTACACAGTCAGCCCTTAGATGAGCTGGCTGAGGGCCTGCAAGAGGGAAAGGCAAACCCATACTCAGAATAAGATATCTATCACTGTGAGGATGAAATGTTGGCCCTTCCAGTGTGGAAAGTACCCAGCGTAGTCAATGTGTCGCCCACATGCCTGTTGGTTTTCTTAAGGAATAGTACTATATTGAGAGTTCAGCACTGATCTCTCATTGGCATGTTGGACATTTGATGGTGGCTGTTTTTGGTAGCTTTTGCCAGGAGCCATGTGCTGTACCTGTCACCAGTGATGGGGTCCTCATTGACAGTTGGACAGTGAATGATCTGTCTCCAAGAACCCAACTAATCTCCTGCTTTCTTGGACCACTCTCAATACCAACCATCACAAGTTGTAGGGCCAGGACTAGGGTGAGGCAACCAAGGGGCCTAGAACATAAAACTTCAGGAAGTCCTCGATCTCAGGTTTGTGCAAGTGCAGGGACAGCACCTGAGAGTGAACATCTCCTTAAATGTTGTGCCCTGGGTGCTTCACTAGCCTCATTCTAGTTCTGGCTCTAGCAAGTTGGGTTTTCTAGAAGTTGATGCTGAGATGGAGTTTGGGTTGCAGTTTCAACACCTGTGAAAAGAAGGAGGTGGAAGCAGGGTCAGGCAGAGGAAAAATTCAAACTGCAGTGCAGGCCTGAAAAAGCCTTGGCCAACCAGGCAGGGTATTCTGAAGCACATATTGCCCATCAGAGTGGTTCTGCATTTGTTGGTAGCCAGGCATTTATAGTCCTACCTCACTTGGTTATCAGATACATGCATCCCCATGGACAGTGTGACCTTGGTAAACGTGGCTCTTTGCACCTGAAGTGGACCTAAAGGAGCTGACAGTAGAGCAGTGGGCCTCCTTGAAGTGGGATATGGGTGACATAGCTCCATATCTGCTATGACTCTCTTGCAGACTCTTTGCTTTTTACCCCTGAAACTTTGAGTTCTGTTGATTTGGATGTTTTTGTTACCATTAGAGAAATGCTTCCACCAGGGGACAAAACAATTATTGATTTGGAAGTTGAGACTACCACTTGGCTATTTCAGTCTTCTCTTGCCACTGAACGAAGAAAAGAACGGGGTTGATGTACTGATTGGAGTGATTGAATCTCATTTCCCAGAAGAAATTGGGTGGATGCTATGCAATGAGGGCAGGTAGGACTATGAAGTCAGGGACTAGAAGTCAGGGGATTCTCTGGACTACTGCTTGGTAATTGCATATCCAATAGTAAAAGTTAATGGAAAATGACAGCAACCAAAGTAAGACAAGACAAATGATTTGGACCACTCAAGAGTAAAGATTTAGGTCACACTGTCAGGTAAAGACTCCAATCAGGTGAGATCTTGGCTGAGAACAAAGGAAACAAAGAAGAATAGAAAAGAAAGAAGTTATAAATACTAATGATGGCCTTTGACTAGTCACAGAAACAAGGTTTGTAGAAGCTACGTGGATTTCTTCCTAGTTTGTTATGAATACATACATACACTTACACACACACATACATAAATACAGACTGTTTTCTTTTTCTCTTTCTCTTCTTTTCTCTTTATTATTTTATGAGGGTACCTCAAAAAGTTTGTGGAAAAATAGAATTAAAAGATAATACCTATCTTTCCATGAAATTTTTGAAACATCCTTATAAAAGAAAAGATGTTGGTGATTAACATAACAATGTAGCATTTGATTTACAGAATATTCAAAGTATCTGTGACGAAGTTTGAGAAGTTCAAATATATAACTAAGGGTGGGTGTGGATGCTGAGTAGCCAAAGGGGTGGACTGTGCCAGTTATTAAGCCATTACTGTCTCTCAGCTCCAAGCCTACCATTGTTTTCTCTGTTCTGCACAGGTTAGTGTTCAGGTCACTTTGACTATGAAATGGGACTTTGATTACGAAATGCACTTCTCTGTTGTAAGCTGGCTTCCTGCTAGTTTCTGCTGGACTGGAAGACCGAAAAAGGGAGAAGAACTTCCTGCTCCCCATTTGTTTGCTATGTCTATCTTTGTTACCCCAGCAACAGCTCATTGCCCTGGAAGTAGTAGTTGGTTCCAGTAGCCATTGGTTTCAGTTTCCAGACTCTCCTCATGCTCTCAGAGCCAAGCTCCTCACAACTCCTCAGAGGTACCAGCTCCAGATGGGGCATGCTTCCCTCCTCAGGTCCCAGCTCCAGTATCACAGAGCAGTGTTTTAAAGGTGTGTTTAAAGTTGGTAGGTAAAGGCTTAATAAACTGCACATTCTACTCCTGTGAACCTTCCCCACATGTTTGTTCTTCAAAAATAGCTCCTTCCTCCTGGTCATAAAGTGAGCCTGCTGACACCAGAAAGAGGGCAAACTTCTGCCCTCTAGGCATATCACTCCTACCTCTGCTCTTCCTCGAGGCAGAAAAAATGCCATCCCAGCATGTTCCTGCAGAAAGCCCCAGGGCTCTCCAGGCCTAGGAGGGAGACAAGGGCTACCCCTGAGGCTCCCCCATGAGGCCAACAGAAGAGAACAAAAGAGCAGGGGAAGGTTGGGTGCTGTTATCCTTAACCCACAGTCTGAGGTGAGAAAGTAAGGCAGTGACCCATGCTGACCTTTCCAGCCATCTGGCAGACTTTCCCCTGGAAAATGAAACTTTCTACAGAGTCTGTCTTAATTATGCATGGGCACAGTTGATTCGCATATCCAAATACTCAGGGCTGTGGAGTGGACAAATAATTGCTGCCTGGTGGTTGACTGCAGTAAGATGAATGAAAGGGCAAGGCTGGCAAAGCCCTCTGACCTGAACACTAACCTGTGCTGATCAACTTCCCACTAACAAAACTGCAAGTTTGCAGAATTGACTGAATTCGAATGTCCTTACCTCTTTACCATTATTCTCTCCGCATTCCCATTCCAAACCAGTGGCCTCTCTGAAACTACGCATACTTCTTGCTGCCCCTAAACTTTTTTAGCTTACCAGAGAACAATCTGGCAGGCAAAATCTGTCACTTAGTTCGCTATAGGTCTTTGATAAATCTCTGTATCTGCTTGGACCTTAATTTTCCCACTACTTGCAAATAAGGAATTTGGATTAGAATATCTTTAAAGATATTTCTAGACCTATAAATTCTAAAGCTGTATGATATGAACTGAATTGTGTTCCCCAGAATTCATACGGTGAAGTCCTAACCCCCAGTGTGATAGGATTTGGAGACGGGGCTTTGGGAGGTAATTAGGGTTTGATGAGGGTGGAGCCTTGATCTGGCAGGATCGGTGTCCTCACAGGAAGAGACTCCAGAGAGCTTGCTCTCTTTCTATCTGCCACGTGAGGATACAGTGAGAAGATGTCTGTGTACAAGCCAGGAAGAAAGCCCTCATCAGAAACCAGATCCTTCTGGACCTTGATCTTAGACTTCCCACCTCCAAAACTGTGAGTAAATAAATTAATACATTTTTGTTAAGCTACCCAATCTATGGTATTTTGTTACGGCAGCCTGAGGAAACTAATACATTGTAATTCTGCCTTTCCCCACTGAGTGATTCTGGGCAAGCTCTACCTTTTCCTTGGACTGCAATTTTCTCACTGGTCAATTAGGAGGTTGGATTAGATTAAGTTGGATTTAAGGTCCTTTCCACATTTAAAGTCTCTGATTCTAATGCACTCTAAGATGTCTGATGGAATGCATTGTCCCTTCTAGGGGTATTTGCAATTAGAAGAGCTGAAGTATCAGTTTCTCTCTCTCTCCCTCTCATTCAGCTACAAGTGATAGAAAGCAAATATGAACATGAGTAAAGAGAAAATGTATTGGCCCAGAGAATCCAAGGAATGGTTTCACTCCCAACATTCAGGAAGAATAGGGACACAACTGGGACACAGGCTCAAAAGCTGGGATAGTCCACCTCTCACGTCTGCTCCTTTTCATGTGTTAACTCCATCCACTCTCACTGTAGGTCAGTTGATTTTTTTCACCATAGGATGGGAGACATAATGGGAAACTTCTCGAGTTTTACATCTTTGAGCATTTGCTACTAGGAGGAATCAACCAACCTTGACATTCTGGATTCAAATGTTTTAAATCCAAAAGGAGAGAGTCATTAACCCAGTTTGTTTCAGATACTGCCTCTGTACCAATCAGCTGTGACCAGAGGCCAGGGGAATTTAAATACCAAACCTTACTTGGTATCCATGGAGACTGGGCGAAGCAGTTCCCAGGAGAAGGGAGCATGTATGTGCTGGCTCAACATTCTACAGGAATAAGATTATCACAAAGGGATGGATTTCTGATGGTGGGATTTTAGGCTGTAATGAAGGAGCCATGAAAGTAGAGCTATTGGCCTGCCTTTGAGGCCGTATATATCTGAAATATTTCAGCATTTAAAAAAATCATATTATAGAAGAATTTCTATAAATATGAAGAATTTCATATTACAAAATAATTTTAATTGAAATCAGGCTGGTTACAAAGCACCTTATTTAAGATAATTCCAATTTTGTAAAAACGAAAAAGTAAACCATTTCAAAGTTATTTATCTAAGAGATGAGACTGAGTATTCTTTTTATTTTGCTGTATTTCCAAATAATCTGTGAGGAATATGCATTACTTTTATATCAGCAAATGAGTTATTATAGGTCCTAAGCGCAAAGCCCTCTCATTAGTGCAGGATTTGACTTTCTGCAAACGCGCTCGATTGCTCCTGCTGTCAACTTGAGCAGCCTGTCTTTTGCAGTGTGTCTCTGAGTGCGTCCTTTCAGAAACTCATATATTTTCTGTCTTCTTTCCTTGCAGGACTCCAGCCCCATGGCTGTAGAAGGACGGCAGGCTGTGTTTTTCCAGAAACTTCAGTGGAAAGCAGGCTCAAGGCAGATATAAAGATGTAAAGGCTGCAAGACAGGACTTAGTCTCAGTGCTCCATGCTGGTCATGGATCCATATCAGAGTAATATGCCCCTCAGAGTGCAGAGATGGTGCTTTATGGCTTACAGAACATCTTCACATCCACAAACACGTTTTATAGGCACAATAGCAGCTTGCTGTTCCCACAATAAGCCCCTATTTCAAGTTCCTGTGCCTTTGCATTCACTGTTCTCTATGTGTAAAAATTCTACATGGTTTACTTCAAGTGCCTCCTTCTTGAAGCATTCCCTTGAGTCCAGGCAGAATTAGTCTCACCTTCCTCTGTGCTCCCAGACACTCTGTACACACCTGCCATGTTCATAGGTAGCATACAGTAGGTATTGGACTATTGCTTTGTCTTCCTCACTGGAACACGACCTCCTCAAGGGTAGGGGTAGATCTTACTCATTTCTAAGTACTCAGCTTCAGCACCAAGGCTGGTGCGGGATAGGTGCTCAACTTGTTGACATGAAGTAAACAACCCAGTAAGGGCAAGCAAGGCTGTTAGCATCACCTCCATTTGAGAGAGGAGTAAACTACAACTCAAGGAAGGATGAATCACCTTGCCTAAAATCCCTCAGCTAGTAAGCGATGAAGCTGGGATTTGAGCCTAGATCAGTTTAACTCCAAACTTGTGCTCTTTCAGCACCACGCTTGACAGTCATCTCCATCATCATAACCACCACCACCATCATCATCCTCATCTTTCCAGCGCCAACGTTGGACCAGGACCGCAGGAAATACTAGTTGAATGAATAAAGCACTACTGTGGTCACTGTAACTATCACTCTCTCCCTCTTGTTACCTGTCCTAACTCCTCTCTCATACCTCTTTCCAGGAGTCAACATGTGTCTCTCTCTCTCTCTCTCTCTCTCTCAAACACACACACACACACACACACACACACACACACACACACACACACACACACACACACACACACGCGCGCGCGCGCGCGCACACACATGTGCACAGGGTTGGGGGAGGGGGAAAGAGAGAGAGGACAAGAGACATAGCTGCATTATTCTGGCATTCTGGAAATCATGTCCAAAGAGGATCTTAGGATTTGACTCGTATATATGTGGCTCTTATTTGATGGTGCTATTTTAAACAGTTCTCAGTTGGGAGGCTGGCAGCTCTGATTGCTTTTCAAAGCCCTGTCTTTTATCACCATAGTTTTCTTCATACATAAATCCAGGCTGCGTCCCCACCTTCTGTTTCCTTTCTGTCTTTGAGCTGAGGAGTAAGCAACATGCAATTTAGTAGCTGGGCTAGAGGGGGACCGGATTGCTTCAGAGACATCGTTGGTTTAATTGACTTGTTTGCTTTAGGATGAGTCATGTTCAGTCTGCGCTGTTATCCCTTAACTAGATGGTAGTGGTGGTGCTTTTTTCCCATTTCTTTCTTCCTTTTTCTTTCATTCTTCCTTCCTCCCCCTCCCTCCCTCCCTCCCTCCCTCCCTCCCTCCCTTCCTTCCTTCCTTCTTTCCTTCCTTCCTTCCTTCCTTCCTTCCTTCCTTCCTTCCTTCCTTCCTTCCTTCCTTCCTTCCTTCCTTCCTTCCTTCCTTCCTTCCTCTGTCTATCTTTTTTCCCTTGTCAAGCACAATCAGTGTTGATTCTGATGGAGCATAGGCCTGGCTTTGGAAGAAACAATGCTTCTTTTCGTTCCTGAAAATAGAAGGGGCGACTCCATACTTGGCTGCATTTGGATAATTGCTGAACTTCAAAATCCCCACCTGTTATCCTCCCCAAGGACAAGCTTATCCAAAACATCCTATCTTCACATTTCCCGCTCCCTTTACACCATCTACATGCAGGTAGTTAAGGCTCCTGAGGGGAGCCTATCAAACAGGTGTTTACATTCTTAAATTTCTAATCGGGATATTTCTGGAAACAGGTAAACAGAGCCTCTGAGTTCAGCAGAAAGGTCTTAGCAGCAGGGAGTAGGAAATTTATCTGCAGAATAAAAGACTGAATTAAGGTTTGGCAACCTTCAGTCATTAGAGAAACATAAGAAACTGTTCAGCACAGGTACTGACACCTAATTGGTTCCATAAATGTTTATGGATGGAAGGAAGAGAAGGAAGATGGGAGAATGCAGGGGGGAGGAGGGACACCTCCTTTACTGGTTTTTCCTTTACTCACTAGAGATGTCTGAAATCACATGTCTCTGTCCTGGGCCAACTTCTCTACCCATTTTCTCTAGACTCTTTATATGCAAAATGATGTCTGTAGATCAGCATCACCAGCAGCTTGTTAGATATGTACCGTATCAGGCCCTAACCCAGACCCTCTGTATCAGAATCTGCATTTTAAAAAGATCCCCAGGTGATTCAAATGCTCGTTAACACATCGATTTAGAAAATTTCATACAGTTTTAAAGTTTCAATTGCCATCTAAACACCGATGAATCATAAATATGTTTCTTTAACCCTGATATTCTCAGGAACTTTAGATTCTAAATGCCCACTGCCTCCTGGACTTTTTCATTTGGAATCCACAGGTCATCTCAAATTTTATATGACTGAAAGACAGCTCTTGGCCCTGCAAACTACTTCTCTATGTTTCCTCTTCCCCAGAAATGGCACCACCACTCACAACGTTAGTCAAGCCAAAAAATGTGCATGTTATTTTTGATTTTTCTCTTCTCCTCACTGCCAGCATTCATTTTATCAGCTAGTCCTGTGCATTATTCCTCTAAGCAGATACATTCTCCCACTTCTCTCTGTTCTCACCCTGAGAGTCCCAGCCCGAGCCACCCCATCATTTTTTGTTTGAATTACTATCTGCGTCCGCTTCTGCAGCATACAATCTATTTGCCAAAAAGCTGCTGGAGAAATCATTTCAAAACATGCATCATTCCACATCTCTGCTTCACATTTCATCTAGAATGTGATAGAACATTTTTTTTTTTACTTTAGGGAAAAACCCAATGGATCTATCGCCTACCTACTTCTCTGACCCAAATCTTGTGTCCCTTGTCCCCTTTTCTACTCTGCTCCTTGCATGAGGCCTCCACCTCAGGGCCTTTGCACAAACTGTTCTCCTGTGTGGAATTCTCCTTCTGACCCCACATGCTGGTTCTTTCCTTGTCACTCAAACCTCAGCCCAAAAGTCACCTGCTTAGAATAGCTTTTCCTTATCACATAACCTAAACTTGCTGAAGTTACATCCTAGGATAGTCACCTGCATAGCACATGTCACTGACTTTGTACTGTTTGTTGTCATATGTGCAGGCGTATATTTTTTGCCTCTCTGTCCTGTAATGTAAGCTCTTTGTGAGCAGACCCATTTATATCAGCTGTAGTGTTCTAGTGCCCACACAGGCAAGTTTCCTGCTCATTTGGGTTACTATACAGGTCAGTACTATCATTTTACATATAGATGGTTGGACGGAACTTTCTCAGTTGTCCAGGATTAGTAACTAGAACCCAAAGCTGAGGACAAAGGGAAACCAAGTACCAAGTAAATAAGGCAGAGACTACTTGGAGGACTCTGGAACCCTCAGTCATCATCCTAGTTCTCCCCCATCTCCATCTGTTTATACAAAGGAGGAGAGGACGATGGCAGGTCAGAAGTTGTTGGCTTAGGAGTTCTGTGGCTTTTCCTTCCCTTCCCCAGTGGGTGTTCTTCCCAGTTAAGTGAGGGGTGATTTCAAGAAGTGGAGATCGGCACCTCTCTTTCAGGTGGGCTGTCTATCAGTACATTGGATTAGCTGATCTGCCCCATGCCAGTCTAAACAGGGGACCCGTAAGACTTTGCTTTTGCCTACGATAGAGCCATCACTGGTTTCTTACAACACAAGAGTGTGAGTGCCAGCTACAGCTAGTCAAGAAAAGAAGAAACAGCCGGAGATAAGAGATACTTAGCCCATGCCATGTCTCCCTGTGCACCACTATCCCAGAGCAGAACGGGACTAGAGGAAGAGGAGGTGTCCAGGGATCAGACACGCTCATCCCTAGGCCTGCCGAGGGCAGGAGTGAGATGAGAGTGAGCATCAGTCTGGGTGAGATTGAAGTTTTAAGCCCATCCAATCAGGCCTGGAGATTTTTATTCATAAAAGTGACCAGAAAGCTGAGAGGTCTGCCAGACATATGCTTAAGGGATAGATTCATCAGAGCTTGAGAGAAAACAGTGATGAGAGAAAAATAAAACTCTTCCACGGTTGCATTCCATCAAGTTCAATCTGGTCAATAAATCAGCTACAACTTTCCACTGACGGGCCATAAAATGTATAATCTTCCTAGAAATAATAAAGGATTGAACAATACAGCCTCTAATTCACACTTGCCATTGCACGAGAACTCTGAAATAGAACTATTCCACTTTGTAGATGGAGACTGGCTGGTGAGTTTGGGTAAAGGCCTGTGGTGAGGTTGTATTAAGGAGAGTTGGGTAATGCATTTGTTTCTCACAGTTTAATTTTTGAGTCTCTCAATTCTATATGACATATCCCTGACAGTCTGTGAACTCTTTAGATCAGAAACCACTTCTCAGTTATTTTTCAGTTTCTTATAACACCTAGGCCAGAGCACAGGAGACAATAACTATCCACTGAGTTATTCAGAAAAATAATTTATAGATTCAGTTCGTCTGTTTTAGCTAGACCTTGACCAGGTAAGTTTCAGCTGAAAAATCAACTAACTTTGGGTGGGAAGATTAGTGCTGAGTCCAATGATGCTATTTGTCAGCTGTATAAATTTGGGCAAGTCATACATTTTTCTGAGCCTTGGTCTTCTCACCTATAAAGTAGCAATGGTCATACCTATGTCACAGGTTGTTGTGTGGATCAGATGAGATAGCACATATGAACACACTGGGCACACAGCAGCTATTCCAAGATGCGTCTTGAAGCCGTGAACTCAAGCACAATCTTTCCCGCCTCTACCCTCTACAATTGTTTGACAAAGGTCCCCTTCTCCCTCTTTGTTCTTTCCCTCCATGTCCTCCTAGATTATACATGCAGGCTGAATCCACCCTCTCAGACACATAAGAGACACGTGTGAGTAGGCTGAAAGACCTTTAAGAAAAGACCAATATTTGCATATCTATTATAACTACTCACTGTTTGACCTGTTTCATTACAATTTCTATTTGGATAATATGTAAGGTCAATACTGTCACTGTTCTGGAAAATTCATTTTTTATTAAAGCAAAATGCACTGTATTTATAGAGATAACACCTTAAAATGCTACGAGGGAAGGTGCACCAATTACTATGGCTCCCTTGATGGGGCACGTTTACATGCTCCATGTTTTATATGTTCCAGGGAGAGGGATCTTTACCTGTGTTGATGTATTTCATGTGTCATCCCTCCACTGAACTTGAATAGGTCTGAGGCCTCGAACATCCTTTCTTACAGAGCTGGGTGCACTGAGGGGGACAAAAAGAACCAAAAAAGCTCTCTTTTCTGCACTCCTACATTAGTGTGTTCCCATGCCATAGCATTTCTATAACGGAGCTTCTTGCATTAGACCATGAGCTACTGGAGAACAGGCACAGTGTGTGGGACATACTAGAGGCTCAATAAATGTTTGTTGAATAAGCAAAACATGAATACCTGGCACAAAGCAAGAGCTTGTTACTTGCTGAACTGCTTTCCTCTTAGAGAGGTAGAATGGCATAACGAAGGAAAAATACACATGGATTTTAAGCCAGGAAATCTTGAATTCAAATCCTGGTTTTATCACTTAACTAGATATGTGGCAATGTATTTAACTAATTGAACTTCAGGTTTTTTTTTTTTAATTGAGTAAGGGAAATACTTGTGATAGTTATCATTTTACAGTTCCTAGCACATAGCAGATAAAATACCTTATAATTCCATTTTCCTAGACTCCTACCTTTTTGACTAACAAAGAAGAAAGCAGAATTGTTGGTATTTTCTTACTTTTCATTCTATTCTGCCCAAGAGTCTTAGTCCATTTTCTGCTGCTTATAACAAAATACCTGAAACTGGGCAATTTATTAAAAAAATAAAATTCACTTCTTATAGTTTCAGAAGCTGGGAAGTCCAAAGTCCAGGGGGTGCATCTGGCAAGGGCCTTTTCCTTGTTGGTGACACTACACAGCAATGTAGGATGTCACTTGGCAGTTGGCTCAGCAAGAGAGAGCTAAGCTTCTCCTTTGTTTAAAAAGCCATGATAACCACACCCATGACCACACCCATCAATAGATTAATCCATTCATGAGGACACAGTCCTCACAATCTAATCACCTCTCAAAGGCCCCACCTTTCAGTTACCATAATAGGATTTCCCACTGTCTTAACACTGTTAGAGTGTGGATTAAGTTTCCAATACATGAACTTTTGGGGGACACATTTGACCCACAGCACCAAGTTAACAAATCTAATTAAAATATGGAAAGTCTTTTTGAGTATATATTTTATGGTATGTTCTACAAAGGCCTTAACTTTTGTTTTTCTTTTTTTTTAACCCTCCACTAATTTCATACTCAATAAACATCTAATTAGCCTTGTCATTTTGATATGGAGGAGTCTGTAGTTCCTAAAACAGAATCTTATACAGGCTAGGAAAATCTGTAAAGCACTGATGTCATGGTGGCAGTGGGCATCTCTAGTTACTTTTAATATATAAGAAGGCCTAAGGGAAAATAAACACTTAGCTGTTTTAAGCTTCCATGTGCTAACTCAAATGTCAAATCTATGTGTGTTTTGGCTGGAATGAAATCAACTCAGAATCGTAACCTTGGTTATCTCCTGGTAATCAAAATGTCAATGGGTGTTTTAATGTATTTTTATTTACTAAAACAATGAGAAAATAATTTACTCATACCTTAAAAATTAAGTCTATTTGATAAATTAAATATTTCAAAGCATGGAATTTATGATAGAGGGCACAAATAAATGGACTTCTGGAGGAAGAGAATCCTTGGTGTAGATCCAATTCTGCAACATCCTGTAACTCAAGGCAGGGACGTTTATGTAGATGTCTTCATCTGTTTGGGCTAAGTAAAATACCATAAGCTGGGTGGCTTATAAACAACAGAAATTTATTTCTCTCAGTTCTAGAAGCTGTGAAGTCCAAGATCAAGGCACGAGCATATTCAGTGTCTTGCATGGGCCCACTTCCTGGTTCATGCAGCTGTGTCTTTGCTGTGTCCTCACATGGCAGAAGTGGATAGGGAGTCTCTGGTGTCTCTTTTACAAAGGCACTAATCCCACTCATGAGGGCTCTATCCCATGACCTAATCATTTCCCCAAGCCCTTACCTCCTAATACCATCACTTTGGGGATTAGGATGTCAATATATAAATTTTGGGAGGACACAAATATACAGGTCATAGCAGTACACTACACTGCAAATGGCACCCCCTTGGAATTGTGTAATGTGTTGGTCTTGACTAGATCCACTCTACTGTCTCTTATTACTTTGCTGAACAGAGGTAAAAGGAGCAGAGTTTGGAGAATCAGAGCTAGCACCCATTAGCTGTTGCCCTTGATGAATCTCTGAACTTACTTTAACCATAAATGGTGGTCTCTTTCTCTGTAAGTGTTAAATACATGTGTGATGGCTGTTTACTCAGAGTCTGACCATATTGATCAGTGACAAGTCTACTTCCTCATCAGCATTTTTCAATATTCAATATACATTTATTATTATAATAGGAAGGGTGAGTTGCAGACGTAATTTCAGGTACAGCATTTTGAAGAAGACACTGGGATGTATACTCACCGTTTCCCTACCTTGTGTCTCCAGCACAGATAAATTTAGAGGAGGCAGGGGAAGCATCTAGGCACAGAGGAAAAGGGAGAATTTCTGGAGAGAATATCAATGCTTCCTAAGTGCATCCACTGGAGGAAGCGCCTTACATATGCAAGTTGGGCCAGACTGAGACATGTCTGAGGTGCCCTGGGCAGGCCAACAACAAAGCATCCCTTCAAACTGATAGATGAAGAGAAGAGGCTGGGGCCACCAGGGGGTGGTGTAGAGAAGGGCAGCCAGTGACAGAAGTGGTCAGGGGCTCTGTATTCGTCCTGAGCTATTCAGTCATCCCACTCTGGCCCTTAACTTGCATGCCAACCCTACTCCCACCTCCAGGAAAATATCAGCCCTGAGGTTACCCAAGCTTATCCTCCTTAGAAGAGTACTTATCTAGTGTGCTTCTAGCAGGCTCCATAGGGGTCTCAACAGCCACCCCCCCCAACCTCCTCCCTTAAATTAAAATTGGTCATCCTTTGGTTGCCCGTGCTTTTGGGGTCGTATTCATGAAGTCTGTGCCCAGTCCTATTTCCTGAAGTGTTTCTCCTATGTTTTCTTTAAGAAGTTTTATTGTCTCAGGGTGTATATTTAAATCCTTAATCCATTTTGAGTTGATTTTAGTATACGGTGAGAGGTATGGATCTAGTTTCATTCTCCTGCATATCGATATCCAGTTATCCCAGCACCACTTGCTGAAGAGGCAGTCCCTTCCCCAGTGAATAGGCTTGGTGCCTTTGTCAAAGATCAGATGGCAGTAAGTGTGTGGGTTGATTTCTGGATTCTCTATTCTATTCCATTGGTCAGTGTGTCTGTTTTTATGCCAGTACCATACTGTTTTGGTTATTAGAGCTTTGTAGTATAGCTTAAAGTCAGGTAGTGTTATGCCTCCAGCTTTATTTTTTTTGCTGAGCATTGCTTTGGATATTCGTGGTCTTTTATTGTTCCATATAAATGTCTGAATAGTTTTTTCCATTTCTGAGAAAAATGTCTTTGGAATTTTGATGGGGATTGCGTTGAATTTGTATAAACAAATGGGATTATATCAAACTAAAAAGCTTCTGCACAGCAAAAGAAACAATTAAAAGAGTTAAAAGACAACCAACAGAGTGGGAGAAAATATTTGCAAAATATACATCTGACAAAGGATTAATATCCAGAATATATAAGGAACTCAAACAGCTTTACAAGAAGAAAACAAGCAACCCAATTAAAAAATGGGCAAAAGAGCTAAGTAGGCATTTCTCTAAGGAAGATATACAAATGGCCAACAGACATATGAAAAAATGCTCAACATCATTCAGCATCCGGGAAATGCAAATCAAAACCACATTGAGATACCATCTAACCCCAGTTAGGATGGCTAAAATCCAAAAGACTCTGAACGATAAATGCTGGCGAGGCTGCGGAGAAAAAGGAACTCTCATACATTGTTGGTGGGACTGCAAAATGGTGCAGCCTCTATGGAAAATGGTATGGAGGTTCCTTAAACAATTGCAAATAGATCTACCATACGACCCAGCCATCCCACTGTTGGGAATATACCCAGAGGACTGGAAATCATCAAGTCGAAGGTATACCTGTTTCCCAATGTTTATCGCAGCACTCTTTACAATAGCCAAGAGTTGGAACCAGCCCAAATGCCCATCATCAGATGAGTGGATACGGAAAATGTGGTACATCTACACAATGGAATACTACTCAGCTATAAAAACGAATGAAATACTGCCATTTGCAACAACATGGATGGCCCTTGAGAGAATTATATTAAGTGAAACAAGTCAGGCACAGAAAGAGAAATACCACATGTTCTCACTTATTGGAGGGAGCTAAAAATTAATATATAAATTCACACACACACACACACACACACACACACACACACAAACCGGGGGGGGGTGGGAAGAAGATATAACAACCACAATTATTTGAAGTTGATACGACAAGCAAACAGAAAGGACATTGTTGGGGGGGAGAGGGGGAGGGAGAAGGGAGGGAGGTTTTGGTGATGGGGAGCAATAATCAGCTACAATGTATATCGACAAAATAAAATTAAAAAAAAAAAATTGGTCATCCTACTTTACAGAATCATGGTAAATCTAAAATTCTCCTGTTTGTTATGGATGTTCTCATTTGTTAGAGATCTTCTTGCCCCTGTTGAGGATTTGTCACATTCTATAGAGTGATGTGAGTGTCTGCCTGGCTCTGCCTACACGGAGAGTACCATTTTCCTCCTTTTATCAATGAGGACACTGAGACTCAGTGAGACTGAAGGACTTACTCCAGGTTACTCTCTGGCCACCCACCCTGCCATCCGCTCCTCTCCTGCCACTTCCCTCACTCCCACTGATCATCAGGCTATGAAATGGAGAGTTCCAGAATCTTAGGGTCAGAATCTAGCCAGGCCTCTACTTGCAGATGAGAGTGAGAGGCCAAGAGCCATTTGAGCCCATGAGCCTCTTTCCATTTCTCTAGGCTATTTCTCCTATTTGACTCTTTGAAGGCAGGGGCTGTGATTATGCATGAGTTTGTGGCAAGAGACCCCCTTAAGCCTAAGGTAAGTTCATTTCCTTAAATGGATACCTATGCACTTGACAGGGCCAGGTCCAGACATTGCCCTAGAGAACTTCTCTTTTGAATAGAGCTCAAAGAGCTACTGCTAACAATTGCTGCTCACACATTTTTTCCATTGGACACTGCCATGGCCTGCATCCTGGGACATGAGGATATGATTCAGATCCAGGTACCAGAGCAATGATCTGGCACTGAGAAAACCAGACTGGGTACCACTTCCAGAACTGAGGGAAAAGCAGGGGCTCAGGATATTGAGCAACCAAGGAGCTCAGATACTCAAACAAAGACCATGTTAAGACCAAGATCCATGCACAACGAGCATCCTAATGTCATGTGCCAGTAAGCTTCTAGGCTTAAAATTTTCTCCTAAATAGGGGCAAGGTAAGTTTCCAAAGACTCAGGTGTGCTAGGACTGCAGGCAGAGGTAAGGGGCAAGATGCTCTTCCAGCTCAATACCCTGTTCTGAGCTCACCTTCCCCGTGAAACTTCCCAGATGGTCTACAGCCAGCCCCAACCACTTGAATCTCCCTAATGTCCTCTTGATAATCTAAGTCAGGGTCAGGCACCTTTCTGAGATATTCTGCCAAGTCTTCCTTTGTTCATTCTCATCTGAGCTCTAAAAACCTTTCAGGAGTGGCATGCCAAACACTTCATTTATTCACTTTAATTTAGGGTTTCATGTACCAAAAAATCATTCCAACGTGTGTAAAGTCTCATTGTAAGGAAAAGCAAAAATCACTGTAAACCCACACAATTGGAATCACAGAATCAGAATGTTGGATAATTTAGTCCCAAAACTTCATTTTAAAGAAGAGAAACTGGGGCCCCAAGAGGACAAAGATGTCACCTGAGGTCTCATAGCTGTTAGGAGCAGGTCCAAGCTAGAGCCCATTGAAACTTCAATTTTCTTTTTACTCAATCGCCGTCTGCTTCTTAAAGGCAAATTTGAGTCTCAAACATAGAGCATCTGCTAGCAACACTAAGAAAACTGAAACCTGAAAGAAAGTCAGCAGTTTTTTTGCATCTAGAGGTATGGATTTCTCCAGCATTCAGAGAGACTTCTAGCCTCACATTATTTTACTGATCTCAAGGGAAGGCTTATGGTTTGGTGAGAAAAGCATAGACTGACAGAAGTCAGAGTTTGGATTCAGTTCAGCCACTCAGTGTAGAGTACATTATTTAGTCTTCTCTGAGACCCAGTTCATTCAAAGGTAAAGAGAAAAAATAATCGTCTCCTAGAGTTGCTAGGGGGTATATTCGCCAGGGCTTTGTAGGAGACAGAACCCATGTTAGGTGGTCCAATAATTGGAACCTCTTATAAAGGATTGGCCACAAAGTGCTAGAGGGACCAACAGAGCAAGCCAGGGAAGGTGAGGCAACCCCAGGATTAGCAGGTGTAGGAAGCCACTATTTCCCCCAGGGCTGGAGGGCAAAGGGAGGAGGAGGTACTAGTCAGAGCCAGGTGGGAGCTAGAAAGTTGGAGGGTAGTCATTCGTAGGGGAATCAGTCAGAACCTGGAGTTACTGATGAGGCTGCCTGGCAGGAGCTCAGAGCATGGTTGGAGGGGCTGATTGTTGGAAGCTGGAACCTGGAGAAGATGTAGCCACTGCTGGAGACTGTGCCCAAAGCTAAGGTGACAAAGTGAGAAACACCTTGACTTCTTTTCTCCTTCCCTCCCTCTTTCCAGTTTCCCTCTATAGCCTCCCATTGGCTGAATAGAGGGGAAGCCTTTTGGCAAGAGAACCTCAGAAATGTAGTTTGCAGGATTAACCTTCCTGTGACAAAGAGTGGACCAGAGAAGCTTAAGAATGGACCTGAGTACAAACAGGAGTTAAATGACCTCCTGCATATCAAGCACATCAAGCTCCTTGCATTGTGCACAAAGGTGGTCCTCCTCCATTTGACACAATTACTAGGCTCCAGGACACTAGAATAAACCTCAGAGGACTGTCCTTACCAGCTGTCTGGATGTGGTCATTACCAGGCTCCTACCAAGGTCAAGGTGTCTGGAGCCAGCTTCCTATGTGTATCCTATTCACCACAATGATCATCATTCCCTATGCTTTATAAAGTGCCTTTTCTATCATGTATTTAATCGTCAGAACCCAATGAGTCATATGATAAAATGGACCGTGAAATTGCGGCACAGAGAGGATAAGTAAGTTGCCCAAAGTCAAACAGCTAATAGGTGGCAGAGTCAAGTTTGAATTGAAATCTGACTCCAAATTTGGTCCTTTCACCTGTAGATGCTGCCTGCTCCACTAGTGTGCCCACTGAATTCTTGAGTTTTAAATGTTTCACACATGATGTTTCATTTTCCCTTCTAACAGGCTATTATTTTCTCTCATTTCTAGATGAGGAGATACTCAGGTCCACTGAGGTAAATGACTTGCCCAATGTCACGTAACTCATCAGTAAGAGGTTCTGGAAAGGGAATGATATTTGTAATCCAATGAGCTTCCCATCATTAGAGCTAGTCAAGACAGTGATCCCATGCCTGATGTGGCAGAACGGATGCCCACATATGCTCGATGACTGGACGGAATCATTGAACTTCCAAGGGTTCTCTCTGGAACCCCAAGTTTCTGAAGAAAATTATTTATGCAGAGAAACTCCGTTTTTGTCTGTTTCCTGTATTGAGCTAACCATGTAAGTTGTTATTTGCACAAAATGATTCCAATGCCATAAAACAAAAGCAAGTTGAACTCTACTAAGTGACCTTCAAAGTCTTTTTTCCAGCTCTGATTCTGTAAACTCATGAAATAACAAACACCAACCACGTACCACTGTTGCAACTGTAATATGGGGGCCTGTACAGAAGACAGGATCTTCTCGTAAAAGCTGAATGAATGAGTAGCTATTGCAAGGAGTTCAGTGGGTGACAGCACAGGGGCCTTTGTTTCTGCTTCTGGCCAAGGAAAATTCTGATCAAGCTGCAGGCTGCCTACCCATTCATCTGCAGCAGGAAGTGGACTTAGCATCTGTGTGAGCCGGCCTCCCGTATTTTTCCTCCAGTTAGGCCTAATCAAAATGTTTTCTGTCTCACCTGGTAAGTGCTCAGGGCTCAGAGGAGGATCTGAGGGATGGCTATGGCCTCATCACTTTCTCGTTACTGAACTGCAGTTGCTAAAAGGCCCATTTCTCCTCCGTGTCTCACTCCGAGCTGAGACAGGCAATTTCTTCTGCCGCTGGAAGCTGCTCTTGACAGCAGCAAAAATCTATGGAATTGACCTGAGAGGGGGTGGGAGGAAGGGCAGATTGCAACCCCAAGGAAGGCTTAGGTCAGAGGTGAAGCTCAGAACTGGTAGATGAAATGAACCTCCCAGCAGGAGCCTCCTTGGATAATAAGAGGCTCATCCCCCTGGGATGGGGGCAGGGAGGAGGGAAGGCCAGAAGTGCTCTTACACATGGGGGCAGCTAGGGAGGGCAATTGGAGTATCTCTGGTCCCCTAGGTACAGAGGAGGTGGGGAAGGGGCTGCTGATTGGAATGGAAATGTGATGGTCAGGCAAAGCCTCCAGCTGCGTTTATGCATCCTTTGCTAGGATGCTGGGAGGAGGGTACCTGACAGCCCCCATTAGAGGAGGAGAAATGGAGGAAATTAAGCATTCTTCTGTTAGGGGAATCCCCGAGACTGGGGAAGGAATGAGCCCCTGCTGAATGCATTACTGAGGGAGTACTGTTTCCATGAGAAGAACAAATAACGCAGAAATTTCCCTACTTTGATGCAGTGAATTCTGATTTGGACTGCACTGGGTGAAACATCCCTGCATGGCTCTCAGTATCCCAAAGCAGACATAATTCTTTTCCTTTGAAGGATGTTATAGGTGGCCCGGGGATGGAGGAAAACAGGAGCCTGCAGCTGAGTTTGGTTCAGCTGGGAAATGGGTTGTTCCAGGTAGTGGTGAAATAAGACTACTGAGATAGGTTAGATCTGGAAGTGCCTCAAATTCTAGGTTATGAGATATGGTCATAGTTTCAGGGTGACAGAGAATTATGAAAGTCTTGTGAGCAGTGGGCTGATAAGAACAGAACTGTGCTTTTGAGGATAATTCTGGCAGCCCAGGGAAGGTGAGCTGAAGGGGTTAAATGGGACTTTTTCCTCTTTTTACTTCATTGATGAGCAAATACATCTATTCCACGAGGCAGGGATGCCATTAGAAGCCTGTCACAGTAGCAATAAAACAGAGAGGCTGAGAGACCTTGTCAGATTGGGAAAGGGTAGTGATAGGATGGTAGAAAATGACAATACTTTGAGTATTTAATGAGCACCTACTTTGTGCCCAACACTATATGTGTATTGCTTCATTTAACCCTTACAGTAACCCTGCAAGTTAAATATTAATATTCTGCTGTTGCAGATGAGAAAACAGGCTCAATTAACCTCACAATGTGACTTTAACCAGCTCACAGCTTCATCTGCCGAGAGAATAAAGAGTCTTTCTCAAGTTCACTCAACTCAGCCTGCCGTCATGTTTCCTCTCAAGATGCAGAGTTTTATACCCAGAAGGCACTTTTCAGATTATCTAGTTCCCCTTCCCCATTTTGTAGAAGAGAAGACTGAGTCTGGGGGTAGAGGGAGAGACACCTCAGGTCTGTGATCTCTCTGTTCTTCCAAACGGCCTCTCAGTCTCAGTTGTCAATACTGAGAGCCTTCATCTCCTCTGAAGCTCACACCACACTCCCAACAGACAGGAAATTGAGTTAAACCAATTATGTTCCTGGCACAGTTTGAGATGAAGTGATTGTCAGGAATCTCATCACATTCCCCGCCCCCCCCCCAACTGGGCCACTAATTTCATCTCTCACCCCTTTAATCTCTGATGCTCAGTTATCCCTATTCTTTATCACAAGGGTCACTTTAAATCACCTACTATGTTCTCAGGCACTCCCTTGCTATACCATCAATTAATTTAATCCCTGCAACAACCTTCTGAGCTGAGCAGCATTGTTTGTTTTGACAGGTAAGAACACAGGGGCTCAGAGAGGTTAATAAGTCACCTGAGGTCACATAGCTAGAAAGTGGCACAATAGGATTCAAACATGGTTTGGTCTCTTCCAAAGTCTCCTTCATGAAAAAAACTCTCCCCCTGTTTTTATGCCGTTTTACATTCAGCAGACATTTTCTGAGTGCCCACTGTATGTCAGGTACAGTGACAAGCCCTGGAGACCTGCCCCAAAAGTAAGCAGTGCATCCCATGCTCTCATTGAGACCCTCACAGGAAGGACAGAGGTTAAGCAGCAGTGTTTTTATTCTCTCGTCCTTCAAAGTGGTCGGAACCCATGCGTCTACAGCACCTGACAGTACACAAAGCATTTTATATTCATTATCTTGTTACAGCCCAATGACCACCCTGGAAAGCTCGCAATTTCTGCGCCTTCTTCCCATATACAAGATGAGCTGGGAAATAGAGTAGACGGCTCCAGCAGACCTGAGAGGGTGGTGGTGTGCGTGCGGCCATGCAGCTGGTCATGCGGTCCAACCTCGTGTCCACTGCTTTCCACGCAGCACAACGTGAACTCTGGGTCTTTCTCCCCTTTTCCCTCCCAACTTTTTGTTAGTTAACCTTGACTCTCTCATTTATCTGTGATGAAGCTTTCTCTGTAGTCTCCCTCGCAGCTCTAAGCTGATACCTTGTGCCTTCTCACTCTGTCCCGGGGCTACCTGTGTTCACACTCTGCAGACCTGTGATTCCTTGTGTGGCCCTCTTTTCTCTTTCAGATTTGTTGGGACTTGAATGGCCCTTGAAAACCATTCTGCTCCATTTCAAAAGTGTAAGTCTCAGGAACTAGAGCAGGTCCTACAGTGCACAAAGTTCTGTCCTGTTCTTCTTCTGTCTATCTATCTATACATCCACCCATCATCTCAACCAACCTTCCTTCCTTCCTTCCTTCCTTCCTTCCTTCCTTCCTGCCTTCCTTCCTTCCTTCCTTCCTTCCTTCCAACTATCCATACATCCATCCACTCAACAAACGTATATTGAGAGCTATTGTGTAACAGACACCATTTAAGCCCTAGAAACACAGCAGAGATCAAGACATACAGGTTTCCTCTTCTCACAGATATTATAGTAGAGCAGACAGAATATAATTATGAAAACAAATAAAGGTTTCAGATAGTGGTAATTGCAATGAGTAAAATAAAATAAAATGATGAGGTACAGAATGACTAAAGGATGCTGCTTAAGTCTGGATGGTCAGAGAGGGCCTTTTGGATTAACGGACATTTAAACTACAACCAGCTCTTTCAAGATTTGGGGGAACAGTCTTCTGAGAAGAGAAAATAGGAATTGCATAGGCAAAATGCTGGCCACCAGCACTACCAATCACTCAATTCAGATTCACTTGATTTTCCCAATATTCTTAATACAGGAAAAAAGTACAAGGATTCTTAGTGATTCAATCCTGTTTTACAGAGAAGATAATGAAAGATCAGAGTGTTCAGGAGCCTTTCTCCGGATCACCAGGGATGGTGTAGCAGAGATAAAAAGGCATGATCTGAAGGAATGCTCATTGGAAAAGCAGCCAGGAGACCTGGATTCCAAGTTCAGCGCCACACTAACTTGTTTTGTGCACATGCATAACTCGCTTTCCCCATGCAATACTTGGTTTTCTCACAATCAGTTATAGAATTTTAAAGTGGCACAGAAGCCCAATATGAAAAACAAGTAAAATAAGAATGCTAATATTTACTGAGTGCTTATATTGTGTCAGGAATTTTTTGTTGTTAGAATTGTTTTTCAAAATTTCTATTTATTATTAGTATATTCATTTTTACAAATACTGATATTTGTTCATGTCCCTTGCCCAACTTATCACTTCCCAAGCCCCCTCCCTCCCTCCCCACTCTGCAACTTATTTTTTTATTTTAATTTATCAATATACAGTGTAGTCGATTTTCATGTCCGTTTACCAATTCCTCTTTCCCTCTTCCCTGTCTCCCCTCCCACCCATCAACATCATATCTGTTCACTTGTCTTAACAAGTTCAAGGAATTGTGATTGTTGTGTCTTCCTCTCCCCCCTCCCCGCCCCACCCTGCCCTGGCATTGTTCTAAGTGCTTTACATGCAACAACTTTTCTAATCCCCCCAACAACCCAATGAGATGAGATAAGTACTATTATTATTTAAATATTAAAGGCAAGGGAGACAAACGTAGTGCAGTTTTCCCAAGTCCGACAGACAGTAAGTGATAGAGCTGGATTCAGACCAGGACATCTGATTCCAGAGCCCAGTTCTCAAGCCTTACGCAGCACTCCCTCCCTCAAAGGGCAATAGAACAGGGGCCTGTGTTGAAGCTGGGGAGAGGGATCAGGAGCCCTGCCCCTCGATCCATGTCTTCTACCCAAAGACGTTCCCCTGGACCCTGGGATTTGTGAGACAGTTTGAAAGCCTGAGGATGAGGGAAATGTAAGGACTTTCCCATCCTTAAATATTGTGGTTCCAGGAAGAAGCAGGCCCCAACTGGGAGGATGAAATGAGATTTCAGAACTATTTCTCATCAGAGATCATAAGTGTCCTGGGAGGGAGATATGATTAAGGATAAGGCACATATAGAGGCAAAGAAGTCTCAGTGGGTGGAATCCATCAGCCCTGGGATCATTTGACAGTTTCCAGGAGGGAACTGATGTCTGTATCTCTCTAACCCTTTGTAGGCAGACCTGAGAAAGGGGTGGCTCTGGGATCAGGACACACTGGACTCTCTCCAGACCATCTCCACCCATGTTTTTCCCTCTTTCATCCAGCCCAGAGGCATTTCCCTGTCTGGTTTCGCCAATTGATACTAACACACTGGTCTATGTGGACCAAAGGATCCTTCTTTCTATCCTGGGCATAAGGAGGACAAGTTTTCTTAGTTCCACTGAAGTGAGGTTGGCAGAAAGTACTGCATGGGAATCATGGGTTCTGAAGTCAGACTGCATGGATTTAAATTCCAGCTGCCCTTCTCATAGCTTCTGATCTTGAGTGATTTTTAACCTCTCCAGTACTTAGTTTTCTCATCATAATGGGGGCAACATATTGACATACTTAACTCATAAGACTGTTAAAAATTTAAGTATGATAACATGTGTGAAGCACTTAACATATTGACTGACATTTGGTAACTGCTCAGTAAACATTCTTTTTTTTTTTCCCTTCAATGCAGCACATATTAGAAAGAGAGGGAATAATGGTGCTTCTTAAAATAGATTTCTTATCAAAATTTAACTGAAGTTTTATTTAAGATGAGATGGCTTGGTTCTGCTTACATTTTATTTATTTATTTTAAAAATAATTTATTGAATATTAATAATTACCATGAACTAGGCTAATGTGGAATATACAAAGATGAAGAAAACGTGATTCCACCATACGCATCTCTTGTTCTTGCTTTGACCTCATGCTCTAGCCATTTTTCTTCACTCTTTGGGTATGCTCCCCATGTAGTGAGATAGAAAGAGTACCAGACTTAGAGCTAGGAAATCTGATTGTAGACATAAACTCTGTATTTCATGACTGTGTGACCTTGGGAAAGTAACAAACCTGTCTGGGGCTCAATTCATCCCAATTTAGAGAGTTTTGGACTAGATGATACCAAAGGTCACTTCTAATCCTGAGATTCTAAGAGATTCCCTTAAAGGAAGGGTTGAAGCTGCATTGAAGTCACCAATGATCTCAGTTTCTCCTGTGATAACTTCCATTATCCAGTTCTCAGACACGGCTGAATATCCCTGGAGTAAAAGAAAGACAGAGTTGGAAGGAGCTAAGTGATGTTTCTAGAGTCATCAGACCTAGGTTCAAATCCTAGTTACACTATGTATCAGCCAAGTGACTACAGAGAGACTATTTCAACTCTCTGAGCTTCAATTTCTAATCTTTTAAATAAGGACAACAAACATATTTATCTTGTAGGGTTGTCATAAGGAGTGAATGAAATAACGAACAGTAAGTATTTAATATCATCAGCAATTAATGCATTTTAATACATGTCCCCCTACCATAAGTTCCCCATTTTTTCATGATCTCAGTTTATGTATCTCCTCTATCCTTTAATTATACTACATTCTAATTACTTGTATATCCATAACTTCCCTTGATTGTGAGCTTTTTGGGGTTAGGGGCTCTTCCCCCCTTTCTTTTGCCTAATTCCTGGACCAGTGCTACCAGCATCTTCGTAGACAATCAATAAATGTTTATAGTAACCAACTAAAACATGTTGGTACAGAGATACACAAATGATTGTCTCCTTTTTCTTATCCAAACACTAAAAACAGAAAAGTAGAACGATCTAAACCAAATATATAAACATGAGGTAGGTCTATTTTTGGTTTTGTAACAAATACCAAAATTTTAATTGATACAGAAAATAGAAACAAAGAAAAATGTAGAATTCTAGGAACATTTGGACAAGAGTGTTCAGCATCCTAGTAGTAGAGAAAACTCTAGCAGTTAGTGCAAGATGAGTCAGAACCATGGACGGCCAACCTAGCATTTCAGTCCTACCAGGGCTCTGGAAAAGAGCAAGAGCTATGCTTGGAGCATTTAAGGCACGTGGGAGACTGTTGGTGATGAAGCTAGAGAGACAGGCAGGAGCCGAGTCATGAATAGCAAGCTAAGAAGTTTGGTCATAAGCCTACAAGTAAAGGAGGCATGGACAGGCTTTATGCAGGGAGTGACACAACCAGATTTTAATCTTAGAAAAGATACTTTGAGCGTGGTGTGGAGACCAGATTTGAACAGCCAATGTAAGAATCCAGGAAATCATTTAAGAGAGACTTGTAACAGTTTAAACAAACAGTTATGAGGTCCTGAGCTGGGTAAATGTGGTAGGGATTATATAAAGGAGAAATCTGAGAAATCATAAGGAGATGGAATTTTGATGAAAGGGGATGGAGGGAGGTTTTGGATGCCTCCAGGATTTTCATTTGAGCTATGAGCTTTGATATAGGTGACAGTGCAGAAATAATAAAATTGAAAGCTAAAAGATGTTGAATTCAGCTCTGATATATCCAGTTCGAGGTGTCAGTTTGATATCATGTGGAAATATCCAGTACAGTATACAGGTTTGGAGTTCAAGAGAGAATGATGCATAGTGAACACTGAATGAATATGTGCTATGTTGCTATATGTTGCTAATCTAGCTGAGACCCTAGTGATTGATTCATCCATTCTCATTAGGATGCTGCTGATCACTGGAGCCCATGGGCATGGCCTACCGCAGTCTGAGGTCATAAATCCAAGCTGACCAACTCACTGAGACACCTTTTAATCTTACAGGCTCTCCCAAGATCAGCAACCTCCAAAGTTCCCCAGATCATGCCTGAGTTATGGCCTCTCTTGCTTCCAAATGTCTTATTTTAATGGCCCTAGTTTTCTAGAAACTCAAGTACTGTTGTCCTTTAGTAGGTTTATATATCTAGTCATCTCAAAAAATGCCATTTTCGTTATCTCTCCGGGCATCCCAGAATCAAATATTCAAGAATCTCAGAGATCAGAAGTGGTCTTGCAAATCAAGCACAGGTTTCCATTTTTCGAATGGAAATCTTGGGGTTGGTCAGTTAGCTCAGTTGGTTAGAGTGCAGCCTTATAACACTGAGGTCGTAGGTTCGGATCCCCATACCAGCCAGCTGCCAAAAAAGAAATTTAAAAAAAAGGGGGAAATCTCAAGGCCAAGGCAGATAGAATGAGTTTCTGAGCTTCCATTCCATTCAATAAAATGTTTATTTATTGTCTACCATTTGCCAAGCACTGTCTTAGGTGCTGAAAATAAAATGATGAAACTGAAAGATACGGACTCTGCTCTATTCCTTATGGTTTGCCAGGAAGGAGGTAAACACTACTAACCAGGCAACCACCATACAGCCTAGAGGAAGAGGTACTGTATTATGATCAATTAGGTACCACCCCACCACCCTCAAAAAAATAAATCTCTTCTGATGAGTAGCTAGTGCGTAGCAGAATAAAATCATGATATCACATATGTCTGACCCTAATTCTAAGTCCTTTCCAAATATGTCATGTTGCCTCCTTTATTAGGAGGGAATAGGATTTGCTAAAATCATGGTTGAGGAGTGGTTAAGGGCATAAGCTTGGAGTCAGACTACCTGGGTTTAAATTTCAACTCCTTACTTACTGTGACCTTGGGTAAATAACTGAATTCATCTGAGTGTTCACTTATCTGTAGAATGAAGATATGATCTTCTTTATAAGAATACTGTGGTTAATAAACGGTACTGATTTTTATTATGTTTTAGGTAAACTTCAGAGTTCTTCCCAGTTCAAAAAATGGTCTTGGGCTGGCCGGTTAGCTCAGTCGGTCAGAGCGCCACCTTGTAACACCAAAGTCGAGGGTTTGGATCCCTGTACTGGCCAGCGGCCAAAAAATAAATAAATAAAAATAAAAAAAATATTCTTCAATTGCTTCCTGTTATCTTAAGTGGTGGAGTAGGCGGCAAGAGCATGAAACTGGGAATTAGGATTATGGGGTTTTAGTCCAAGATTTGCTCCTAAGTAGCTATCAATTTTGGACCATGTGACTTCTCTGGGCCAGGGGTTTTCCCATCCTCCAACTGTGGGTTCAGATCAGATAATCTCTGAGATGCTTTCTTTTTATTGATAGATAAGAGAAATAGGATTTATTTTGGATACAGGAAAGAGTTGTAAAAATTAACCTTGACATTCATATGACACACTTTGCTCATCTCCCTTAACTCTTAATTTCTATGCTTCCGATTTCTGCACATTGTTTCTACCCTATAAATAATATTTACGTGAGTAATGCACTAACATTAGCTGGGTCTGTGTGGGGCCCAGAACATCTGGATAGAAACTGAGAAAAAGATATTGGCAGTCGCCCAGCTGTTTTTAACAACACACCCTCAAACACAGAATCCTTTGGATCTGCAATCTGGAAAAAAAGATGGAGATTTCAATAAACATCTGTCGAGATTCATCCTTTTCCAGCACCTACTATGTGCCACGTTTCTCTCCCTATGTAAGACAACCCTAAGAAACAGATATTCCATTTCAAACATGAGAAAATATTACCTAAGACTTGAGGTGAAGCGACTTGATTGAGGTCACATTAAGAGATAAGGGCCGATATGGACTCTAATCCAGCTTCCAATGTCAAATCTTAGTCCATTCTTGCCTAGACCCTTATGTCTATGTTTCCACCTGGAATAGAAACAACCACAGCAAATCATCCACGTGTCATGCAATTTTGTGATTTGGGAGGTTACAGCCCACATTTTTTCAGGACTTTGTATGTGCTCTCGATGAGGGAGAGACTATGATGATTAAAAGATATGGCTCCACCTGAACCCAGTTGTGGCCACTCGTGGACAGGGCTCTTATTGTATCATTCTAATGACCTCGCCCTTATGCATCCTTTCATTGGAGGTTGAGTAGGGGAGGGGAGTGGGCAAAGGAGACAAAATCCAATAGAAGCTGAAACCAGAGACCCTTGAGCTGAAGGATTTTTGGTTCAAGGGGCACAGCTCATCAGGGTAACAGATCTTCCCCTCTTAATCCTCATTCCTGCTCTCCTATTATTGTCTTAGGAAAATTGGGGGATGGATACCCCTAGCACCTAATAAAGAACAATAGAAAGATCTTGTGGGTGGGTTGAGGGGAGGAGAGGGAAAATGGGTACAGCAGGCAGTGGTAAACTCTTTCTGCTAAGTTTCTCCTACTAATGCATAGGAGAAGTCTATATAGAAAAGCACCCGTATGTATTTGGTTAGGAATGTCTTTCTTTTACTGATCAGCTTTCTCCTTGTTTTTTACAGCTTTTATTGCATTTAGTAAAATCAATGTTAGTTTATTTTATAAAGTAGAAATATTCTTTAAAAATTAGCTGTGATTAGAATTTTTAAAAGCAAATCCTATTCTTCTCTCTTAACTCAAATTATAAAATTGGAGCATTCAGTGAAAAAAAAAATATATTGGCCTAAGATATAACAAAATTATTCATCAGATTGCAGAATGTCTTATAAAATCTTGTATTTAAATATCAATTCTAGACAGGAATAGTATCATAAAATCTTCACTGAAGAGTAACTAAAATATTTCTGTTTGGAAAATTACCTTAAAGCTACCTTCATTGCTATTATAGAATAGCAATAAGCTAAAGATAACACTAAAGTTTTAGCCTGATAGATAACGCTAACTGAGATAAGGAATAAAAGAAAAAAATTAAGCTGGCTTAGGATGGGAAAAAATCAAGTGTCATATATACAGAAGTAGCAAAAATTTCTATGAGGTTTAGTGAGAATGTCAGACTCTTTCCCCTGAGTCTTTGGACATTTTTTTCTTTTTTTCTGAATAGTTTCTCCATATCCAACCTTTCTTTGGAGCTCCCCATAACCCTTATCCTATTTTTCTATAGCACTTATCACCTTCTAACATAATATAAAATGTTTTCATTATATTTTTGCTGTACTCTCCCATGTTTCCTACCAAATATAAAATCTCCGAGGACAGAGATTTTGCCTGTTGTGTTCATTGCTGTGTTCCCAGCACCTAGGACAGAGCCTAATGTGTAGAGAAATCTTGATACATATTTGTTGAATGAATGAAAAGCTTACCTTGTAGCACGTCTCCTCAATGAAACTTATTCTAAACAAGTTTCATCTTGTACTTGCTCCATCACAGCACTTTTCACATTTAAAAAAATCTTAATGGGAAATTCATGTAGCATTAATTAACCATTTTAAAGTGTACAATTCAGTGGCATTTAATACATTCACAATGTTGTACAAACACCACTCCTATCTAGTTTCAACACATTTTCATTATACTGAAAGAAAACTCTAGCCATTAAGCAGTCACTCCCATTCCCCCCAGCCCTAGAACCTGTCAACCACCACTCTGCTTTCTGTATGTGTAGGTTACCTATTCTGGATATTTCTTATGAATGGAGTCATATAATATATGTGATCTTTTTTGTCTGGCATCTTTCAGTTAGCATGTTTTCAAGGTTCACCCATGTTGTAGTATGGACCAGAACTTCACTCCTTTTTATGGCCAAGTAATATTCCATTATATGGATATACCACATTTTGTTTACCCATTCATCCACTGACAAACATTTGGGTTGTTTCCACATTTTTTCTATTGTGAATGATGCTGCTATGAACATTTATGTGCAAGTATGTGTTCACGCCATATTATGATTGCCTCTTTCCTCATCTGTCTCCCCTACAAAACCATGAACTCCACAAAAGCAAAGACTGAGTCTGTCTTGTTCATGGACGTATTCCCAGACTGAGCTGTGGCCTGTTCAATAAATGGCTGAATATGAAATGTTCAAGTCTCTTGAATTTCTAATTAAAATCATGATTGAAATTTCCTAAATACCAGAGAAACACAGCCTCTAAAAACTCAATAATGCCACAAATATAAAGGAATATCTATGCCTTAATTTCACATTAAGGCTAGCTGCAGGAGAGGGAAAAAAGATGAGGGTGGGTGAAAAGAATGAAGAACTCACCAGGGCCAAGGAGGAGGAAGTGGCAGAGAGAGTGGAAAAGCGTGGGGGAAGTGGAGTGTGACATAGGGGGAGGGGGAAAGAGAGGTGGACCCAGGAGGGAGATGGACTCCTAGGCTGCCAGGTGCCTCTCAAGCAGCTAAGAGAAGTCCTCTCTGCCCCCAGGAAACAGCTTTTTGTCTTTCATTTTCAAACATCAAAGTTTATTTCTGAAATAAAGGTTTGCTTTTGTGTCAAATTCTGAAGGTGTTCCCTAGATGTTCAAGAGTGACTTTGGCTTTTAGAAATAAACTTTTGAAATGGAGAATTGTCTTCAAACAATATTCACTATTTTTTTTTGTTTGGCTGAGCTTTTTTTTTTTTTTAGTTGTGGTAAAAAGCACATAAAAATCTACGCTTTTATCAGTTTTGAGGTATGCATTACAGCATTGCACATTGCTGTTCAACAGATCTCTAGAACTTTTTCATCTGGCATGACTGAAATTCTATATTCATTGCACTTAAGTAAGTATTTATTGAACACCTACTATGTTCCTGCAATGACTGCAAACCATTATTTCTCTGGGTAATTTGCTCCCTTCTCCATTTACATCTGGAGACCATGTCCATTTTTCATGCACTCATAATAATTTAAGCATATATTTTTATAATGATTTCCAGTTTATAAGGTGCTTTTCTTATATTTCCTTATAAGGTGCTACCTATTTATTCTGTTATTTGATCCTCTCCCAAACTGTTATTGAGAAAACCAAGGTCAAGAATGTACAAGTGGTTTATCCAAGGCCACAGAACTAGTAAGTGGTCAAGAATGTACAAGTGGTTTATCCAAGGCCACAGAACTAGTAAGTGGCAGAGTTAAGATTTTAAGGCAGTTTTTGAACATAAATTCTTCCCCACTGTATTATGCTACCAATGATTCATTCCAAATAACATTAAATAATGACTGTAGTACTGCCTCTTGGGTTTCTGGGAAAAGAGAAATATGCTTATAAAATAAATGTTGTTATTCTAGTCCAAAACATATAAAAAAAAAACTCAAGTTGCTTTTTTCTTTTAACCAACTCCTCTAATCTAAAATATTTTTCTTATTTAGCTTTTGTTTATTGTTCTGAGCATCATGAGTTTGCAAGTTTTAACCATTGTATCCAATAAGTACTAAGGTGTTAAAGCCAGATTTAGATACTTAAGTTAGATTTGCTAACTTATTTGCATGATCTTGGAAAAGTCATTTAACCTCGCTAAGTTTCAATGGCTCAATTTGTAAAATGGTGATTATAGTAGCATCTACCTTGTACTGTCCTAATGAGAAATAAATGAGATAATGTATCAAAATTGCTTTAAAAAAGGATTCTTCATCTCACTGAACCAATTCTTGATAAAAAACTGAATTCTTGCAGCTGGAAATTATGGAAAGAACCCAGAATTTGAAGTCAAATGGAGTTAAATGCCAATCTCTTTTCTGCCACTTACTGGTAGTATTGAGTTTGTCTCCTTATTGCAAAATGGAGATGATGATTCCTATCTCACTGGTTTCTTTCTTACTTTTCTTTCTTTCTTTCATTTCTTTCTTTCTTTCTTCTCTCTCTCTCTCTTTTCATTGCAGTATTATTTGTAATAGCAAAAAGTTGGAAACAATCCAAAAGCCACAGGTAGGGGACTGTTGAACCAACTAGGATAGATCCACGTGCTATGCAACTGCATTTCATTGGTTTCCTGTGAGGATATTTATAAAGCTCTTGAAACATAGTAAGTGCTCAGTCAATAGAAGCTACTATTATTTTAAATATTATTATTCTAAATTTAAATATCCCAACCGCACAGATCAAGAGGTCTAGGTACTCAGAGGAGACACCCAAGGCAAATTCAGCTGGGCACAGAATTCTCTCTTGTGGGGTCAGAACTTAGAAAACCCTCACATGCCACACCAGACTATGACAATGATGATTCACAACACACATCTGAAAGCCTAGACTCCAAAATGCCAAGGCCACTTGTATGTTGTGCATGTTTGCATCTGTGTCTTATTCTTCCTTCTGGTCCAAAGCTTTCACATCCAACTTAACCATCACTTACTGCGCAGCATCACGTGCTCAGCCCTGTGCTAGTCACTGTGTGAAACATGAAGGCAAATGGGATGGATCTGGGATCTCTTTTCAGTCTGCATTCCTCGGGGGATTCATTCAGTTCCATGGCGTTAAATACATCTAAATGCTGATGACTACTAAGTTTATTTCTTCAGTTCTATCTTCTCCTTTGACTTTCAGACTCATCTCCATCTGCCTATTTTCCATGTTCATTTAGACGTGAAGCACCCCAAAGGCAATGAGGCCAAAGCAGAACCCTTGAAATCCTCTCCTCCCACCTCCATAAGCCTGCCCTTCTCCAGTGTATCGTATTTCATAAACAGCACCATAATTGATTCAGTTACTTAGGCCAGATCATGGAGTAATCCATGATCTCTGCCTTTGTTTCATACCCTACATCCAATGCATCAGCAAATATCATCAGGTTTACTTTCAGAATATAATCCCAATCCAACCACTTCTTACCAGTTCTCTTTCCACTCACCCTACCCCCAGACACCAATCTCTTGCCTGGTCTAGTGCACTAGCTTTCTGATCTATCCCCCTACTTTGACCATTGCCCCCAGGCCAATGCCTGCAGCCACACACATGTGCACAGCACAACCCGGAGACACCATTCACAGACTGCAATGTGAGGAGCACTTCCTGGAGATGTGCCATGCAGTGACTCTTCCTGCCTTGCTCTTGTCTACTCTCCATGGAGCAGACTTCACATTTAAGGCAAAGCCTGCCTCTGTTCTGCTCAGAATGTTCCAGGGCTTTCTTTCCTATTTAGAGTAAAATCTGAAATTCTATAAGATGCCTCAGTTCCAGTTCCAGGCCACACCTTCTGCCTCATTTAATTCTCTTCCCTTCTCTCATTGTCCTCTAGCTTCACAAATCTCCTTGCCTTTCCTTGATCACCCTAATACATTCCTGTTTCAGGGCCTTTGGTCTCCCTGGTCCATCTACCTGGGATGCTCTTCCCCCAGGTACTTACATAGTGTGTATCTTCATTTTAGTCAAGCATTTGCTCAAATGTTTCTTCTCAGAGAGGGCTTTCTTGAACATCTATGATTTAATTTGATGTTATCTTACTTATCCTGGCTTTATTTTCTTTTATAGTACTTATTCTATCTTATATTGCGTATACGTATTTACTTGTTTATTTGATTGTTCTCTGTCTCTCCCATAAGCATTTACTCTTCATGAGAGTAGAGATTTTGTCCATTTTATTCATCACTATATTCCCAGAAGGGCTAGTGCAAACTAAGTGTTAAATAGAGGCTGAATGAATAGAATACAAAATTCACTCATTGATTCACATATTCTTTCCTTCGTCCATTGAAGAACCATTCATAAGTAAAAGACTCTATGCTGGCATCCCACACAAATGGTTTCCTTTCATCCTTTCAATGATGTGATCTTCATTTTTACCAGCTCACAGTTTTGTAGAGATGAAGAATCTGAGCCACAGGATATTATCAAAGTCTGATGGCCCCCTTCGCTCGTGAGCTTTCAGCCCTAGCAGATTATCACCTATTTAACCTATGCTGGCCCTTGGCTACATGTGGCTGTTGATGAAATAAAAAAATGGGAAAATAAGTTAATATGACAATATGTACAGCTTATTTTGGGAATGTATTAGTCAGGTTTTACTGCAATAATAAGCAACCCCAATATCTCAGAGGCTTGTGACAACAAATATTTATCTCTTGCTCTTTTTACATGAGGGCTGTGGGTCAGCTCATGTCTTCTTATCTTGCAACTCAAACTGAAGGAATGACCTCTGTCTGGAACATGCTGTTCTCCTGGTGGAGGTGGGAGTGAGACAGGATCTGGCCAAACCATGTAAGCACATTTAAAGCTCCTGACTGGATATGGCAAACGTCAAACATTCCTGATGTCCCACTGGTGAAAGTATATCACACAGCCAAACTCAAAGTCAATGAGGCACGTTACATGGCCATAGGTGGAAATATATAATCTTATTTCAGAGAGGGAAAGAAAAGTTTAGAAAATAATTCCCAATATATCACAGAAGAGAAAATATTTCAAAAATGGGGTCTATGGGGCAAAAATAACAAAATTCCCCTTGAGATACCCTCACAGGAGAGGTGTCATCATGGTTTAATCTGTTTTCATATGGGCAAATTTGGATCAACAATATTATTTCCACCATCAGTGAATGACTTCAGAGGGACTTCATTCATGTGTTCTTTTATGCATTCATTCAGTGAAGACTTAGAGACCTTACTCTGTGCTAGACACTGGGAAAACTGAGATCCCCTTCACAAAAGACTGATGTGGAAACCAGCTGTTAAATTATTTGCTTGTAATAGGAGCTATACCTTTTTTAGTAGCCAAAATCTTTGGTACACTGTCCAGAAGATCTTTTTCTGTTGCATCCTGGGAAGCCAAATTAGCCTTGGTGGACAAGGCATTAGACTAAAAGGAGTTAAAGACATACACACATTGTCCTGTAGTGCGGCAATAGAGAAGCAGCAGTGTTAAGCAGGTCTCTTCATGAGGACGATTGCTGGGATGGACACTACTGGGGGAGATGAATTGGAGGGAAACGGGGCCAGTGAGGAGGCTGAGAGACAAGGTGTGAAATGGTGAGCATCTGAATGAGGAAAACAGGGATTGAAGAAGTAGGGCTGTATCTGAGAGTCACTTAAGAAGAGAAATCGATAGGCTTTAGTAACAAGAGTAGTAGCTGTTGCAGGTTAGGTTCTCCGGAAGCAGACGCTAAAGCTGGATTTGGGGGTGCAAGATGTTTATTAGGAATCCACACTCATGAAGGGAAGGGGTAAACAGCAGGGCTGGGCAGAGGGAGAAGTCAGACTGCCACCAAGTCTTGGCCATAATGGCAGAAGCTTGGGAGCAAGTAGTGACCATCAGAGCTGGGCTGTATTGGACCAAATGGCCGAGCTTTGGTTCTCCTGCCTCACTCAGCAAAGGGACATGAGTTATTCCAGGAAGGGTGTGGCCTCAGGTGAGGTGGCCCTGAAGGAGCTGATAGCTGGAGGAGGCAGCAAGCCTTTCCTGGAAGGGGGCTCTGGGCAGCACATCTCCGTGTCTACGAGAGCTCACGGCTGTGGACTGCTGACTAATATTGCAGCACTTGTTTCTGCTTTACTCCACCTTGTGAAGCACATGCAGCACAAAGAAATCAAGAAATTTGCCCAAGGTCACTCAACTAGTAAGCAGTGGAGTTAGGATATAACCCTCCAGAGTTTGGCTTCAGTGCCCTCATACTTCATCACTGGCCCACACTGCCAGTCACTAAAAGTATCAGGGAGGGGAGGGAACGGGATGGTGAGTCAGGGGGCACTGGGCTGGGCCTGACAGCTCTCCTGTAACATCACAGCCTGAGGACCTTGATGTGCCTGCTCTTCCCTCTCCTCTCCTTCTTTTCTCCCTCCTCTCCTCCTTCCCTTCCTTTTCTTTCTCATACACTATTTATTATCATAGGAAGGAAAGTCAAACTCAATAAAGTGTGCATTAAGTTGTCAGACAATCCAACACAGAGACTAAGAAAGTAAATACAGACTTCAGTGAAATTGTGCCCTTGCACTTATCTTTAAAGCCATCTTTCAAAAAGGTTATCCACAAGAGTTACAGAAAAATCTTTTTTTTTTTTTTTTCGTCTTTTTCGTGACCGGTACTCAGCCAGTGAGTTCACAGGCCATTCCCACATAGGATCCGAACCCGCGGCCGGAGCGTCGCAGTGCTCCCAGCGCCGCACTCTCCCGAGTGCACCACGGGCTCGGCCCCAGAAAAATTTTTATCAAATGGCAAGAAGAGGAACAAGTTAGTAATGGCAAGTTTTTGTGTTCTTTGAATGCCACATAATACTTAGGTTTTTGAGGTTATTCCTTCCTTTTCTTAAGTGATATGATGTTGCTTTGCGTTGCTTTGCCCCCCACAGATTTGTCACCCCACTTCCCCTGGGTGACAGAGATGCAAAGGATTACTCAAAGCCCGTCTCCACTGAGCAGTGAGAGGCCCCGAAGTGGTTAATCTTCCTTTGGGCTGCTCAAGAGAGAGCCATACCTTCTTTGGGAAATTAATGCTGAATTGGGGTTCTCATCCTGCATTTATTTTTCAGACCAGGAAGTTACAGGAAGAGAACAAAGGTGGGGTTATAGTTTAACAATATAGGTTGGTAACTTTCAGTGAAACAAGACAGATGACATTCCAGTAAGGCAATTAAGTGATCCATTAACAAAAGCTTGATCTTAGTAAACATTCCTTCTTATAGCAATCTCTCAGTATCTTTACATAACAATCAGTAACTAGTCTGTCTTTTCAGCAAGCAACCTGCTGTGTCACAATCCTTATCTTGCAACAGAGACTTATAGAAATTTCCAGTCCTCCACAAGGTCAATATTTGAAACTGCAAGGCTTTGGAAAAGCATATGAAGTACATATGCTTTTTAGTATATTCCACAATATGATCACTTTAAAGCAGGTTCACAGAGGGAAAATTTTAGAGCACACACACACGTGATTTAGTACTTTCTGAAACAAAGCCATTGAGTGATTTCTGTGATTTTTTTTCACTTGCCAGGGAGCAGGCGGAGTGTCTGGGATGGGGGAAGGGGCTGAGGGGTTTGGAAGGTGGGCTGCAGGAATGTGGGGACTCAGGAGACAGCGAGTGATGAAGAAGGCATGACACCATCTTCATGGACATGGAGTCAGAGGACTGGGTATAAGCTTGAGCTTCTCTCACTCACTCGGTCTGAGATTGATGCCATCCCCTCAGGTTTCTGAGCCTCGATTTCCACAGCTAACAATGCCTGTGTCATTGGACTGTTGTCAGAATGAAAGGAGATGATGATGCCTTTGAAAAGGCCTGGCTCCTGCTGAATGTGACTCAGAAACACGGTTCCTCCATCTTCAGGTGTTTGTGATTTGCTACCATCTTCTTCCTCTCCTTCTCCCATCTTTCTGCTCCTCTAGTCCTCCCGAAAGATGGGGATTTCTGCATTCAGGGGCTCCAGGGCTTCGAGCTCTGGCCGAGAGGATAATTCCTCTCCTGCACTCAATCAACCTGGCATTCATCTGCTGCCAGGGAGAGCAGCCCGTCTGATTTCTTGTCACAAACACACTGAACAAGCTGACGGGCCCACTGAGATATTTAAAACCCCAATCTGAGAGAGAGCATCTTGAATCTGAAGTTCTTGCCTAAATATAAACGGCAGAGCTTATTCAACATCAAATCAAATCAATGATAATTTGAGGACTAATTAGCATTTGAGGCTTTTTTCGGCAGCGTGGTAGTGATGTGGTGTATAATGCTACGTGATTGGGGAGAGGCACGTAATTACAAAGCTGAATAATACATTGTCCCCTGGAGACACGTGAAGGAGCAGATTTCCTTAGCCAAAGAGGCTCGTCACCGCTAGGGGGAGGGAGTGGGGTGGGTGGGGTGAGGTGGCCTGGTGGCTTTAACCACTGTACTACAGCAGGTTTTTTACTTCCACTTGGATCAATGAAGCTTCACCTCTCACTTTAAATCTAACACGTAAAAGAGGAGATCAAATTGTTTTTGAAAGGGTTGGACAAAGGGGAATTAAAATTTGGTACATGATTGCTAGGAGTCAGGTGTCAAAATAATCATAGCAACCAATGTATATGGAATGCTTTTCATGTAATTATGGTAAGCCCTTACATACAGCACCAATTTAATCTTTTGAATGGTTCTATGAGGTCAGTACTATTATTATCTTTTGTTTTTTGGATGAGAAAACTGAGGCCCTGAGAAGTTAAGAAATTTTGTCAAGTCTTAGAAATAGAAATTGGCAGATCAGAGCTTAATGTAGTTAATACTCGTATTCTTCTGGCTACAAAGTATATGCTGCTAATTCCTGTAGTGTACTTATTTGCACATATTGTTTCATTATCTCAGAAAACCTATGGAAGGTGATATATATATATGAATATATATGTGTTCTTAGAGATGAGGAAGACTGGTTTGGATCAGTAATGAGATTCACACCAGTAGTAAGTGCCCATGTCTAAGGTCTAAGTAAAAGGTAAAATGAGAACAGAAAAAATAATTACAAAGACATACATACAGCTCCCATGGGGGTAAACAGGAGGATTGGTTGAAGTTCATGGTGTGCAATCTGCTCCTGTCTCCTATGGATCAGCTCCTTTAAGCCTGGGGTTTATCACCTGGTTCCCCAGGATTCAGGTGCCCAATTGAGACTCTGGCCTGAGAGCTACAAGCAGGGAGAGCACAACACATAACTGTCACTCATAGGCCAAACTTGACCCACTGGTGGTGGCTGCCTGGTGTGTTGGGTTGAGAAAGATTCTGAGGCCACATTAGGGCCCAGTAGAAAAGAGGAACAGGTTAGTTATTCATGTCTGTGGTGGCCACAGCACAGTGCAATGGTGACATCTGTGCCAGGCATTGGCTGCTCCTGCCTTATGTTCTGATTATTCCAGCTGCTCCTCTAGTTTCTCTTTGTGCAATGGATACATATATAGGGGGATATATTCTAATGAGACCCAGGTTGAAACAGCTGAGTTTTATAGGTCCCCCCAGCATGCACTGGTAGCTCATCCAGCAGTTAACCATATCCTTTTTCTTCAATGGACTCTAAGTTGCTTTATTTTAACATGTAGACAGGATCAACCAAGAGGCAGGTGTCTTGGAACAGAAAAGCACAGTAAGAAAAATAAAACCTTTGGATTGAATTCTTTTCCCCCAGATTGAATATTAAGACGCCAGAGAGTGGCTGCTTTTCCAAGCATGATGAGGGTGATTCAAATTATATTCACTCAACTGGGGGATTGCCTGATGGGGGTCCAATTGCTGAGTACCATGTTGGACATAAAAAGTGAGACAATTAGTCTTCTCAAGTGGCAATTGAGATGGCTTAATTGGCATCAGGAAACAAGAGTCTTTAAGATCTTTAAGAGTCTCTCTCTTTTTTTTTAGTATGATGAGAAAAACTCAGAGAGCTGAGACCTGAGTATGAGTGTAGTGGATTGAATGTCCCCCCAAACTCATTGAAGCTCGAATTGTATCCCCCAAGTTTTATGTATTAGAAACTTGGCCCCCACTGTGACAGTTAAGAAGGTGGGAAATCCTATTATGGTAATTGAAAAGTGGGGCCTTGAAGAGGTGATTAGATTGCATGACCATGAAGTAGTGAATGGATTAAAAATGGTGGTCAGGAGCGTGGTTCTGAGGGTTTTAAAAAGAGAGTGAATAAGGAGATTAGTCTCTCTCTTGCTCACTCTGCTCCACCATTTTCACAATGTGATACCTGCCATCACTGAAGTCACCATCAAAGAAAGCCTTTACCAGATGTGTGTGTACCCTGGACTTTGGACTTCCTAGCCCCCAAAACTGTAAGCAATAAATTTTGTTTTCTTTATAAATCACCCAGTTTCAGGTATTTCATTATAAGCAATAGAAATGAACTAATACAGAAAATTGGTACCAGAGAAATGGAGTGTTGTTTATAACAAATATTTGAAAATGTGGAAGCAGCTATGGAACTGGGTGTTAGATGAAGGTTGGAGGAGTTCAGAGGACACGGAAGAAGACAAAAAGATGAGGGAAAGTTTGGAATGTCTTAGAGACTGGTCACATGGTGGCAAGCAGAATGCTGATAGAAATATGGACAGTAAAGGCTATTCTGAAAATATCTTAGACCTCAATGAAAAAGGACTTATTGGAAACTGGGGCAAAGATCACCTTTGCTATGAACTGGCAAGGAAATTGGCTGCATTGTGTCTATGCCCTAGGACTTTGTGGAAGTTGAAACTTAAGAGTTGTGAACCAGAGTATTTGGCATGAGAAATTTCTAAGCAGCAAAGCATTCAGGAAGCTGCACGGCTACTTGCAACAGTCTATGTTGAGTTATAGCAGAAAAGGAATGACATAAAGCCAGAATTTAAAAGTAAAGCAGAGCATAAAGATTTGGAAAATTTGTAGCCTGGCCACATGGTAGAGAAAAAGAGAGAATTTTCAGGAGAAAAATGCAACGGTGTTAAGAAGATTAGTACAAAAGAAAGGGATTATCAAAAGAAGGTGAAAAGGCCCTGAAGGCATTGCAGAAGGCTGTGAGGCCAACTCTTCCATTCCAGGCCCAGAGACCTAGAGAGATAGAATGGTCTTGGGGAACAGGCCTGAGACACCCTCCACAGGCTCACTGCCCAGGCATACCTTGGGATGCTGCTCCCCACACCAGCACCCCAGCTGCTTTGGCTGCTATAATTATGCCTAAATTGGTCCCAGGTGTGACTGGACCTGCATCTTGGAAAGATACAAGCCAGAAGCCTTGGTGGCATCCATTTGGTGTTAGGTCTGCAAGCTTGCAGAATGCCAGAGCTGTGGAGGCTTGGGAGCATCCACCCTGCTTTGAAAGGATGTATGGAAAAGACTGGGGGCCCAGGAAGAAATCTGTCTCATGGTCAGAGTCACCATATAGCATCTTCACTAGCATAATGCCCAGTGGAAACATGGGGTCGGAGTTGCAGCAGAGAAACTCCACAGCGTCATGCCTAATGAAGTCGTGAGAGAGGGACCACCATGGAGACCCCAGATCTGTGGAGCTGCCAGTGTGCAATGCCAGCCTGTGAGAACTGAAGCATCACCTGAGACCAGGAAAGCCATAGAAGCAGAGCTGCCTGAGGACTTGGGGACCCAATCCCTGCACCAGTGTGCAGAGGAAGTCGAACATAGAGCCAAGGTATGTGATTCGCCAGCTTTGAGATTTAATGCCTGCCCTGCTGGGTTTCAGACTTGTTTGGGACCTATTACACCTTTCTTTTGGCTTATTTCTCCCTTTCAGAATGGAAATACATACCCTGTGTTTGTCCCACCATTGTATCTTGGAAGTAGATAACTTGTTTTTGATTTTACAGATGTGACTTTGAACTTGGGACTTTTGAGTTGAAACAAGTTAAGACTTTGGGGATGAAATGAATGTATTTGCATGTGAAAAGGATATGAGTTTTGGGGGACTGGGGTGGAATGTAGTGGATTGAATGTCCCCCCAAACTCATTGAAGCTCAAGTTGTGTCCCCCAAGTCCTATGTGTTAGAAACTTGGCCCCCACTGTGACTGTTAAGAGGGTGGGAAATCCTATTACGGTAATTGAAAGGTGGGGCCTTGAAGAGGTGATTAGGTTGCAGGACCATGCAGTAGTGAATGGATTAATAACGGCAGTCAGGGGAGTGGTTCTGAGGGCTTTAAAAAGAGAGTGAATAAGGAGGTTAGTCTCTCTTGCTTGCTCTGCTCCACCATTTTCGCAATGTGATACCCTGCCATCACTGAAGTTACCACCAAAAAAAGCCTTCGCCAGATGTGTTCCTTGGACTTGGATTTCCTAGCCTCCAAAATTGTAGGCAATAAATTTTGTTTTCTTTATAAATTACCCAGTTCTAGGTATTTTGTTATAAGCAACAGAAACAGACTAATACACTGAGGATACTGACACAAGCAATTGTTATGGATAGATTAACAATTGCATTAGATTACGGTCCAGATGATCATCTGATTTTGACAATAACTCAATCAATTCTTTATTGAGCATCTACTATATATCCAGGCATTTGAGGGGGTCTACCTTTAAAGATATGTATAAAACAAGGCTGTTAATATAGAATTAGATATTATCTGTGGAGGAAGGCAAAAGCAAACATCACTAACCCTGTAGACTAATGTGCTTATTATGGTTGAAAATTAGGATTAGCTCTGAGCTTCCTGGCAGACAAGGCAAAATGAAGATCATGGTGAGTACGTGTTTCCACTTCCAGATAGAAATAATAAGAAAACCTGGGAAAGTAAACTTTTTACAGTTACTAGTTTCCAAAAGAACTTTGAAGGTCAACTTCCTGAGAGCAGTGACTGAGTCTTATTTATCTTTGGATCTCAGACACCTGGTTGAGTTCATAGCACCTACTCAACAGACAATATAAGAGAGTTTGTTAGACTTTTTCCATGATATACTGGCTGATGGGGATGTGGAGGATGGAACAGGCTGTTCAGGACAGAGTGTGTTATAGTATCTCTTAGAGAAGCCTTTCAGTAGGTATCTAATTTCACTTCAAACAACTATGCAGCTTCCTGGCTGCCTGTCTAGATACAAAGATAAGACTTGGAATACTAAAAGGAGAGCAGTCATAGTGTTGACTATTTTGGCAACAGAAAATGATAACTTTTCTAAGAAACCCTGGGGGGAACATCATTAACTCACCTAGCCACCAAAGAGTGGCAAAGAGCAAGGAGAATGATGGCCATAAGAGGACTCTTCCTACACACTGCTGCAGCCATAAGAAGGAGATCATATCAGTGTCTAAACTGGAAAACAGACTTTATATACATTCTAAGTATATAAATCTGAGGACATTTAATATAGGGAATTGGCTCCATAGGTAATGGAGGCTCTGAGAAGGCAGGAGGGGTTGTTGAGGTGACTCAGAGATCAGAAACACCAGGAAGCCACTGTAACTTCTAAACTAGCGGTAGGAGGTGGTGTTAGTAGAGCCCAAGGGCTGGGTCACCTGGGTGGAGCTGGAATTGCAGCACACCTTCCCGGTGTGAGCTGGAGGTATTAGGGAAATAACACCACCACCCAAGATCTGCCCTAGGGAGAGAGGGAAGGAGACAGAGAGCTAACTTTTTCCTTCTCTTGCTTCCAATCTCTTGCCTCCCACTGACAGATCCCATGTAAAATCAGCTGATGTGGGAATCTGGGAAACAGTCTCAGGTCTCAGACACTCTGAGATATAGCAACAAGCAAGAAAAGATAAAGATGGGTCTGAGGCTACCGGCTCAGGACTGGCCCAGGTGCAAATAGGAATCTGGTATATCTCTGCTTAGCTTGTCCAGGCCCTGAATCATGAGCATTGTAAGGATTCTGGAGAAGTTGATGTCTGGTTTCCTTTTCACAATCTCATTCATGAGAAATACTTTAAGCTCCTGGCAATTTATAAGGTACTTTGAGGATCAATTTGGTTGCAAACAGATCTGGGTTTAGGTCCCAATACTGCCACTTAAGGCACGCTGCAACCTTAGGCATGTTACCCCACTTCCCTGAGTCTCAGTTTCCTCATCTCTAAATGGTAATGATAGTGCCTGCCTTACAGAGTAATTATGAAGATTAAAGGAGAAAGTGCACGTAAACGCAGCACATGCCAGGCACAGAAGAGGAGCTCCAGCCCCTGGCAATTCTAAGATTATTATCTGTAATCATTCAATACTTCACACTCACACTGTTACTGCTTTCAACAGAAACTACTTGGCTTTCAGGATTCAGTTTGTGTAACCATCCAATAAGACCTTTCCAGGATTTTCTTCCCGTGTTTACGCAAGGCATTCTGACTGTACCTTTATTGGGGAACAGTTCACACCATGCTAGAATTATCTGTTTACACTCTGTTTCCTTTACTAAAGTGTGAACTCCTTGCAGGCAGGATGGTATGGATTGCTCTCTCCATACTGTATCTAGCATAGTGCTTACAAAGAGTATGAGCTCAGCAAATGCATGTTGAATGAATGAATAAATGGCTGCTATCATTCATTCACCAAAAATGAGATGAGTAAGTTGCCCAGCCATGACAATCTGCCTTTTCTAGCCCCCATCGGTAATAGACATCTTCGCCTAGTTTCTAGTCCCTTCCCAAACAAAGCAGTGAGGCTTTCATCATGCAGTGAACAGCAGATGGGAGAAAAATGAATGAAATATTAGAATTGGTTAGAGCAAGCAGGGAGAAAGGTATTGGACATCTATTGGATGTCAGCTCAGCAGCTCTTTCCTTACTGAGAATGACCATGGGAGCTACTATGCTGGTACAAAGAGACCCTGGCCACTGTTCTCAGTTTATTTCCCTAATGAAGGACATGAGACCCAAGTAGAGCCAATCTATTTTGAGCCCTTGGAATTTTAGAACAGACACCTATAAAGAGAAGCCAGTCACTTACCAGTGACTGAAGATGTAATACTCAGAAGTTGGCAGCCATGCTTTTTCTCCTGGTGATATAGAAAAGTCATTCTGCAGACAGAGGAAAGAAAAAGGACATGCACAGAGAGGAACAAAGAGGAGAGAGAGAAGAGTCCTGGGTGTTCAAGTCCTCAGTTCAAATTGTCCCTGTCACATTTCCGTCTGTGGATTCCATGAGTCACAAAAATAATTTTATTATAAGGACTCCCTCCCCACCCCATTTTTAAAGCTAGTTCAAGTTTGGTTTCTGTTATGTGCAGACAAAACACTCTAAATGGATATGAAAATGAAATAGGAAGCAGGAAAGTAATTGGAAACTAAAATATCAATAGCCATGAATGCCAAGATTTAACCTTCGGATTTTATTCTGCAGTCAATGTGAAGCCTTTGCAAGTTTGTAAGGAGGGAAATCAGATGAACCTGCCTGTGTTAAATGAAAAGACTCTAGCCAATACATAAACAAAGTGTGCCATCTCTCTCCTTGCCCCTGCTACAGCTCAGAGGCAAATACTCATCAGTAATCCTAGGGACGTGCTCTTCCCAAATTCCCCCACAAATTCCTCTGGCCCCCATGAACACTTCACACTCTTTTCCCAAACCTCCTTTTCTTGCAAATGTGTTGTCTCACAATGATCTGCTCTCTGGCAGTGAGATAATTGTCCTTCTAGAACCAGTGCTATCACCATGGAGAGATGCCAGGCGTCTGTTAGTTGCTGAGAGGGTTACGTTCTGCACATCAGAAAGGGGATGAAGATTTACAGTGCATACTTGGATTGGCTAAAAAATTCATTCTTCCTGCCTTTCAGGTCTTAAATTTTGAGGTGAATAAAGATCTAGATTCCCTAGAGGAAATGCAAGGGGAGGAATGCAAGCCTGAGGCCATTAATCAAATGGATGCTGGGAGGCAGAGACAAGGTGGAAAGAGTGCTGGGCCAGGGAGTCAGAAGCCCTGGGCTGGAGGCCAGCTCTCGCACTTTGTGCTTTTTAGCTTTCCCTTTCAGCACCTCAGTTTCCTCACCTGTGAAATATGCAAGTTAGTCTACAGAAGTCATACATTTGGTGGTTCTATGTGTCTGATTATGCTACGGAGGGCAGCAACATGGCCTTGAGCCTGGGTCACAGCCCTAAAGGTGGACTTCTCAAGGTCGGCCCACCCCAGCTTCCTGGGCAGCTCCTCAGACCAGGCCTGTCAATAGACTCGAAGGAGGCTCTCCCAGGTTTCATTGTAATTGCTGGATACTAAACATCTGCGTGTTGTCCCCTCAGGATGCAACCTCGGCAAAGACATAAAAGTGATGTCTGGACCATCTGGACATTCCAGGAGTACCCATCGCTTCCAGTACCGGCTCAGATCCTGTTTGCATTAGCAGGAATGAGATGTGGTTAGCATGAGGCCAGACATGAGAAGGCCTTGAAGTTGAACAAAGAGCATGCTACAGTCTTCCCCGAAGATTCCAACCCACACATATCTCTCAGACCTCCCCCGGCAGCTGTGGTCTGAGCCACACAGTCCAGCCTTAGGTCACATAGTCTCTTGAATTGTTCTCTTGTTTTTTGCATGTGCTCAGTAGGATCCCTAACCTTGCTTGAGTTTCTCTAAGCTCAAGGGCAAACATTTATTGAGAACTTACTCTGCCAGGCATTGCACTGCTCACTGAAGATAGAGAGACACAAGGCTCAGTCCCTGACTTTGTGAAACTCACTGTCTAGAGAGGGACACAGACAAGTAAACAGATGTTTACAAAGAGGGTGCTGGAATAGAGGGATGTATACACTTTCCGTTGTTGTGTAAGAAATTACCACAAATTTAGCAACTTCAAACAACACCTATTTATAAGCTCACAGTAGGTCAGCAGTCCAGATGGGCTCAGATGGGATCTCTGCTTGGGGTCTCACCAGACCAAAATCAGGGTGTCAGCTTTTCTAATCTGGAGGCTCAGGAGAAGCATCCACTTGCAAGCTCATTCAGATCACTGGTAGAATCCAGTTCCTCAAGATTGTAGGTCTGAGGCACCTGATTTTTTGCTGGCTGTCAAGCCAGGGGTCACTCACTGTTCTTAGAGGTTGCCTGCATTCCTTCTCAAGTGGCCCGTTTCCTCCACCTTCAAACCAGCCATGAAGAGTTGAGACCTTCTCATAATTTGCAACTTTCTGTCTTCCTCCTCTTCTGCCACCAGCTTCAGGAAGTACTGTACTTTTAAGGGCTTATATGATCAGATCTGGTTCGTGTAGATAATCTTTCTTTTTCAAGCTCCACTGTAGCTTATACCATAACGCAGTCACGGGGGTGAGATGTCATCTCACTCACAGGTTCCAGGGCATAAGGCGTGGGATCTTGAGGGCCATTCCTAGAAGTTCTGCCTACCACAAGGGGTATGAGAAAACATCCAACTCCCATGGGATCATGGAAGGTTTCTTGCAGGGGACATGCCTGACTGGATTTTCTAAGGATGATTTGAGCAGGGAGAGTAGGGATGAGGGAGATTTTTGGGGGAAAGACAGATGGAATAGCCCTGTGGCAGATGCAATGCACTCTCTTCCCTGCCCAGCAGCTAGCCCAGTGCTGAGCACATAAGAGTTTTCAAAAAGTTTCCTCATGAATTAACTGATTGGCTATAGATCACTGTAATAATTAAATAAGATAAGGCTCAGAAAGTACTTAGAACAGTGCTTGGAACAAACGAAATGATTAATATGTACTAGCTATTATTATATAACTCAAGATAGGAAAACTTGCAAGATCTGGAAAATTTATTCATTCATTTGCAAATATTTATTAAGAACAAACTAAATGCCAGCATGCGGTGCTGGGAATACAGTGGAGAATGAAGCAGGCCATCCTGATCTCAAAGAGTTTACTGTCTAGTGGGACAAGATAAGCAAATGGGCAACTAAGACAGGCAAGTGCTACAGTGGCTCAAGTGCTGCTCTGTTCTTTAAAGAGTATTTCCTTCTTGTCCATCTGATTACTGAACACAAGCATACCCTCCTTTAGGTCAACACCCCTCTCTGCCCCCATGCTATTCATAATACTCCTCTCTCTCTCTTTCTCTCTCTCTCTCAATTCCTGTTGTCATGCTCCCCTGGATTTGAGCACTGCAATGGCAGGGACCTATTCTGTATGTGTCCCCAGTGCCCAGCACAATGCCTGGCTCATGGCAGATCTCAGTAAATGAGTGTTGAATCAATGAGCCCAGACTCCAGTTTCTTGTTTGGACCAAACCCACCATTTTAGTTTAGTTCATTTTAAATAAACATTTGCATAGCACCTGCTATATGCCAGTCAGTAAGCAACAGAGCCAAGTTTCAAACCCAGACGGTCTGCTGTACTTGACTTGGGTAAATATGCAGCTTCAGACCTTCCTGTCCAGCTTTGTACCTTATATTGCAAAAACAACCACCTTCCTCCACCCCAAAAAACCCCAATAACCACAACCATTTATTGAGTATTGAATTCCTGTATTGAATTTGTAGCACCAATTCCTACAACATGAGGGAGTAAGAATTATTATCTTCATTTTAGAATAAGGAATCTACCTCTCAGAGAGGTTAATTTACTTGCACACAGCTACAGGGCCAGAATGTGGCAGGCTTAGGATTTAAACTACAGTCTGTGTGATTCAAACCTTGGCTATTTGGGAATGATTTAGTACTTTGATCAACTGATTTCATTGAACTGATTATTCCCTTATTTTGCAATTTTCCACTTTAACACACATGGAATCACCATCTCAAACTCATACACTTTAATAGTGTTCAGGAGAAAGTCAGAATCTTAGCATCACAGGTACAAATAGCATAAACTAGTTCACAATGATGTCTCCATGATTTAATATAAGATCAGTTTCTTGGTGTAAACCAACTCATGTCCTGTCTCTTCTGCATCCCCATCTTGGCACTGCAGTCCCATCATTGTGTCAATGAAAGGAATTGTACTCTTCCAGGGAATCACAGAGAACCTGACTTACTTCATCAGCTCAGTTTCCACCTATAGGATTTTTCCTTTAATCATGTCTTTGTTACCCAAGAGAGGACCACAAATGCACAGATACACCAAGTATATATAAATATCTCCAAGAGTCAGCTATGTAGACAAGGATCTGTTTTATTCATCCTGCAACCCAGCACCCAACACAGGACCTGGCACACAGAAATTTCTCAGTAAATGTTTGCTGGATGGATGAGAGAAACCAGAAAATGAAAACACACGTTCTCCTTGTGCTTGGCAGTGGGGCTGAGTCTGGAAGAAGGAGCGTGGTGTGGTAGAATTTGGCACAAATGGAGATGGTTGGAAGAGTGCTTCCCAAACTCTCTGTGGTGAAGGCCTGGATTCCTCTTTTGTTCCTACTCAGTGGAGGATTAATGCATGGTCCCACTGCTAGTATATACTTTGCACCACTGGCAACTCACCTCTGTGAATTCAACAGCACCCTAACTAGTCAGTACCCTGTACAATGAGACAGGGCCACTGGTCACATACCGGGGAGTTACAGCAATATCAAAATGCTCTAATAATTTCTAAAACCTCACCCTCGATTTCTAGACTTGTCAGAAAACATACACAGACAGTTCACAATCTAGCTCTGGCCCTTAGCATCACTGTTGTAGCACATGGCTTGTACTCATAGCAGGGCCAGAGTCTCACTCAATGTACATGATTTGGGGAGGTAATTTAGACTCTCCCCAAAATAAAATTAGGAAAACAGCAATACTTCTCTTATGGGGTTGTGATGAGGATGAAGTGGAATCATTCATTTAATATTCATCCAACTAATGATTATTGAGCTCCTGCTATGATAGAGACTCTTTCAAACACTGGAGAAAATATAGTGAACACAACAGACAAAAATCCCTGTTGTCATGGAGCTTAGATTTTGGTGAGATGATCTATATAAAGAAGGTAGCCTAGTGCCTAGTAGTTACCAACTGTGTGTTATTTGGTAAGTTGCTTCACTTTACTGAGTTAAAGTTACTCAGTTTACTAAGAGGGAGCAAAAATGACACACACCGCCTGTGATTGTTTTGGCGACCCAGTGAGACAAGAGAGGCAATCGCCTGTTGTGATAGTAAATACAACTCAAAGCTGAGTGCAAAATATGTTTGTGGATCTTGAGGCTCAAAGTTGTGGACTCTGTCCCAGCAGTTGGGCGTGTCCAAGTTGTGGAGAGCTTTCACCCGAACCAAAAGGGCACAAAAGCTGAAGGATCCAGCAGAATCTCAGGAACCACATGGGAAACCAATATCTAAAGCCAGACACATGGTCAACTGAACAAGCAGAAGAGCTTATCAAAAGGTCTAAAGGATGAAGTCAAGGCCATAGAATAGAATCATGTTTTTGGAATCTGGCTGATAAGAATAGGAACAGAACAGACTATGTGGATTATGGCTTGCTTGGAGTGCTTGCTGGGGCATGGTGTATGGGCGTGAGATGAAGTTGAAAGAGATGGGTTAGAGATCCACCACATCCAAGATCTATTACCAAGAACACAGCCAGAGGGCTCCATCTTTAATCAGGTCCACAGAATGAGATTAAGTCTGGGACTGGAAGATAGCTAGATGGTCAGGAACCACAAAAAATCAAGAATGGAAAATGAGGCAAAGAAAAAATTACAGTACAAGGTTAGAATTCATGCTAGGTGCTGTCGACTGAATGTTTGTGTGTCCCCCAAATTCATATGTTGAAACCCTAATCCCCAATATGATGGTATTCGGAGATGGGGTCTTTGGGAGGAAATTAGGTCTAAGGCCAGTGACCTCAAAATGTCATTAGTGCCCTTATAAGGGACACCAGAGCTCTCCCTCTCCCTCTCCCTCTCTCCACCATGTGAGGACACAGTGAGAAGATGTCCATCTGCAAGCCAGGAAGCGGGCCCTCACCAGGAACTGATTCAACTGGTACCCTGATCTTGGACTTCCAGCCTCCAGAACTGTGAGAAGTATGTTTGCTGTTTAAGCCACCCAGGCTATGGTATTGTTATGACAGCCCAAACCGACTAAGACACTGGATAACTTCTGTTAGCCCGTTAGGTCTGCTCTCTACTGTTCGTCATCCTGTTCTGTACCCAGACAGGCAGACCAACACTGAGTGTCAATGGATCTCTCATCCTCTGGCTTCTGAATGAGCTCAGCCAATAGGAAGGACAGGCAGGAGACTGGAGAGGGGGGGAGAAGGAGGTTGTGGGATTTGTTCCTCCAGGTTCCTTCCTTGACATCATTGTGGGATGTCTGCCTCCCTCAACCACAGGTCTCAGTCCCTGTCATGCTCTCTGGGTTCTGGTAACCATTCCTTCCTCTTGCCCCCTCAGACCTGGCAGTGTTGGGAGCCCCACCTATGGCTGGCCCCAGAGTGCTGCACTCCCCCTGTGGTTTCCCTATACCCTGCCCACAGCTTTGTAAATAGTCCTGCTATCCTAATCAAGTGTTCCGTTTGTTTTCTGCTGGTTCCCTGAGTAACACAGAAGCTCCAGGGCTTACGTCCAAAGCTCTGTCTTATTGGGTTCTGTCGGCATAAACTATGAGTGGGTCAGCCTAATTTAAAGAGACAGTGTTGGAAAAAATCTATAGAAGAGAGTAGGCTGGAGTCAGGACTTGGAAATAGTCATGCTGGGGTGTGGGGTGATAACCAGCATGGATCCCTAGAAGGAAAAAAAGATAGATAATGTTTAGCATTGTACTTACTGTGTGCCAGAAACTGTTCCAAGTGCAGTATATTTGTGAACTCCTTTAATCCTCATAACAATGCTATTGAGTAGGTAGTATTGCCAATGCCATTTTACAGAATGAGGAAGCTGAGGACAGGGAGGTCAAATAAATTGCCTGAGATCACACAACTGGTAAGTGGCTGTAGCTGGGATCTGAACCCAGATAGTCCCTAAAGAGAGCCCCTGGGCTTAACCACCAAGCCTCTACTCACCAAATATTTGTTATTCTTTTCCAAGTAATGGGAATCTGCCTTTTTCTCCTTCTTACTCTGAAAATTGCCAGTGGTACTCTTTGCATTGACTCTAGCACTTTAGTAAGCTTTAGCACATTCTGAGCCTCCTGTTTCTGACTCGGTTCTTAGAGGTTCTGTGATGTTTTAGATCCGTCAAAGGGTTGAACATTCAGCCCAAACTTTCACAGCCAGTGAATGGTGGAGGCTGTCCTTACTAAGCTCAACTCTTCCCAAGATTTTCTATTCTCTCTCATAAACCTTGCAAGTTCCTACAGGAAAAGGACAGTATATTTCTTTTTCACTGCCACATCCCAGTACCTGGTTCACGGTGATAGCCCAATAAACATTTGCCGAATGAATTGTTTTGACATATCCTTTAAAATCTAGAGCTTATTAGAGTGTGTGAAGGAAAACCACATTCTTTTTTTCACATACTCTTCTTTTTCTGGAATCCATCACCTTGGTAGCATCAGAACTGCCTTTTTGCGTTGCCCAGCCCTCTTGGGCCGCCTTCTTTTTTTAGGACCATGCACAAAGCAGGGATTATGCTTGCTTGTTAGCACATTGTCCTCAACTGCCAGTCTAGTAGCTTGCTAAACTAGTGATCACGGAGAACTTTGTGCCTGATTGGAGCATTTGCTTGCTTCCTTTATCTCACATTGGTTAGTGAAGTGATTAGATACTAAAGCTCTTAGTACAGTAAGTTATACCTGGGTTTGAATTCATGCTTTGCCATTTAATTGTGCATGAGTTGCTTAACCTCTGTGTGTCTTAGTTTCTTTGTCTATAAAATGGGTGTAATAATAGTATCCACCTCACAAGATTGTTGTGAAGATTAAATGAGCTAATGTGTATTTGTCAGTTCAGGGCCTCCAGGAAGCAGATGTCAATACTGAGTTAGAAATGCAAGGGATTTATTGGGGTCATGCCTGTGAAAGATAAAGGGGTGAGGGAACAGGAGTAATCAAGGAGACCCTGCAGACCACAATGCAGGTCTGGTACCTGTGGAAAGAGAGGGGAAGGAAAGGAGAGTTGGGTAGAAAATACCCCAGGCTGTGGTTTGGCTTTGAGAAAGTCTCAGCCAGGCCAGTGGGGAACTCTGACACCAAGACTGAAAAACAAGTGTCCTCATGCCATGCACTGTGGTTAGCTGTGTGCCTGTCTGTATCAGAGAGAAGTTATTCACCAGATACTTTTTAAAAACAAGACAGACCTTATTCAAACTATTGCAGTGGGGGGGACAGACCTCATTACAGAACTCAGCTCAACTCGAATACAGCAAAGCCAGCTAAAGATTTATAGCCCATGAGCAGAGTGAGGTGGTCAGTGGATAGAAAATTACTAAGGGGAACTTGATTAGAAATCAAGGCCGGGGGACTCTTGCTAAACTGACACAGTAGGATTCTTTATTAAAACTGAGCTCAGAAACCCAAAGGCAGGGAGCATGGTTGAGGTCTAGTCAAGGAGAGAGCTCAGAGGAGCCTGACTAAAGTTTGGCCAAGGAGGGAGTGTTTGTCACCTGTCACCTGTCCTAGATGAAGAGCATCTCAGGCAGAAATCATGCCAGGGTCATCTTTTTATCCAACCTCTGTCTCCTGCCTAGTGCCTGATGTGTAGTAGGACTCAGGAAAGGTTCCTGGGATGATTATATGAATGAATATCAGTGTATGTAAGGATTGGACACTCTAAACTGGACCCAATAGTGTACCTGGATGACATCTGTACACTGTCAGTGTGCCGCCCATGCTATCTTAATTTGCAACAAGTGGAGTCCCCATGAGCTTGAACTCAAAGTTGAACAACTGGGCAGTTAGTGTACATAGACAGCTGGAAAAGACACATGGTATACAATATACTCTAAGGAGCTATAGGCAAAGACATTGTTGAGTCAAGGGCAGGCCAAAGCTCTAACTTTCAAATTATTGATTCTAAATTTAACTTTTTTTTAAGCAACCAATTCAGAATATTAAAAAGTCTTCATACACCGTACCTACCTGTAATGTTGTCCTCTGGGGACCACAAAATTCTTAACTTCCCACAAAATCTCTTTTCATGGCATCCATTATACTCCAGCTTTATTCTGATTCTTCTTAAACTCAACTTGGATTAAAACAAATACTTTTTGTATGTCTACCTTCAATTTATATATGGAGGGATAGGTGTTCAGAGGGGACACAGGTTTTCCCTCCAATGTCAAAGAATAAGCACATGGAAGAATCAGAAATTGGATGCCAAAGTACTGACCCCAGCCTTATACTACAGTCACGTTGGATTCTCTGTGTGTGCGCACTTGCACGCACGTGTGTGTGTGTGTGTGTGTGTGTGTGTGTTCTAACAGATTGATAGTGATCAGCCAAGTAGTTATTTGACTAATTGTTTTGATCAAATTTGTTCCAGGGGAAAAAAAGCACATTATTTTTGAAATCAAGGTATTGAAAATAATTAAGCCAGATCTGGCCAGGCAGGAATCCTCAAGATTCAAATTTCTCCAACTGTCTGCCAGTTTAACAACCTACTTATTTTATTAGTCTCCTGTGTGAGCGCCCCTTTCCCCTCTTTTGCTGAGCTGGTATCTTTGAAGTACATTACATCTGCGGGCAGTTCCAGGTCTGCTCCTGTCCATCTACACACAGGTCTCTGAAGATGCTGAGAGCATTTATTAAAGCAGTCATTAGTACTCCTGGGTCAGTTACGGGGCCTTCAATATCACTGGGAAAGAAGCCCATTCCAGGGTAATGTTCACTTCACCCCATTCCAAGATTAACACATGGACCTGCCTAGAATAAGGAAGGTAGAAAGGGAAAGGGAGAAAGCAGTGGACTTGCAGTTAGTTGGAAGACCTGGATTTGAATATATGCCATTGCTTTTACTGGCTTTTAGTGGCTCTATAACCTGGGACAAGTTACTAGATCTGTTTGAGCTTTAGATCTCTAATTTATAAATTAGAGAAAGGCTTACCCCCCACCCTCCCAAGCCCCTACCCCTTCCATTCACCTGCAGGAATGAGGGGCTCAATATCTGGGCACACCTCTAATGCATTTGTGATGTTAAAGTCAGGAAGAGCTGCTCTATTAAAATGCAAGCACCCCATGGGAGAGGTGATATGCTAAATGCCACACATTTCAGGCCCCCAAAGTAAAGGTTCTACAATCCATTGGATGATACACTGGTCCTTTCTATAGTCTCATCCTAGCTAGAAACACCACCACAAGATTGATGATGGTATATTTATATCTGCTGTATGCTGTACATATATTACCTCAAATCTTTATAATACCCTAGATGTCATCTGCATTTTATAGCTGAGAAAACTGGTGCTCAAAGAGGCTTTAAGGCTGAGCTTTTTTCTGTTATCACCCTTCTTTTTTCTTCGGCTCAATTTCAATCTCTCCCATCTTACTCTGTATGGCAATTACTCATTCACTCACCTGACTGCAAAACCCCTGAGGTGCTCTTTGAGGCTGTGCACATAGTAGGTTTTCAATAAAAGCTTGTGAAATAAATGAGGGAATAAATGTTGTCTTTCTATCTGGAAATTTGACCAGGAAGACTCTGAAATATGGAGAATGTCTGAGACCCATAGGAATTAGGTCCTTGTCCAGCTTTAAGTAATAAAGGAGGATACTTCACATTGGGCAAGACCCACAGCCAAGTGTTCTAGAGATTTCTGTGTAAAGGGAGGGCAAAATGGCAGCAACAGTGGTCCAAGACTAACTAGCTGGTTGCTGAGCCCAGGAAGGAGTAATGTGAGAATGAGTTATAGCAAATAGAAACCTGGTTATGCCAAACAAGGGGATTCTTGGAGGCTGTCAATGTGGCTGGATGCTGAGTTCATCTGACTCAATCCCTCCTGCTTAAGACTCAGATGGATTCCGGGAGCTTGGGGCTTACCTACACCTGTAGGTGGGGGTCAGGTGCCTCAGTTGTTAGATGCAGGAGTGGGGAATGTCAGAAATAAGTTACGTCTCTCAGCCTTTTGTTGACTCAGGCAGTGTTGGGATGTTAGGTGTCAGGTCTCCCCCTGCCACCTCCCAAAGAGAATCATTGAAGAGCAGCTAGCTCCATCTAAATAAGTGGGTATCTCGGAAACCTTTCAAATGCTTGGATAAAAGGATGAGGGTGATCCCTTGTGAAGTCAAGCCTTCCAGCAATACCCCAAACATGCTAAGGCCATTGTGTTTAGCTTTTCAGGTTGGCCTCTGCATAAGTATGTGCTCAGCCCTGAATCTCACCCTGGAGGAATGTAGAATAAGTCAAATCTTCCCAGAATCTTCTGGGAGCCTCCTTTCTCCTACATGGGGCTAAATCCCTCATGCTGTTCAAGGTCCAGCTCCAACGCCACTGTGTCTGTGAAGTTCTCCTTGTGGCCTCCTGCATCCCCACAGAATTAACCACCCCCTCTTTTCTTTGTGTTCCTATAGCACCTTATTAGCCTAAGCCCCACTCTGATATGAGCCCTGGCCAACACTGCAGCTCATTTCCTGGCACCCCTTCCTTGGTGTCTATGCTCTAGCAATGCTGTTCCTCCACTCCACTCCAGCCTCACCACACAGTGAGCATACCTCACCCCTGACACTACTTCATGCTTCTCAACTCTGTGTATGCTTCTCCCTCCATCTGGAAGGCTTTCCCCCACTCCTCTCTCTTTCTGGCTAACTTTCAGGCATCTTCCATGACTTAGCTCTGGCCTGAGGCAGAGACTACAGCTGTATGATTCTCCAGTGTAATCCAAGCTCCCAGTATGCCACCTGGAATGTAGCAGAAACCCAGGAAATGCTGGTTGCACACATGAACGAATGAATCTCCTCCAGGAAACATTTTCTCTGACACTCATCCCCCAATCTGAGTTGGGCATCAGTCTCCGCTCCTGTGTGATCCTGTGCCTACCTTCTCAGTTACTACTTTATATTGGAAAGTGTCTATATTAACGTCTGTTGATCTTCCCCACCTCCCTTCCTCCTCCACTAGATCCTAAACTTCTCAAGGGGAGGGGCTCAGTTTCATTCATCCTTAGGCTTCCAGTGTCTAGTAAAGTGCCTGGCATGCAGTAGGTGCTAAACAAATGCTGAATAATTAATAATGAAATGGAACTAGATGATTGCTACTCTTAAGACATTGCTCCATGGTGAGGAATTTTCTCTTTCTCTTTCACTGGGGTTGGAACTCTCAATGCCCTACATGGTACCAACAGGCACACAATAAAGAGTTTCATTTGTAAAATAGATTGCTCTGTAGATTGGAGAGAATACTAGTTGACGAGCCAGTTTTTGGTCCTGATGCTGCCACATGGCAACTGGTGGGGGGGTCTTTGAAATTCAGTCCTCTAACCTGTCAAATGGGCATGAAAATTCTCTACTGTCTTAGTTTGGTCCTCCTGTAAGTAGGCCCTTGGTGAAGACCTGGGTCACATAGTTTATGTGGGAGGTGGTCTTGAGAAACACAAGTGAGAGAGTGGGGAAGTTGAGACAGGAAAGAGAGACAGGTCAGTGAAGGATGCAGTAACAATGGGTTGCTGTTGTAGACAAGGAGGGCCCAATCCTACTGAAGACTCTCTGAGAAACCCTGTAGAACATACCACTGAACTGTCTCTAGAGATGAGCTGAAAGCTGCGGGATTGCTCTTCAGTCCCTATTGGTTGAAGGTGGCTCTGGGGCATTGACTTCTCCCAGTGCTGTAGCCAACAAATCCCTCCATATGCTGGAGAAACCTCAGGCAGAGCAGCAGTGAGATGCAGGGACTCGAGACAGGAAGCTATTAGTATGCCAAACCTGACCTCCACGGACACAGGTGGTCCTGGAGGTGGGCCGAGGGGAAAGGGGGCAGGGCCTGGGCAGCATCTGTCCACCAGCTCAAAGTGTCCTGTGATTATCAACCAAATTATGAGGGAAGATGCTTTGTCAACTGAACATACTATTAAATATCAGGTATTTAAAATCTACCATTTCCTTACATTTCAGCAACCTCCCCAAAACTTCCCCTTGCCCTTTCCAGTTCTCCCCTCCTTCTGCCTTTCTCCTTTCAGTGGACTATTATTGTTGAATTAGTCTAATCAAACCCAGCTTGTTTTACCCCTGAAGGATCCTCCAGGAACCCACAGAGCTCATTATTTCTGCAGGAGAGTCTGAGACCTCCAATAATGAGTGCTCACTCAGGGTCCTTCTCTCTTCCTGTCAAGGAGCCAGCTCCTCCTTTCTCAGCCTGTCACCCACATTGGCAAGCCCTGACCAGCATGCGTGTGCCCTGGGTGGGCTGATTTCTTTTCTTTCATAGGGAAAGGACTCCAGTGGGTAATACTCCTGTCACAGACCTATCCTGCCCAGGAGTTCACTGGAAATCTAGAAAGACCCTCATTATGAAGCTTTCACTGCATGTCAGTTCTACCACAAGAACACCTCAGATTCAGCCTTATAATGAGCTTTCAGTGTAGCTTGTTCACAGCATCCTCTGCACATTGGTGACTTTGAGATATTTCCTTTAGCTAAATCAGTTTTAGTTTTGTAGTCTAGAATTAAATATTCTGGGAACAAAGATGCTTGGGGAATGGGCTGACCTACTTGATAGAACTTTGTTGGTAATTATGATGACTTGATCTTTTTTTGAAAAAGCGAAGTCTTAAATATTCATATGCTTTGATCTAGCAACTGAATTTCTTAGCATGTATTGTAAGAAAATACTCCAATATAAAATGCTTTACACATAGAGATGTTTGCCACAAAATTATTTGTAAGTGAAATAATGGCTAACAGTAGGGTGGTGGCCAAATCTCATGAAGAGTGTGTAATAGTGTGGAAAAAAATTGGCTGTCACAATGCTCAGAGAAAGACACGGATTTTGATACTGCATATGCAGCAGAACCATCACAGTGAAAATAAATGAAATAAAAATGGTACCTATCAAAAAAAGACAGGAATTATATATCAAAATGTTAATGGTGTTTATCTTAGGATTCTATGATTATGGGAGATTTTTTTGTTCTCTTGACTTTCCTCTATTTTTGTGTTAAGCAGACATTTCAGCTCAAAGAACACTTATTTTTCAATGTTATATAAAAGTACTCGTGTCCAAAATTGGGTAAATAGTATCTTCACAATTGAGTAAACTTACACATGTGAAAAAAATGTGGAAAGGAATAAAAAATGATCACTGTTATTATGAGAAATAGGCTGTGACTCCCAGTCCTGGCTGCACATCAGAATTCACTGGAGAGCACATGAGAAACAAGTAATCCCAGGTTTTATCCTCAAAGATTCAGGGAGTCAAGTAGGGTACTGGAATCTCTAATTTTGACAAGCTTCTGGTGATTATAGTACAATTTATCCAGAGAGCAGCACAGCACAACCGCTGCCATTTGGGGACTTGGAGATCTTTTTTCTATATCATAAATGTTTTATACTGTTGCCAAATTATTTTTACAATTAGAAGATGCAAAAGCACGCTTGAACCTAAGTGTTCAGCAACACGGAAATGGCCTCCTTCTGGTTTGTAACGGGCTCTTGTCTTTTGGCATGAAGAATTTCCCTTTGTACTATATAATGATTATTTTATTGGTTACATATTATTCTACCTAGTGTATATGCTGTAACTCATTAACCATTCCTCTGCTTTGGAAGAAGTGTCACAGGAGGAGAAGCTTAAGAAATTAGAAATTTTTGTTTTAAGAGCATAGATATCTAAAAATAGACAGTGTGTGTCTGGGGGAGCAAATTTGTTTCCCATGGTCTCAGCAGGTAAAACCATGACCAGTGAGTGGAAATTACCATTAGACAAATGATGGCTTTCAGCGCTACCCTTGGCATACACTTAGGCAAGATGTTTTAAACAGTGCTAGAGTTTGAGATATTTGAGATTACTCCTGACAGCTCCAGGGTCTTTCCAACCCTTATATATCTCGGAATCATGATTCCACTCAGAATGCTTTGGTACTCACCCTGGGCAAGCCTATTTGCAAAGCTAATACAATCAAAATTTTACTAAACTGATTGTGGTTTATTCCAAACAGTGCCTAATTTAAAGCTACTGCTCATCCCCAGCTGGGTTGGGCCCTATTGTTCCTGAGTAAAAATTAAAAAAACAAAACAAAACAAAACAAAAAAAACCCCAATATATGAAAATCCAAACATAAGCAAATAAATTAGGAGGATAATTATTTGCAGAACAAAAGGATTCCCCACAGGGCTCCTTTAAATTGTGAGCTCTTCTACAGCATTTACAGTGTAATTAAATTAACCCAAATGTGGTTAACACCCAAATCTCTATAGTCTCTTTTTCAGACTTTTCCTTGTTTCCTCTTCTCCTTATAAGCTAAACCTCTGATCTCTACCTGAAGGCTCAGTCCTGCCCTCGAATTTGAGCACCAACCTCCCTCGTGAGGGAGTGATGTATAGGATTCCATCTGCACTCTGTAAGTAGGTGTCATGTCACCTCTCCCTGGTTTGAACTTCACTTAATGGGTTTCAATCCTGATAACTGGGCTCCTGTTTTGGCCTCTGGAAAGCCTGAGTTCTTGTCCTGCTACTCTGTTTAGTATCAGACCTGGCTTTGTTCTTAACTGTTCTGCTCATCTTCTTACACTACACGTGTATCAGTCAGGGTCTAAGCAGGACCACCAGAAGGTGGGAATGCCATATGGTGAATGGTTACAAAAGCATTGGAAGAACTGAAAAGCCAAGTAGGGCCAAGTGAGGCACCCCAGAGATTAGCAACAGCAGGAAGCAGCTGCACCCTTATGGCTGGGCTGAGGAAGGGAGAAGGAGGTGGTGTTCCCAGAGCCCAGCCGCAGGGGCTGTCCAGCTGAAACTGGAACCCAGGATGGAGGCTACTTGGAAGGGAGGGAAAAGGCATCTCCTGGGGGAGATGGAGCCAACCCCTTCCTGTCCTCCAATCTCCAGCCTGTACTTCTTGTTGGCTGAATCCAGCTGAAAGCCAGTTGGCAAGGGATCCTTGAAAATGTAATTTGCAGGGGTCAGCCCCCTGCGATAAGAGCAGAATAGAGGAAAGTTGAGAAACTGATCTGAATGCAAACAGACAACATGCTTGGCACAACACCTAAGAAACTGAGATTGTTTAAGATGGGAGTTCTAATTACGACCTGGGTGACGCTGAAGCCCTCTAGGGCAAGGAGAAAAACAGTAATTTAAAACAAACACTAATAAAAATAACAACTGTTATTTTTTCATTACTTACTGTGATCATTTTCTGTTTTAAGCACTTTATGTATGCAAATGCAACTAATGCTCATAGCTGCCCTATGAAGTACTTTCTCTTATTATCATCTCACTTTACAGATGAGGAAGTGGAGAGTGAGTTAGATAACTTCCTCTGGACCACTCAGCTGAAAAATAGCAGGCAGCCTGGCTTAGGAGCCCCTCTGTTTACCATGCTATCTGACCTAAGTCTGAAGTCCTAGGCCCTTACCTAATAGCTGTTTGGCTTTGCAAAATTCTTAGAAATTTCTCTAATTGTTAACTTCGTTACCTTGGAGGAACTAATAATATTACCTATTTCAAGGAGCTATTGTGAAGACTAAAGGACATAATGCACATGGACTATAAGTACAATGCCTGGCACATAGAAGACATTAAAAATACATTAAAATTTTACACTGAGATTGATTTTCTCCACCCTGGGAAAGGGAAATTGCAGGAGCAGCTTTCTGGGTCAGACCCAGTTCAGGATCCCCCCATGTCCTAATCTTCTCTACCATGCTCAGACCTTGAAAAACATATCCCAGAACCTCCTCTTCCTTCTGAGCAGGGCTCATTCCTACCCATTTTTCTACTTTACCCTGAGTCACTAGAGCAGTCACTTTTTTGCCTAAACCTAACCTTGTCTGCTCACTAAATTTCACTCCTACATGTGGCCCTTTCTTCCAGCAACCACATGGGGCTGAACCATAAGTGGTATGTAATGCAGGGGAGAGGAAGGAGGGCTTTTATCCTATCCTGGATCCCAGGGTCTCATGCCCCTCTTCCCTACAGAGAGCTGCTGGCCTCTGCCTCCAGGAAGCACATGGCTGGACAGGCCCTGGGTATGTGGCAAATGAAGGCAGTCCCACCAAGCCCAGTATATCACAATCAGTTTTTTTGTAGGCAAGAAGATAAAAACACACAGTCCCCAGAAATTCTGAGCAGAAGTGTTTAATCCTCCCGCAGTAATTATGCTCATCTGTCTCTCACTCTGGCTCTTGAGAAGTCTCAGCAGGGTGTGTCAGATGCCATGCATGGGCTTGGGCACCACTGAGCTACTAACACAGATCAAGGACAGCTAAACAAGTGGTCTCCAAAGGTTTTGACTGTACACCCCTATCAGCAAGGCATTTTTGAGCAAGCATCCCATATATGCATGTTTATTTATGCATATGCATATTTATTTATTCATTATATACATGTACGTCAGTACTTATGATTTTATGTCATAAACATATGAAAATAAAAATGAGAAATGATATGTTAAGACAAATATAAGTAGGAGTTCTAATATGTTCTTCCCACACCCCGGTCGGTCCTCTTGCACACCTCCTTGGAAGTGCACAGCCTTCCTGGACACCACTGAGGCAAGCCTTAATGCCTCCTTGCTTGGAAGCGTAGGAAGGACCTGCCATTGGAATCAGTCAGACCTGAGTTCTAATCCTGGCTTCTCCAATCTCTGGCTAGATGATTTTAGATAAGTGATGTAATCCCTTGTGACTTAATTGGCTTGTCTATAAAATGGGGTGTGATACTGTGGGCCAGCCCCTGTGCTGGGTGCTACAGATTGAGAGGTAGGGTACAGGCCCTTTATCAGGAGTTCAATACAGATAAAATGTCCCAGGATCTGTGAAGGACCACCTTCAGAGGACTTGAGCTGCTGCTTGAAAACGCTGATTCCTGAGCCTCACCCTAGACATAAAATCAAAATCTGTTGGAATGCAACAAGGGAGTCTGCATTTTATGTTTCCTAGTGATTCTTATGTACACAAAGAGGGAATTAATCAGACTGGTAAATGGATGTAGTTACATCATGTCATATAAAGTAATGAGAGGTACTAAGAGAGTGAGAAACACTGATGACTCTGGGAGCCCGGAGGAAGGGCACCCTCTCCAGAGTGGGAAGCTTTTTGGAGAAAGCGAGGCAAGGCATTGCTCTTGATGATTCCAGGCCTGTCTTGCTCTCAGGGTCAGACTCTGGTTTGGGCCACACCACCTGTCAGAGCATTGATTTGGCTTAGCTCTAGCCCTCTGACTCTTCCCTCTCTTTCCACCTTCTCTCACCATCTCCAGCATGTGTGCAGGGACAAGCGGCATCTGGACCTGCAGAATGCCTGCCCCACCGGCTGCTACAGCCTTACAGCGACGGCGGAGCTGCAGAAGAGGTGTGGGCTCCTCTGTAGGCCACGTGCATTGCTGCTCTGCTGAGAGCCTTGGGTTACAATAAAGAGTTTACTGTTGGTAATTTGTTTATATCCACCTTGTTTCAAAACAGGATTTGAACTGTCTTCAAGAGATACAAGTAATATAATTCAAAAGATGAGATAAAGGAGCAAAGGTGGTTAGAGGAGCAACAATGGTAGGAAAGTAAGATGAAGGCAGTGGGAGAATCGGTAAACAAACTATTTAACATATGGTTCTGTACAGCTGTTACAAGTGGCCATGAATTTGGCTTTGAGCTCTTTAGTAGCCAGAACAAAAACAGAAACAATATTAGTTTTATAATATTCATAGCATCGCTTTAAAAATTTTTTTATTAGCATATTCATTATTATAAATCATTATTATTCTTTATACCCCTTACCTGACCAAACCCTCCCCAATCCCCCTCCCCCTTCCCCCACATCTCTAGTATCCTTAGGTTTGTTCTCTCCTTCTGAAGGTTCGACAGATTGTTGTGGGCTCTTTCTTTCTTTCTTTCTTTCTTTCTTTCTTTCTTTCTTTCTTTCTTTCTTTCTTTCTTTCTTTCTTTCTTTCTTTCTTTCTTTCTTTCTTTCTTTCTTTCTTTCTTTCTTTCTTTCTTTTCTCTCTTTCTTTTCTCTCTCTCTCTTTTTCCACCCTGTTATGAGTGAGGACATGTGTTATTTCTCTTCTTTAGCTTATTTCACTTAACATAATTTTCTCCAAGCTCTTCCGTGTTGCTGTGAATGGCAGAATTTTATTCTTTTTTATGGCTGAGTAGTATTCTATTGTGTATATTTACTGCAGTTTCCTTATCCAGTCATATATTGATGGATATTTAGGTTGGTTCTATAGTTTAGCTTTGTAAATAGAGATGCAATGAACATGGGAGTGCAGGTATCCCTTCAATGTGATGATTTCCCTACCTTTGGGTATATACCCAGAAGTGGGATTGCTGGTTCATATGGTAGTTCTATCTGTAGTTATTTGAGAAAACTTCATGCTGTGTTCCATAATGGCTGTACTAATTTACAGTCCCACCAACAGTGTAGGAGGGTTCCCTTTTCTCTGCATCCTCACCAGCATTTGTCATTCTCCACAGGATCCTTTTGAATAAGTTGAACCAGTTGCCAAAGAGAAGCACAATTTTTCTTAGAACTGTCACAAAGATACAAAGTGTTCAAAGCGTGATAAAGTGAATGATAGCCTTGACACTCTTACAGTAAATAACATTCCATATAATGTTTTAACATGTTGTCAATACATAATATTTATGGAATCATAATATTTTACTTGAAGGAAATTTTAGGGTCATCTGGTTTACCTGACAATGGAGAAAACTGTGCCCTGAGAGATAGGAGCTGTTCTCCGAGTATCCTACTATAGCAACATTACTTCTCAGGTTGGCTTTCTCCCCGAGCACCCTATTCAACCACACTTGAATATTTCCAAATACTCAAGCACTTGCTCAGTCCTAAAACTTTGTTCAATCTTCTTCTACTTTCTCAAAAGTCTTTCTTATGAAGTTATCACCACCCCTCAAGACCCAGTTTAGATCTTACTTCTTCAGGAAGCCTTCCTCCAATCCAGCCAGTCAGATTTACTCTCTTCCCCACCATGCTTTTATATTACTCTGCTAGGACTTCTGTTTTAATATTTATTATATTCCACCTTGACCCAGAGCATACATGAGTATTTGCATTAGATTTGTTTGTCCCATTCCCTTCACTCCCTATGTCTCTTAAACCCAAGGAGAAGTGGAGCAAAGGCCACTTGGAACCATTGTCAGGAAGCAATGTAAGAGTTTGTAAGAGGCCTCAATGGAGCATTCACACACTGTTGGGGTGGGGGAGATCTAAGATGAACAAGACCTAATCGTTGCCCTCAAGCCACTGTAACAGGCAACTAGAAGTCATGGGCTCTTCAAGGGCAGAGGATATTTATACTCAGTCTCATACCTACAGGGCCTAATGTTCATTTGAATTTGAAGGGACCTATTCAAGTATCACAGAGTGACGGGTCATGTAAAGTACTTAGCTTTCATTTCCTCTGCTACATTATTTGTTCTCAATTCTCATGGCAACTCTGAGATAGGCATTATTAACCCTATTTCACAGATAGAAGGGCTTACATGCTCACCTTTTTTCATCCTATTGAGTTCCACTTTTTTTCAAGTGAAAAATTGGTTAAATATCACTTACTTTGCAAGGTTGTTGAGAAGAACAATGAGATGACATGTATAAAATGAGATGACATATATAAAATGCCTTAGTACAGCACTTGACCTAGAGATGATGCTTTGGAATTGTAGGTACCACTCTCCAGGAGCTAATATTTTACTGAATTCTTACTATTTATCTTGCACTGTCTGAAGTACCTTCTCTGGACAACTGTATAAGGCAGGATGTAAAAGAATTTAGTAAGTTGCTCATAGTAAACACAGCTAGCTGGAAGTGGATTGGGATTCAAACCCAGGTAGTCCGGCTCCATCCTGAGTTTTTAAACATTCAACAATTCTTTCGCCCACTAAAGTTGCAAGCCAATATACAAGTGTTATGGTAAATATGTGTTCACAGTGCCATGGGGCATAGAGGAGAAATGAGCTAGAAGGAAATGCCTCCCATGAAAGATAATGGCCCAAGCACTGTCTTGAGGTTGAGTGGGTGCTAATCAGGCAATCACTGAGAAATAGCACATCAAGTGAAGGAAATCCATAAGCAAAAGCATGAAGCGGGAGATAGTCAATGTATGCCTGAGCCTCCAGCAGGACATGTCACTGGACATCTTAGTTGTTCATGTTAATGTTTGCAGTTTCTAGTTCCCTTAGTTCTCACACTTTCTTCTGCATTTCTGATTTCTGGCAATCCTGCAACTTGCATAGGCTGGGCTTTGCCCCTCAGGTGTCCTTGATACCCTTCCTTGCAGCTGCCTACCTCCACAGGACACTGTACCATCTTGATGTTTCTGTGCACAGCCTCTGCCAGCTGATCGTATTACTGGGTCCTTCAGGCAGCACAACCATTGCTCTTTGGCGACTGTCCACCAGAAGGCTCTATACCGCTGTGGACATGCTGTAAGGACTTGTTGGCTGTCTCACTTTTGATGTCCATCATGTTCCTGTCTGTAGCATGTCTGCCCCTCCCGTTCTGTAGTGTTCATTCTCTTGGTCATTCAGCACATATTTATAGTGACCCTGCTGAGGCCAGGCATGATCTTGGTGCTGGGAATATGACAATAAATGAAACAAAAATCTCTCCTTTACTCTCCTTTCAGAGAGGAAAAAAGGCAATCAACAACAACAAAAAAAACCCTAAATATGTAATGTAAGTCACATAGAGAAAACATGGCTTGCAGTAGAGAATGAGGGGAGGGGAGGTGGTTGGGAAAACCTTCTCTGTTGGGGAGATTTTGATGAATGACTCCAAAAACTGTTGCAGTCTCTAGCTCTAGAGTTGACAGAGGGTTACAACCATCATCCCACCCCTGTGAAACAAGATCTGGAAATACATTTTGCTGTGACTGGCCTTGAGACTGAAACCAATTATTTAATCTCTCTAGGCCTTAGAATTCCCACTCGTGTGAGAAGTTGTGGCAAAGGCACCAAAGGCAAGCATAATCATTAATTCAGCAAGTGTCTTCTGATTACCTACTGTGTGCAGGAACCCTGCTGGCCTGGGAGCTCAGTGAAGAAGGCAGTCATTGCCCTCACATAGCTTTCCATATAGAGGAGAGGACAAGGAGCAACAGGAAATTACAATTCCAAATCTCAGAGTCTGTAGTTGTGCAGAAGAGACATCTGAGCCAGCAACAGAGGGGCAGGGAGGCCTTTCCAAAGAACATGACCTCTGGGCGTCCAGTAATAGCTACAAAGTGCTTTGTTAATGAGTAGAATAACCAAAGGCCAACTTGAATCCTCTCTATCAGCCTCAAATCTTTCTCATCAGCACCCACCATACATATGCATGTGTTCACACACACACACACACACACACACACACACACACACACACAGTTTTGGGGAAAGAATGCCATTTTACTCCTTAGAACAGTGTGCATCCATCATGTCAGCTTTTGGTTTTGTTGTATTATCTACCCAGAATTGCTTCTCCTTGTGTGTAGCTGCCAAGTCCTGTCCATCACAACTAATATTGTATTTTCCAGAAACTTTCCCCACTCTGCCTTGGTTGTGATTAAGCTCCCATTGCAGTCTGTGTTGTGGTTATGGTACATTCTTTGAGTAATTGGATTTATGTTTCTGTGACATCTTTACTAGATGATAAGCTCCTCAGAGATAGAGCTGTGTCTCATTAATCGCTATATTCTTAAGAGTACACAGTGCCTGACACATAGTAGGTGCTTAACGAATATTTCTTTTTCCCCTTTCTATTTATTGACTACAAATATTTATTAGCTCAAATTGAATTGTGTTGAATGAAACAGAAGCATATAGGGGTTGAATTAAAATTTTCCCTCAACCACTTGCCACTTAAGAAGCTATGAATGGAGATTTTAAGAATCAATTTCTATAGGATTTATATAGAAGAGTAATTTTTCCAGAAGTTCAAATTGCATCAGGGATTTGGCAAGTTTTCCCATAGTCAAAGATTGTCAAGTCCTGTCTGATGAAATTCCACCTCTCTAGTACTCAGGTAAATTAGCAGGCTGTCAGCTGCTTGAGTCTATTGGGTTTAGACTAGATCCTAGTGCCCAGCAAGATAGAAAACATTAAAGGACTCAGCCATGAGTGAAAAGAGAATGAGAAGAGAAGGCTGAATGACACAGGAAATAAACCACCAGTTACAAATGGCCAGGGACCTGTAGGGATGGGCTTCACTCTCACCAAGATGTTCTGCCAGGGTTCAGGTAGCTCTGAGCTCAGGAGGGTTCTCTGAGTGGCTCACTGAGGCCAGTCCTGCTCTAAGGAGTCCTGAGCAGACGTTACCAAAATATCCATTGATCACTTCGCACTGGGACATTGTCTTGGAACTTTCTAAGACCCACCACCTTGTGAGAAAATGAGGCAGTTCAACAAAAGGAAAGGGGCTTACAGCTTCTGCCTGTTAGCCAATTTGGTGCCTCCATACAATCCTCCTTGGTACTGGACTCAGGCTCTGAGTCCCTCCTCATGCCAGAGGAAACTGGCTCATCTGAAGTTTGCCCTGCCAGCACCAGATTCTCCCATGGTTTTCCAGTGGTGAGTAGGGGAGAGACTATGTGCTTCATCCTCTCCATCACTGTGCAGGCTTTATTTATACCCTCCTGGTTTGCTTTCTCCGCTTATGACTGCTGCCGTCTCTCCTGGGGCTTTCTGTGGCTGCTTCAGTAAGCAATATTCTTGATTTTGATTTTTCTTGGTTTGGCTAGGGATTTGCAGAAACAAAAACAAATGGGAACAAAATGCACAAACTCACTGGAATACATGGAGCTATAAGAAGATGGAGTGAGAGAGCTGACGTCCAAGATGAAGGTTGTGGACTTAGGCATTACAGGTTGCTCTGTCTGCCAACTGATGCCATAAAGGTATCTGCATAGTCTAGCCAGACCCAAGCCATGACTTCTATCTAACTACCTAACTAAATGATTTTTTTTCTTTGCCTACCAAAGAATTTTAAAATATATTCTTGTTCACTACTCATCTATTCAGTGAACAATTCCTAAGAGGCAGCAGTGGACTGGAGCCTTGGCTCTGAGTTCTTGCTTTTAGCATCACCTGACTGTGCAATCTTGTGTAGGACACTCTACCTCATTTTCACCTCAATTGGGCCTCAAGTGGGCCTAAAAGTCACCATTCTCAAGTGTAGAATCTTAGAACGTGATCTCATTGAGGGCATGAAACATGTCTGCTTGTGTGTTATTGCATCCTCAGTGCTAAGCCCAGAGCCTGAAACCTATCAGGTGTTCAGAATTTGTGTTGAATGAACAGATTGTAGAATGTATTAGGTTAGACTACACAATCTCTAATATTCCAACATGTTCCACCAATCTTTGCATGTCCTTCTGAGAAACTTCTCAACCTTTTGACCTGTGAACCCTATTACATTCTCAGCTGTGGAGTTTCTAAGATTCACTCAGAGAGCATATATCACTGGCAACACTTGCACTCCCTAACCCTGAGAATGTGTCTTCTCTCTGAATTTCCATAGCACCAGCGCTAATGCACTGACCTCTATCTGAACACTCATCAATCCATCTTTCCATTTTATCTTTTTACTTGTCTTCGCCTTTGACTAGATATGAACACATTGAGGGCAGTTTCTCTCTTTAATTCTGTATCCTCAGGGCTCAGCACAGTGCCTATGTGTTGGACAGAACTGATGAATTCTTATTTTTTATCCTTAACACTCACAGTATGATCTCTTAGGCTCTACTAGTATTTTAACAGTTTTGAAGAGACTTTATTTCTCACTACTGCATGTGTGTCACTCTGTCTCTTTCTGGTTTTCTCTGTGCATCTCTCCCTCTTTTCTTCTCAATAGTATAATACAGTGGTTAACGTATCAGTCAGCATTCTTCAGAGCACATGATTATGGAGGCTGGAGACCCAGGTGATGTAATTCAGTCTGAATCTGAAGGCCTGAGAACTGATGGTGTAATTCCCAGTATGAGGGCAGGAAGAGATAAGATGAGATGTCCACACTCAAGCAGTGAGTCAGAAAAAGGAGCAAATTCCTCCTTCTTTTGCCTTTTGTTCTATTCAGGCCCTTCATGGATTGGATGGTACCCACCCATATTGGAAAGGGCAATCTGCTTTACTAGTCCACCAATTCGGATGCCAATCTTATCCAGAAACGTCCTAACAGACACACCCAGAAATAATGTTTAATCTGGGTTTCACATGTTGCAGTCAAGCTGACACATAAAATTAATCATCACAGTTATGAACATGGGTTCTGGATTTAGATTTCCTGGCTTTGAATCTTGCCTCTGCATTTCCCAGCTATGTGAACTTAGCAAGTTAATAGCCTCTCCAAGTCCGAGGTTTCCCTTATAAAAATTGAGATAATAATATTACTCATCTCATAGTGCTGTTATGAGGATTAAAACAGCACACAAAAAAGCACTTGCCACATAGTTAACACTCAATGAATGTTGTCAATATTTTGCCGTTGTTGTTATTTACCACATATTTTGCATTAGGCAACATTTAGATGCTGTGAACAAGAAAACTTCCCTGTTCTTACAGAACTTAAATTATAGTGAATAAATCCCTCAGCTTCTGATTTTCATATGAGAGACAACCTTTAAGTTTTAGAAGACTTGCATCTTACTGTAAATCAGGTAGTAGATCCCTTCTGGAGAGGAAGTTCTGATTGTGGTAGGGAGATACATGAGGCTATAGAGCACCTGTTTTGGAGGTGAGTAAGACAAAGATAAGAAAAGGCTGTGTGATTCAGGAAATAAAACACCAGTTACATAATTTTATTGTGCCTCCCCCTGTCCCCAGGCCATGGTCAACAAGTTTAATTTATCGGTTTTTGTGAACAGCCACAAGCCTTGTCCCATCAATTTTTTTGTTCTCAATGGCTGTGGAGTGACTCAGACTATTAGCTTTGTATGATTACAGCATTTGTATTATGATGTCGAGGACATGTTGCTGCTACAATTTATTTCCTTTATTTAGTTCACTTTGTCTCACTCAGCATATCACTCAGCGGCTATTCAAGAAAACACTAGTGATGGACAATTTCTCTTTCTTCCTCCTCTCCTGATATTCCTTCTCCTTGCCCTCTGTCTTTGTTTGATGTCTTGTTTAAAGGAAGATTTGTGGATCTCCTTGTTTCCTCCACATTGGCTGACCCTTGGGTCTGCTGCTCTCAGCACTGCGGCACCTTTCCATGGTGCTGAAAGCAAGCACGTGGTTCTAGCTCTGCAGTAGCAGCCAACCGAGCCTGGAGGATCCTAAAACGCAGCAGCAGGCAGTGGCCTGAGAAAATATCCTGTCTGGTCCCCTTTATTTTTAATAAAACTGGACTAGAGATTCCCAAATGAGTAATGATTTCCCTAAGGATAGTATATATCAGAATGCAGCTTTTCTAGAGACATATTCAAAGCTTCAGAGACAACCTAAGAAAATCCTTTAATCTACTTGGCTCTCATTTTCCTCATCTGTAAAATGGGGAAATACCATTTTTATTTTATGTTTTCTTTGACATATAAATTAGATAAGTGTGAAGTCCTTAGCACACTGCCTGTTTGATGCCTACTTCTCTACCCCTATCTTCTGCTGCCTGCCTGACATGCTGTGCTTTAGTAATATGCAATGACTTATAGTCCTCCTTTTCCACACCATGCTGCTTTATGCCTTGCTCACACTGTTCCTTCTGCCTGTGGTGCTCTTAATATCCTTCTCTGCCATTCTAATCAGCACATATTGCTCACAATTCAGATATTCACAATTAGCTGATATCTCCTTTAAAAATCGTTCTCTGCCCTCCCCCCATCATTTTGGGTTAGGTGTTCCTTCCAGATGCTCTTATGTCATTCTATGCGTATAACTTTATATTCGTCCTTATCAAGACACCAACCACATGATAATGAATATTTTGGTGTCTCTGATTTACTAGACTGCAAGTTCTTTGAAAGAAGGGGCCGTATGATGTTGTTTCTAGCACAATTCATGTCACCAAGGGGATGCTCAATGTTTGTTGTTTTGAGCTGAACATGATAGGGACTTAAAACATGTGTGTTCCTATCTCATTCCCAGTCCAGTTCTCTCTTCTCAGATTGTGCAGTCTCTAGCTTGTTGGAAGGCCTTTGTGTTGGCTACTATGGTGAGTACCTTAATTTGCTAATACCACATACTTGTAGGAATTGCTCACTTTGCTGAGTAAGGTTTGTGGGTCATCTTTTGAGTGGGCAGAATTCATTTCAAGATGGATTGTCATTACTTTGGGCATAAATTCTTTCCAAACCACAGAATTCACACAAGCCATGAATTAGATCCAGAGGGACGAGGGCATCTGCTTCCAAGAATTAGCTACAAAGTCATCATGGTTCTGGTGTCCAAGAATCCTTAGCAAATTGTAAATCATCAGAAGACTCCTATTTAATATCCATTGGCAAGAACAGCTGCTCTTATTTTAGGAAAACTAATTGCCTTTCAAGTTGTTCTAGATGCTTAAGTCCATTTTGATAGTTTAGTGTGGCTAAGCATTCACTTTTAATATCAAAGCCCCGAAAGCCCAAACTTGAATGGTTTCCCTTAAACTTTAAGCCATGTGTGATCTGACTTTCAGTGACATCACTGGTGATCATGTGGTTTAATGGGAAAAATGACTGGATCCTAAACCAAAACATTGAGGTTCCATTTCTGGTTTGATAATTTGCTATATAAGTGATCTTGATGAAGCCACTTTACATCTCTTAACTTCTGTTCAATCTAAAATGGACATAGTTGAAACCATCCTGTTATCACTATTGAAGATGAGAAGAGGATACACTAAATTGATGCAAATGTGCTTTGAAAAGAGTAAAATTCTGTAGAAATCAAGGCATAGTAACAAAGCTGATACCTTGAAAAGGAAGGAACTGGTAGTTGGAAAGAGAAAAAAACAGAAAAGTGAAAGGAAAAAGCTGCAGAGATATTTGTTCAGTGCAGATGCAATAAATGAGAAGCCTAGAAACAGCCTAAGGAGGAAAGCACTAAAGAGCCCACGGTACTGTTATGTCCAAGCGGGGATGGGTGGGGAACTTAAAATTAGTTAGAGCGTGGGGATGGGATGGGGACTGATAGCCAATTCTTCTTGTATGAAGTCATTTGGAGTTTAACTAAGGCTACCTAATCCTGTGTAATACTGAAGGAGCAGAGAAATATGACCAGCACACATAAAGATTTCCCCTTTAGCCTTAAAAAGCTGAGAGAGCCGAATAAACGAGTCTCAAAGAGTACTTTGTCTCAAGCTTAAAAGTTAATCTGTTTCTCTAGAATGTAACTGAAATGGGTCTTGTAGATGGGAGGCAAAAAATGTTTATGAGAAGAGAGATCAGAGGAGGGGCTTATAAGCTGAAACTAAGAGCAATATTTACCGATCACTTATTTTGTAATAGGCACTATACTAAGTGATGAACCTTTCATAATAACCCTGGAGGTAGGTGCTTTTATCATCCCCATCATATGGGTGAGGAAATTGAGACATAAGAAGTTTAGTCTAAACATGTATGTTGGGAAGGGTTGAAGCTAGGAAGCAAATTTAAGCAGCCTGACTACAGAGCCTATATACTTAACCAGCATGATCATTTCTCTTTTTCATACTGAGATTATGTGACTACGTATGGATGTCTGGGAGAATGACTAAGAAGTAAATATTTATCTGCATTACAGTGTTTTAAGAGTTGATTTTTCCCTCTTCAGAGAAGCCATTGTTATTAAATTATAGGTTGTTATAAAGACTAGGTGATAGGGGTCAAGGAAAATGGGATTGCTACCAGCTCTCTTTTCCAGCATGGCTGGAATATTCTCTATCTTGTGATAGCCCTGTGCTGATGTATCTCTGATTACCAGAGAGACCCAGACAGAAACTTTGGATAAAAAGATATTTTTAAAAATGCACTTGTATTATTTGGAGTAAAAATCACCAAGAGCTTCCTAGGGAGGCCTTGAAAGTTGTTCCAGGCTTCCTGTCTTCCATTCCATACAATTTGTCAGTTTGAATGTGGTCAGCAAATACTTATTCTTTGCATATGCCAGATGATATTTGAGGTGTGGCGGCCCCAGAGATGATTAAAAGACCCTCTCTTTCTGTGGTAAAGATGGCAGCAAACTCTCTGCTACTCTTTTGAATCTTGGCTGACTTTAGTCACTTACTTGCTTAACAGAATGTGACAAATGACATAGTAGGACTTTTGAGTCTAGGTCATAACAAGTCTTGCAGCTGCTGATTGGGTGTCTTGAAGCACTTGCTCTTGGAACCCAGTTGCCACAGTTAGCAAAGCCACTGTCTTATGAGTAGGCCTTGTGTAGAGGCTCTGATTGACAGCTCCCACTGAGTGAGTAGCAGCCAGCATTGACTGCCAACCATGTGAACAGCCACCTTTGCTGACCAGTCCAAGTGAGTCTTCAGGTGACTCTGGCTCTAGCCACCAACTGTAACCACAAGAGAGGCTCTGAAGAAGAACTGCTTGGCTGAGCCCAGTTAACCCATAGATCTGTCAGGTTGAGATAGCATCTCACTCCAGTTAGACTGGCTATTATTAATAAGGAAGAGAATAAAAAATTCTACAGAAAATGTGGAGAAAGGGGAACCCTCCTACATTGTTGGTGGGAATGTAAATTGGTGCAGCCATCATAGAAAATGGTATGGAGGTTTCTTAAACAATTCCAGATAGAAATTCCATATGATCCAGCAATCCCACTGCTAGGTATATACCCAAAGGAATAGAAATCATTATGTTGAAGGGAATGCCTGTACTCCTATGTTTATCACAGCTCTATTTACAATAGCCAAGAGTTGGAACCAACCTAAATGTCCATCACTGAGTGACTGGATAAGGAAAATGTGATATATTTACATACTACTCTGCTGTCAAAAGAATGAAATACTGCCATTTGCAGCAACATGGATGAACTCAGAGAAAACTATGGTACAAGAAATAAGTCAGGCACACAAAGAGAAATACTACATGTCCTCATTTATAAGTGAGAGCTAAAAATAAATAAGCAAATAAATAAATAGATATACAACAATCACAATAATACATCAAACTTTCTAAAGAAGAGAACACAACTGATCTTACTAGAGGTAGGAAAGGTAGAGGGGGATGGGGAAAGGGAGCAATTGGTAAAGGGACATGAAAATTGATTACATTTTGTGATGCTGAATATACTAATTATCCTGATTTGAACATCACATATTGCACACAGGTATTGACATTCAAGACTGTATGCCACAGATATGTACAATTGACTATGTTCCAATGAAAAATAAATAAATTAATTTTAAAAGAAGAAAGAAAGCATCAATCAGAGAATTGGAGGAAGATGTATGAGCAGGTGACTTCAACACATATCAAATGCTACTGCAGTGTAAGTAGAGATGCTATGGAGTTAGGTTAGACCTCAGGGAGTCAGAAGGTGTCGACTCTAGGACTGATGCCAGAGGAAGGGTTTGGGGGTGTCCAACTGTCAACCTCAACCCACCCTGTCCTCTTAACAGGTTCTTGACTCCACCACAGGAAAGAATTCAAAAGCAGAGTCACAGTAGAAAGTGAGAACAGGTTTAATATAAAGAATAAGAGATAAAGATTTAACAGAGAAAGTGTGGCCTAGCTCCAGAGACTGAGCAGGGTCCACATCAAGTTTAATACAAAAGTAAGAAATACACACTTAAGAGTGCAGGCTGGCTCAAGAGAGTGAGCAGCTGCTTGCTGAAAGTAAGTTTGATAGAAAAGAAAGCATACACACCTCAGCCAGCAAACTGCAGATTGGCCCCAGGAAAGTGAGCAACAACCTGCCTTCTGCTGAGATTGGGTTTTTATAGTTTTGCTATCTAATGAATATTCATGCTATCTAATGAATACTCAGTTAAGGGGGTGTTTCCCAGTTATGTAACACAGTCTTGCACATGATCAGTTGGTCTCCTTTTTGGAGCATCTTCATTGGTCAAATCCTATCACATGCACCAGACATATTCAAGAACATTCTGTGCTCTTTAGCACCCCTAGTGGAAAGTCATTCATCTACCAGGGTTATTTAATCCTCTACTGAGCATGCCCAGCCACTGGAGTTGCATAAGCTAGTCCCCTGAGTTCTCAATTTCCCCATGTTGGTGCTGAAAATAGGTCTAACTAGCAACAATAACTTTTCTCTAGGGGAGGGCCTAAAACCTCCCCTAGATGAGGAGGGGCTTGAAACCTTGGGAATGGCTTATAACGCAGAGGTATGCCCTGTAATCTGAGCCCAAGGAAACTGAGCACATCCTATCTCAGTACTAGCTCTGCTGCTTTATTTCTGTGGACTAGGATTCCATCATCTGGAGGGCTCACTATTTCCTTTCCAATTTCAATAATGAGCCTTCATGATTATATAGATTTATTATTTCTGAGCCACAGTTTATTCCTCTGTAAAATTAGATAATAAGGAGGCAAGGAACATAAAATAGGCTGTGGAGATGGGACAGAAAGAAGGATAGAAACAACTCCCCCCATCTCAGTGGAAGAATTTTAGTGTGGTGAAATGAGTGCAGGCTCTGTGGTCAGAAGGTCTGGGTTTCAGCTGTGGCTCCATATCTTCCCAGCTATGTGACTTCACCTTCACGAGCTTTAGCTTCCTCATTTATAAAATGATCTTAGCTGTGCCATGGGCAAAAGGTAAGGCACCTGGCACCAGATGCATTGCCTTCCTTCTAGGTCTTTGCTTATTCCTAGCTCTCTCCTGATGTGGCTTTGTGTGACTGAAGAAGCCAGGCTGGGGGAACAGAGAGAGGCAGGGTAGCAACGTAAACACCACAAGGCAGGGAGCCATGTGGGTTAACAGCAGAGCCAAGCAATATGGAGTATTGGCAGAGCCATCCAAGGGCAGTCTGGAAAGGGTTAACAGAGCCAGTGGGCCAGCTGGCATCTGTGCTGGCACTCAAGGAGAGAAAGAAAGGAGTCTCAGTGTCAAGGCAAGAAAGAGAAACAAAACAAAATACCAGAACTTTAGCCAAATTCCCATGTTCCCATATGGATGGAGCAGGAAACATCCAGCCAACTCCATTTAACAGCCTCTGGTCAGAAACGACCTCAAGACTAGGCAAGTGTGTAAACTCACCTCGGCAACTTGTCTCTGTTGGATGGCTCACCAGAGACCCAGATTGTCCCTGATTCTATATGGCAAGAAAGGGGTAAATTTTCCTCTTTATTGCTCATGCATCCACCCATCTACTTATCCACCCATCCATCAATTTGTGCATTTTCACAGCAAACATTTATTAAACACCTACATTGAGCCAGACACTATGTATTAGGTAACCGAGACCACAGACAAATCACTGTGACAAAGATGAATAAGACAACATGGTCTCTGCCTTCGAGGACAAAAATCCATCAAGACTAGATATTGTGGGCAGCTCCAAAATGAGCTGGAAGATAAAATTCATGAGTGGAAAAAATTAACATTTACTGATCACTTATTATGGGCCAGACTCTGTTCTAAGAGGTTTATGTGCATTATCTGATTTAATCCTCACAATTTACCTGCAAGTTTGGCAATATTATTAACCCTGTTTTACAGCTGAGGAAACTGATGCTCAGAGATGAAGTGACTTGCTCACAGTTGCACAGTAACTATGTGTCTGAATTTTTATCTGAGCTGCTTTAGTGCTAAAGAGGAGAATCTGGACAAGGACATATGCTGGGGCTGGGACCCAATGTGCCACAAGGAATCTTGCTATTGGGTGAGAGTGATGACTGAATTAAGCTGGGAGGGTGCTCATGGTAAGGAGAAGCTGTGGGCAGAGAGGCAGGTTCTGCCACTGGTACCCAAATGGCAGAGTGACATCTCCATTTGAAGGGTCATTCCAAGCTGAGAAGATACTACTCCAGACCCACCACCCTGTTCTCAGTTTTGGCAGAAGGCATTTCCTACTTCTCTGCTGAGAACATACTTCTGAAATACAAATTTGCTTTCTCCTCTCTGCTTCCTGGCTTGCCTCTTTTACCCATATGTGCACTGACAGATGGATGGGCTACTGAGGCAGCTGAGGATCAGAACAAGAGGAGGGTGCCGGGAATTCAGGGGTGGGGGACAACTCCAGTGCAATTTTACCAAGCAAGTGGTGTGTCTGGCTGCTTGAAGGAATGAAAAATTGTAGTTTTAAAAAAAATCCTGTATACTATTACCCACATGGTAGTTTGGGGAAGTGGAAGGCAGTTGGGGGTGGATGGGTCACCTGCAAATTACTCCCTATGAGTTTCCCAGCAAAGTTGGCTTCTTCTCTGCAAGCTATTTTTTTGCCTGGTGTCAGTTCACACCTAATATGGAAGGATCGCTTTTAGTCTCTACTTGTTGCTATGGCAGCTTCAGAAGCGGCTGCCCACAGAGCTAGGAGCAGCCGCTTCCTCTTTTCCCAAACTCTTTTGGCACAAGGCTGAATACCCATGGTTTCAAGACTATGCAAGTGTCAGTGGATGGCATGTCTTTTATTTTGGGAAACGTCTTTCCCGTGGGCAGAGTGGCAGCTTTTGATAATCCTTCAGAGTCTCAGCTCTGCTAATTCTAAGTCATGTGTGGCTTCTATAGTCTGTTCCTCACCCCCACCCCCCCTTTTTTAGAACAAATACTGAAAATGGCCCTTATAAATATTTCAGATGATTTAGTTAGTAGGATTAAAATGCAATCTTCTGGTTAGTTTTTAAAATAATTTCAAATAAAAGTGTGCTATAAATAAGTGAAAAACTTATTTATACTAGGAGAGAGATGGCATAGAGAAATGGCATGCAACATGCTAGCACCTTTCATGTTGGAGATGGGAGAGAGGTGAGTGGGGCAGGTGGGATAGTGGGGACTGAGACATAGCTGGTCGTTGCCCCGAAAGGTTTTAAAATCCACTGAGTCAGAGAGATACTGAATAAATAAGTACCAGTGTGATGAACGTTACAAAGTGGGGGAGTATGGGCACCATGGGAGAGTGTAATGGGTATCTTACCTCCATCTGAGAAGGTCAGGGAAGGCTGCTCTGAGGAAAGGAGGCTCAAGATAAAAGTGAAGAATCACAATGTGTAGATTTGGGGTTGGCTCCCAGGAAAAGGGGCCAAAATATAAGAAGATTGTGTGGGAAGATATTGCTTGGTATACAGGGAGAAATTAAATCTCATATAGCTGCAGCAGAGAGAAAGAGAGAGAATATGAGATATAAAGATGATGATGATGGTGGTGGTGATAGTGATGATGACCATGATGATGGTGGTGGTGGTGATGATGATGACCATGATGGTGATGGTGATGATGATGGTGCTGGTGGTGGTGATGGTGGTGATGACCATGATGGTGATGGTGATGATGATGATGATGATGATGGTGATGGTGGTGATGACCATGATGGTGGTGGTGATGATGATGGTGCTGGTGGTGGTGATGATGGTGGTGGTGGTGGTGATGATGATGATGATGGTGGTGATGGTGGTGATGACCATGATGGTGGTGGTGATGATGATGATGACCATGATGGTGATGGTGATGATGATGATGATGGTGATGGTGGTGATGACCATGATGGTGGTGGTGATGATGATGGTGCTGGTGGTGGTGATGATGGTGGTGGTGGTGGTGATGATGGTGATGATGATGGTGGTGATGGTGGTGATGATGATGATGATGATAGTGATGGTGGTGATGACCATGATGGTGGTGGTGATGATGATGGTGCTGGTGGTGGTGATGATGGTGGTGGTGGTGGTGATGATGATGATGATGATGATGGTGGTGATGGTGATGATGACCATGATGGTGGTGGTGATGATGATGGTGCTGGTGGTGGTGATGATGGTGGTGGTGATGATGGTGCTGGTGGTGGTGGTGATGGTGGTAGTCATGATGGTGATGGTGGTGGTGATGATGGTGGTAGTCATGATGGTGATGGTGGTGGTGGTGGTGATGATGATGATGATGATGGTGATGGTGATGATGACCATGATGGTGGTGGTGATGATGATGGTACTGGTGACAGTAGTGATGGTGATGGTGGTGGTGGTTATGATGATGGTGGTATTGGTGATGATGAAGACATAACAGTGGTGGTAGTGACGGTGGTGATGATGAAGATGTTGATGGTGGTGGTGATGGTGACAATGATGGCAATAGTGGCGGTGGTGTTGATGGTGGAGATCATGGTTGGGGGAGTAATAATAGCAGCAATTAAAAAGCATGCACAATGTCCCAGGCATTGTTCTAAGTGTTTTACATGCATTAATTCATTTAACCCTCAAAACAACAGTATAAGTATGTACTATTATTATATCCATTTTACAGATGAGGAAACTGAGAAACAGAGAAGTTAAGTAACTTGCCTGAGATCATGAAGCAAGCATATCAGCAGCCTGGGTCAAGAGACTATGCGAGGTAAACGGGAACCTGCCACAGTAAAGAGTTTGGAATTTGTCCTCTAGGTAATGTGAAGCTATCAAAAGGTATTAAATAGGAGAGGGACAACTGCACTGTAGAAAAGATCTCTCTGGCTGCAGAAAGTAGAATGGATTGGAGGGAGGAGGTATGGAGGCATGGACACTAGTAGGAGGCAGAAGCAACTGTTCAGAGGAGAAGTGAAGATGACTTGGATTGGGGGGTGCTAGAAGAGATGGAGAGAAATGGGTGAATCAGAGGAATTGAGAAAGTAGAATCTATGGACCTTGAGGGCTGTCTGGAAGGGAAGGGTGAAAGTAGTCAAGAATTAATCCCATCACCTGGGTGAACTGTCAGACCTCAATTCCAGTCCCTGGAGTTAGGTGGGGGCTTGAGGCTCCCTACAGAAAATCAGGGTAAATGGATGAAGAGTCCCTGCACTGAAAGTCGGGAATAAAATGTCTGTCTCCTCCTTTTGCCCTCTCTCAAACTCCCTTTCACGGTGAGGTCCCACACTGCTTATCACGTTATTGTCCTTTGTGCCTGATAATGATTTAGTCAGAGGAATTTCCTTCTTGCTCACCTTCCTCAGCCTGTCTTTCTTCCCAAACACACAGGCTGTGCCCATCGCACCACTTATGGGATGCCCTACTCACCTCTGCCGACTGCCACCCATTCATAAAGATATGGCCCATTCCACCCGCCTTTAGAGCCTTCATGGATCTCTCTTCTCTGAGCATCTTTGGTTCTTACAGTCTTTGGGCCTCACAGTAATACAACCTTACAGATCGTCAGATCCCTTTCTTGGTCTTGCTTCTGTAACTAGACAGTGAGCTCCTGCTGTCCCCCAATCCCTGCCCCTGAGGCTTTCATGAATGTTACTTTGTTTGAAACCCTCATCAATTCTGCCAGTTCCAAGGGAAGGCATCGTCATCATCATCATCATCATCCTCTATTACAGATGAAGAGGCTGAAACTCAGAATCTAAGTAACTTGCCCAACATGGCATAGCTAGAAAGTGCCGGGTAGGATTTTGAAGTTCCAGATTCTTCATCTTTCATTTGTAGGCTTTTAAAGAATCTACCAGAAAATGGGTGATTACTCTATGCCAGGTATTAACCTCAGCATCTTACACAATTGTTTTTGTGATCATTCTGTGAATAGGCATTGCTGTTTTCCCCATTTTACACATGAATAAACTAAAACTCAGAGAAATGGAATAATTCGCCCAAGGTCTTGGGTGGCTGAGCCAGGCCTAGAATGCAGGTTTACTTGTTGCCAAAGTGCATTCTGTTAATTGCCATGCTGTTCTGACCCTATTCTTGTTGCCACACCAGGCTGCAGCCCCTCTGCTAAGTGTCCAGAAAGGGATAGGAGTTAAAAGATGGAAGAGAATGTGGCATGGCTGGGAGAGGCAGAGTGTGAGAGAGAGAGGGTGGGATGCGTGGCTCTGCATGAGAGGTGGGCACCTCCTGCCTTAGAGGAGGGCAGGTTTCATGCAGACAGAGGATGTTTCTCCTCTCTTGATCTCACACTGCCGATACCTCTACCTGAAGCAGCATCCCCTCTGCTCCAGTTCCATGGCAGCTCTGCTCCCTGCTGTTTGCCTCAGGGCAGCTCTTTCCTTCCTGCAACCCCCTGTCAGGGTGTGCAGATGGTTGGTCCTGATCTCCTGGAGTCATCCTGTTGATGAGGCCAATATAAATGCATGACAGAGTCCAATTCCAGGCACTGTGAGAACTCAGCAGAGCCCATCTACAGAGTCACAGCAAAGGCTCTGACTGACGGGCTGAAGGAGGCATCTGAAGGTCAGGTCTCCCAAAAAAGCTTCCTTACCACAGCTACTAGGTTACTTTGAGGATGCACCTTAGGTGACAACATCTGCCTTTCAGCAACTACGTACTTCTGTATTTACAACCAAGCCATGCTTTTGGGGTCAGAGTTCTGAGATCAGAGACTCCCTACAGGCTCTTGAGGTTTCCTGGAAAAATCCTGGTGCCGTGGAGAGAGTACAGGCTTTGGGGCCCTGGACTCCAATCCCAGCTATGTCACTTTGGGGAAGTACCTCCACCTCTCTGCAACTCAGTTTCCTCATATGCAAATGAAGACAGTAATACCCTGCTCAAGGGTTTGCTTTGAGAATTAGTTTAAATGACTTATGTAAAATGCTTATTATAATTCGTGGAGCAAATTAGGTTCTCACCTTACAATCCCTTCCTTCACCCAGCGAGTCCGGTCTAATAACCGGTCAGGTCTAGTTGTGATCTTTTGTGTTTATGAGCTATGTGTTTCTGCAGGGAGAGATTTGAAGGAGCCAGGTTTATTAATCTCCATATAACCTGTAGAGTAATTAGAGTGTTTATTCTCAGCTCTTTGGGAAAAAGTAACTATAATTACAGGACCAAATTAAATGGCATTATCTTTTATTGTCTCATACTGTTTGTAGGCTTTCTCTGCCAAGTTCCTTTCAGGAATCTGAGGATTTTTTCCACATCAACTTTCTCTTTCAGTGTTTCCACGCTGAACTTCCCCAAAGCTGCTAGTTGAAAGTTTACCGGTATCTCCTGAGTAGGATGGGTTTGTCTCTAAAGAGTCCATTTTGTCATCCATGGCAGAGATGTTCAGATATCTTCCAAAGATCCCTGCTCCTCTTCTGTAGTGCAGAATCACCACTGGGAAGTGGCTCCTTGACCAGGGCCTGCAGTTTCCAAGTCTCCACCCCTTGCATCCAGGAGGGACCACATGCCCAGATCTTTCCAATGGGATGTGAACAGAGGCCATGTGGGCCCCTTTTGACCTGAGGTGGTTAGGAAGGGAATGTGTCCTCTCCATTATTTTTTTTACCTATCTGCTGGCTTAATGAAGACACCAAGAGATCTTGGAAGCCATGGCAAAACTTCAATCAAATTGGTCCCTGAATGATTGCATGGAGCACAGACCTTCACTGCTGTAGATCTGGTTAAAATTTACACATGCTGGATCAGTGAGATTTCAGGTTTTATTTGTTAGAGGAGTTTGCTTTATCTTAACTAGTACATTGCCGGATCATACATTCCTGATAAATGGCGACATCCTTCTAGCCCTGCCTGGTGGGAGAAGCAGACATACATAAATGAATACATTTCAAAATAGTGCGGTAAATCCTATAATAGAAGTAGAAAGGGAATGCCATGGACATGAAGAGCTAGGAGTGAATGCCCATAAAATGAAGGAAAGCTTTGTATAGCAGGGGACTTTTGATCTGGGCCTTCGAAGGTGAATAGGAGTTTACCACCAGGTGAAGGATGAGGATTGAAAAAAGAAACAGCATGAGCAAACCCATGGAAATGTGAATCAGTGAGATGCATTGAGTAACTGCGGGAAATTCCATGTTGTGCAGCTGATCACAATTCAGTTAGTGGACAGAAGAATATACTCAACAACTACCAAGTTGTCAGGGCTTGACTGGGCCAGGTGAGTGGTGTGGAGAATGAAGTACTCTCAGGGCCCATAGGAGAGAGACCAACGCAGGGTTCCAGGTCAAAAAAGGTTTCATGGAAGAGGCTCACTTTACACGACATTGGTGATGCTATGAAAGAGCATCATTTGCGCTTTTTTAAAAATTACATTATGAACTTTATATTTATCTCCCTCTTTTAGACCATGATGTCTATCAGTATAGCGATCAGGCTGTCTTCCTTTCTGAATTCCCAGAGCAATGCCCTACCCGTAGGAGGTATTGACTGAATGAGTGCCTGACAGAAGGAGGGACTGAATACAGGTGGATCTGAGGATGACCTTGCCAGCTCTGTGTCCTGGGAACTAAGCATCAGAGGCAACAGGAACTTCTCCATGCTGGAATGTTCTGCCATGGTTGGGAGATTTCTGTACAGCTCAACCTCATCCTCAAATCCCTCAATTGGGGATTATATTTGAATAGTGACTCTGACCCAGGGAAAACTTAAGTGCTAGGAATAGGCTTTAAAAGTCTCTGCAGCATTCTCTCCCTCATTCAACCAGAGGTTAGAGAATGCCTCCTGTATATGCAGGGTCCCTGCAATCTGGGAAGGACACAGAAGTCAGCCTCTACGAGGAGAGTTCACACCCCAAAGTCACACTATGTAACACTGTCCGCCCCAAGGCACAGTATCACGACCTACATGATCGCCTACCGTTCTTTATTTCTATGACATTTATGATGTTGATGATCAGTGAAATGAAAAAAGAAAGCAGCATAGAGGGAATGACAAGACTTGGATAATTCACACACTAGATAGCTAGTTCTCAAATCATTGAGACATGACAGTTTTGATGACTCCAATCCATTTTGTGAGAAATATGACTTTTGGTGCCTGCAGGTGAAAGCCCAGTCTCCTCAATGGGGCAGACAGACTTTGCCTCTCTCTGCAGCCTCCTGGGCCACTGCTCTTTCTACTCAGTGCACTCCCTGACTCCCAGGTCCTTAGGCTTGTACTACTCCCTCATGTGCTTTACACAAGCTGCTTGTTCTCTGCTTTGGAAATGTCTAACTACTTTGTGATACAGTTAGTATTTCCTCTGTGTAGCTTTTCCAGACCTTCCCAACTGAATTTTGTTCATTCTTCCTTTGTAAAAAGCACTGTGCTAGAAACAGAGGAAAGAAACAGAGGAAAGATTTTTAAAATCTTTAACTGTGATAAAATACACACAACATAAAATTTACCATATTAACCATTTTTAAGTGCACCATTGAGTAGTAAGTATATTCACATTGTTGTGCAACCAATTTCCAGAACATTTTTTTTTGTTGCAAAACTGAAACTCTGTACTTTTTAAACAACTCTCTACTCTCCCTGCCCCACAGCCCTTGACAGCTACCCTTCTACTTTCTGTTGCTGAACATGTGGGTTGCTTTCACCTTTGGACTATTGTGAATAATGCTACTATGAATATGGGCATACAAATATCTCTTCAAGACCCTGCTTTCAATTCTTTTGAATATATATCCAAAAGTGGAATTGTTGGATCATATGATAAATCCATTTTAAATTTTTTTTTAGGAACTATCATACTCTTTCCCATAGTGGCTATATCATTTTATATTCCCACCAACAGTGCACAAGGGTTCCAATTTTTTCATATCGTGGCCAAAACTTTGTTATTTTCTGTTTCTTTTCTTTTTTTAAATAACAGCCATCCTAATAAGTGTGAAGAGATATGTCATTGTGGTTTTGATTTGCATTTCTCTAATGGCTAGTGATATTGGGCTTTTCACATGCTTGTTGGCCATTTTCTTCTTTGGAGAAATGTCTATTGCACTTCTTTTTAAAATTGGGTTATTTGTTTTTTATTGAGTTGTAAAAGTTATTTATATGTTCTGGATATTAACTCTTTATCAGATATATGATTTGCAAATATTTTCTCTCCAAAGTTTGCCTTTTCACTTTGTTGATTGTGTCCTTTGATACACAAATGGTTTCATTTTGATGTTGTCCAAATTTATCTATTTTTACATTTATTGCCTTTGCTTTTGGTGTCATATCCAAGATATTGCCAAATTCAATGTCATGAAGTTCTTCCTTTATGTTTCCTTTTAAGAGTTTTATGGTTTTCAGTCTTATATTCAAGTCTTTGATCCAATTTGAGTTAATTTTTGTATAGGGCATTGGTTAAAGTTTCAACTTCATTCCTTTTTATGTGGGTATCTAGTTTTTGCAATGCCATTTGTTGAAAAGATTGTTCTTTCCTTATTAAGTGGTCTTAATACCTTTGTTAAAAATTATTTTACATATATGTGAAGATTTACTGCTGGACTTTTAATTTTATTCCATTGGTCTGTATGTCTGTCTGTCTTCCAATACCACACAGTTTTGATTACTGTAGCTTTGAGATAAGTTTTGACATCAGGAAGTGTGAGACCTCCAATTTATTCTTCTATTTCAAGATTGTTTGGATTTTTTGAGGTCTCTTGAAATTCCACATGAATTTTGGGATAATTTTATCTATTGTGCAAAATCACCACTGTGATATTGATAGGGATTAAATTTATCTATAGATTTCTTCTGGTAATATTGACATCTTAACAATATTAAGTCCAATTCATGAACATGGGATATCTTTCCATTTATTTATGTCTTCTATTTATTTATGACAGGAAACAGCAGTTCCATGAAGAGAACAGAAGCACATGATCAGCTGGGTGTCTGCATGTAGCTGGGTGTCTGCATGCAGACTTCGTCTTTGAACCAGAAACCAGAGTCTTTACATATATTATTTCGGACCTCGTTCACATTGAATGAGTATTCAGAAACAAGTACCAGGAAAAGCTTTACTTTTGTGAGGATCTGGACTGTTTCTTCCTCATGTTTCCTTTACACGTGGAAGGGAAATCACTTAATTGCTCTGGTTTCCCTTTTCTATTGGTTCTTAGGAAACTATCAATTTAATAATTACATTTTATCTGTTATAATTTAATAATTATGAAGGTCTATATATTTGTATTCTTACTTTCCCTCGGGTCTTAAATGCCTGCTGTAATTTATAATTTCTCTGGATGGACCTAGTATTTTTGTTTTTTTACTTTATTGTATGCATTTTTATAAGCCGCCTTAAATCCACTGTGAATTGAAGCATGGCTATAGAGGAATAATTATTTAAATGAAACATATATATTACTATTACCAATTTGATAGGCGAGGAAAGTGAATTTCAGAATGGATAGGGAACTTTAATAGACCATATAGCACATAAGTGGCAGAATTAGGATTCACTTGCAGATCTCTCTGATTGTAAAGACCAAGCTTTTAACCCTTGTCTGTGTCAATAAAATGACATTCCTGCCTAGCTCAGAATCTATCTGGGGGTGAGGAATTGGATGGACAGATATGGCTATAAATAATTCTCATTCCAGGAATATTAAGTACTGCAATAGGGAAGTTTCAGGGGATAGAAAGCTAGGGAATGAATTTAAGGCTTTTTGAAATAGATGGGGTTCCAAATTGAATGATCTGAATATATCGTAGGTGAACACATGAAACAAGAACTTTTTAAAGAGCATTTTAGGAATTATCTCATCTCTAGGTTAAGAATAGGAGGTGTTGTGTATTAGGTTCTTGCTATATGCTCACCTATTCCTTATGAGATGTCTACTTAGCATCTTTTTCTCTGAGGGACCACCCCTCCCCACTCCAGGAGGTTCAGTGAAGGATGGCTTCACCCCAACCCCATCCCAGCCATAGTACTGACTTCCTGACCACAGTGAGAGATGACTAGACCTGTGGTAGGCCAAGTGAAGTTTTTTGGAGACTTTGCCAAAAGACCTTTTGTGAGAGGTACCTTCTCTCTCTTTTTTTTTATCATGAACTAGAAGGGAGATGTAAACTGGAGGTGCTTATGCCTATTTTTGCTGACCTCACGAGAGAGGAAAAATGTCATCAACCTGCAAACGGCAGAAGAGCAGCAAAAGAAATAACCCTGATGACATTGTTTCAGTATGTCCATCTCCAGCCAGACCAAATGCTAGATACTCCTTCAACATTTTAGTTGTGAGAGTCAATAAATTCTCTTTTCTACTTAAGTTATTTTAAACTGAACATCTTCCATCTAAAGCCAGAAGAGAACCTACAGGATGGGGTACAGTAAGAGTGTGGACTGTAGCTTGAATCCTCACTTCATCATTTCCTAGTTGGGTGCCCTTGGGCAAATCCCCTAATTCTATGCTCCTTAGTTTCTTCTTTCATCCATGAATGCAAAGGATCCTTGTAAGAAATGGATGAGAAATTGCATGCAAATGCTAGATCAGAGCCTGGCATGAATGATTGCCCCAAGCATGTAAATTCTTAAATGCTCAACAACTCTGTGAGGGATGGGAATTACTACCTTGACTTTATGGGTGAGGAAAATGAGGCTCCACAGGGGTAAAGGAACTTACTGAGGCCTCGCAGTTAATGTGTCAAATCCCGTGTGGAAGTCTGCATGAGGACACCCACCAGCTGACCAGGTGCTTCTGTTCTTTTCATGGAACTGCTGTTTCCCAGCAGCAGAGGGAGGGAGGGATGAGCCCTCCCTTTCCCTCCAGCTGTCTTCCCCCTTGCTGAGCCACATGTGGAATCCTTCCCCACCCTCTTCCCCCACAAGAGAGGCCCCTTCAGATTCACCACCCTGTAGGGAGAGAGTCAAACAGCTGCAGAGAAGGTAGGATGCCAGGCCGTATTTGTTCAGGTGGATATAATAGCATCAGACTAGTGTAGAGCTCAAATATTGAATCATAATTCTTCAGGCATCTTTGTATTTAAATCATAGCCTTGTCAAGCTCACATTTGATATGCACTAATTAATGCTCCCTGTGAATTGTACCGGATTCTCTTCTCTGTGGTGTGTGTGTGTGTGTGTGTGTGTGTGTGTGTGTGTGTAGAGACAGTGAGAGATTCCTATAAGTTGGAGTGATCAAAAATAATCATTTGTCAGTGTCAAATTCAGTACTTGGCTCTCTGTAGCTGATAGGTACCTCCTGGATGAGAGGGGTGGGTATAAGTTATTAGACAAATATGAATCATTCATGAGGAAATCACCCACAGCAAATGAAGCTAATATTTTTTTTATTATCCATCAAAGCTGGGATCTCAAGCTGGATTGAAGAGGTAAAGCCCAACTCAATGTGGAAATTCATATCCCACCCTCAACAATTCTAATCCTGTTCCTTTCTCTCCCATCCAAAATGGGGACGTTGCTGGCAAGACGTTGATGAGATTTGACTGAGGAAGGGGGTTGTTGGTCTATTTCAAGAGTAATATTCACAGCTTCCACTTTAATCAGAATTTGTTAACATCCCTTTGTGTAATATGGAAAAATTTGCCAATGATTTGATTAGGGGAGTTAATAAAAGTGATGAGCATTAGACTATTCTTGTAATTATACCTATGTGTGAGACTACAATGCAGCTTCAATGGAAGTGGGAATTAACCCACCCCCAAGATTACTGCCCCTAGGGGACAGGGAATTGGTGCAAGTTTGACCAACCAGAGAAGAGAGGGCGACAGTGGGGAGAACTGGAAGAGTTAAACTAAGGGGTTGAGGTGGGGGTAGAGGGAAAGAACTTTGATTTTGCAGTTAGACCCATCTCGGGTTGAGTCTGAATTCAGCCATTTCACACTGTGTGACCTTCGGCAAGCCATGCCACCTCTCTCAACCTCAGTTTCTTATTTATTGAATGGGGAATATGTTTTCCCTAAAGAGTTTTTGTGAAGATTGTATTTTATGTGAGGATTACAGGTTTTGTGTGGAAGGTGCCTCTTTTCATTCTACTCTATTCTAATTTTCTCTCTTTTCCTCTGTCACTTTCTCCTCCTTGCTCCTGACATATTGTACATTCTACTTTTTGCCTCCATCATAAAATTCATTTTAAATTTTTATGAGTTATGCCACATAGCATATAATGCTTTAGGGATGCCTATGTGTAAATTAAAGCCTTTCTTCTAGGACTGTGTGACACAGCAAAGAAAATACAGATGCCCACAGACTTATCAGTTATGGGAGAAACAGCTAACTGACCATCAACATTCATGCTTCTCCTTTCATAGAACTAGAATAGAGTGGCCACTGGGAGACAGCTATCAAGCCAGGTAGCTATTATATTTGCCAGCACCCCCTGCATTTAGGTGGCACCATATGATTAGTTCTTACTGATGAAATGTGAGCAGAAGGGTTGTCTGTCACTTCCATGGAAAGATAGTCAATAAACAGATATGGCTTCTCCACTTCCTCATTTATTTTCTAATGATTTGATGTAGACAAGCTTGGTGTCCTTGGAAGCAATGTGTTAAAGGCAGAAGTAACCTATCCTCCTAACGCATCACTTGGAGGAAAGTCACCCACCAATCAAGAACACTTGAATGAGAAATAAATTTCTGTCACATCTGAGCCATATACACTTTAGATTTCTTTGTTATAGCAGCTACTGTTACCCTAACTAATACACCAGAATAGTCCAAGATGATAGATTATGTCTATTTATGGAACAAAGGTAGGGAAAGCCAACATGACACAGACAGGATCTCACTATCTAGCCATCGTGAATTGATTGGGGGTTAGACTAAATGGCCTCTAAGGTCTCTTAACACCCTAAACTAATAATTCCAATATCTTATATTTAATAAATATTTTGCTATGTTCCAGGCCTGGTGCTAAGCACTTTTCCTCTACTTCTTTGGACCTCACAACGACCCTATGGGGTATCCCCATTTAAAGGTAAGAAGATTGATGGCTGCTGGTGAGTGTTAAAAACTTGCACAGTCAGGCAATCCACATGGAGTAGATTTGTATACAGATCTGGAGGACTCCAGAGCCTGATTTTCTCACTGCTGAAGTATACAGCCTGCCAAATCTGCAAGTGCATGACTTGAAGTGCACCCTATACACATCCTGCCTTTGTTCCAGGAATTACTCAGAAATTTGGCCATGGGAAATTAGTTGGAAGACCAGTGAATGGCTTAATTTGTATTGCGGCATTAGTTTACTTTAAGCTATGTTTAGGAAGAAGTAAGATAAGGGATGGAAACACCATTGAGACAGTTTCTAAAATGTATCAGTTACATTCACATGCTTCACATCCTTCATTAAAGTCTTCTGAGATTAGTATTCTTGTCACCATTTTACAGACAAGGAAGATAGAAATTTGAGCTAGCCGTAAGTTTGTCCATATGGTCATTCATTCCTTTAATACATATTTATTGACTTTCCACTATATTATCAGGTACTGTGCTGGCCACAGGACATTCCACAGTGAGCAAGACACACGAGAGCTCTGACATGTTAGAACTTATGGTCCAGCATCTGCCTCATGAGGTAGCAAGCACCCTGTACAGAGAGGGATCCAGCCAAGTTTGGATGCACACATAGCAGGGAAACTGCAAAGGAAGCTCTGACATTGTGAAGACATTGATCTACATGATTTCTGGGGTCCTTTTTTGCATCGGGTCAAGATGTACACGATTTAGTTGGTTGAAAAAGATCACCAGAAATGTTCAGGGGAGACAGAAAATAAATGACAGTGAAAAGAAGCCAGCAAGAGCAAGGACTTTCTTGATATCCAGAATCTGGCCTGTAGCAATTGTTCAATAAATGTCAGCTATCGTCAATTACTATTAAAACAATTTCTGCATCCTCCAAACAACTTCGAATATTTCTTATCCACCGAAAAACACTGTTTACTGCTCACAATAAGTGAAAGGAATCGTTATTTATTAATTGGCTTTTGTTTTCCATATTCTCTTTTTAAATTTTATATTTTTAAAAATTTTACTTTTAATATTTACCTTTACATATTTGTGGAGTGCAATACGCTGTTTCAGTACATGCATATACATGCATAATTTGCTTAGGGGAGATAGCATAGTTTTGTACCTGTTAATCTTATTCTGTATGCCATATTACATCTTTTCTCATGTAACTGTCAGTAATTTTACAAGGTAGTATACCAGTAAGGATAGGTTAGGTTACTATTCAGTAACAAGCACTCCCCAAATCTAGGTGGTTTAAAACCACAAAAGTTTATTTCTAGCTCATGCTACATATTCATCATAGGCTGGCTGCTGACTCCACTTCGTTTTCACTCTGGGACTTAGAGTGGTGAGAAAGCCACTACAAGGTGTCATGACTGAGGGGAAAGAGAAAGTGGTGAGCACACACCAGTTCCAAAGCTTCTACCTGGAAGTGACACGTATCACCTGTGTCCCTATTTCACTGCACAATGCAGGTCAGATGTTCTTGCCTGAGTTTCATGGGGATGAGGAAGTGTGATCCTAATGTGTGCCAAGAATAAGAGAATCAAATACGTGTCAACAGTCCTCATGACTGCTTGAGGAAGGTATTATACTCAGTTCGCAAAAGAGAAAACTGAAGGCTTTTGGTGGGCGGAGGAGTGCTAAGTAACATGTTGGAAGTCAGACCACAGGAAGTAGATCTGAATCTCATCTGCCTGATTCTAAATCCATGTTCCCAAACTTTCCACCTGTACCTGGAGGTCACCTTCCTGCCTCTTCAGAACCTTGTCCATCGGATATCATCTCTCCCTCTATCTTCATATTTCCCTTCTCTACTGGTTCCTTCTTGCCCTTGGTACATTTAAGTATCTTTGTATTTTAAATAAAAGAAAAATTCTCTTCCTTGACTTAACCTGTCCGTTTAGCCTTTGCCCTGACTCTCCACTTCCCTTCCCACCAGACTGTTTGGATGTTATCTGTGATCATCGTATCAGTCACCTCCAATCATGCTCTGCATTCTGGATTCTGCCCTTATCACTCCACTAAAATGACTCCTCATTGACCGACATGCTTCAAATCCAATGGTCTTTTTTCCGTCGATATTTCAAGCTTGATCCCTCAACAACATAGGACAGTGATGAGCATTCCTTCAATCTTAAATCTCCCTTTCCTTTGGCTCACACGGCCAGTTCTTCCCAGGCCACTCCTCAGTGCCCTCTAGAGGCTCCCCATCTTTTCCTGTCCCTTCACTGATGGTGTCCTAGAGAACCGAGTTTTAGGCTCTCTTTATTCTCACTCTATCCATTCTATTTGGGGAGTTTCATCACTCTCATCTCTTTATTTACCTCTATAGGTTGATGATTTCTACAATGATAGCTAAGCCCAGACCTAACTCCTACACTATGGCCATATAGACTCAATTGCCTTTTATTTTATTTTAGTTTAGTTTTGTTTTTTGGCATTTGGCCAGTACAGGGATGGAACCCCGGACCCTGATGGTATCAGCAGCACATTCTCACCAGCTGAGCTAATGGCCAGTCCTTCAATGGCCTTTTAGACATCATTGCTTGGTTGTTTTATAGGTATAGTAAATTCACTACATTGAGGAAAGTTATGGGTCCATGAACGGGTTTAGTAAATTTCATCTGGGGATATCTGAGGAATTGAACTTTTCTTTAAATTGTTCTGAAAGGTTGTCTTCTGGGTTATTGTTAGAGTCATGCAAGCATTTTTTCCCCCCCACTCTGGTTCTCTATGAGGAGGGCTTTTCTCTCTGCATGCCTCTGGTCTTTCTTTGTTCCTTCTCTGGGGAAATTAAAGTAGTTTTTCTGATCTGTGAATTTGGGACCAATATCTAGACACACTCAGCTCAGATCCATCTTCCTTTCTCTCTCAGGAGAGGGCTTGTCTGCAGAAAGCATTCGTTTCCCTCTGCTTTTTCATTCCTTAGGTCTTACGTAGGCAGGCATCCAAGGTAAGACAAGCCAGCAATGCCTTGGACCGATGGACATGTCTGCCCAGTTCTGGAATCAAATATTTGCAAGCCACTTAGGAGACCTAAGGCATCTCCTTCAACTTGGCCTCCAGCAGCAATACAGCTGACACTTTGGTATTCATCTGTACTATTATTTATTTTCCACCTTGTTCAAAAAACTAGGCAGGAAAAGAGTGCTATTTAGTAGGGTTCATTGGATACAGTTTAAAGATATAAGACTTGAGCTGTGGCCCCTACTTTGTTATTTTTTATCTTTGTGAATTTGGCCAAACTTTGTTTCTGATGTGGGATTACAAATAACCACAAACATCTATCCTATTTTCCTCATAAATCTGAGAAAAATATAAAGTGCTATATACATTGTAATTGTGTAATAAATGATGGCATGCAAATTATTATTTATGTAGCAATATTTATTGAACACCTCTATCCCAGGTTTGGGAAATAGAACTAAAAGCATCAGTCCCAGGAGTTTCAAGATGGCGGCAGCTGCGGCGGCTGGCGCGGAGTAGCTGAGGTGGAAAAGGTGGCCACTGGGCCTCAGGCAGCCGGGAAACTTGTGGACCTTCCTCTGGCCATCTCTTAAGGGAGGACTGCTGCTGCTGGCCGGTCGTGGGGGCTCAACGCCACTTTGCCCCCAGCAGGAGAGGCTGCCTCATTTACAGGCAACAGCTTTGAAGTGTGGAGCAGGAAAAGAACTGATTCTTAGCTGCAAAAGCGAGTCTTGAAACAGGGAGCACAGAGCCAGGGCTACTGTGGATGCAGCCAGGATCCCGGAGGCTGGGGCCGCACTGAAGGCGGCCAGCTGCCCTATTCAGAATTCGAGGTTTCAGGCCAGCATTAAAGAAGATTCCTGGGAGCGCCCGAGCGGCGCCACGACTGAACAGCCCGAGGTGGCAGCGCCGAGAACACGGAAGGCAACAAACCACAGACAGAGTGAGCGCCCGACCTGGCACAGCACTGTGAGTGATCCCTGGCACAGCTCTGTTCGGGGGGTGGATGCCCACGCGGCTCCCGCCTGCACCACCAGGCCACTCACTGCCCCGGTGCTGCCTCCATTTTCCCAGGTGCGGGCAGCTCCGCCCTGCTCGGCCATCACTGAGCCCATTTGCTTGGCCTGGCGCGGGGCTTTCCGGACCCTGCGGGCCGGCCTCCTCTCCCACTCCCTCTGCGGTTCTCTGGCGGGGCTGGGGGTGTGGGGCGTCCCGACCAGTGTTGGGAGGGCTAGGAAGTACGGGCGGGCCGACTGTCACTCCACCACACCCTGGACTCCGCCCCAGTAAACTTCCTGTTACTGGGAGGCAGATACCATCTCTGCGACCACCAGTTTGGAAAAAAGCCTAACGAATTTCTGGTTGGGAATAGTGTGGTAGGAGAGTTCCCAGGTCCGCTTGAACCTGCCGGAGAGCAGGCTGCAGGCGGGCACTAGACTCGGTTTATACCGGGGGGATACAAAGGTGAACAAGACCCGAGAAAGATCTACACAGTGCTACAAAGGCACCCAGAGAGACCGGTCGTCTGTGCCCAGCAGAAACCTGGTAGACTTCCTGGGCGAGGCGGTGCTGAGCAGGGTCTTGAAGGCCCAGCTGATAGACGAGGGGTGCAGAAGACACACCCCAGCCCAGCACAGTGTGCACAGAGGGGGGAGACGTGCGGCCAGGGAGGCGGAGTCTCGACAGAAACCACACACCCGGTGGGGTTGCCACTGCACGATCTAACAGCCTGGGCCAGAGCACACGGAACAGGGAGAAGTCCTGTACAGAAAGTGAAAGCTCAACAGAGATCACACACCCTGTGGTACGTGATCCACCAGCCCAGCAGAGTCCAAGCTGACCAGAAAGGGGGCTCCCCGGAGAAGCCCAAGACCCGAGGCAACCACACACACAAGACACTAGAGGCCAACTGAGCAGTCACGGCGGGAGCCATACCAAATTGGCAACCACAGCAACATCCTAGTTAGTCATTAGTCTCAAACCGGTGGACTGTGAAACCCCCTGCCACAATGAATAAACACCAATAAAAAGACACCAGAAATACAAAAAATCAAGAAAGTACACCACCAAAAGTTAATAAATCTCATACTCTAGATCCTATAGAACAAGAAGCCCTTGAAATAACTGACAAGGAATTTCGAGTGATAATTCTAAGGAAACTGAATGAGATACAAGAAAACTCAGCTAGACATCATGATGAAATGAGGAAAAGTATACAGGATCTGAAAGAGGAAATATACAAGGAAATCAATGTCCTGAAAAAAAATGTAGCAGAACTTGCTGAACTGAAGAAGTTATTCAGCGAAATAAAAAACACAACGGAGAGTTTAACCAGTAGGCTTGTGGAAGTTGAAGAGAGAACCTCTGAACTTGAAGATGGGCTGTTTGAAATAACACAAGCAGACAAAAAGAAAGAAAAAAGAATCAAGGACATGGAAGAAAATCTGAGAGAGATATCAGACAACCTCAAGCGCTCAAATATCCGAGTCATGGGTATTCCAGAAGGGGAGGAAAATGGAGATTCCATTGAAAACATATTCAACAAAATAGTGGCAGAAAACTTCCCAGGTATAGGAAAAATCACAGATCTTCAGATCCAGGAAGCTCAACGATCTCCAAACGTATTCAACCCAAAAAGGCCTTCTCCAAGACATGTCATAGTCAAATTGGCAAAACTCAGAGACAAAGAGAGAATCTTAAAAGCTGCAAGAGAGAAGCGTCAAATCACCTATAAGGGAGCCCCAATCAGGTTAACATCAGACTTTTCATCACAAACCCTAAAAGCTAGAAAGGAATGGGATGATATTTTCAAAATACTAAAAGACAAAGATTGCCAGCCAAGAATACTCTACCCTGCAAGGCTATCCTTCCGAAATGAGGGGCAAATAGTATATTTCTCAGACAAACAAAAACTGCGGGAGTTCACTACCACACGACCACCCTTACAAGAAATCCTCAAGGGAGTACTGGGTTTGGTTCCTGAAAAATAACTACCACTGCCATAAAAACCTAAGAAAAATCTAAACCCGCTAGTACAATAAAAATGGCATTCATGAAGAGAAAACAAGCTAACAAAAACACTATCTACAACCTAAGGAACCAACAAACAAAGAAACCAAACAGTAAATCAGAAAGCAAGGAACAAAAGACACCTAAGACAACCAAACAACCAATAAAATGCTAGGAATAAATCAACACCTTTCAATAACAACTCTTAATGTTAAAGGCTTAAATTCCCCAATTAAAAGACACAGACTGGCTGACTGGATCAAAAAGCAGGACCCAACTATATGCTGCCTACAAGAGACCCACCTCACCCATAAAGATTCACACAGACTAAGAGTGAAAGGATGGAAAAAGATTTACCATGCAAACAGAAAAGAAAAACGAGCTGGAGTGGCTATTCTTATATCTGACAAAATAGACTTTAAACTAAAAACCATAAAAAGAGACAATGAGGGACACTACTTAATGATAAAAGGACTGATCCATCAAGAAGACATAACAATCATAAACATGTACGCACCCAATGTTGGAGCAGCCAGATTTATAAAACAAACTCTATTAGACCTAAAGAAGGAAATAGACACTAATACCATAATAGCAGGGGACCTGAACACTCCACTGTCAATATTAGACAGATCATCTAGGCAAAGAATCAGTAGAGAAACACAAGATCTAAACAAGACTCTAGACCAATTGGAATTGGCAGATATCTACAGAACATTCCACCCAACAACCTCAGAATATTCATTCTTCTCATCAGCACACGGATCATTCTCCATGATAGATCACATATTAGGTCACAAATCAAATCTCAATAAATTCAAAAAAATTGGAATTATCCCATGTATCTTCTCAGACCACAATGGATTAAAACTAGAAATTAATAACAAACAAAACTCTGGAAACTATACAAACACATGGAAATTAAACAGCATTCTACTTAATGACATATGGGTCCAAGAAGAAATCAAGCAGGAAATCAAAAAGTTTATTGAAACTAATGAAAACAATGATACATCATACCAAAACCTGTGGGATACTGCAAAAGCAGTATTGAGGGGAAAATTTATTGCATTAAATGCTCACTTCAGAAGAATGGAAAGATGGCAAGTGAACAACCTAACACTTCACCTTAAAGAACTAGAAAAACAAGAACAATCCAATCCTAAAGTTAGCAGACGGAAAGAAATCATTAAGATCAGAGCAGAACTGAATGAAATTGAAAACCAAAAAATAATTCAAAAGATCAACGAATCAAAAAGTTGGTTTTTTGAAAAGATAAATAAAATTGACAAACCATTAGCATGGCTAACAAAAAAAAGAAGAGAGAAGACTCAAATAACAAGAATTAGAAATGAAAAACGTGATATTACAACTGATTCATCTGAAATACAAGGAATCATTCGAGACTACTATAAACAACTATACGCCAACAAATTTGAAAATCTGGAGGAAATGGATAAATTTCTGGACACACACAAGCTCCCAAAACTGAACCGTGAAGACGTAGAAAATTTGAACAGACCAATAACAATAAAGGAGATTGAAGCTGTTATCAGAAGGCTCCCAACAAAGAAAAGCCCAGGACCAGATGGATTCACAGCAGAATTTTACCAAACATTCAAACAGGAATTGACACCGATTCTTTACAAACTATTCCAAAAGATTGAAACAGACGCAAATCTCCCAAACTCATTCTATGAAGCAAACATCATCCTGATACCAAAACCAGGTAAAGATATAACCAAAAAAGAAAACTACAGGCCGATATCCTTGATGAATATAGATGCAAAAATCCTCACTAAAATACTAGCAAACGGAATACAGCAACACATACGAAAAATTATTCATCACGATCAAGTGGGATTCATCCCAGGGATGCAAGGTTGGTTCAACATACGCAAATCAATAAATGTGATACACCATATTAATAAACTCAAACACAAGGACCATATGATCATATCTATAGATGCTGAAAAAGCATTTGATAAAGTTCAGCACTCATTCATGAGAAAGACCCTCTATAAGTTAGGTATAGAGGGAAAGTATCTCAACATAATTAAAGCCATATATGACAAACCCACTGCCAATATCATCCTGAATGGGGAAAAGCTGAAAGCTTTTCCTTTAAGAACAGGAACTAGACAAGGATGCCCACTCTCACCACTCCTATTCAACATAGTGTTGGAAGTACTAGCCAGAGCAATCAGAGAAGAGAAGGAAATAAAGGGCATCCAGATTGGAAAAGATGAAGTCAAACTGTCCCTGTTTGCAGATGACATGATCCTATATATCGAACAGCCTAAAACCTCTACAAAAAAACTGTTGGAATTGATAAATGATTTCAGCACAGTAGCAGGATACAAAATCAACACACAAAAATCAGTAGCATTTCTTTTCTCCAATAGTGAACATGCAGAAGGAGAAATCAAGAAAGCCTGCCCATTTACAATAGCTACCAAAAAAATAAAATACTTAGGAATTGAGTTAACCAAGGAGGTGAAAAATCTCTATAATGAGAACTACAAACCACTGCTGAGAGAAATTAGAGAGGATACAAGAAGATGGAAAGATATTCCATGCTCTTGGATTGGAAGAATCAACATAGTGAAAATGTCCATACTACCCAAAGTGATACACAAATTCAATGCAATCCCCATCAAAATTCCAAAGACATTTTTCTCAGAAATGGAAAAAACTATTCAGACATTTATATGGAACAATAAAAGACCACGAATAGCCAAAGCAATGCTCAGCAAAAAAAATAAAGCTGGAGGCATAACACTACCTGACTTTAAGCTATACTACAAAGCTATAATAACCAAAACAGTATGGTACTGGCATAAAAACCGACACACTGACCAATGGAATAGAATAGAGAATCCAGAAATCAACCCACACACTTACTGCCATCTGATCTTTGACAAAGGCACCAAGCCTATTCACTGGGGAAGGGACTGCCTCTTCAGCAAGTGGTGCTGGGATAACTGGATATCGATATGCAGGAGAATGAAACTAGATCCATACCTCTCACCGTATACTAAAATCAACTCAAAATGGATTAAGGATTTAAATATACACCCTGAGACAATAAAACTTCTTAAAGAAAACATAGGAGAAACACTTCAGGAAATAGGACTGGGCACAGACTTCATGAATACGACCCCAAAAGCACGGGCAACCAAAGGAAAAATAAACAAATGGGATTATATCAAACTAAAAAGCTTCTGCACAGCAAAAGAAACAATTAAAAGAGTTAAAAGACAACCAACAGAGTGGGAGAAAATATTTGCAAAATATACATCTGACAAAGGATTAATATCCAGAATATATAAGGAACTCAAACAACTTTACAAGAAGAAAACAAGCAACCCAATTAAAAAATGGGCAAAAGAGCTAAGTAGGCATTTCTCTAAGGAAGATATCCAAATGGCCAACAGACATATGAAAAAATGCTCAACATCACTCAGCATCCGGGAAATGCAAATCAAAACCACATTGAGATACCATCTAACCCCAGTTTGGATGGCTAAAATCCAAAAGACTCTGAACGATAAATGCTGGCGAGGCTGCGGAGAAAAAGGAACTCTCATACATTGTTGGTGGGACTGCAAAATGGTGCAGCCTCTATGGAAAATGGTATGGAGGTTCCTTAAACAATTGCAAATAGATCTACCATACGACCCAGCCATCCCACTGTTGGGAATATACCCAGAGGAATGGAAATCATCAAGTCGAAGGTATACCTGTTCCCCAATGTTCATCGCAGCACTCTTTACAATAGCCAAGAGTTGGAACCAGCCCAAATGCCCATCATCAGATGAGTGGATACGGAAAATGTGGTACATCTACACGATGGAATACTACTCAGCTATAAAAACGAATGAAATACTGCCATTTGCAACAACATGGATGGACCTTGAGAGAATTATATTAAGTGAAACAAGTCAGGCACAGAAAGAGAAATACCACATGTTCTCACTTATTGGAGGGAGCTAAAAATTAATATATAAATTCACACACACACATACACACCCACACACACAAACCGGGGGGGGGGGGGGAAGAAGATATAAGAACCACAATTATTTGAAGTTGATACAACAAGCAAACAGAAAGAACATTGTTGGGGGGGAGGGGGGGAGGGAGAAGGGAGGGAGGTTTTGGTGATGGGGAGCAATAATCAGCTACAATGTATATCGACAAAATAAAATTTAAAAATATAAAATAAAATAAAAAAAAAAAAAAAAATAACAACAACAACAAAAAAGAAATGTAAATTAAATGTCATATGACTAAGAATAAAAACTACTAATTTTGAAAAAATAAAATAAAATAAAATAAAATAAAAATAAAAAAAATAAATAAATAAAAGCATTAGTCCCAGCCCTAAGCGTCTCAAAAGGATAAAGACAATACTATGCTCTCACAGATAAGGGATCACAGGTCTGGGCGTATGGGGGAGCAGGAAGGAGCAGGGGTGGAGTCTCAAGGAAATCTTAGAGGGGATGATGCCTGAGCTAACTTTTGAAAGATGAGTGGAAGCTAGAAGGGGAGCATGAGGGGAGGGATGATACATGATGACTGAAGAAACAGAGAGAACAAAGGTACAAGGCATGAGAAAGAAGGTGCTCTTGAGGAAGCACAGGGGTTTGATTTGGCTGGACTCAGTGTGCTGGCTGCAGTGTCCAGAAACAGACTTGGCAAGGCAAGCAGTGGCTAGCCCACAAAGGGCCCATTACATGAGGCTTACAATTAGGCAGTAAGGACATCACCGAGGACAGTGACAACATGGGCATGTTGCATCATGTGTATGTTGCATCATTATTAGTCCCGTGGCTGGAAGAAGAGGTGACAGCAGCAGAAAGATCCAGCTAATGCTTCTCTGTGCATGGAATGCAGGATCAACTTAAAGAAATAGGAAAGGGGCCCAGAGACTCCTCAAGCCAGGCCAGTCCTAGTCTCCTTATTCCTTCCCCAAGCTATTACTTCGTGTAAAATGATTTCTGAACTGAGCCTTGAATGACAAGCAAGACATTAACAGACCTAAGCATAGGGAGAGAAAGCAAAAGAAAGACAGGTAGAATGTCCCAAACCTCCCAGCATCTCTTGGAGAATTCTGAGGAAGGTGCTTCCCAAGAAATCCTGCCTTCTCTCTCTGGTCCTCTAAAGCACATGTGGGTCTGTGCCCATATTGCTTCATCTCTGTATCCTACAACTCTGTTCTAGTTTCAGCATTTTGTCGTCTCGTATTGTGCCTCTACAGGGGAAAGGAAGAGGGGGAAAAAGTTAAACTTTTGAATGCTCACTATGGGTTCCTTATACCACCTCATTTAATTTTACAATCATGCAAGACCAGCATTATTATTGTCCCATTTAACAATAGAGGAAACCACAGCTCAGGCAAGTTAAGCAATTTGTCCAAGAACACAGCGATCTCATTCATTCAGTAGTTATCTCTATCTATTAGGGACAGAGCAAGAAATTGAGCTCAGGGCACTTTAATTTTGAAGTCCTTATACCTGTTAACACAGAGCGCTGTGGCTTCTCTACCTAGGCGGCCAGATCTGCAAGAGTACCATCCTTTCCATAGACCCCTCCACCCAATACCTGCCAACCTACATTAATTGAAAACATCCCTGGCCCTGTAAAGGTATCAAACAGGAGATTCAATTAATGCCATCAGTGCTGAAGTTTCCTCATCTGGAGGCTGGGCTCCTCATCTAAATACCAGATCTTCCTCTCCATCCAGTGGCCAGAATCCCCTTCAGTACTTGGGGTTCTCCCTGTGTCCAGTTTTGCAGAATTCATTAAGCCATAGCCTACCAAATTGCCAAGAACTTCAGAGGCCACCTTATTCACAGAGAATAAGCCCAGACAGGGTAAGCGACTGGTCCAAGACCACACAGTGGTTTAATGGCAGAGCTGGAATTAGAAGCCTCATTTAATCTGTGTCATTAAGAACCAAATACTGTTCATTTTGCCAGGAAGCCCTCAGCTAGACCTGCAATACATCTCAGCCTGTTAGTTTTAAAGAATTTTCTTTCTTACTCTTTTCGCTGACTGAACTCCTGAAACAGATTGGACTGAACAACTGAGCAGTAGGGAGGCAGAGTAAACAGAATGGGTCCTTGGTGCCCCCGGCATGTCTGTTGTCTGCAGCAACTCGTCAGTGCCTGTGAGGCTGACAGACACAGCCCCTCCCTTCGTGGGGCTCTCAGACTCCTCCTGGTGTGCAAAGAGGCCCATGCGGCAATGCTAGGACAGGAGAGCCAGTGAGTGCCTGTCCTAAGGCATTCCCAAGTTATCCTTGTATGTGTGTGTATGCATGTGTGTGTTGGCGGGGGGGGGGGAGGAGGAGGGTGTTGGGGTAAGGTCCTGTGACAACAGCACAAATTTAAAATCCAAATCAGCAAGTCTTTATCTTCCCTGGCACCAGCTAAGCACCACATTCCATGCTTGGAGTCCTGGAAGAAGCCTGAGACCCAGTAAAAGGAGCCCAGGTCCTGCTACTTTATAGAAACCATATTCCAGTCTAGCTCCAGCACGCACTTAATCTCTTTGAGTCTTACATCATAAACTGTAACCTTACAGACATCACTTCAGCTCTCTAAGGTTTAGCTGTCCCAACTGTAAGATTAGAGGGCTGATGTATATTTTGTAGGGTTGTTCAAAGAATCAACTAGAAACTATGGGTTGCTCCAAGTGGGATGTTTTATAAAAGTGTTTCATTTGTGCAACAATCTGTTTGATTTGAATTTTAACACCTTGGTGGTGGTGGGGCGGGGGAGAGGGTGTGCAACCTAAAGTTTATTTCCTGCCTATTCTCAACACACACCATAAATAATAGGCTCTCTTTACCACATGCTGTGCCCTTGTGCAAATGAGCAAAAAGCAGCCCTGTGGCCAGTTCAGGTGCAAGGATTCGTAAGTGAAAGTACTTTCCAGGGAAGGAAAGGGTGTCCCTAATGCAGGCAGACATAGCCCCACACCCTGCTGCAGGGTTTGGTGAATGGAGAGTAAGCTGGATTTCAGGCCATCCTCACCTCCTCATCTGGGCTCCTTTGCATGGTCACCTTCAGAGCCCTTTTCAAACACGCCCATTTCCTCTTAGCAGTCAACTACTTCATTCCTGATCTTCACTTCTTGAGAACAGATAGTATCTTACACTGAGCATAGTGCCTGTGACATACAGTAGGCTCTGAATGAATACCTTCATGGAGAAGGAAGGAGTGTGAAATGAGATAACCCATGCAACAATGCCCAATGCATAATTCAATGAGTGGTTATTGCATGAATGAATGAGCTTACAGGCTAGTTATGAAAACAAGACATAAATCCCTATGTGAAATGTTTAATAACAATAAAATTTTCAAATTATAGTTCAATACAACAACAATGGTGCAAGTCAGCATGAGTGTCAAATTAATTGCCAGGCCATAATTTTTAATGGAGTTCAGAAAGGTGGGGGAGATCAATTTGTGGACTTGCAGTCAGAAAGCCTGGATGAGTTCTTGATCATGCACTTACATATCACATTCATTCATTCATTCATTAAATGTTTTCTGAGTCCATATTAGTGTCAACTGGTCTGCTAGATGCTGGGGATGCAGAGATGCGCAACACAAAGTCCACAGCCTCAAGGAACACACAGCCTAGTGGAGAATGACAGGATGGCAATCAGACAATACAAATATGGTGATAAAATAACATACCATAGCGACCTGGGGGAGGGCTCAAAGAGCTAATGTACACAGTAGTGATGTCATAAATTGCAGCATTATAACCCAAGCTTCTGATTACCATTTGAACACGTTTCTGTATAAATCTCCACAATTTAACATCTATTCATTCTCTAAAGCACCCTCCTTCCTCCCTCTATATTTCTCCTCCTTTTCTTTTCTCAAATCTGCTGGCAGCTCTTAGGGTCACTGCACTCATCTGGTGCTAGCCCTGGGAGAGTGGGTAGATGGCACACAGGTTGGACACCAAGGCTTGCAGTGGCAGAGGCAGGCCATGCCATCTTTGGAACTCCATGGAGCTGCCATGGAGCCTTGCCTGAAGAAACCGTCCTCACTACAGTCACTCCAATCACCCTAGCAACCATGCATCTGTAGATGTTGGCAACCATGCCAATGATAGTGAAGAGCATTCTCTCAAACTTCCACTGAAGAGGGAAAAACGTATACCTTCTCAGAAAGGTAGCACATGACTCTCAGTCTCTTACCTTCCTAGAAGAAGGGCCAAGCTGGAAGGGATATGCTTGTTTCATAGACCCTGCAGATGAACTCTGTGGCCACAGGCCCTATAGAAGCAGCACTGGTGCAAGGGAAATAGCACAGGCACTGGGGCCAAGCAGTGCCAGCATTAAACCTGGCCTTGTTACCCTGGAACAGGGCAGCCTAGGCATGTTTAATCTCTTCAGGTCTCAGTTTCCCTATTTGCAAAATGGACATAATTTCTACTTCACAGGCTTACTGTGAGAACGAAATGAAAGTGGAATAGGCATTTGATGAACAGTCGTTGAATCCAAAACGGAGGCCCAGGTACCATTTCTAAGATCACTTAGCAATACCAGCCCAAACAGAACGAGAGCTGCCCTGTCTTCTGATCCCAATCAGGCAATCCTCTCACCCATCCTCTTGCCCTTCACTTTGTGGAATGTTCACCGGCCAGCATTGGTACTTGCTGGTCATAGAGAAGACGAGTGTGAGAGAGTGCATGTGATTCAGGACAGATTCTACTTTAAGCTCAGGATGGCAGCCTACAAATTGTAGGCCAATCCCATGGGGCCGATACGAATAGGACACTGTCCTGCAGCATAGTTGGCAACTCAGTATTCTGAGGAATGGCCCTCAGTATTAAACCTACTGTGCTGATCCTTGGTTACAGAGCAGTGTCAGCAAATATGCAGCAAATACAGCCACCATCCAGGTCCACTCACGGTCTTTATCAGTAATCAATCCCAGTCTTCCTTTCTATTGATCCCTGAGAGGGACTCGGAATCCTTCCATCACCTGTCCATCAACTGGTGCTGTCATTCACTCAATAAACATTAACCAAATGCCTAAAATGTGCTAGGTACTGAGGAATAGGTCAGACATTGTCCTTAGATGCTGTCATTCCAGATGTGAGCTCTTGCCATACCAGGTTTCTGAACTCTGCTGTGCACCATGCTTGAAATCGGTGTGGGATTACAGAAAGGGAAAAGGCTTCAACGTCAGGGAAGCCAGGGTCTGAATTTGACTCTGCCACCACAGTGGATGTCTGTTAATTTAATCTCCCTGGTAATTACTTACTTTTATCTGGCAAAAGGACCTTCTTGTCTTTGGGGGACCATTCTCTACTCCATGAAATTTGGCCACAGGATTGGGTCTGTGTCAGGCTTAGCCAATCATAGTGCCCATTTACCCTGGCCAAAGTAGGGATTAGGCATGTGACCCCAGAAAAGACAAGCAGAACTTTTCTTTTTTCATATGTTTGAGTCTGAGAGAGAGAATATCTCTTTCCCGAGATGATGTAAGCCTAGAGCTCTTGGTGGCCATGTCCCCACCTACCCCTTATAGGAAAGAAGCTTTCTGCAGTGGAGAGAAAGCAAGAAGGGAAAGAAAGAGAGGGGAGCAGAAAAGAAAGAGAGAAAGAGAGAGAGAGATCACAGACATGATGACATCACTGGAATCGATGGAGACCCAGGCTGGCTTCACCCTGGATTGCCTGGTGACACAGCCTTTGCCTTAATAAATTCCCTTTGCTTTAAGCTTGCGATCCTGACGTCTCTCGGAAGGAACTGGGTGGGGTGGGTGGGGGCAGTGGTGGAGCAAGGAGTGTCCATATTTCTACAGACATCAAAAGGGAAAAGCAAGAGGGCTTCGGAAGAACACGTCTGACTGTCTATGCCTGTAATTACAATTACATTGTTTTATGCACCACATTCCCATTGTCTTTGTACTAATAAACATTTAAAAGGGGACTGGATATACATCTTGTCCTGTGCTTTCCTTTGAGTGTAGATCTGAAGCGAGTGTGTTCAAGGTGGTTCTGCCTCCTCTGTGGTTTATAAGCCCCTCTGGGCCTGGGATTATTTGCTCCCATATTTTTACTCCAACCACTAGCTATAATCTTCATACTTTTATCTTTGAAAGGTGCTTTGTGCTCTGCAAAGCATTTTCATCTGCATTATCTCATTTGATTCCTGGGGCATCTGAGAAGAAGGCAGGGCTGGGATTACTCTGTTTCTGAGAAACAGATTCTCAGGCCCTAGTATCTGGGCCCTGAAAGAGAAAGACATCTGCAGAGCTTGTGCAGTGATCTCACAAGTAATGGGTGGTACTGAGAGTGGAAGGATCTCTGGGTTTAGAGCCAGATGGCCCAACATTGAGTCCTGGCTCTCTTACTTACCAGCTGTCTGACTTTGAGTACATCAGTCTCTCTGAGTCTCAGTTTCCCCGTCTGACAGATAGGCAATAGGGATGCCATTTTCCTTGTCATCCCTATTCTTGAGGAGCACAAGGAAGGAAGTGTGGCTGGAATGTAGCAAGAGTGGTGAGTTTGTAGGATTCTTCTGAATGTCACAGGAGATGATATAAAATAAAAGGTTCTGTAAGCTATAAAGGGCCACTCACCTATTTGGGGCTGACTTTTGTGAGTGGTGAGCAGGGGTGTGCTGGGTCCAGGTAGTACAGGTTCACAAGAGCTGATGGTGCACACCTCTCTCAATCCCACATTCAGTGATACCATGTTGGTAACCTGAAGTCAGCCATGGTGAGAATATTTACACCAAGGACATTGGCAAATGCCATGAATCGGGGCTTTGTTTTTCCCCTGGAAAGTCAGTTGTTAACCAGCACACCAGTGGTGGTGATGATGAAAGTGGAGGAGAAAGAAAGGATACTAATACTTAGGGTGCACTATACTGTATAGATTGAGCATGCACTTATAGCATCTCCTTCAGCCCTCACAACTCCTGGAGGCCAATCCTGGCCCTATTTTATATTCGAGATCATGAAAACCTAGAGAGGTTCATCACATGCTCAAGAACACACAAAAAATGACAGAGCAGAGATTCAAAGTCAGGTCTCACATTCTCTCTGATTCCCATACAGCAACCCAAAGAGTTATAAGAGTTTCTAGGGTCATGTAACAGTTAAGATTCCTGTTTAAACTTCAAGGTCACAGTTTGGGACTTGAAGGAAGATGGAGAAGAGGGCAATACATTGAGTTGGGCACAAGGGAATGAGTTGGTTGTCTTGTAGATCCATAGCTGTGGGTGTCAATTGGATAAATGCTTTAGGGTCCCAGAAGATAGGCAACACCATTAGGGTTGGGGCCATTTGAAACATGCAGGCAAGGAGAGGGCACCTGGGTCCAAGTTCCAGCTCTGCTACTTCACCTATCTGGGGCTCAACTTCCCCATCTGTCCAAGGGGGGCAATGTCTAGTCATTCCTACCTTACCTCATTGGGTTACTGTGGCATGATGAGGGGAAGGATCCTGAAGGTTTCTGGAATCTGTTATGCTACATAGATATAAGGGAATTATCATGTGTCTCAGCTAAGAACCTTTCCTCCCGTTGCTAAGAGAGAAGGGACTGTCTGTTTTCCTTTCCTGCCATCTCTGGTTCTACTGTCCCCACCACTCCCAGCCCTGTTTTCCTTTCTATTTTTATACCTCGAGTGCTTCATATGATGATGTCCTGCATGCTTCAAACTAGATGAGGGTGGCAGACGGGAAAAAATCCAAAAGGACTTAAACAAAATGAAAAGCTGTTTCCTGCTTGAGAAGATGACAGATGGGTTCATGGGCGGGCATTATGAATACAAGCACTCTCAGATACTGAGAGAGGCTCTCCTGCACTCAGTGGGTTACCTCTACCCAGCCGTGGACAAGACAGTTCCCAAGATAGGGGTGTCCCTAGATGGGGACCGAGGGGTTGTGGGAGCACTCCAGAGGCTCCTAGGAGACCTGAAATTGGGTGGATGGTGAAGATGGAATTAACGGTCATATTGCACCTTAGTTACCTTCTCACCTCATTTCATCCTCACAATAATTTTATGAGAATATATATTCTCATTTGTATCTTAGAGATGAGGAAAAGGATACTCAGAGAGTGTTGGGAGAAACTTATACCTTGGCTGTCTGGGTCACTATCTAGTGGCCTTTCCCAGAGCAGAAGCAGGGGATGAGAGGAGGTGGCTGTGGTATGGAGGCCAGGGAATGGAAAGGGGCTTTTATTCAGCACTGCAGGAGCCTCGACTGCTTCCTATGCTTCCACCCATGCCCCCTCCAGTCCATTCTCTGCATGGCAGCTGGAGTGAGCTCATCACTCTCACTACATTCAGCCACACTTCCTTCCTTCTGCTCCTCAAATGCATTCAACCTGTCCCTACTCAGGGGCTTGGCACTGGCTGTTCCTTCTACCTCTAACGACTGGCTCCTAAGCACACAGCTCTCAGGTTAATTGTCCTGTCCTCATAGGGTCCTTTCCCAACCGCTCAAGCCCGATGTCCTAACCAAGTCATTTTCTATCACATCACCATCTATTTAAATTTTGGTGAATAGAGATTAGGTCATTACTATCCAACAATTTCTTGCTGATTTGCTTGTCTATTTTCTGTGTCCTCCTACTAGAGAGCAATTTCCAAGAGAATCAGGATTAATTGTCTGTCTTTTTGAGAGCTCTACCCCACTCCACGAAATAAAGCTTGGCACACAGTAAGCACACTATAAATATTTACTGAATGCGTGAGCTGTTACTGATATATAATCCCAGAAAGGGCAGGCCTGCACTGGATGAAGGAAGAAAAGCTCTATCATCTGTTATCACTTACCGTGTGTCCAGCTCCTGCTTATCTCATTTGATTCTCAGAACACTCCTATAACACAGATAATCTGATCGCTATTTTGTAGATGAAGCAATGGAGGCTCAATCATTTGGTAATATGCTAAGGTCACACAGCAGCAACTGGAACCCTGGTCTGCCTCCTCCAGTACCCACACCCTTGGTTATGGGGAGTGTGGAAATGTGTCTCAGGGGTTTATGTATAGGCAGGAGGGTGTGTGTCTGCTGCTGCAAAATCTTGCATGTGTGAAGATCCCAAGGAGGAGGAGTTGGCTGCATAAAAGCACGTGCAGGCCAAGACCCTAGAGGCAGCTCAAACACGGCTTCCCCTACTAAATCACTGTTGCTTGACATGAAGTCCGGACCTCCCAGGGGAGCAGACACTGAGAACTGCAGAAGGTGAGTAAAGCAGAATGGCTTCAACTGTAGGTCTCAGAATGACTGTGTCGGGGAGGGAGCCCGCGAGTGGGTGCTGAGGTCCTTCTTCCCTCGCGGAGCTCCCGTCTGGCCAGGTTGGCCGGCTACTGCTGCGGGCGCCCTCCTTCTGCGCTAGGTGGCGAAATGCTAAAGGGCTCCCCTATTCGGGGGAATGCGGTAGTGATGTATAAGGTATGAAAGATGTGGCCTGCAGAGAGTCGGCACTATCTCTACCACTGCTACTGCTGCTACTGCTGCTGCCGCTGCCGCTGCCGCCGCTGTCACCACCACTACTGCTGCCTGCGGAGCTGCTGAGAGTGAGCATTCCCTCTCCGGGATATCCAGCTCCGCGGCATCGCCCACGCGCCTTGGCCCCACTCGGACCTGCCCGCCCCAGGGAACAAAAGCGGAGCCCGCTCGCCCTCTCCTGCAGCCGGAGGATGAGTCGAGAGGGCTGAGCGCAGAGTGTGGACCTCGGCGGCTGGAAGGTAGGAGAAGGTGTTGCGCCTGCCCGCCGCGGCGAGGGAGGCTCCGGGTGGGCGCGCCGGGGCAGGGGCGGGCGCCGGGGCTCCTCTGTCCCGAGGGCGCTGCCTGGACCCGGCTAGGTGGACCCGGGTAAGTGGTGGTCCGCAACGCCGCGCCCGCACTGTTCTCCGCGGGGTGGGCGCCGCGCCCCGGCAGCCGCGAGGAAGCCCCCTGGGTGGAAACTGGAGGCAGCGGGGGAAAAGTCTGGAGCCCGAAGCCGGGCAGCAGCGGCGGCTGCGGAAGGGCTGCCCGCGGCACTTGGCGTCGCGCGTGTCGCCGCGAAAAGCTGGCAGGCGGCGGCTGCAGTGTGCGCAAAGTTTTGGGTGGCGCGCAAAGGCGCAGGCGAGGGCCACCGCGCACAGCCGCGCAAGTTGTGGCTGGAGCGCCCGGGCGACCCCCGGGGACCTCCACGTAGACTTGCCTGAGACGGGAACAAGTAGCTTTTGCTCCGTCACCCCAGCCGAGGCCGGGTTGAAGCGCAGCCATTTAACCCTTTCCGGCCCGGGGACAACAACTTCATCCGCGTCGGTGGCGACTGGACTCAGGCTGGCTGGGAAGCGTCGAGGTTCCTTGCTCAATCCCCGTGGTCTTGCGCATTTCCCTTCTCGTTCCACGTTTGCTTTTCTTTTCTGTCCACTTCTGGATCCAGAAACCTGGCAAGCTGGCAGGGGGTCTTTCCTCGCGTCTGTAATTTTACCTCTTGCGCCATCCGGCCGCTTGTCTTCTGTCTGCCCCCACAGCTTGGTTCTCTGATGCTGCCTTGAAAAATGAGATGATTAATCAATTAGGTTAGTGGCCAATTAGGCATAACCTTGTAGGAAAATAATTATGCCTGGCTCTCTGGGCTTTCACTGGTGATGAGGTGGTGGAATCCAGCCCAGGTGGAGGGGCTGTTCCGAAAAGATAGGGTTGAACAGGGCATTTCTGGGAATTTACGATTAAAAAGATTCAAGTGTGTGTTGGTGACGAAGGTCGTGGGGGCGCAGTAGGGTTGTGTGTGTGTGTGTGTGCGTGCGTGTGTGTGTGTGTGTGTGTGTTTTCAATTTTTGCCGAGGAAATTAACCCTTAGCAGTGCCGTCTGGGTGGACTTTGCAGGCAGCGTGTTTCGAACAGCTCAGAAAGGTGTGTCCCCTTCCTGCTAGCCCCCTTCCCCTCGTCTCTGAGGGGCTTTCGCTGTAAATCGCCTCGCAGTGGCTTTGCGGTTGCTTTGGGAGGTTGAATTCGGATGAATGCATTTTAGTTTCCTGTCCAAGGAATCGCGTCGTTATAGGCAGAGGTTCCCATATGGTGCCTTCCGAGGACGCACATTTCCCCCGATCGTGTTAAATAAAGCGGTTACTAAATGGGTGCAAAAGGGAGACAATCTGTTTCCATCGCTGGGAAGTTCTGCTGCGGAGTAGGGCTTCCTTTTTCTTTTCGGAATGACTGGCGTGGTTTGGCACTGCAGTATTACAATACAGCCATATTAAAAAGGTCTTCAGAGCTTGGAGCCCTCCACCACCGCAATCCCATCTTCAACTCAAATGCTTCTTGCAAGAAAGCATGCAGTGGATTTCAGGCACACACCATGTGCATTTTAACCCTTTCTGTCTCTATTTTAATCTTCTATTTATACATCCAGACCCTAGATTGTAGACCTATGTTCGGAAGGCAAAAACCTAGAGGTGTTCCCTGTGCAGAGGGATTTTTGCAACAGGTCCTAGGTCTGGGTTTTCTAATAATGTATCCCTTTGGCTTTTAGTGACCTGGAGCCCCAGTCTCTCCACTGATGACCTGACCAGGGTGGGATCAGGTGGTCTCTGAAATCCTCTGCAGTGCTGACATTAGCTGGTTCTGAATTTTATGGCTTTTCTTCCTTTCTGAGCTGAGCTGGAGGAGTAGCTGAGCAGTGCAATGTGACAGCAGCAGTGCCACCTCACTCCCAGTGGGAAGAGATAGTGCTGGCTGGGCTTATTAGCAAATAGGAATTGCCCAGCTGGAAGCCTGCCTAGTGATGCTGGTGTCCAGGGACTACTGGGAGCCGTAGGCTCCAGCAGCGTTCCTCAAAGCGAAGGGCCACCATTCAACCCTTTCTCTTTGCCAAGGAATTTTTCCTTGAAGCTGGACTCAGCTAGTTGCCTTACAGTGATCACATTTGTTGGTCAGACTCTTGTGCTTGCAAAGGCCTTGCTCCTTTTCTAAAATTGAATCTTTCCTATATATTGGGAAGGGATAACTGGGGAGAAGGAAGGGAGAGAGGAAAGGAAAAAACGGAATAGAAAGAGAAGGGGGCGGGGGCAGTGGTAAGAGAGATTGAGAGAGACAGAGATAGCTTAAGACTTGAAATACAGCCAGACAGTGGGAAAGAGGGAGAGAAAGAATGCGAGCGTAGAAGAGAAGGAAGATGAGAAGCGACAGACAAGGCAGGGGGGGAAAATCAGAGAGGGGAGTACCAGCACCCAGAGGGAGAGAGCAGAGCCTGCATGAAGCAAGATCTGTTTTATCACCAGAATTGGAAAGAAAGGAATGGAAAACCTCAAACTGCACAAGCTCATTCCAGATAGACTTGCTGCCTACAACTCAGCTTTGACATCATCAGACAATTACTTATGAAATAAACATCGCTCCACAGAAAGCCATTAACTCCGTTTCTCATTTTTTCCTTGACTGGGGACTCAGTTGTTGGTGTGTGGTAGGAGCTAGGCAGGAGTCTGCTTGTTCAGCAGATGTGCTTGGTGTAGGCTGGAGAATGTGCTCTTGTCTGGGTCAAGCTGGCACACTCCATTAGGACAGGCTGGATATCTGAGCAATTTTGGAGGAGGTGTTACTTTGTTTTTAGATCAGCCTTCCATAGAATGGACAGCATTTTAAAAAGTGTATTATTTATTTGTTTAACCTTTAGGGGAAAAAGGAAAAAAAAAAAAAAAAAAAGGATAGTATAGTAAACACCCTTGCATGCCACCTGGGACTAGAAGCAATGGAAAAATGGTTCCAACTCATTTTCTCCTCTCCAGCCTCCTGTCTTCATTCCTGATCATCTTCAGAGCCTCCCACCACATTGCCCAGCCTCCAGTATGGGCTTTCCCCAGCTGTAACATGATCGTTCTAAAACATTGCTTTGATCATGCTGCTCTCCAGATCAAAAACGTAAATGGCTTCCTATATGCCTAGAGCATATTATTCAAATTCCCAACCATAGACTTCAAGGCCTTTCACCGCCTGGCCTCACTCCCTCCTAGTGTACTCGAGACACACACACGTACACACACACGGCATTCACATCAGCACACTTACAGACGATCACACCACATCTGCGCGTCACACACACGCCTTTCATACCTTCACAGGTGCTACTTTTTTTCCCCCGTCTGAAAAACACGTTCCTATTCTTTTGGTGAACTCTACTCATTCTTCAGGATCCATCTCAAAAGTGACTTCCGCTCAGGGGTCCCTTTCCCTCAGGAAGCTCGGGTTTCCTCAACACTCTCTTGAAGTACTGTGTGGTCAGACTCCACGAGTTCGTGTCTCTCGATAGACTGTGAACTCCTCCACAGCAGGGCATAACTCACCGCCCCCCATTCAATCTCACGGTGTGACACAGTCCTCCACACAAAGACGTATGACTGATGTTTAAGGACTGAATTCACTATAAGAGCTTCTAAGGGATGATTAACAATCTTGACATCTTTTTCACTTATTTTTTTATTTTCTCTTACTCTTATTTTTTTTTGTTGTTTACAAAAATAATACAAGCTTTTAAAAATTCAAATGATGCAGAAGTGTGTAAGGTAAAAAGTGACAATTCTTTGTCCGTGTCACCTAAATAACCTTTGTGTTCGATGCACAGGTTATTAAACATTTGCATTGCTTCTCGACCTTTACTTTATGTCATATTTTCCTAACTCGATTATATGCAGGGACCATGAAGTGTATACGTATGCATATCCCCTTATGCCTAATGCAGTGTGGTACATGTGGAAGGTGCTCAGAAACTATGAAATAAATGAAACCAGAAACTAGTTGGGTTTATTTTTAAGTAATTAAGAAGTTAGGTTTATTTTCAAATAACTAGAACATGAGTACTAGTTGGGTTTATTTTTTAAATTACATTAAATAAATTGTTTCACTCAACCTCAGAGTAGCCCTAAGTGATTGGAGCTATAATCCTTATTTTACAGATAAAGAAAGCTAGGCTCCATAGGAGGTTATATAAATTGGCCAAGTCTGAAAGGGAACAAACAGTAGGGTCAGGATTCAAACCCAGATCTTCATTTTATTGCCACTGCTTAGTTTATGTAGCCCTTAGCCCTCATCTTCACAGTTGCCCTTCCAACTAGGTGTTATTATTCTCTTACATGAGAAATGAGGAGAAATGGAGGCACATGTAAGAAGTTAATGTGACTTGGCCAAGTTCCTAGAGCCAGGAAGATGTGAAGGTGTTGAACTCAGGTCTTTGGGTCTAGGGCTCATTCAGTATCTTTACATGTGAGAATTGATCCCAGAAAGGAACAGGGCACCGTTTGCCTTCATTTTGTTACATTGTTTAATGGGGCAGATAGAGGCTGGTTGGTAGGGCTGCTTCCTGGGGAGGGGTGGGCTTTCATGACATTCATGTCTGGGAATACAGCACTGGCAGGGTCCACATTCTCTGGGACAATTGCATTAAGAGATCCCTCTATCCCCTCAGTTCTGCCCATCTGCATGTCTGATGTCTTCTTGGAATCAGAACCATGGAGAGAGTTTGTTGCTTGAGACTTTGGTGAGCAATTGTGGACATAGTTCATAGTTCTGTGGTGTGCAACAAAACCTGATGGGATGGTTGAAAACTTTTGTGTTGGAGTACTTTGTCTGAGGTAGTGGGTGCTGGAAGCTTCCAGAGCTTGGCTTTGAAAGCATCTGCTTTCTGGGTAGGGTAGTGCAATTACAGCTCCCATTTATTGAGGGCTTGCTGGATGTCAGGCATGGGGTTGAGCATACTACCTGTATTTTCTCATTTCATTTTTCTCACAGTGCTAGGGAGAGCATTATGATCTTCACTTTATCCTCCTCTGGAACAGTGCCTGGCACTATACATATCAGTAAAATATTTCCTGAGTTTTTAATGAATAGAGAAGGAAACCGAGGACCAGTGACATTGAGTAAATTGCTTAGCTCACATAGCTAGTGCACTTCAGAGCCTGGATCCGAACTCAAGTCTGACTCTAGAGACTGTGCTATTTTGACATACTGTGCTTCTTTTGGATTGGTAACCTTGACCGAGTGACTTAATAGAGCTTAAACTTTCAGAACCTTTGGTCCAACACCTTTATTTAAGAGAGGGAAACATTTGCTCTGTGCAAGATGCTGTTCTAAATACTTTAGATGCATTATTTTGTTTCATCTTCATGTTCCATGGATAAGGAATAGGACGTGAAGCTAAGTAGTAGAGCTGGGAGTTGAACACAGGTGTCTATGCTCTTTGCTACTCAGTTATACAAGATTCTGGGACCTGTGTAAGATCTTAGAATACCTAACAGCATCATCATCATCATCATCATCATCATCATCATCATCATCGTCATTGTTGATGCTTTCATAGCAGTTGTCTTTACTGAGTGTCTACCTTGTGCTTATGGGCTCTTTTCATATGTCAGCCCACTAATTCTCAGAACAATCCATATTTCCATAGAAGGAAACTGAGGCTCAATGAGGTTAAATGAGTGCTGAGAGTCATGTGCCAAGTGAGAGCAGGACTGGCATTGGGACCTCTTGTGTCTGGTCTAACATCTGTAGGGAAAATATAGGAAGATGGTCAGGGCCCCTCAGATGTTCAGAGTCTTGCAGAGCATTTGATGTAAATATGCACTTGTGCCCAGCTGTTCCTTGGTTATTGTCTAATGTAAATGGGTATGTGCACCCAGGTGTCCTGGGTTATGACTTAAGTATAAAGGATGAGTGGCTCTGATCTATGTGGCTCCCCAGCCCCCGGGATGCCTCTTGGGGGGGGGCTCGGGAAGGACACTACTGCTACTGGAGACTGTTGCTGCAAGCTGTTGCTGCCAGTGCCCCCAGAATGCTCTGAGAGGCCACCGCTGCTGCTGCTACTGTTGCTGTAAGCTGCTTCTGCTACTGCTGAGGACTGAGCTCATGTCGTCTGCCAGTGGCTCCAAGGATCTTTCCCAATTACCTAGCATGGGCCTGCCTGTGAGGGGTCTATGACCCAGCCTGGCATGTAAGAGGTCTGGTGACCCAGCCTGGCATGTGAGGGGTCTGTGACCCAGTCTCTGCAATGGGTTTGAAGGGTCTGAGCCCTAGCCCTGACAATACAAATGGAAACTTAGTATAGCTAAAATAAAGAAACATTTTGGCTTTAGTTATGGATTGCTGTAACCCTACAACTCTCTGTGGCCCTAGCTTAACAATTGGCGTAGTCACTTAGCTATTGCCCCAACCCGACAAGTGTCATAGTCATGTAGCTTTACAACATCTGTTCTCATTTTCTCTTTTCCAGACTCTTTTTTTACTGATCCTTGTTGCTGCTCTTAAAATCCAGCAGAGCATGAAATGATGAAAATTTTTTTCCCTCTTCTTTTGTTGACTCAATGCTCAGAAGGATCATTACTTAAGGAGACATACTATTTGCATTTCAGGAATTTGAGCTTTTCCTCCTATTCCACTATTGGGCATACATAGGGTTACCTGATGGTTCTCTGTGTCTCTTTCAATTCCCTGGAAATGGAATAATAATGTTACCTGCTGTGTTTCCTAATATGCTTATGGGAATAGGAAAGTTGGAGCCCTTGTAATTTTAACCCCCAATTAGAGAGCAAAAAGTGCCTTGTGAAAAAGAGGATTGAGTGTTTCTCAGGTTGAAATAAAATATCATGGGCAACAGTGTGACACAGTTGATTTGGGCAAGGATGTGATCATTACTTGGTGACATTTGGGCTCTTATGCTGGGGATAGCACAAGAGTACTATATCATCAATGTGATATAGGATTGTTCACTTGGGATTTGTAAAACAGCCATATTGTGGAAGACAGGAAACCCAGTGACATCAGACAACCTTTTAATTTATCTGGCAAAGCACATGTAGTTCCTGTCTCAAAGGGGGCAGATAGAATCAATCAAGAGTGAATAGCAAATAAAAAAATTCATTTGTATTCATTGGCTTTTAATAAATAAAAATGATTTTTTTCTTAAATGAGCTCTGAGCCATAGGTCTTGAGACATCTTGTTTGGATAACAGGCAGAATATGGCTTCTTCTAGTTTCAAATGACCTTTTTTTTTTTTTTTTTGAAGCTTGAGCTCAGATCTTTAGTGACATTTTTTCTCTAAGCAAATATTTACAGCTAAGTAGGAAACTGACAGGAAGGAGAGTTTTAAATGAAAATGTTACTAAACTGAAGTTTGCATCTGAAGTTTGCAACACATGGTGTCCCCATGGACAGAGTCCTCAGAAAACTCAAAATATTTGTCAATTTGTAGATTTGAAGGAACCAAGCTGTTTTCATTTGTTAATGTTAACTCTAAAAATCACATTTTTGTACATGTGTTCTGGTGACCATTTCCCCATCTTATCTGTTTGGTTTTATTACAGAACTTCAGCTATTTGCTTCTATGTTTTTCTCTTCTACTCCAGATGAGGAGGACCATCTAAGGTATTTATTTTTACCTCTATACTTTTACCTATGCCGTTCTTCCTTCTTGGAACACCCTCCCTTTTCAAATCTCCTCCAAATCCAACAGTCTCTTAAAGCTGAGGTCAGGTATCATGTCCTGCATGACATCTTATTTTTTTATTTTTTTATTTTTTATTTTTTATTTTTTTTATTTTTTAATTTTTTTTATTTTAAATTTTATTTTGTCGACATACATTGTAGCTGATTATTGCTCCCCATCACCAAAACCTCCCTCCCTTTTCCCTCCCCCCTCCCCCCAACAATGTCCTTTCTGTTTGCTTGTCGTATCAACTTCAAATAATTGTGGTTGTTATATCTTCTTCCCCCCCCCCCCGGTTTGTGTGTGTGTGTGTGTGTGTGAATTTATATATTAATTTTTAGCTCCCTCCAATAAGTGAGAACATGTGGTATTTCTCTTTCTGTGCCTGACTTGTTTCACTTAATATAATTCTCTCAAGGTCCATCCATGTTGTTGCAAATGGCAGTATTTCATTCGTTTTTATAGCTGAGTAGTATTCCATCGTGTAGATGTACCACATTTTCCGTATCCACTCATCTGATGATGGGCATTTGGGCTGGTTCCAACTCTTGGCTATTGTAAAGAGTGCTGCGATGAACATTGGGGAACAGGTATACCTTCGACTTGATGATTTCCATTCCTCTGGGTATATTCCCAACAGTGGGATAGCTGGGTCGTATGGTAGATCTATTTGCAATTGTTTAAGGAACCTCCATACCATTTTCCATAGAGGCTGCACCATTTTGCAGTCCCACCAACAATGTATGAGAGTTCCTTTTTCTCCGCAGCCTCGCCAGCATTTATCGTTCATAGTCTTTTGGATTTTAGCCATCCTAACTGGGGTTAGATGGTATCTCAATGTGGTTTTGATTTGCATTTCCCAGATGCTGAGTGATGTTGAGCATTTTTTCATATGTCTGTTGGCCATTTGTATATCTTCCTTACTGCATGACATCTTAGATGATTCCATTCAATAGTGACCAGCAGTGACACTAGCTGTTTTTATTACTTTATTTTTTTCAAATTATATAAATAATACAAATTAGTTGTAAAACAACACAAAAAGTACAGAAAATATGGCTTTTTGTTTGTTTACAGACTAATTTAACAGCCTAGCTCCCTTCTGTATCTTCTTCTAAGCTTCTGTAATTATTTACATACACATATAGTCATACACATATATACATACACACAGATTTTTGCCATTGATTTAAAAATGAGATTATATATACATCACTTGCATATTGTTTTTGTCACTTAAAACACTATGGAAAGTATTCCCTCCCTCCTTCAGCTCTCCTTGAGTCAATTGGTATAGGCATAAGTCACGTCACTCTTTTCAATGGCTGCATCATTTTTAATGGACGAATATACCACAGATTTTTCAATCATTTCTCTATTGATAGGCATTTACTTTGTTCGTTATTTTTTAAAAACAACACTGAAATAAGCATCCTTCTACATTTATCATTTTTTATTGATGCTTTAACTTTTATGGGTAGATTCCGAAAAGTAATATTTCTGAGTTGAAGGATATATATGTTTTTTCAAGTTTAACAGATGGTGCTGTATTGCTTTCCAAAGAGAATGTAATAATTCACATTTCTATAGTGTGTATGAAGTAACCTTTTCTCCATGCGCTTGCCAGAAGCGTGTATGATCATTCTCTTTTACTTTAACTATCCTGACAGGTAAGGAGTAATAATATCTCATGGCTATCCTACTTTGCACTCTCTCGATGTCTGCCACGGAGGAGCATCTTTTCACATTTATTGTGAAAAGATTTGGGTCTGCTTCTCCGTGGACAGCTAATTCATTGTCTTTGCTCCTATTTCTTTCAGATGGTTTGCCTCTTTCTTATCATTTTGTCAAGTCTCCTTTTATGTTATAGATAGTGATCTTTTTCTTTCATTTAAGGATTTTCCTTCCATAGAATTTTGGTCTAGTGTTGTGATGATCTCTTGATCTGTCTGTGACCAGACTAGACCAGGAATTACTAGACTTCAGTGATGTGCGTGATTCGTCTCTAGGACATCACATCTAGGTCCAGGCCTGAAAAAATGTAGGTTCAGAATAAAGGCTTGTAGCACTGACTACATGTGTGATAACCAAATGTATTTCATTTAACGATACATTGTGTGAAATAATTTATGTATGTGGCATCACGTGGACTGAGATTTCACATAAGCAAAGTTTCAGGATGATTAATGTTCTGGAAAAATTTATAAGTGAATTATATTCTTCCCCATTTTTAAAAATAGAGTATGACTCAGAAATATTGCAAACATTAGTTATTGTGCTGAGCTATATGCTTTCTATCCTTAAGGGCTATTTAGAGATGCAACATTGTTTACCACTATTATATGAGTAGCCCCAGACACGTGGATGAATGGATTTAAAAAATCTCAAATCTGTTTTTATATTTTTTGCAGTCCCTTCCCTCACTGTCAGATTGTGCTGTCATGTCTTGGTACTGTCAGTTTATCTGCCTTCAAAAGCAGTCCTCTTTCCTTTCTATCCATCTTTGTATTGACTGTGGGCTAATATATCAAGAACCATGCCTGTTGGGAATATGGTATGGTAAGAATCAGTAACCGCCAAGTCTTGGCCTATCATTCCTATGAATAAAGTGTATCGGCTTCCAGTGAAAATATAACTTTGGTTACTCAGGGATCTTTATTTGTTTACAAACATATTCTGGAAAAGTGAGGTTGCTGGATAAGTGAAGTGGTGGCATGCCATCTCAATTAATTAGGATATAGATCCAACTGCAAGTATCCAAGACCCCAAATAAAATGGCTTGAAAGTCTCTTTACAATTGGAGCAGTCTCGTAAAAGTCTGAGTGCATAAGGAAGCTCTAAGCAGTGAAGCCATCCAGCCCCTTGTAGCTTGCTGCTCCTTCATTCCTAGGACACTGCTGTCATCCTCATGATCCACAATGGTGCATCACCACAACCTTATTCCAGGTGGTGGAAAGAGAGAAAAGAAGTCAGAGGAGGACTTCCCCATTTCTTTGAAGAGCATGGCTGGAAGGTTCATCCGTAGTTTCATTTTACATCGTCAGTGACTAGGACCAAGTCATCTGGCCAGTCCTAACAGGAGGAAGACTAAGGAATATTGCCTTTATTCTGGGTGGACATGTACCTGGCATATTCACCCTCATCATTCCTGGTGTCCTCTCAGCTTGCTTGTAAGACTGCCAGCCCTTGAGTGCTAGGCAGCAGCTGCCTACCTCTTTTGCGTCCCACCTCCTAGTGTTGTGTGGTGTGTAAAATCATTACTCAACAAAGGCAACTTTATTTGCAATCTTTCTCTCCTTGTTTTGGTGATGGGGAAATGCAGGGAAGAGAATTGAGCTTGCTGATGACGTGAGGCTCAAGGACTGGGAGGCTTTGGACTTCTGGGCTGATTTTTCTGTAATTTAGTTTGTGTCCTGTCTAGACTTTTATTGCTTCAATCAGGGTTAATTATTCTCATTTTGTATTCATCCCTCATTTCAGCTCTAAGAGGCTCAGGTGTGGAGACCACATACTTTGGAAGCAGGTGTGTTGGGGCAACTCTGCGAGTGTAAAGGGGAAATCAGCCCCCTACAAATAATACAAGTGAGCTGAGGGTTTGAGATGATGCTTCCTTTTGCAAAAGGAATCTTCTGGTAATCAACAGATTGCATCTCCTACCTGAAGTTTCTGCACCCCATGAGCTCCTATTGCCTTTCTGATTAATGTGGAAACATCCCTTCTCTTACTCCAGACTGACTCTGGAATTGGGTTTGCTCCAGCTAAATGGCTGATTCTGACTAGTCTCCCTGTTTCCAAAGCACAATGTCCTGTTATTTATTTATTTATTTTGGGGGGTCGGGGTGCAAATTTCAAGGAATGATAGCTAAAAATGCCCTTTCTCCCTCCAAGTTAAAAACCAAATGGGAGATGAACACTGGAGTTAGACAAAGATGAAAACATGGGCATAATTTTTATGAAAGCTTGATCTGAGAATTTAGGTTCATCAGGCTACATCAGGCTTTCTAAAATTTCTCTCTAAGTTGCTCTCAGTTGGATATCTATAGGTCTCCCTTTCCCAGGTAGGAGCACAAATGGCTTTATAGTCTGAATTTTTTGGGAGAGCAGTGAAGGAGGATCTTCTGAGGTCAAAAGCTCTAAGAGAAGGAAAGGGGCAGTTCTAGTGAATCAATTAGCTTCTCAGCTGCAGATGACATCATATAAGCTGAAAGGAATTTATTAAGCAGTATTGATTAACCTATAGCATTCCAGGTGGGGTTTGGGGGCCAAGCTTGAGTGTCAGGACAGATGTCTAACCACACCATGGGATTGTTATGGTGGAGACAACACTCTTGCTAGGGACAGAGAGAAAGATCTTCATCTGAGTTACACCAGAAGAGTTGCTCTCTGTGCACATGGAACATACCTTCTATCTTTTACTATGTGCCTCTAAATCTCATGTAAGCTTGTCTGCTTGGTGTTGCCAGAGTACTCTGTACTCCCTTCTGGTTCCCATGCAGAAGTCTAATAAGAAAGCACAAAAACGATGCTGGGATGGTGCTGAAATAGCCTGTATGTAGCATGTCTGCTATAGCCACGCCTTGGCGCTCTTTTCCTGATGTCATCCAGAAGATTAATCAATCTCTTTGCTTTGGGGAAAGAGGCTGGAAACACTGCTGCCTGCTTTCCCCTCTGGGGAATGGAGTGGTAGTAGGCAGTAATTGTTTTGTTTGAAAATCACACACTTGCTTACAAAACGTTAGGGACCACCATGGCCTTCAGGATAAATCCCAAACTCCTTCACACAGGAAAGCCCCACCTCGGTGTGTACACTATTTTGTCAGTCTCATTACTCTTCAGTGTTCTTTTTGTTTTCTACCTGGCTCTGTTCTGGGGGTCCATCTATTCTGAGCTACTTGGAAGACTTCTGAACATGCCCATTCTCTCCCATGCCTCCATGTCTCTATACAATTTGCCCCTCCCCCCCCATCATGGAAATGTCCTTCATGCCCTCTGTCATTTGACAATCTTCTACTTACCGCTCAAGACTGAGAGACATTGTTTCCTTTGTTTCCTCCTAGACTGAGTTAGTTGTCCCTCCTGGATATGGCTAAAGCACCTAGCTACCAACTTAGCACATATTATTGTGACCTTTGGTCTATCTGACTGCTTGTGTTACTACGAGCTTCCTGAGAGCCAGGTCTCTTATCTTTGTATCGCAGTAGCTAGACCATGCCTGGTACAGAGTGCTTGTGCAAATGAATTTAAAAAAATGAACGATGCAGTCCTGGCAAAGGACACAGGCTTTGAGGTTGGAATCTGACCTTGCCACCATGTAGGTGTATAGCTTTTGACAAATTAAACATCACAGGGTTGTTGTGTGAAGGCTAAATAAAATAATGCCTGTGAAGTGCTTACCACAGAACACATCATAGACAATAAAAGATGGTTATTATTTTGATTGTGATAAGATTATCATTATTATTGCAGATGTTCAATGAATGGTAGTGGTCACTAGAACATGCTACAGACTAAAGTGTAAAGTTGTGATCTGGGACACTTCCTACATACTGTAGAACCCACCCCCAAATACTTTGAAGCCACCAGTGGCTTGAGAAGAGGAGTGAGAACAGAAATTGACAGAAGTCAGCATCGGGCAAAATCACTCACAGAGCTGTTCAGCAGCAGTGTGAGAGAATGGCTCTCGACAGCAGGTTTCGGTAATTGTGCTGTCACCAGGATTTTACTAGCAATTCTGCCTCCTTTACATACTTCTTTCTTTGCCCCAGGATTTTTCTTGGGGGGGGAAAAAGGAAAAAGGAAATGACATTGAGGTGACACTGAAAACAGTGTCAAAACTTCAGTGAAGGCCAAACACTTTCCAAGGGATTGCCTGGGAGCACACACCCTGCTGTGTTCTCTCTGCAAGTGTGCGATGTTAAGACAGTAGGAGCTTCGAGCTGATGTTGAAAACCAGCTTGGAATATGGAAAATGTCTTCTTTGTGCCAAATTCTCAGCACAGTGTCATACGTAGAGTAGAAGCATTTTCATCTACGTATGTACAAAATACCTTCCGGTATCTCTTTTCCCTGTGGGACTGTGCTTATTTCACTATATTCAATTCAGCGAGCATTTATTGAACCCTTACTGTGTGCAGGGAACTCTACTGATTCTCTCCTTCTGTGCTTGTTTGTCCCACCACAAATTAACCTTACTGCTTTAGTAGAAGTAAAGGCTTGTGTTAAGAGAAATATGTGAGTAGCTGGCATTCACTGTTTTTAAGGGCACCACATAAAAATGTTTATTACTAGTTTCTATAGAAATATTCCTTGTTACGGGGGCCTGCATTGAAGTATGGTGGGAAGAATGAGAGTAAGAGGACCAGGACCTAGCCCTAATTTGATGTGTGATCCTGAGCTTGTTGTTTAACTTCTGGGTTTTGATTTCCAGTCCTTATTAAGGGTCTTTCCAACCTCAATGTATAATGTTTCAAAAAAGGATAAAAGGAACACAAAGTTTGGATTTGCTGTGCTAATGTGGAAAGTGTAGTTGACTCGGAATCAGAAAACTTAGTTTGAACTGTGGCATTGACATTTGGCTTGTGTGATGGTGGGCTTAAGCTCTCAGCCTCCCAGGGCCCTTCTCGACAAAATGGGGAGACTGCCTCTTGCCTTTCCTGCTGTACCAAGTTGTTGTGAAGCTTCAAAGAGATGATGCATGTGAAAGTGAATTATGAATGACAAGCGATTGTGCACACACGCGTATGAGCTCTTATTACTGTTAATAATCATCTTGGTTTCAATATGTTATTTTAACCAGCGCTTTTGCATTTTGCCTTCTGGGTTGTTTGAAGAAAATATTGCTTTTTAGTTTTCTTTTTCTTTTTTTTTTATTTCCTGAAGCAGTCACAGGATATTTCAAGCAAGTGGGTGCTATGTCCCCAGTGTGTCTTTCTGATCAGCACCCATCGTGGGCCCCAGCCCCTGAGTGAGTGCAGAACGTTTCATTTGTTGGTCTGGAAGGAGACCATTTGTTCCCTGCTAAATGAGCTGTTACTGTGCGCCTCTGTCCCTCAGCACCTGGGGCTGCATTCATGGGAGAATCCAGCCGTGGATCTCAGGAGCCTTTTGAGAAGTTTATTAGAAGAAGGATGAAAACATTTCTCTGCAGGTTGTGCCCTCTCTCCTTGGCCTCGGCTCATTAGTCAGAGCTGGGAGAGTTAAGTGGGGTGGGAAGGTAGGTCTGCAGGCAAAGGGGTGGACATGGGCTTCCCAACAACCTCTCTCTGGTCTTACTGCTGCCCTGTACAACAGGTGGCTAATTAACTCTGATTGGATGGCGTATTGCTGCACTGGGTTGGGACAGCTTGTCTAAGTGTGTCTCCTGTGGCAGGCTTCCATTGTTTTCACCCCAGGCCTGACCTGATCTCAGGGCCTACAGAGTGGAGACCTGTCTCTCAGATGGGCCCTTGGGGCTCTGTCTACCAAGTATGACCTGGCTCTGAGAGCTGAAGAGGCAGTTTCTGTCCAGACTGTTGTCACTGAGTCTGCTGGAAAAGGACCAAGCTGCCCAATCAACCCTTTACTTGGGTTCCTGATCAGTTTTGATTTTGGAGTTTAGTTCATTGTTATAACTGCGTGAGGCCTGAGTCATTTCAGTCCTGGGTCTCTTGGGACATGGCTGTTGGCCCAGGCTGATGTCATAGTGCAGGAAGAGACCCAGATAGATTATTTTGTCATGACCATTTCTTTTACTCCTTCCTTTATAGGCACCCCCACACACTCTCTACATAGAGGCAAATTTAATTAATAGTGCAACCAGGACTAGGATTCAGGGCTCCCAATCGAGTACAGAATATGTCTGTCTTCTGTACTGGGAAGGCTTTGCTTTCTCACTTTTTTTTTTTTTTTACCTCATAGCTCTCGTGCTTAGAAAATCCTCATGAAATAAACTTACAAGGACCTTGAAATAGAATATTTTCATGGTTAAACACTTGAGTACTATATTCAAGTCCCAGTTCTACCACTTACTAAATATCTGACCTTCAACAAGCTATTTAACATCTTCAAGTTTCAGTTTCCATTATTGTAAAATGGGGATGATAATAATTGGATCTACTTTACAGGGTGCTTGTGGGCATTAAAGTAGGTAAACACTTGGCTCAGAGTAATACTTTATTAAGTGTTAGTAATTACCATTTTTAATTAGCGACCTGACTCTCCACCCATCACATGGATGAGGATGCTGAGGCAGGGCGTGTGTGTGTTGGGGGCATTGTTGGCTCATCCTGTGTTACAGAGCTAATTAGAGACAGAGCCAGGAATAGAATGTAATCTTCATAGTCTTCTTCCACTGAGATCCAGATCTGAGAAGCAAGTTTACAATGTACTTTTCCTTCAGCCAGATAATACCCATCCTTCTCTGTTTTGTCTATTTCTCCTGGGCCTTATACCTACAGAATCTAGGAATCCCACAGATATGAGGCTGGATAAATGTCACAGGCTCTGGGTGTCTCTTCCTCTGCCTCTAGCCTTCAGTGGCTCTCCGTTGCCTCATGATGAAGCCCGTCCCTTCACATGGTTGGCCCTCGATGGTCTGGCCCAGGCAGTCCCATCCCAGGAAGCCACTTGTAGTTCCCTGTGTGTGTGCCATGATCTCATTCTCTTCCGAGCCATGGACATCCTGGCACAGGGCTTGTTGAGTGAATGGTGATGACTGAC